>NC_090279.1:218950209-220160209 GCF_040414725.1 Anabrus simplex | reverse complement strand
AAACAGGGTTAGGATAGTCTATTTTGTTAGGCTAAACCTATAAAATCTCTCTCATTCCATGTATGACAGTGACGTGCGCTTGCTCGAAAAACTCGTGGTGCCCGTGGTCATTCAATAATTTCAACTACTACTTCATCATCGCTTAGTATTTCTTCAAACATCTCAAAAATATTTTAGAGATCCATTCGTTCTGCCATGTTGTAAGGTTATGTATCCTTAAACTTATGTTTTTTTTTTTTTTTTTTTTTGCTATTGGCTTTACATCGCACCGACACAGATATGTCTTATGGCGACGATGGGACAGGAAAGGGCTAGGATTGGGAAGGAAGCGGCCGTGGCCTTAATTAAGGTACATCCCCAGCATTTGCCTGGTGTGAAAATGGGAAACCACCAAACTTATGTTTAAACGGTAGTTGAGTGACAGTAAAATTAATCTCTAGTTAAACTTAAGATTAAGTTTTATAATGCGCGACTAACAGATAAACCGAAGTTTAAACTGAACCAACAGTTTAAACCTCTATTATAATACCGGCCCTTAGCCCACAATTTTCTGCCTGTACATCCTTGCTTACGCTATTATACAAGGCTGGGAAGTAAGCAATGAGAAGTCGGGTCACCGTATTTAGTTTTCAGTTCTCCCGCTAGGATAGCCTTTCTTAGACATAAGTTTTGAATGTCTTCTTGTGTTAGGTATGGATCTTGTGACAAATGCTTGTGAAAATTCGCTAATGTATAGCTAATTATGATACTTACGGAGAAACCGCGAGTTCTGAATGTTGCTTATGATCCATTTTTGTTGTAGTGCAAATAATCATGAATATCATGCCATGTTTGAAAGAATTCAAGAAAATTTGTGGTGTCATTGAAGCTGTTCCTGTCACCGATTTCTTCTGGGATTACTTTCTCCAAACTTCTTAGGCCAGCAATAGTCTGTTGAGAATATTACTTTAGCCCATGCAACATTCATCTTTTCCAAACTTGTAGGTTATAATACTTCCCTAGTTAATTTCTGGACAGGTTTCACTACCAATCGTTTTTGCAGGTAATACAGCTTTTTCACATGTTCTGCATTTAACACGTTACCATTTACTTTTAACATTCCTACTCAAGTGTTGTGATCTTACATTTTTTAAATATAAGGCTAGGGTCAAAATTCAATAAATATAGGCCTGCTGCGATCTAATGTGTGCTGAACTTGATGAACAAGGTCTGCCTCCTTTCCACACAAGTGAAACATGGTCACATTCATTTAACAATTCGGACGACTTGGAATCCACAAGTCTTCAACAACCTGTAAGGCCTCGTGTGTTAATTTGGCTAGTTGATCTCCTGTCAGGAATCATATAATGTGTGGAAAGACCTATGAACAGAATGCAGAGCAATTTATTAGCAAGCTTGTCTTCAACATCTCTCTTTACATCAGTCATTCCAAGAAGCATATCCAAATTCCTGTCATAGACCAGCCTTGATTTTATTGCCATCTAATCTATAATGAGAGAAGCTACCTTTCCATTATCGTGCTGTAAGGATTTCTTTTCTGCAATCAGACGAGCTCGTACCAAGGAAGTAATTCCTGTCTCTTTTCTGGAATGGCCCATGTAAGTTTTTAAAAGCTTTTTGGTGTGTTAGGTACAAAATATTAAGGTATCTTAGGAACCTGTAGCCTGTGGATGACCTGTTCGACAGTAATATGCAGACCTCTATTGTATTCTCTCTGGATTTACACTTTTGCTTACAAAAAGCTCGAATCTACTCAATCAGGAAATTTGCTTTCAAATCACCTTGTTCAGCTAATCCTGT
This sequence comes from Anabrus simplex, assembly GCF_040414725.1. Taxonomy (NCBI): domain Eukaryota; kingdom Metazoa; phylum Arthropoda; class Insecta; order Orthoptera; family Tettigoniidae; genus Anabrus; species Anabrus simplex. The sequence continues at coordinate 220,158,409 of NC_090279.1, read as the reverse complement.
AATTTTATTTAGTAGACTATCAAGTCCATGTTGATTTTTTTTTCATTTTTCAGTTGATTCATCCTTTCTTTTAAAGTGGTAATACTATTTTTCTGCTTCTTACAAGTGCTCTTTGTTTCCTACTTGTTCTGACCATTCTTTTCAGTTTAAATTTAATAGAACTGTGTGTGCCTGTGGTTTTATATAATGGTTCACTATTACAGGTGGGCCATTCTCTTCACTGGCTGTAGATGTGGTTGGTGCCACATGAACTTCAACTGTCTTGTAGGGTTTAGCTTCATTTCCCATTTATGTAGCCTTCCTCTTATGTGGTCTTCCTGTATGTGATTGTGTTTGTGTCCGGGAAAATCTTTAAATCCGGACGGAATGGCGTTCGGAAGTAGGATCTTTAGTGCTGTGTTTACACTATAATCTGAGTTCTTAAAATGCCTACTGCAAACACTGGAATGTACACTGGGTTTCCACAGACACCCCAGTCTATTTCCTTGACGAGAAATTGCCATCACCATTTAGTTATTTTAAGTTCCTCGTCTTTCGGAAATCTGTGAAATGAAATACACATCCTTTTGAGGTATTTGATTTACAGTAAGGAACACTATACAGTATACCATGTTTTTTAAGTTTATCCGATGTTCGCTTTACGTAAATACGCCATTAATTCCAGTCACTAAATTATATTCAGCCGCACTAGCACAAGAAAACTCATGAAATACAGAAATGCGTCTTGAAATGCTCGTGAATGTTTGAATGAGTACTTCGCACGAGCCATTTATGACTAAGAAGAGCGCGCCTAGCGGCAAAACGATGCGTTTCACGAGCCCGAGCGGGAACCAATTTCACAACCAGCGAGGCCTTGTATTTTGCAAATAGCGTAAGCAACGCTGCAAATACAGTATTCGCAAGATACATATAAGTCTGCTGCCTTCGGGTAAATTACCGTTTGTAAGACCTAGACGAAACGCCAAAGACAGCGGAAACTCGTTTAAAACACTGCGCCATTTGTACCTGCTGTGTTCTGTGTGTAACGAGAGAGAGAGAGAAGATAAGATGACGAACACTGGTGTCGGTTTTCTATCCACGCTAATTCCAGATAGATTCCCAGCCCGCTTACGACTTAGGTCTATGATGAGCACTTCCCGCAGCAATAAAAATATCTCCCCTGATCCAAAAACACCATAATGGCTCTCCTCCAGTGCATTCCTCGATCTTTCAGTTAGCTATCCCCGCCTATTTCTCTCCATTTTGTCAATCAACATTATTTGCTACCTTTATTTCTTTCTTCTTTCCTTGTCAATGGAAGTGCGGAATGATATTTGCGACGAGTCAATTCCCTTTATGTTTAGAGCACAGGTTTTGTTCAATTCTAATCATGAGGAAATGACGGTTCCAAAAGAAGTTCATGAAACGAAAACGTCCGATGCACGTATTGCAAGCGTTACAAAAATGTTGTAAAGTTTGGGCTGGGAAGACTTGGGAGAAAGGAGACTAGTTGCTCGACTAAGTGGTAAGTTCCGAGCTGTCAGTGGAGTGATGGCGTGGAATGACATCAGTAGACGAGTATGTTCGAGTGGTGTCTTTAAAAGTAGAAAGATCAAAGCTGGAATTGAAGAGGAAAAATCGGGGCAAATGTTCATTTATAGGAAGGGGAGTTAGGCATTGGAATAACTTACCAAGGGAGATGTTCAATAAAAATCCAATTTCTTTGCGATCATTTAAGAAAAGGCTGCCCTAAATGCAGATCAGTAGTGATTGATTGATTGCGTGATTGATTGCAACATCTGACAGCTCTGACTTTGAAGTTAGGATTTTCTGCTGTCAGAAACCTCATTATATACTACGATTTATAAAGTGAAGTTAAATAACGCCAAACTTCGTAGAGTCAGTAATTGTTTCAGCAACGATTAAGATAGCCACAGGCCTTTTTCAGGTCTCGAATTCCAGAAGAACTCGTCGGCGTTTATGAGTGCTATCAGTAAGAATTTTGGAGAATTGCAGATCCCTTTCTGGACAAATATTCAACCATTGGCCTCTCACAAGATCTTCGGTAGTTAATGGGATGTTATTATAAAACGCTGTTCTTTCTTTCTTTCTTCTGCCCCTCGCCAACCCTATATGGAGAGACGAACATCTCACTCATGTTGGTGCCATTCTTGACGATCTCCTGCTTTCTGTGCAGTAATTTCCTATGTCACGTATCTGATCAACCAGCCTCATACCCGTCACATGTAACTTTTCCTATGACATATTTTCTTCTCATAATGCAGCTAAAGGATTTTTTTTTCTTTTGTTACGCAAGGTCATAGAGTCGGTTTTGCATCTCTTTCATTTCCTGGGTGACAGAATCGTTTCTTACCCTGGCTGTACAGCAAGTGGCTGTCAGCTTGCTCTAGGGAGATAGTGGGTCGAACTCCACTGTTGGCAGTCCTGAAAATGGCTTTCATGGTTTCCCACTTTCACACCAGGAAAATGCTGGCTAAGGTCACGATCGCTTCCTTCCCACTTCTTACTATCCCGTCGTCACCATAAGACCTATATGTGTCGTTGCAACGTAAAAAAAAGAGCAACGTAATTTTGAAGGAAAAAACCCGTTAAGGATTTTTATTGACTTAATATTCACAAAAAGATCAAAAAACAACTTAAACATTTCAATCTTAGTGAATGGGTTATATCACTATTTTCTTAAAAATACATTTTATATGATACAGATGATTAACATCACCGCAGAATACTGGTCGAATTGAAGAAAGAACTGTGTTAAAAAGATGACGCCTTTTCCTACAGCATAAACATCAGCATTACTTATTTCACTTCCCAATTTGGGGATGGGGGAGGGGCGTCCCCATTGCGGCGGTACTAATGTTCACGGTTCAGTTCGATAGTTGTTCAACTGATTGACCGAAGTGAGTGGAGGAAGTCATTACTTCACAACATTTAATATGATAATTAGCCTATAATCATATTTGTACGTCCCACTAATTACTCTTACGGTTTTCAGAGATGCCGGGGTGCCGGAATGTTGTCTCGCATGAGTTCTTTTACGTACCAGTAAATGTACCGACACACCGGACTGAGTTAGGATCGAACCTGTCAAGTTGGGGTCAGATGGCCAGCGCCGGCCATTTAATATGAAATGGACATTAAAAATGGAATGCCGCACCTGCAGCAAGGACAAGAACAGACTGCTGGCAAGCGCTTGTATTTCCTGTGCCAACAGACTGGCAGGTACTGTTCTACAAGATGGTGGGCTCAGTCAGCAACGCTTTCCTAAACATTTCTTATAAAATACAGGAACAAAGGACTAAAAAAAACGAACACTTTATATGAAAGACTTAGTAAAGGAAATACTGGAGTGTCCGTGGACTTGTTCGGCTCGCCTGGTGCAGCCCGGGTAGGAAGAGGGCACGTAGTCTGGTCGAAGCTTTTCGACCCCATCGGGTGGACGAATCGCCATGAACACTGCGGAGAGTTTTGGTTTTTTTTTTCTTTTCTTTTTTTTTTTTTTTTTTTTGCTATTGGCTTTACGTCGCATCGACACAGATATGTCTTATGGCGACGATGGGAAAGGAAAGGGCTAGGACTGGGAAGGAAGCGGCCGTGGCCTTAATTAAGGTACAGCCCCAGCATTTGCCTGGTGTGAAAATGGGAAACCACGGAAAACCATCTTCAGGGCTGCCGACAGTGGGGTTCGAACCTACTATCTCCCGAATACTGGATACTGGCCGCACTTAAGCGACTGCAGCTATCGAGCTCGGTTTTTGGCTTTTTAACACGCAATCTACCGTTTAGAAATTGTCTGGCAAGGGAAACTCGTCTTCCGTTATTTGTGAGCATAAAGCCCGGTTCATACTAGATGTGCCGGGCCATTCCGACCAAGACTGATATTACATTCAATGGAATCGTTCGTCCGAGCCGTGCAAGGAAACTCGTCAATGACCGTCTAGTGGGAACACGTGAAGGGCCAAGGGCGAAGAATCAACAAGATGCCGCTCTTCACTGTTGCGATAACCATGGACGACGGAAGATTCGGTGAGTGCGTGCGTATCAAGAACGGTATGATTTATCGCACAAAAATACAGCGACATGAGTCCGGCTCCATGCTGGCCCTTGGTCACAGGGGTCCCGGGTTCCATTCTCGTCAGGGTCGGGAATTTTAACCATAATTGGTTAATTTCGCTGACACGGGGGCTGGGTGTAGGTGTCGTCTTCATTATCATTTCATCCTCATCACGACGCGCAGATCGCCTACGAGCGTCAAATCAAAATACCTGCGCCTGGTGAGCCGAACATGTCTTCGAACACTCCCCGCACTAAAAGCCATACCCCATTTCATTTCACAGCGACATGAACCACAATTTGCAGCTGTGGTCCGAAATCTCCAAGAAAGTTGGACAAGGTAAGTGAACAAACGATAAAATGTTTCTACTTTTATAGACTTTATTTTGAAATTGCTGAAGGACATAAAAACAAGATGTACGAACATATAAGGAAGGAGGAGCTTTATCACTCTTCAACTAGCAGCAGCCCAGCTCAGTGTGCTCATGAAACATCCACGTTTTTCGTCTACAGAGGACCTTCGTAAAATTTTCCAAATTCGATCAATTGGTAGCTAAGCAGCAAATCTTCAAAATTATAACAGATATTGAAACAAAAATAGCTCATCCACAAACACAAACTTTCTCTCAGTAAAGCCAACAGCAATCTCATCCTCCTCCTCATTACAATCCCTCTTCAAGAACGCCTTCGGACCACACATTTCACCACATCACCGGGCTACCCACAGAATCATTTCCGCATGTTGGGCAACAGTCCGCCCCGTTTTATAGCAGTATTTCAATAGAATCAGAACATATTTCAACAAGCACTTTCTTTTACTATATTTTTCTGTAATGTATTTATTTATATATTTTCTTCTCTTTCTTTGTCTGTTTACCCTCCAGGGTCGGTTTTTCCCTCCGACTCAGCGCGGGATCCCACCTCTACCGCCTCAAGGACAGTGTCCTGAAGCTTCAAACTCTGGGTCGGGGGATACAACTCGGGAGGACGACCAGTACCTCGCCCAGGCGGCCTCACCTGCTATGCTGAACAGGGGCCCTGCGGGGGATGGGAAGAGGGAAGGAAGTGGCCGTGGCCTTAAGTTAGGTACCATCCCGGCATTTTCCTGGAGGAAACGTGAGAAACCACGGTAAACCACTTCCAGGATGGCTGAGGTGGGAATCGAACCCACCTCTACTCAGTTGACCTCCCGAGGCTGAGTGGACCTCGTTCCAGCCCTCGTACCACTTTTCAAATTTCATGGCAGAGCCGGGAATCGAATCGAATCCGGGCCTCTGGGGGTGGCAGCTAATCATACTAACCACTACACCACAGAGGCGGACATTCATTAATATATTTTAATAAAGTTAATTTTTAGAGTTTGAAATGGCGTTTACCTAAATTCATCCCTAATCATCCCTGTACAAAAGCAAAAATTTAGTTAAATTATCTCAAACAGCCGGCGTGATGCATTCTCGGAACGAAGTATTCTGTTGAATATCTGCTTCAATGAACCCCTACACAACCGCATAAAATCATAATGCGACATACGGAAGTAGTGGTAGAAGTTTGATTCATCATCAACTAACTCTGGAAATAAGGTGAAAATTTCTCCTCCTTTTCGCTTTGTCAACATTTGATTCACCCAGAACCTCCGTCTGGGCCCACTGTCGTCTTCGTCCAAGATCAAGACAATTTTAATTCATGATTCCATTGAAGAAGGCATTGTTTACTAGCGGACCTATAGGGGAACCGAGCGTATAGTGTGAATCGGCCTGATGGATCCACGCCCGGATCATGACTTCCTTAGAACAACCCGGCACATTAATGTGAACCGGGCTTAACTCTTCACGAATTACAATTCCGCAACCAAAATGCAAAGTTAAATTTAAAATAGGTTACGACGGCGTTAAGTGACATGATCACGAACGCTAACGAAGATAAAAATGCTGAAAAATTATGAAAAATATATCTTGAGTTCACCCAGCTTTCCCTCCATACAGAAAGTTAGTCTAGCGTGGCGCAGTAAATTAGACGGCCGATGGCATTTCCAATGAGACCAGCGCTGGTGCTCTGCGCGACATCGCGTACGCTCCCTGTGTCACCAGATAGCTACGGGACATCACGTCCTCAAAAACTGCGTACACAGTACCACAGATGATGTCGGAAAGTTTCCTACGTGCGCTAGAAACCCTACGAAAAAGAAGACGAATTGGGACAGGACTCGCGTCCTCGAGCGACACTACTTTACAGTACTTGCTAAGAATGCTCCCATTTATCAGCTGAGGAGTCCACGAATCCGTACTCTGCCCATGACAGTTGGTGGCTGCGTTCCCAACGTAGCTTACAAAGATCATTCAGGGAAAACACGGGCAATGAGACGCAACATTTTCCAACAACTCTTCCAAATGCGCATTATCAGGAAAAAATGCACCTGTGACTTGGTTTTCGAAAACTCCGTCCACCTAATAACTGGAAGAGAGCTTGGTTTTCCATGACGCCGATGCGACGGAATTGTGTTCATCAGGAATAAATCTACCGACACGAGGCTCACGTATTTCAGCACGCCGGACTGAGCCTGGCAACTATACTATCTCGACTTGGATCTAGCAATTTGACCAACCAGAAATTTATTGTATAAAGGTAAATCATCTTTAATGTTCTACTGGCTATAACATCCAGTGGTGCAATTCTTTAAGAACTTTAGGCAAACAAAAGACACATGACCATTTATTCATTTATAAAATTAAGAAATTTAACTTACACTTTTCTACCGGTAAGAGTTCAGTATCAGACACGACACCGGGCCTCCTAGAAGCACCACCTTTCAAACTTACGGAGCTGAAGCTGTCCTCTAAGGACATTTCAAATTTCTGAGATTTGAACTCAAATCGTAAGACCAAGAGATAATTTGAAAGTCGAGTAATTCTGTACAGTGATACAATGTTCCTATACTCAACCATATTATGCACTTTTTAAAGGAATATTATTATTTTACCCTTTTTGTTCAGAGTATGAATTACGTAACTGTAACGTTTACGAATCTCTCTTCGGTGTTATAAAAAGCCAAGAATATTCAAAATACAGAAATAAAAAACAAAATGTAAGCATTAGAATGCCAAATACGATCTGATCTAATCTAGTCTCTCTAGTTGTAAACTGCGTCATGATCCGCTAGGAGGCTTAAGCTACTTTGACTTGACAGTATAGGTTTTCTCTTTGCTTTTTAAGTAATAAAATTTGACAAATTAAGCACTGTCATTGTCGAATATAAACAAGCAATGACGTCCACCAATGAGCCACATGACGTGGAATTCGCGAGTCCCTTGATAAAAAAATGTTTACTTACTGTGCTGAACTTATTAGTTTTTAAAGATGTGGGTTTTTTTTCAAAACGATCTGTTATTTCAAAGTGATTATTTAGTTGTAAAATAGCCTATTCTTTCAGATATTAAGATATTAAACTGATTCAAGAATCAGCATGTTCGGGTAAAATAACCTGGCAACATATACAAGAGTTTACAAAACAACTACTGCACAAATAGGAGTCGGCCCCGCGGTGTAGCATACCTCTTACCTGGAGGCCCCGGGTTCGATTCCCGGCCAGATCTGGATCCGAAGTTCACTCAGCCTACGCGATAACGATAGAGGAGCTATATGACAGTGAGATAACGACCCCGGTCTAGAAAGCTAAAAATAACGGACGAGAGGATTCGCCGTGCTGACCACTTCAGGCTGAGCAGCGCTCGTTTGGGGCTGCTGCACCATGGGGTTTTAGATGAGCTAGTACAAAGCCATGACTAAAAGAAGAGAAGGGTGTCTTGCATTCAGCAGACAATGAAGCGAGGCTCCCTTCCCAGAACCAGCACACGTCACCATCACTTCCGGCATGAGGGGGGGAGTGCTCGCCGTCATCGGTCCAACTTACAACTAGCGATTTTTTCTATTCCTAGGAAGTACGTTCAAATTTACACAATCTGGTCAAGATACCACAACAAATCTAAAAAGATCCAGGAAAAGAATACATAAGTAACCTAAGGTATTTTAAAGGCTATGAAGGTATTTTAAAGGCTATGAAAACCCCACAGCAATGCAAGATATAATGATTATCACCCAAAAGAAAGAAAAAAGAGTTACTGAGTTGGGTGAAATAAGTTACAAAAAAAAAAACTTCCAAATACTTTTGTAATGAGCCCAGGGCTAGAATTTGTATCAAATGGCTAAAAAAAAGTTCAAAATATGAACTGAGTTTTATAGAAATAGCGCAGAAATAATTTAAAGAATGTCTGGATTGCATCAAATTTTCAAACTTATAAAAAGAAAGAGCATAGTAAAATATTTAGTACAGCTACAAAGCAAAAGTTAAGTCGTATTAAAATACAATAATTAGGACATTTCTACTAATTAATTCACCCCATTGTCACAGCAGCTTGGGTGACACCAACCTCTATAGAAATATCAGAATCCAGCTTATCTGCCAAGAATAACCTTCAGACCATGAAATATGGAACATACATAAATAAAATATTAAATTGTGTAAAGATATGTACTATACCCGGAAAAATAGGTAAATATGGAAATACAACTTCACATAAGGACATAATCCGCAACCCGGCTTGCTGGAGTGGAGAACTGATGACAAAATGTTAACCATACCTAACGAGTAAACAAATAGCCTACAGCAAACCAGAAGGGAAGCACACCGGGAGGGGGCGAGTTAACACTTAGCTTCTTAAAGAACTCGGAAATGTAGCGAACATTTCCCTTGATAATTTATTCCAATCCTTTACGCCTCGTGCCCAATGTGTCCTCTTGAATTCCAACACTATGACTTTTCCTACTTTTAAAAGCTCCACTCAGGCTACTTACTGTAGATTACCCTCTATCACTGACTAATCGTGCCTAGTTACCTGTTTTTATATCACCTCTTCCCCAGAACCTAAGGAAATCTTCTGAGAATCTTACGTAGGTGCGTCTAAATGCGACAGAATTATGCCGTGTGGCTTCCGGAGAGGCCTGGTGCAGGTAGGCGACCGGCACGTCGTACCATAGTGCACAAAATGATGGGAATTCACGATATCCATCAAGAATTCTAAGTCATATTACCGGGATTCGGACACCGTGTAAAACAAGATGCTGGATGTAATAAACAAGGAAGGAAAGAGTCGAGTCGAGTCGGCTGAGCCTGAACTCACATCGCTCGACCTCCGATCAATGTACAGTTAGGCGGCGTTGCCACCTCGTGCAAACCTGCCTCACCAGTTTAAAGAGGCACACATGGCAAGTTATAACGGGAAGGTTCACAACGCAACTCAATGACTTGTATTTTCTTCCATATCTACCAACTGCTCCATAAGACTGATAACTACAGTACAGAAGGACGCTCCTTTCTGTGACTTGTCATACATTTCACCTCAACATTACTTAATCTTTTGAAGAGATTTTAAAAAGTTTCTTAGCATTCTGATGAAACTATTCTTACAGAGAATAAAATTTATACTTTGGCATTTGAACGTTATCTAGCATATTAATGACAAAATCGGAATATAATGTCATATTTGTACCACTTTTCATTTTCAAAATCAATTTTACAATTGTCAAGATATTTTAAATATGCCAATATTTTCTTGGAAATACTTGGGCAGACTTCTTTAAATGGAAATGTGGAGTTTCAAGTAGGAGGTAGAATTTACCCTGAGCTCTCTTCGGACAGACCCTACATTTTATAACAAAAACAGATCTGGTAAAAGTGGAGGAATTTTCCACAACTCTCCAACACCTTCGATGGCCTTTCGTTGTAACGGAAGACTGAATATCAAATTCTGAGAATGTCGTTGATTAAATCTCATTTTAATGTTATATCTGATACTGATCCATAATATATAGCAATGGAATCTCTTTTAAGTTGTACGTCACGTACGTATTTTGATTAAAAGTCATATTTTGTGCTTTCTTGGTTATATATTTGTGTTTCCTTCAGTCATAAATCCTTGCGTATTTCCTCATTTTTACGTCAGAGCAATCCGCCCCTCTACCGATAACCACAATCCAGTAGGCCTACACACTGTTAAGTGCCACGTTCCACACGTAGGCTACAAATGAAGTACTGAACTCAGTTGGCCTGGATTCATTCTATTCATTCTAAGCCTCCAAACCCTGGGCAATAATGGCGCCTGAAACAATAAGAAATGTGCCTCACTGTACACACAGGAAGTGGTGAAGAGCATCCTGTTCCGCTCCTCTAATTTAGCTTCCTATCCGCCTATAAACCTCCACTGCATGTACCATAGTCTACATTCCGGAGCAGAAAAATACTATACTGTACACACCTAAAACAGTGATTCGAAGTAGTCGTACAAGAAACATGGCAGGACAAAAGGTTCAAAAATTACCAGTGGTATATGAAGAAATATACTCCATGTGAGATTTGTGCTGGACAAAGCGGAGGCTCGACAGAGTTTTCTCCGGGTACTCCGGTTTTCCCTGTCATCTTTCATTCCAGCAACACTCTCCACTATCATTTCATTTGTCAGTCATTAATCATTGCCCCAGAGGAGTGCGACAGGCCTCGGCAGCCGGCACAATTCCCATCCTCGCTGCAAGTTGGGGGCTTCGTTCATTCCATCCCTGACCCGGTCATTGACTAGAAAACAGTTTGTATAAATATGTAATATAAGCACAATTTAAAAATGCAGTGATACAGATAAGAAATCAGGTAAAGTAGGAACAAAGGCACCAATTTCATCCGATAATTACTGTTATTTTCCTACTTTAAATTGTGTATATGCCGCTCTATTAAATGCCAGACCCTCTATTTAGATTTCAATGGTCATTCTCGGGAGATATTGTGTAGTGGCAAACACCCTGTGGACTTCAAACGTACCGAGCTCCAGTACAGAACGAACGGTATTCAGGGGCGAGCAGCTGGCAGCCATTTTGTGCGCCTCACTCAAACCGAGCGGGAGACAGAACCAACAGTCTCTTATGTTTGGTAATGGAAGGCCACACAAAGCTACTACTACTGAGGTCGCAGCAAAACTGATCCTGTATTTGAGTGACCCCTGGGGAGTATCTCAAGTTTATCTTCTGGAAAAAGAAGTGAGTGTTTAGCTTAATAGTGAACAAGACAACAAAATCCCTTTCCCAATATAGCCAAAAATAAATTGTACAGTCAGTCTGCAAGCCTCTGCGAATTAACTAAGCTCCTACACAATCACACCTTTTATCTCCTACCCTCCTCCTTTCGCCTCACATAACCCCATACACACAGCTTCATCCATCAAGTTTATTCCTTCCTCATTCCGAGTACCCTACTGCTTCCACCGAGTCCACCCGTACAATGAAGTCGGTCTGAAAACAGAGCTTCTTTCTCTACCTTTGCTACACTTTACCACACCACCTGTATTTCCTACCCGAAGCTCGGTTCTCTTAGATTTCTTCCCTATGACATCACTTTAGTCTTAGAAACGATAATTTTCTAATGGTACTCACTGCAGAGTCTGCCATTAAAACCAAACTACTCGCTAAATTTCCACCCAAATACTCCCCTCCTTGCCAATTTTCCAATACTCCCGAGAGTTCGATCGTTTCCTCAATACAGATAACAAATAACTAATCATGGACGCTAAAATACTCCCTAAGTACGAAGATCAGTCGAATGCTAACGACTACGCAGTTGCTGCACAGCGGACGGCACCTTTTTGGTATCGATTGGTAGGGAGGGGGCCGAATTCTCGCACGCAATGCTTCTGCGGGCGGCCAAGTACAGACCGCTCCAAATAAGCGTGAGTGCTACTCGGACAGCTTTCAACACAATCTTCCCCAGAGCATTACGACACGATGATTCTTAGACGGTCCGACAATTATTTGTTCTTCACGTACCAGGGGTTACGCAGATCATTCACACAAGTCGTATTCAGATGTTTTCGGTGTGGTTATTATGATCTAATTGAAAAATGTACTCCATGTACATCTACATCCATTCTCTAGCAGAAATAATAAAAATAATAAAAATAAGGAAGGTCTTGGATCATACAACAGTTGAGGAGGGCACCCGTATTTCAAAGTGAAATACGTAAACTCTGATAAGAGAATTGTGGATATGAAATAATAATAATAATAATAATAATAATAATAATAATAATAATAATAATAATAATGTTATTACCAGGCGAGTTGGACGTACGATTAGGGGCGCGCAGCTGTGAGCCTGCATCCGGAAGACAGTGGGTTCGAACCCCACTGTCGGCAGCCCTGAAGATGGTTTTCCGTAGTTTCCCATCTTCACGCCAGACAAATGCTGGAGCTGTACCTTAATTAAGGCCACGGCCGCTCCTTTCCCACTGCTAGCCCTTTCCTATCCCATCGTCGCCATAAAACCTATCTGTGTCGGTGCAACGTAACGCAAATTGTAAATAATAATAATAATAAAAATAATAATAATTTCATTAGCCTACACGCCATTTAGGCTGGTTGCGTGTCCCGTTTCACTCTACAGGCCTTTGTTAGGCGATGTACGGCTCAATTTTAATTTGTCCGATAACATCAACACATGCCTTTGCTGGCAGGACCTAGTGTTTACAGCGCACTATGTCTTCTGGTATAGGCTAGAGCAATTTTGTTACTTTCGTTGATCTGTCTCTGTCTTATCCTTGGCACTGACAACATGAAAGTGACTTATGCAGCCGGTCCCTGCTATGAATGGTGTGAAAATGTTGCTCATACGGTCGGTTGGTGTATGCATTTCAGTAGGCTTGGCAGACTGATATATAACAGCAACTTTTGACCCGGTGAGGAAAGCAACGGGGAAACTACCTCACTCCTCATTTCCCTAGCACGCCTCTTCAGTGATGCCTAGGCCATCTATGGCAGAGCTGTTGAGGATCCAACCAGCCTTAGGGCTGAAGACTGAATATACATACATCAACACAGTTCTTTCCCATGCCGACATCGTACATGGATGAAGAATGATTTTTTTTTCCCACCTTCAAAAATCCGACCACCTGTGCTGAGTTCGAACCCATGATCTTGCGATACAGAGGCATTGATTGTGTGTACCTTAGTGATGGTGTTGGACAAGCAGTTTCTATCAATACTAATCAGAAAGGAAGAGGTCCGACACTTCGTAAATGAAGGTATCGGCAAAAGGGAAGAGTTTGTATTGGTCTCAAAGAAGGGAGGGTACGAATTTCTCCACCCTTCACTGAAGAGCGTCTTAGGTCAAACTTGTCCATTTAATGGTAACGGACTACAATTTAAAAAGGATTTCCAAAAACTGTTTGTCCCACGAAACGTTTGCTAATCGCTCGTACCGCGTGCAAAAATTGTAAGAAATTGATTGCAGGTGGATGGATCCTGGACGTTACTATCTTCAAATGTAGAAAATAAATTGTAATTAGTTTTAATTAGGAACATACATCTCATATAGTCTTTTCTTAATTAGTTTTAATTAGGAACATACATCTCATATAGTGTTTTCTTTTTCTACAAATCCATATGAATCCCAGGGAGAGAAAAAAAACACTTCCTCTCTCTGAGAAAACTCGAGATACCTCTGTAGCTGTCATACACACACAGAAAAAAACCAATCCCAGTTCCATAAAAAGAATGTCATGCCTTAATATCGGATATCGACAAGGCATTCCAAAAAAGATAACTGCCTGAAATTAGAGGCGACTGTTCAATACCTTACAGCAGAACTTGCTTATAGCGACATCCAAGGGACCTGTTAAATTGTGTCGTTATAAACGAGTGTCAAAGTAACCGAGATTTATGCTATCTGTCGAATGAGGCAGAATTAGGCTTATTTTAGATTGACATATTACTGACAAAAAGTGCCAAATCCTTCAGTATTAAATTTTTCGCCATAAGATTTATCTGTGTCGGTGCCACGTAAAGCCACTAGCAAAAAACAAAAAAAAAAAAAAGAAGTGGCCTATTCAATTGCATAATAGAGTAAGCTCGTAAATAAATATTTGAACCTTATAACTACAATACTCGTCAATCTTCTTCACTTAGGAATAAATGAGTAATTTTTGTTCGTCTTCCCCTGCTTCTCCGATGAACACTTCCTAAATTACGATCCATGTTCATAATTTGCGGCACTATTTCACTGCACCTTCCTCTAGATCCGCAGAAAAGGTTCACAGCTGTCATTCACTGTTGACATGAGACAGTCTAGTTTAAAACTACACAGGTCTAAAGTTCCTAAATAACGACATAACTACTCTTCATGTCCTATCAACAGCCGTCCTCTGAGGCGCGGGTTCGATTCACGGTGTTGCCAGTAGGCCTGGTATGTGGTTAAAAAGGTGCATGCATCTTCATTGCTGCTTTGTTAGCAACGAACAATGAGCTGACCCTCTTTCACTCTGCTGTGGCCATAGTCATAAACTGGAGAGGTAGCCACTGACATTTTATCTCTGTTCTACGAGGTATTGTGTTACTATACTTTGTATGGGATTCGACTCCAGTATTAGGAGGCTAAATTATTCACCTCGGTTCAATATATGTGAACGGTGGCAAAATATGTAGCCGCCAACCACCCACGCCAAAAACGAGCTTCAACAAATGTAAGCATTAAGAGGTTAAACACTGTTGGGGAAAATAATAATTGTCTATTATAATAATTATGAACAGACCGAGCGAATTAGCTGGTTTCGAATCCCCACGCCCCACTACCAGCAGTGCCGAAGATGGTTCTCCATAGTTTTATCAAATGGTTCGCTTCCTTCTCAATCGCCAGGTGCAACGTAAATCTAAACGAGTTCCTCTAAACAGGCGTTTACATGTTTGTGGCTTTTCATTGTTCTACTCATGAGATCTGTTTTTTTTTCTTTTTTTTTTTTGTTTTGTTTTACGTTGCACTGACACAGATAGATCTCACGGCGACGATGGGATAGGAAGGAATCGGCCGTGGCCTAAGGTACAACTCCAGCATTTGTCTCTTGTGAAAATGGGAAACCACGGAAAATCAACTTCATGGCTGTCAACAGTGGGGCTCACACCCACTATCTACCGGATTCATGCTCACAGCTGCGCTCCCGTAACCGCACGGCCAATTCGCCCGGTGTGTTTGGTTTTCCTAGAGCTGGGTACGATCATATTAAGAAACGTCCAATCTAATTCTTCCTAAGGCGCTATCGTTGGAGAGCTCGCTGATATTCACATTATTGTTATAAAAAATGAATGTACTGGACATAATATATTCCTGATTTTGTCGTGAATCTCAGGTGACATTTCCTGTTTTCACCTGTTTAAACATCATTCCACTGTTGTTGAAATCTGTGACCATGCTAGTCTACTAAAAATATTCCATTCAAATATACTTCTCTCACTTATATCAACTTGGAATCCATCAAGTTGTGCCGAATGTTGTGGAATTGTTAATGGAAGAAGTTTTATTGTATACACCTTACAAATGATGCCCAAGAGTTACTGGACAACGTAATCAGATATTAAATTAAGATTAATTTTGTAAATTCCTATCTGAAAAGATTAACCAGGAATTTCGGATCTGTTCCCTTGGCGCCTGAACCTTTAAGGTTCATAAATTCGCCGGGCCGAGTGGCGCTGGCCTTCTGGCCCCAACTTAGCTCAGTCCGGTGGTCAGTCTCGTGTCGGTAGATTTACTGGCACGCAAAAGAACTCCTGCGGGACAAAATTCCGTCACCTCGGCGGCTCCGAAAACCGTAAAAGTAGTTAGTGGGGCGTAAAGCCAATAACATTATAAAGGTTCATAAATTCACTCTGCATGGCCCAGCTAATAATACTCCACGAACCTGAACAATGCAGGAATATCAAAGAACAGTTTAAATAAAATCTATATTAGTGAAGTTCCTGAACCCATCAAGAGGCCTAACAAAAAACAAGTAAACGTGTGGATTTTGTGGCTCTCACCCAGCCGAGTATTGAGCCCTAAACTAATCGCAGAACGGGTAAGGCTACCTTCAGTAACTTTATAGCTGTTCGAACAAGAAATTCCCGTTTGCTGAGAAAGACGTCGAAGTGATTTTGGAGGGAAACGTACCAGACCATGTCTAATGTTATCTACAGTTTCTTCTGTGATAGTGATTATTGTTTTAAGAGAAAGTACAGCAAGGCAACCATCCTTTATATAACAATAATCAGAGAGAAAACTTGGAATGGATCCCACACTTTGAAAAATGAAATTATCGGCCAAAGAAAGACAACGGCCACGAAGGGCGTGAAAATAAGACTTCCTAGAATTCGCAAACCTAATACCATCGGGGTCGGAAAAGAACAGAGTTAACCAAGAGAGGTCGGAGAGGATGGATGAAAGTGAGGAGCCTGGCACAAGTGGAAGCAATGACAGGTCTCAGCTAAGGGGCCTGTGGTCGCCAACCAACGCTCCCAAGTTGAGAGCCCTTGGAACAGGCAGAGGATACCATGGGTGTTATTCTACCTCCCCCACCGACGGGGATTTCTTCTGAGAGTACTGTACGTGAATCTTTCTTGAAACAATCTCCGTAAAAGACGAGCCGATTCTGAACGCACGTACGAATCGCAATAGGGAACAGAATACTTTATTTGAGCCGCATTAAATTAATACACCTAACACACAAAAACCCTCCCCATCGGCTGGCTTTCAAGTGTGGGAACGAGACGTTTCAGACGAGGAGACGAGTACTGCGTGGCGCGGTGGCGCTAAGGATAAATCACCTCGTGTTATTTCATTAATAAACAATAAGAAGATTTCGGCCTTATACCAGGTTATACCGTGCGTGTGCTCTGCAACCGATGTTCAAGTCGACTTATCGGTAGGGGGTGGATGGTGTTATCCCTTTACATTTGCTCAGTAGTATTGAAATATAACGAAGGATAATTACGTGTTTTTATTTCGCATTTTTTTACCGATTTCAGCTGATCAGTCGTTATTTCAGCATTAAGGAATTATTTTGAATAAATTTTCTGACCATTTAAAAATGTTTTTACCGAGCTCGATAGCTGCAGTCGCTTAAGTGCGGTCAGTATCCAGTATTCCGGAGATAGTGGGTTCGAGGCCACGATCGCTCCTTTCCCACTGCTAGACCTTTCCTATCCATCATCGCCATAAGACTATCTGTGTCGGTGCGACGTAAAACCAATTGAAAGAAATGTTTTAATTCATGCATGTAATATGATGAAATAGCGTATGGCTTTTAGTGCCGGAAGTGTCCGAAGACATGTTCGGCTCGCTAGGTGCAGGTCTTTCGATTTGACGTCCGTAGGCGACCTGCGCGTCATGCTGAGGATGAAATGATGATGAATACGATACATACACCTAGTCCCCGTGCCAGTGAAATTAACCATTGATGCTTAAAATTCCCAACCCTGCCGGGAATCGAACCGAGGACCCCTGTGACCAAAGGCCAGCACGCTAACCATTTAGCCACGGAGCCGGACTATAATATAAAAATTCACGAGTAAGAATATATACAACTATACATTTTTCTTACATATGGTTGAAGTTGCTAAATATCTTCCATGGCCAAGCAAACTGACCAGCAAATGTTAGGGACTACAGAGGGTGTGTAGATGTGCGTACGAACGCATAGACATCCGGGTCCTACTGATGATATATCCTGGAACAAGACAATGTTTACTGCTCCTTTATCAGTAATTTGGAGCCCTTGAACTCTATCTGATCAGATCCATGAGCATCATTGAAAAGATCAAGAATGTGAAGGGAAATGTTCATGATGAAAACATGAAATACAGTAACAAACACTGTTACAGTCATGTTTATATCAATTTATTATTTTAAAAGTATATTTTCAATATAATGTTAATTTAAACAGCAGCAAGATTTAGAAGATTTGAAATTATTTCAGCAATTATCGAGTACCGCTTGGTGGCCATGATCGAAGTGTCTTGACACTGTGGTTAATCGGTTCGAGTCCCGTTGGCCAGCAGTAGGAGAGGTGCTGATATACAATTTCTAACCACCAGATGGCGTGCCATAAGCCTCGATTAAATTCCAAACCTCTCCGCAGTGCTCATATGGAAATGTTGGTGGTGATTCGTCCACCGGATGGAGACGTTAAGCCTTGCTATTTGACAGGAGGGCCATGTGCCGGCACCGGGTTTTCCCCTACTCCCTTCCTACGATCATATACCACGTCAATCATTTCTCTCATTAACTCCTCTGATGAGATTGACGTCAGGAAGGGCATCCGGTCATAAAAACCCGCCACCTCACACCCGACCCCGTACAGAAACGAGACAAACAAAAACATTGAGCACTATGCTTGACTCTCTCCTACCCTAGTTCACAAGACTCAATGTGTTCATTCTTTAATTTGTTGTTTTAACTTCACTAGCCGATGTACTCATTTTACATTGAAATAGCCGCCTGCTCGTCAAAATCGGATTGGGGCATGTCGTATTTACAGTACTTCAATACTTGTTGCATCAGGTACTCCAATAACATAAACACGTTTGTTACAACTTCAAAATATATTGTTGATGACAATATTCACTTTGCTATTTACAAGTTTCTTAGAACAGTATCAAACTGTAAGTACGCAACAACTGGCTAAAATTAAGTCAGGAAGTTGCGGAAATTCCATAATGTTGCCAAAGATGCATTTAGTTTGCAAACCTTAACTAGTTTGTGATAATGAATATTTTTTCGGTACTGAAGATTTGTAACGCGAATTTAAGATATTTAGGCACGAGGTAAAGACAAAGATTTCTCAAATCTGACAATAATAATAATAATAATATGATGGCGACAATACTGATGATTAGGGCCCGGTTGTTTATGACATGTCATATTTTTTCCTTTATATTATTTCCATGGAAAATATACGTTAAGCAAGATTTTATCTACGCTGACTAAAATTATGCAATTTTCATGGGCCATATAGTCATATTTCTTGTCACTTTCCAGTAATTTTTTGTATTATGGTCATATTTCCGCGTGAATTTTCGTACTTTTGTCGTATTTATATCTTTTTATTCCATCTTCGCATACGTGCTTGCAGTCGCCTCAAAGACGTATTTTTCGTATCTCCTAATTGTTGTCTGTAATATTTAATGTGAATTAGGAGGGTAAGCTGTATAGAAAGAAACAGATGCATATAAAGCGGCAGAATAGGGAGTCTCAATTCAACTCTAATGATCTGACTTATTTCAAATATGCCACATTATCATCCTGCGATGTTAAGCGGTCTTTTTCCTGTTACAAGTCAGTGTAGCGTGAAAATAGATTGTTCCGATTTGAAAACTTTAAAATGTAATTTGCTATTGTAGTTCGTTCTGAACACCTGTCAAAATGTGACATTTATTTCATTCTGCGCAGAGTTGAGAGTTACCTCTGGATTGAGTAACCGAATAAATTCAAAATAGTATTATTTATCAACAAGCTGAGCTAACTTAAGTTGTATGCCACATAAAAAATAGCTAGTAATTTTCCACTCTCAAGTAAGGTCAGGGAAAATCTTACCTGAACCTATCATTTATCCACTGCCTTCAGCAGTTCTACCCAGTAGTGGTAGAGTACATTGAGGGCAAGTTACATGCTACTTTACCACTCAAGTAGCCTTGCTCACTGGTAAATACACATAAATTATGTGACACCCTAATGAGGCTTCACTATTTCACAAGATTAGAGTTGCCAGATTTCCTGACATTCAGATGCTTTGTGTCATAGTTTTCACCTTCCCAATTAAAAACAGATATTTCCCGAATTCCGCCATTTATGAAGACAAAATTCATCAAATGAAATTAAATGGCGTATTGCGTTTAGTGCCGCGAGTGTCCGAGGACACGTTCGGCTCACCAGATACAGGTTTTTTAATTTGACGCTCGTAGACGACCTGCGCGCCATGATGATAACACATACACCCAGCCCCCATGCCAGCGAAATCAACTAATGATGGTTAAAATTCCCGAACCTGTCGGGAATCGAACCCGGAACCCCTGTGACCAAAGACCAGCACGCTAACCATGAAGCCATGGAGGGCATTCAGCAGTTTTAATTGATACAACCTAATTATGGCTACTTCATTGGAAAAATCTATTCTACAGTACATCATAACTTTGTGAACTAGGTATGAGTAATTGACCGCATGACTCAATGGGAAAGCAAAAATCTCAAAATTTGTTTGTTGGTACGTAAATAATGCCAAAGTGGGGAACAAATAGTAAGGGAGTACAAGAAACTGGATATAATGAATGAAAAAACTGTGAAATACAGTATGAAATTTGGTGTGAAGAAGAGAGATAATGGCGGTAAGATGTGACAGAGTGGGACAAGAATCATAAATACTGGAGCTCAGACAACTTTAAATACCTAGCATCCAAACTAAGGATGAAAAAGGATGCAAGAGGCAAATGTAAGGAACCTAGATAGGAAGTGACAAGAAGAGATGGGAGTAAAATTCAAATTGTGAAACAAAATTCCTAAGAAGTGTGAAAGAAGAACCAGAAAAAGAAATGAATGTCAGGAAGGAAAATAAACTGGAATTGTACAGGGTACTGAAACACATGACGGACACTAAGTTTGAGGGAAAGAGATCAAAAAGGAAACTCCAATGGAATAGAAATCACAGCTAACAAGAATGGAAAACAGCCGACCTGGCTGGAAATGATGATCATTCAAAAAGTTTTTTTTTTTTTTGCTAGGGGCTTTACGTCGCACCGACACAGATAGGTCTTATGGCGACGATCAAAAAGTTTGAGATTCACTTATGATGAACAAGTCTGTCTTCATACTCAACTGCAAGGCATTAATTACACCTAACATTTATCATTAACTTCAAGTTTTTCCAGCTATTAAACACAAGATAGACCTATTAGTTCATAAAACACTACTGCATACCCAAAAAGAAGTTTATTCGTGATAGTATGGAATTCAGGCAGCAGAGAAGAAAAGAAACAAGCTGATTTCCCAGAGAACCAAGCGAAAGGAAAGAATGACTACTAAAAAAACTAACAACCTAACCCCATGGCACTACAGCCCTGAAGGGCCTTGACCTACCAAGTGACCGCTGCTCAGCCCAAAGGCCTGCAGATTATGAGGTGTCGTGTGGCCAGCACAACTAATCCTCTCGGTCGTAATTCTTGGCTTTCTAGACCGGGGCCGCTATCTCACCATCAGATAGCTCTTAAATTCTAATCACGTACGCTGAGTGGACCTCGAACCAGCCCTCAGATCCAGGCAAAAATCTCTGACCTGGCCAAGAATCGAACCCGGGGCCTCCAGGTAAGAGGCAGCCACGCTACCCGTACACCACAGGGCCGGCTCAAAGAGTGACTACATCTGCCCTAATTGTGGACGGGACTGCTACCCAAGACGTTGCTCAAACTGAACCAGAGTGCTACATTATCGTGCCACGAGGATGGACAGATGCTATTTGATAAAATATAAGCCTAATCTTTCTTTTTTTTCCCAGATAAGTAGCCCCTAAGTTAACATACTTGTGCTTTATGAATGTGTATCTTGTATTCAGTGGACCGAAATATTTAGAAAGTTACTTGCAAAATAATAGTCATACCCAACACTGCCAATATTTTTCCATCTCCAGTTACACACCCACTGGTTTTCTGTACATTTCTAACTACAGACACATGAACAAAAATATTTCAGAGCACCTAACACTGTGAAACCTTAAGAAATTCTCCTTCATTAAAATTATGCTGAGAATTATCAGAACTCATCAATGATTAGCACTTGGAATTAATCAAATCACATATCAGTTTCAAGGGTATGAAATGCAAGACAGCTGTCCATTCTCCCCGGAGATCAACTCGAGACCTACTCAAACTTCACCTCACTATCCAAGTTCTAAATAATCCAGAAATTTACAAGGCTTCCATTTCTGAAAACCAACAAAGCATTCAGCATACATCTTCATTACACAGTTCAGTCTGCAAGCCTCTGTGAATTAACTAAGCACATCCACAATCCTCTGTGGTCTCTTTTAGTTCCACACCTCCATTTGCTTTGCATGACCACACCACTCAAGCAGATTTGTCAAACTTGATCTCCTCATCCAAGCATGTACCTGCCTGTAACAGCAATCACTCTTGCTACTTTCAATCAATCATCAATGATCTGCATGTAGAACTGCCACCCAAGTGGCAGATTCCCCATCAATTGTAACTTATACCTACTTTTCTCTTAAATGTTTTCAAAGGACCTGGAAATTCAACAAATATTTCCCTTGATAAATATAATCCTAAACTCCTAATCCTCGTACTATAAAAGAATATTTGCCCCAATTCGTCATCATGAACCCAACATTATATTCACAATGTGATCTCTACTTTTAAAAGCCTCACCCAAGCTTATTCGTCTACTACTGTCATTCTCTCCACTGACAGCTGTGCTCCTGTTTGGTTGAACAGCCCTCCCATTAACCTCATAGATACCCAGTTCATCACCACAACATGTTTCATCACTGGCACATGTTGGCTATCGATACATGGCGAAAATATGCTGGAGTCCTTCTGCATCGTCTACGGTCTTGAAATCTATCAATAAGAACGGCAATAGAATTCAAGAATACCAACTTCAATATTTAACTAAAGAATGGCAGGGAAGACACTATTATCCTTACTCCTGCAACCATTTTTTTTTAAATGTTATTTGTTCGGGACATCGACCCATGTGGATCTTTTGCCCCTACTGGCACCATATTGTATGAACCTGCGTGTAATTGGAACAGCGGTAGTGTGGAACGTTGTGTGTGAGGAAAGGAAGATTAAGGATATATATATATCCCGGGATATTAATCATTATCATTACAATGAAAAACCCCTGACCCAACAGGGAATCAAACCCGGGGCCGCCGGGTGACAGGCGAACTGTTGCCCCCTACACCGCGGGGCCGGACCCTGCAACCATTACTAACACGGTTTCTTCTGAATACGCACTAACGGGGGTCCTTAAATATATCCCCCTGAAATCGTATCAACCACAACTGGCTTTCTTTTAGCTTCCAAATTTTGCATAATTTTTTAATGTTTATTTTATCAACATAGGTAAATGAAACAATGCAGATGGTAACAGCATTGTATCAAAATTGCAAAAGCTGTGTTAGAACCAAAGTGGGTCAAACTGAATGGTTCAGAGTTGAGACAGGCTTAAGACAGGGAAGTGTATTGTCTCCCTTACTCTTCATTATCATCATGGATAGAATTCTACATAATATCAAGGAGAAGATGATGGGCGAGCAAGTAAAGCTCTTTGCTGATGACATTGTAGTTTGGGGAGATAAGAGGAAGTACAGACAAGTTTATTTACGGAATGAGGAGATAAGAAATTTTGGAATGAAGATTAGTACTGCAAAAAGTAAGACTTTGATCATGACAAGAGGTAACAGAAAATCCAGGGGAGTGATAAAAATAGGAAATGAACCTCTTGAAGTAGTGAAAAATTTTAAATATTTGGGTAGTGTGATATCACAAGATGGAAATTTGGCTGGAGAAATTGATTTAAGAATACAGCAGTCTGCAAGTTTCTACCAGTGTGTGAGAGACATTATAAACCTATACTGACCTATGCTTCAGCAGCCTGGACATTAACTAAGCAGACCCAAAGTAAGATACAAGCACCTGAAATGAGGTTCTTGAAGAGCACACAGGGAAAGACAAGACGAGACAGAATACGAACTAAAGAGACTGATATAGCAAAACTAAAATGGTTTGGACACATGATGAGAATGCCAAGAGAGAAAATACCAAAGAGAACATTCATGGATGCAGAGACTGGAAGGAGGCCTAGGGGACGTCCTAGAAGGAGGAGGAGCTCTGTTGTGCACTGTATTGCAAATAGAGGAGTCTATAGCAATAAAGTACTAGAAGAGGAATGGTGGAAAGGTCTAGTATGGTGAAGGGCTTTGGTGCACTACCCTACCTAGAGTGAATCTGGAAAAGGGAATGGAAGAAGAAGGAACATTCAGTAATTTGCCAGTATTAGTAGCTTCCTCTAGCCTCCGTGGCTCAGATGGCAGCGCGTCGGCCTCTCACCGCTGGATACCGTGGTTCAAATCCCAGTCACTCCATGTGAGATTTGTGCTGGACAAAGCGGAGGCGGGACAGGTTTTTCTCCGACTACTCCGGTTTTCCCTGTCATCTTTCATTCCAGCAACACTCTCCATTCTCATTTCATAGCATTTATCAGTCATTAATAAATCACTTTGGGAGTGGTGACCCCATCGTACTAATAGCCTATATATCTGCTTGTCAATGACTGGATAACAGGTTGTAGGTTTTCATTTTCAGTAACTTCCTCTAACTGGACATTATCTTTAAGTTATACCCAACTATCTTTACATGCTGTCAACTGAACACTTCTGCCTTCTGTAGGCCATCACATATACACTTGCCTTTTTCATTAATGATCGCTGGTATGTCCTTCCTGAAACCTGTTTGTGCCTGAAAGTATCCATACATATCCTTCATTACTCCCTAAAATTCATATGACTGCCAATTATGTTGCCCATCATGTTACTTAGTTGACTTTTTTGCTAAATTCAATTTTATAGCAACTTCCTTAAATCTCTCCTTACTACTGCAACCATTCCTAACTCTTATTTCTTTCCAATCTGCAGCTCCTTGTTGATATCTATTTTCCTGTTATAATGGGGTCTTTACGATTCCGTACCACTTTATTATTAAGATTTATTAAACACAATGTGTAGGCTACATTACAGGGCTCTACAGAAAGTTGTCCTCAGTGAAAAATCTTAATGATTTTGTCCTTGTTATGCACTCGAGTAAATGGTACTGGTCACATAGCGTACAGATGCATTGGCCTGATGCTTGGTGAAACCCTCGCTGGATGCATATTCTCTAGTGGAAGCCATGTATAGCCATTCTCATATAAACAAGTTGCAGTGAGAAATTTGGTTCCTTCCATTCCTTTGTATTCATGGCTGGTGTAAGATAAAATTTGTTTTCAATTTCATTAGCCTTTTCTTCCCTTTCTCTTATATGGGCTTCATACGCAGGTTGTTCTCTATCGCTATCTCTGTGATGAAAAAAATCTATGGCAGCTAGGATGTAGACAAGTCTTGACGTACCTGTTTGGAGTGATGGTCTAAAGGCTCTACTTTGACTATCTCTATTCTCCTGAAGTTTGCGAGTGAGGTGGGCCCCAATGCGTAACAAGCTATCGGGGCAATCTTGAAGTTAAATAAACTTAAGGTTGAATTAAGTGATCATTTTTCTAAAATTCTTAATTGCAAATATGATTGAGAGTTGTGCATCTCTACTCTATATGCTTGAACTGTTAGTACTAGTTTACCAGCTCTAGATGTCTGCCTTGGGGTTTGTTTCCCCCCTCTCCTGAATTTCATTTGTTTTGTTGGTATTGATGTCTAGTTCA
Source organism: Anabrus simplex (assembly GCF_040414725.1). Taxonomy (NCBI): domain Eukaryota; kingdom Metazoa; phylum Arthropoda; class Insecta; order Orthoptera; family Tettigoniidae; genus Anabrus; species Anabrus simplex. The sequence continues at coordinate 220,133,040 of NC_090279.1, read as the reverse complement.
TTGCTTCATGACCAAGTGTAAAGCTTGTTCAGTCCTTTCTGTACGGCCAGGCTACTTTAGAAAGAAGAATCACGTCATCCGCATAGAGAAGCATTGTAAAATGAAATGGCATATGGCTTTTAGTACCGGGAGTGTCCGAGGATATGTTCGGCTCCCCAGGTGCAGGTCTTTTGACTTGACACCCAAAGGCGAGCGGCGCATCGTGATGAGGATGCAATTATGATGAAGACGACACATACACCCAGACCCCGTGCCAGCAAAATTAACCAACGATGGTTAAAATTCCCTACCCTGCCAGAACGAACCCGGGAACCATGTGACCAAAGGCCAGCATGCTAACCATTTAGCCATGGAGCCGGACAGAAGCACTGTGATGTCTTCAGATGCAACTTCATTTACTACATCATGGGTAAATATATTAAATAGGAATGGGCTGAGAGGGTCACCTTGGAGGACTTGGCCTTGATTGGCTTCCTCAGTCTGGGATTGATAGCAGGTTAAACCCCATTATGCTCCCAATTAGTAGCAGCAAATCAATTGTGTCTACCCAGAATACAGGATGTTCAAGTTTACATTGTCGAAGGCTTTAGTGAAATCTATGAAGGCGGCAAATGAAATGTGGTCGCATCCCACATGTGGGACAGTACCTGTAAGGTGGACTTACTGGCTGTGAAACTGTATTGTTCCTCTGGCATGTGTACCATGGGCTGTGGCTGAATGTGTGTCAGAATGATATTTGAGAGAACTTTAAAGGGAGCACATTCTAGTGCAATTCAACGATAAACGTCAGAGGAGTCTTTCGGTCCTTTTCCTTTGTAAAAATTTGGACTACAGATTCTCTCCACTGTCCAGGGATCTGATGTTTGATGCACTTGTTGAATAAAGCTGTTCAGACGTCGATGGTAGATTGTAACGACTCTTAATATTTCGTTAGGTTGTCACGTCCTGCTGCTTTTCTGTTTGTTCGCAAGAAGATCAACCGAACCTCCTCTGCAGTAACTGATATACAGTGTCCCTACTTGTCTTCTCACTCCTCCTTTAAACCCATCCCATAAGGCTGTTTACATTTTATTTACCATTTTCAATTGAACATTTTTTAAAAATTTCCCCCTGCCTTTCTTATCAGCCTTATGGCACTGCCTAATAATCCTCAATTTTACAACTATCCTTTCTATCACACTTATTTTTTACTACGACAAAAACAGCTTCACGTTAAGTTACACCCTGTATCACTTCAGTTTCTCCATAGAAGTCATCTGGTTTTATCAGCACTACGTCTAGAATACCTTTCCCTCTATTTAATTCCGGCACTTCCTGATTCAGCAGTTCTTCACGCATCAACTTATTCTCCATTTGTTGAACACGCTTTCTGTCATTCTCATTCCCTCCCCAGTTAACATTTGGTAAACTGAGATCAAAGCAGCAAAAAAGCAAGCTAATGGTTATTCTGCTCGTGTTGGGACAAAAGGGTATAAGTAAGAAAATATGAAAACTGAGATTATGCTGTTGTTTTGTAGGGAATGGTCATAACTTTGTTTACGAGTGCAAAACGGTGTATGTCTATTATGAATATTATGTCCATCATTCGAATGTTCATTTTGGGTTAAGAAGTAAAAATGTAAACTGTACTTGGGCAGGAGGATACAAGTGACATATCCCTTTTATTGCCTTATTTCAAATTTGGGCAAGAGGGTATATGTCGACTTATAACCTTCTACATGAACTGAGATAGTGCATTGCTTTAGATATAAGAGGAGATTGTTGGCTCTGCTGCAGTTCTGTTCCCACCACATTCTAACTAGCCCACTATAATGTCCCATTATTAATCCCGCATCATTAAAAAGGTAGATGATTATTCGGCAGGATGGAAAAGAAGTTTTCCTGAACAAGTTCCACACAGCAATCCGTCTATATTCTTGGTTGAGTAAACATTAAGGTGTATTCCCAGTGAAGTAAGTAAGTTCCATGAAAGAACTTGCAGAATAGTTTCTATGAACAGAAACAAAGAACAAGCTAATACAACTCCAGAGGTAAGGTTTATTCTAAAATATTATTTCAAAGCATGAGTATCCAGATATTTCTGTTGCAACTGGTATGAGTTCTAATAAGCACTGTTGTATAGCTTTGAATGTTTTCTGTGTATCCTTTTCAGACTTGAGCCCAGCTCCTTCTATACCAGATGAAATTTGCGATACTGACTTAAATTCTACTGATTATGATACACATCCCACAAATAAACAAGGATGTGCTTCTGACAGTTCAGATCAGGACGCCAATACTGGAACCCCAAGGGAAAGGAAACATGAACTCAATAATTCAAATAATCAAACTGAAACTCCAATGATGAATGCGGGAGTTGAAGAGGGATGTCCAAGAGAGAAACGCAGAAAGAAGAGGATAAGTGTCAAGGAAAAACACGGGAGGCAAAATTGAAGAGAAAGCTGTGTAAAAACAAAGGTGAGGCTTACAGGAATTCTAGTGGAAAACAAGTACAAGCAAAGAGATTCAAGGACTTAGTGCAGTGAAGATATAGGCCTAAATGTAAAGAACATTTACCAGACGATCGTAAAAGCATTTTTTTTAGAATTTTGGAATATGGACGGTATTTCATAACGCTATACATATGTTGCTAGCCTGATTACATCTGCAGGAAAAAAAAAAAAAAAAAAAGACAGAAAGAAAGACAGAAGATAATATTAATAGAGATTCCTAACCCACAAATATAATTTCAGAGTCAATGCCCACATGCTCCCCATTTGTAAAGCATGCCTCATGAAGACTTTTGATGTAAGCAACAAGTTTTTAACCAGTGTCATTTCTTGTTCTGATATTATTGATGATAACAGAGGGCAACATCCTTCTAGAAACAAACATACAAGGGGGCAGATATGGCATAGAAGTCGTAGGCAATGGACAAACAAATTGCTTTAGCTGATGACAGTAAAGTAGTTATCACATTTGATATGCAGCAGTCTCTCCCTACTCCTACGCTAGAAAGTTCTGTGGCATTCTCCAAACGTCCATTGTGGACGTTCAATCTCAATGTACATGACCTAAAAGAAGCACAAGCATACTGCTACATGTGGAGTGAAGATAAGGCAGGTAGAGGAGCCGATCACAAAGAACTCACCTTTGAGCGTTAAACATTGCGTAATGTATTCAGACACTTCTGGTGGTCAGAACAAGAACTCCCATGTTTGCTATGTTACACTCAGAAATTAAAGACCACCGGTCCTTGGAGAGTTATTGACTACAAATTTCTAGTTCCTGGCCACACACATATGGAGTGTGATACAGACCACTCCCTAATTGAGAAATCCAAGAAAAGCTCTAAAGTACCCATCTTCCATCTCATGACTGGGTCCAACTGGTGAAGCAAACTGGTAAAAAGAAACCATTCAAAGTTTTTGAAATGAAACAGACTATTTTAATATTCTGGACTTCTCAAGCACTCGTTACAAATGAAAAGAAGTAATGACCTTGGGGAAAAATTTATCTGGAAAAATATGAAATGGTTAAAAGTGACGAATGAAACTGGGGATCATCTTTATAAGGAAACCTTACAAGAGTCTGAAGAGTTCAAAAAAAATAACCATGTTAAGAAGAGGATTTGGCCGTGACTCGGTGAAGCCATCATTAAGTTACAAAGGTCCTGTCCCCATCAGCCGAGAGAAGAAAAACAGATCTTGATTTACTCTCTCTCAACCCTGATGCGTTTCATGCATATTACCAGAATTTAGTATCGAAAGACGATGTTAGGAATGATCTTCCAGGCGACAACATTGGTGAAGAACTACAGGATGAGGAAGACCAGGAATGAAAGATATTGGAGAGTTTTTGTGTGTGTTGCAAATATTTAAGTTCTGAAAAAAATCTGAATGTGTATTTCAATCAAGAACAGATTGAGGACTTTTACATTGTATTTATAAACCAATAATATTTTGAGAAAATTGTTTTTGAAAAGTCAAAAAGTGGAATTAGTTTTTGGATAATGAGAGAAAGTAAACTGTGATAAAATGCAGCAATCAGTAAGCATTGGTTTTTGTATGTGATTAGATACAATGAAGGCCAAAGTAATTATTTTACTATTCCCTTGCACATTATTGACTCATACTCATTACTAGGGCCCGGATTCATATGCGCTGAGAAGTCCGAAAATATGCATGCGCATATGCACTTAAAATGTTGTAAATATGCACTAAAAATAAAATACAATACAATTACCAGACACATTATTTACTTTTAACTCGGTGTTAAATTGATAAACATGTTTAATTCCTTGCAAAATGATGCACGTCAGTAGGTTTCAACAGTTTTTCAATGTTTTCAGCAGTCAATAACTTTCCGTTTTCGGCCAGAATTAATTTATAAGGGGGAAAATGATCGTTTTACGTCGATGGACGTAAGTGGGTAATACTTGAACACTGGCACTGACGGCTCGGAACATTCTTCTAGCAAAATCTTTAGACATTTTTACAGTTTAATCAGGTGAAACACTGCAGTAGACGAAGAGCAAGTTAATAGATGGACGCACTTGTTTAAGCAAACCTCGGGAGGCTACTTTAAAGAGGAGAAAAGAATGTCAGAAAGAAGGAAATGGCTATTGTGAAAAGCGTCATTATCCGTCTACCTGCTTGTATTGCGACACTGAAAGCTTTTTTCTTAATCAGGGAAGGTTTCTCATGTTGGCAAGGGATGTACAACATACAGAGTTCATTAGATTTTTCATTTCGTTCAGAAATCTTAGTTAATCAATCACACACAAAAGAAAAATATGTCTGTATGCACTAACGCTCAAAATATGCATTTTTAAAACATCCGGGCCATACTCATTACTAAGCATTGGGGGCATCCAAAACGGAGGCTTCATTAGCCCGAGATATGCATGAGATACAGTAGGCACTTCCTTTTCTGTCTTTTTCATTATTTACAATTTTGGTAGAACTGGATCCTAAATCCACCTATCTAACATCCACATGAATTTAAAGAGCAAGTAACAACCTGTACGTGGATTTAGTATCCAAAATCATAACCTCTGTGTGAATGTACGACGGTAATTGAACTCACGACTGCAAGGGTGAGAGTTAGTAGCGTTAACAGCAGTCTATCTTCCACACAGCTTGTATAAACATAAAATATAACACTTCTAATGTTCGAACAATAGGGTAGGCCTACAAGTAAAAAATAATGTAGTATGTGCATAATATTAAACCCATTCCTACAAATACAGAACCAAGTAGACCATAAATCTACTCAATAATGTAAAGAAGACACATGTAACTACAACTAATGAAAAGTATTCTGTAACAGTTTAGTCAGAGAAGATTAGAATTTTGTTTTTGCTCTCCTGTAAAATCATAGAAAATGAACTTACACCCTTTTGTCCTAACAAGAGCGATTTTATTAACAATTCAAAAAATATATGAAATTGGTAGGACAAAGGATAAGGGTCAGTACCAATAGAACCTAACGTTTAGAATGAATATTTTGTAAATAGTGTCAAATATATGAACCACAGTAATGCCTCTCATGATAATGAAATGATATACAATAGCATGTTTTACAAAGTGGAATTACAGACCTCCCTTTACGTGGCAAAAGATAAACCCTTAAAAAAGACCTTAAAATAGCACCAGAATTAAACTCGTCAAATTGAAAAGATTATTATGGCTTAAGTAACTATATGCTAAAACAAATTATTGACATTATATCAGTTCCTTAAACTCAGCTGATCAATTGGATACTGACTGAAGGATTTTTCAGATTATTTGTTGTTGTTGTCTTTAAGAATGCTGATACATTGGATCCAGGCAACCCATTCAATTGTTCCCATTATATCTAAAATAATAGAACATTGTATAAAGGGGCAGTTATCAGCATATTTTGAAAAGTACAATTTATTAAATACTGCACAGTTTGGTTTCACAACTGGTAAATGCATCATTAAAGCTGTAGAAACTGTTGTGACTAAGATAATTCAAGGTTTTGAATCTCTCCACACAACATGTGCCAGTACAGCCTTTGATTCTCTACCACACTATATAGGCTACTAATAAGAAAGCTCAACTATTACAGGGTAAAAGATGTAAGTTATTAACAATCACATCCTATCTCACTGACAGACATCAAATTGTACAAGTTGAAAACCAAAAATCTGTAGCACTCTAGAAACAGGCGTAGTTCAGGGTTCTGTTATAGGACCTCTTCTCTTTCTCGCGTATATAAACGACACTGTCCGCAGGTCAGTACCCTATGCAGATGATATCACTATCAAACAAATGGTAAGGACTTAACACACTTGCGGGGTCGCGGGTGCAAACTGTGTCGCACATGGGGGTTTGACCCTGTTTTACGGCCGGATGCCCTTCCTGGCGCCAACCCTATACGGAGGGATGTAATCACTATTGCGTGTTACTGCTGTGGTTGGTATTGTAGTGTGTTGTGTGAATATGAGGAGGAAAGTGTTAGGACAAACAAAAACACCCAGTTGCCAGGCCACACGAATTAATCAGAAACGATTAAAATCCCCGACCCGGCCGGGAATCGAACCCGGGACCCTCTGAACCGAAGGCCTCAATGCTGACCATTCAGCCAATGACAAGACAGAAGTTATTTATTTTCACTTAATTAAATCAACTTTAGATCAGAATGAACATAGTTCTGTCAAATTACTGGGAATACGTTTGGATTCTAAGTTAACCTGGTATATACTTACACACAAAAGTTATTTAAAGTTAAAAACTTCATCACTGATCCGTATTGAACTAATAGTTACAAAAGCTATGTAAAAGACAGTCTAGAGGGTTATTTTTACTTTGAAGACTCAAAGAGTCAGTCAGTAGTAATCAGATGTGTGCAGATTGTTTTCTTCCATTCACATTTATCATACGGTACCGTATTAAATGGGGAAATTCGGCAGGCACACAAGATGTGTTTAAGTGGCAAAAGAAGCCAATAAGAAGAATAAAAGGCAAGGCCAATAGGGAGACATGCAGGTCTATGTTTCAAAAACTTGCTATTATGACCCGCTCATCACTATACATATTTCAATGATCCTTAATATTAAAGAAAATCTCAATGAGCTGACATTTTGTAGAAATGTACAATAGTACGCTACACAGAGAAGGAATGATTTAGATTTACCACAGGTTACACTGAAAAAGACAGACAAAAAACTACAGATATAATGGGAAGAATTATTCACTCAGCTACATACCAAATGGAAGTTCTTAAGTATTAAGTAACTTCAAAACATATCTCTAAAAATGGCTGATATTAAACAATTTTTACTCACTATCTGAATCTGAAGAAAAAGTATCACTATTGTCAAGGGACAAATACGAAAATCAGCACCTTCCTAATAAGATAGGTATCGGGCGAGTTGGCCGTGCGGTTAGGGGTTTGCAGCTGTGAGCTTGCATCTGGGAGTGAAGTCAACGGAAGGAAAAGAGTCGCATTTGCTAAGGAACACCAACAATAGGGATTTTGAATTTTGGAAAACAGTTCTCTTCACCGACGAGCGTAAGATAAACCTCTTTGGATCGGATGGGAAGGCTTGTGTGTGGCGTAAGCCAAATACCAAACTTCAAGAGAAGAATCTATGACTCTCTACGAAACATGGTGGTGGGTCTGTCATGATATGGGGCTGTATGGCTGCTAGTGGGATGGGAAATTTAAGAGTTCATAGAGGACGTTATGGACCAGCATGTATATTTAAACATATGCAACTGGATGAGTTGGCCATGCGGCTGTAAGCTTGCATCCGGGAAATAGTGGGTTTGAATCCCACTGTCGGTAGCCCTGAAGATGGTTTTCCGTAGTTTCCCGTTCTCACATCAGGCAAATGCTGGGGCTATACCTTAATTAAGGCCACGGTCACTTCCTTCCAACTCCTAGGCCTTTCCTATCACATCGTCGCCATTCGTAACATAACCTAGTTGGGTAATGTGTGGGACCTGGTTGCGGCAGCACAGAACAAGTTAATAGTGGGATAATGTGTAGGAGGGATACTGGAGGGTGATTGGGGATTTAAATGAGACATTCGCCACAAAATTTCGAAAAAGCCACCAGGGGCATTTTAACCATTTTCTTTTCCTAAATGCCATATTTACATTGGACGTTTTTATCGCGATTTCAAGTGTAGTGACAGATTTTAATATTTCTAGTCTGGGCATTTTCTGAAATAATTATTACATTAATGGCAGTGAAAGTAAGTTTTTAATTTCGTGTGGCTATTTCTATCCGAATGCAACCCTTGTAAAGCAGACCCTCCGATGAGGGTGGGCGGCATCTGCCATGTCTAGGTAACTGCATGTTATTGTGGTGGAGGATAGTGTTAGGTAGTAAAAGTAAGTGAACATCCCTTTCATAAATAACCACAAACAGTTCCCAATCGACTTTTCTCGTATGTTCGTCTCCCTTATCTGCTTATTCACTTGAGAATGAAATGAAATCCAGAAGAATAGAAATTGTGTAAATTTTACGAATATATAGTTAATGACATTCAAAATATGATGCCTAACAACTTGAGTCCTTCGAAAAATTCTAGTACTAAGTGCCAATGCTTAAAAACAGTTAAATAACATATCACAGATTTAGCTTTAAGATTTGAAAGGCTGGTCGACAGTGAAGGAAGTTGGTAAATAGGTCCTGGCTAGAAAATTATCAGTATAAAGATGTTACAGTAGAATTCGTCTGTTTTCCTCTTTCGGCCCTAACTTTGTTCCTCCGTACAGAGAAGTCGGGCATGTGTTCAGTCAAATTAACATTGTTAGAAACAAACTAAAAATCAAGAGCATAAGGTTTGGACTAAGCTGTATTGAAAAATATTGTTTTTCATATGAGGTCCACAGGGAGTTTCTTTGATTTATAAAACAAGTGCAGCTTGCACATCAGAAAAATCCATGGTTACATCAAGAGCTTCTGGGAGGAATACTTCCTCTTCAAACAATAATCACCAATAGGCCTATAATCATTCCTGAGGAGGGATGAGGAGGATGAATACTTTTGTTAGGCGACCTCACTAGCATTTAAAAGAAATTGTATGTTTGTGTCTTTTTATCCTGCTCCCTCAACTGTTACACTTCAAAAACTATCTGTGTGTGTGTCTTACAATCACACCCATGTATATAGCAACAATTTGCAAGCAATTCCATATAGTTTGCCATTTCTGGCCGTTTTAAGTCTAAATTTTACCTACTTTTGATCATCCGATGTTGACAACACTGGTTCTAGTAGCCACGAGGAGAGTCGTGGTTTCCACTTAGGTTGAAAACAAAGCTTATGTGAAATATCTGCAATCTGGCTTATCGGTTAACAGAACTTGGGTCGAGTATGGCTTCATTCTTCAGTTGCACAACACTCTATACTGCCTCCTTGGAATGTTTCATGCACTTAGATGTTCTACAGTGGCTAAAAGAACGCCGCAGATTCAAAAGACTACAGATATTTTTTACTGGAAGCGAAGTATTTTTTATCAAGTGCCACAGGTAAGGTGTATTCTACATAATAAAATGAAAACTTCAATCAAAAAGGCCAAAGACCGGACTTGAGCCTCGTTTGTATTTATTTCCCCAGTTAAAATTAATAAGTTGATGCATTATTCCAATTGACACGATAATCACTGCATAAATAATAACTGCTATAGACGTATATTCCCTTATCCTGTTAAGAGTATTACAGGTCTGCAGTCTTCTACTGTCCACACGTTCGAGTAACAAAGCAAATAATACGTTCTAACCCAGAAACTCGGATAGTTGTAAAGCACCATAAAAATATTTTTTAATAAAAAAGTGGGCTGGATGACACTTCTGCTACCGAGCTTGCAACCATTTAGAGTAAAACATTTTCGCGATCAAAACTGAAAATCAAAATGACCTACATTATTCGGTGACCAGGGAAAAAGAATTGATGTAGTACAAAAAGAATGAACTTATCCTGGCAACGATGTCGACAACATTGCTAGCGTAAGGATGAAAATAAATTTTGGCAACAAGAAAGCTTTAACGACAGTCGTGCTTCTTTCTTAGTTACACTCAATTATTTCTGCACTATGTTGGACAGCATTTAGGCCATGAGAACAAACCCTTTCAAATCTAACTACCTTAACTTCTTCCTCATAGCCAACCAATTCTGCGAAATAGGCCTAAAACTCTTGAAAACTAAATGTTTAAAATAATGGATTAAATCGACTCTACCAAAAATCGGGGAGTAAATAACACTAACAAAATACTAGGCTCGCGGATGAATCTGTCCGCGACGTGACGAAAAAAAAAATTAAGGATAAAAACAAAGGACAGTGTGGTTAAAACGTGCTAGTTACGATTTCCAGTCTGGGATTCAAGCTGGAAAATCTCCGGCCACTGCACAGGACAAGATGGCGATGGGCTTGCTTGCGTTAGATACAGTAGCTATGCGTTGGCCACCAGAATATCACAAATATCCCTCAAATGTAAACGTTATTATAAATTCTTATATATTAAAATGAAGTCGCGTCGCCGATATGTCACATTTCGAATTCCAGATTGTATAAATACATCAAACTTTTTGTAAGCCTAATTACGCATTATTCGTGGAGCCATATAACAAGGATACCTCACATTAATTAACCACACGTTGGTCAAAGGAACTCGAAAGAGATAGAACAGTATTATAGAAGCAGCTAACTCCCAAAGGGAGCTTGTCGCTTTCCCCTAAATATAGTATTATCCTTATTGGTACCAGCTCTAAATTACCCCCATCACAGTTCATTTATGCCTTTAAAACCACACGACAATACCAGCATGCATTTTCTTCGAATATCATTAAAAAAATAGGGCCTACGTCAATAATATTAGAACATATGGTTAAAGTAACAAAGTATTGGAGATATAATAGTTGTTGATGAACGATTTTGTTAGGTACTTCCAAACACAACACAATTATATGTCCAACCCTTGTTCCGTTTCTCTACGGGGTCGGGTATGAAGTGAGATGATTCTTCGTAGCGAGCTTTTGCGACCGGATGGCCTTCCTGACGTCCTCATCAGAGCTGATGGGATGAAATGAATGACGTGATATATGATAGTAGGAATATAGAGCGTGCAATCCGGTGCCGGCACATAGCTTATTCCAGTCGAATAGCACGACGGGGGCTGTTCAAGGCGTAAAGTCACCATCAACAGCGTCATATACACTCACTCCCGAGCACTGTGGAGAGGTTTGGAATTGAATCCAGGCTTTTGGCATGCAATCTAGAGATTAGAAACTGTATACCACAACTTCTACCTGCCAGTCAACATTCTGATGGTGAAAACTGAACACAATATTTTGTTCAAAACACCCCAGATCATACCGTAGCCTACCCAGCGGGTGATTTCGTTTAATTTTAACTACAATATGATGTGAAATCGTTCGTACAGCAGAGTGCAAAAAGGTCGGAAACGTTACTCCCAGGACTCTGAGATCTGGAAATAGCTCTATTCTAGAGAAAGAAAAATAAGAAACGTTACAACTCCAACAAAAATAGCACCCCCTTATAGCAGAATAATCTACAGAAGGTTGGAAATTTTCGTGATAAACATTTTCACGCATATTTACACTACACATTCCACAATCTTTCATCGTAGATCAAAGCTTTCCTAGGGCTTTATTTCTCTACACCTCTCGCAACGTGATTAAGCTCGTACTAACAGCAGCAGGTTATTAAAAACAGTAATATCAATGATTAAAAAATGCTTTTAAAAATTGATCGTCTACCTTATTCCGAAATTGAATAAGATGTTAGCGTATCCTCAATGAGACAAAGAATATGAAAACTACAGTATATGTTTCAAAATCGAATGTTGCCAGAATTTTAAACGTAAGATCTATCAAGTGATGAATTATCTATAGACTAGTATTATTTTTAAAAATCTTTACCGTCATATTCGGGCTGTTTCCTGTAAGTTTACAAACACTAACGGTCCAAAAGAAAAGAATGCCCTCATCTACTTAAGGAATAACTATAGACGAAGACAAACAAGATCCATTACTCCACAGTAATCGTTAGCACATCTCCGTAAGAAACTATAGGGGCCAACAAACAGCAGCTAGCAATCTCCTGCCATAATATTAGGGCAGAAATTTAAACATGCTACAGAAACATTTCGGGCGTGTATGTTCTACATCCCAATATCTGCTAGAGATTTTACAACCTTTTAGGTGGTATGACGAAGGTACATGGCACTTGTAGTATACGAAAGATCAATGGAAAATATCACACATTCAAAGAAAGTTCCGCTAATAAAAATGTTTCCAAACATGTACAAAGACTGTAAAAACGGGTCTATTCATACTCGCTGCATGGTATTGTTGATTCCCACTGATATATTAGCCATATTCTGCTAAATCTGGCCAGGCTCCGCCTAAGCTGTAGGGCGGTGCCTCGTTTCGATTGCACCGACAGGTCTGGTTGGAGGACAAGTCATTACGAGAGGTCACGCAGCTGTGCGCATTCAACTTCGAAAAGCAATAATCATAAGACTTTTCTACGATACCGTTGACCTCGCGATTAATAACTCTCGCCGAATGAAACAAACGTGTAACCCATAATATTATAATGTCTCATGTTCTCAATAATTCTAAATCATTAATATTTCCACGGCGTTATGAAAGAATCGGAACAAAGGAATACCCTAAAAGTGCATCTCCTAGCAGAAAATACACATGAAAAGGATCACCCTTTTCCTTCTCAGCTATTTGGATACGAGAACGGAGACAGGTTTTTAATTCTCTCCGAACGCTGAGTTGCCAGATAGAGACATACACATGCTGGCACCAACGTAGTCACTCAGAGAGAGAGAGAGAGGACCTGACCAACGTTGCCGTACCTCTCACAACTCAACCCTCACCTCACTGGTCATAGTTCATCAAGTCCTTCCCGGCAATACACGTAGCCGACGAGTTGCAAAAGATAGGAAGAAAACCACGGAGTCAGCACCTACGTATTAGAAAATCATTTTAAAAATAAAAGTCCCACTTTCCTTGTACCTTACTATTGGCAAAGTTTTAACCTCATTTACTATTAATACAGACCACATTATAACGTATATAACTAAACTGGCGAATGATTTTCAATGGAATATATAATGATCACTGTCGTTTCTAACACCTATTCATTTATCTTACCACAACTTATTACAAGTAACAGTAGACTGATCACGTGTGAAATATGGGAACTCAGGAACACACATATTTTCATGAACTTCATAACTTTTCCACAACATCACTTCACAATTCCTAACCATCCGGCGTCAAAGAAAAAACAGAGAAAACAAACTGCACTCGCTAACGCTTTAACAAGGTCCTAAGCCCACCATAAAGAATTTAAAGCCCTCTAGCTTTCTTACCTGTGAAGAGCTGAAGATCTCTGTTGAGCATAGGCCATCTGCGCTTGGGCTGGCATCCCATGTTCAAGACGAACCACTGACTGTTGAACAGTTTCCATAATAATCTGTGCAAGGAGGGCCCGAGGGCAAACGGAACCTTCGCCGTCGCCACCGTATTAAAACAGATAGTCGCGATATTTTACTTGTCTGTACAATTATTATCGAGACCTTTTACAGAACACCTAATATCACTTGGATGCACTTAATTATAAAAAAATATAAATAATTTTTTTCCATTATTTTCCTTCCGCTGTTTCACTAACACCATTTTCTTTTCATCTTGACCGCTGCAGTGCCCTTTCTCGTTTCATTGGCACACGCAGCGGATTTCCATCTTCTGCTTTTGGGGTATAGAAGGGAAACACGTAACGGTGAAACACACGACTTCCTCTACATTCGCTATGCATACGTATTTGATTTCTAAAAAAAACCTGACGTGTAAATTGAACGTTGAGAATACCTCCAGATATAAAAATGATTATACTTGCAGTTTCTGTGTATATCCATGTTCAGTCGACCTCGAGGTTCTTTAGTGGAGGACAAAGTTTCATAACAGGGGAGGATGATGATGATGATGATGATGAAGATGATTGCGACTTACAGTAAAAGTGTTACGACTACATCACAGCAACTACATATGCTCATACTAAGCTATTCACAAAACTGCTTACTATGTTCCTCTGTTAAAACCAAGAAAAAAAGACATTTCGCTGCTATATTAAATGCATCTTGTTCCTCTTACAAAAGAAATGATGTGAATTTCTTTCGTATGAATTCTCTGTAGCCGTAGAGACGAAGAAAAGAGTAAGAATTAAATGTGCAGAATAACAGTTTTGACTTCCTTCTAGGCCACATGAGCATCTTCGTACAACATTCGGAATGTTTCCTTATATAATGACCACCAACTTATGGACAGATGGTGCGCCTTGCAAACATATTTTCATCAGCGATTGTTTACGGGTAGTTCTATGATTCACACTCAATACATCTCTCGCACACGTATGAAATACCGAAGATGATAATTTTTATTATGAATCTTGGTCATCCGAAACACCACACTCACACGTATACAATCACACGAATAAAACACTCCACGTAGATTAAAGCTGGTAAGTCGTCTTGTTACTCCGACTGGTTACATAGACCACCGTTACGTTCCGAACATTTGTCACGCTGTTTCTACACAAAATAATAAAAAGCAAATACAACAAAAACGTCAACTATTTAAAACAAAATATTTTTTCTTTGTTTCTGTTTATTTCCAGTCGGAAACAAATGACGACGACAATAGCACCTTGACGAACACGATGTTTCTTTGGAGCATGATTCGCCCTTAAAATGTTTATAAGTCATTGAACTGAACTAGTCCTAGAAAAGCCATCACACACACATACAGTACAAGCGAACAGGGATGGTAGCTGGGCCGCCAGGCGGCCTTAGTCGTAGGCTTGCAAACAGGTTTTGGGCGAGTCCATGTTGCAACGCAGTACAGGGGAGGTAGGTAGTTCTATCAATGGCCAAGAGAGCCCAGACCCTCGGCTGTCGAAGGGGGGAGAGGAGTGAGGGGGCACAAGAGGCTTTGCTTTTGGGAGGGGGGGGGTTCCAGAGAGCGAGAGACAGATAGAGAGAGAGAGAGAGATCGTCTAATATGCCCTCTGTACGAAGGTTGAACGGACATCATCCCACCCACCCAGTTAAAATAAATTATCACCAATAAGGCATTAATATAGATAAAATCTAAGATTTCTATTTGGAAACATTACTTTGATGTTTTGGTTCGCCTTTTATCGCGCAAAAAGATCATCTCTACAGATAACGAAAGCCAATTGAAGAGGATAGATCCATCGCTTAAGAGCAGATCCCTGTTTCAAGATGAATGTGGAAATTCATATTCTAATGAAACAACGTAAGATTTAATTAGCTGCAAATAATACACCTTATATTATCACATGGTATTATTTTTAACACTGAAATAGTTGTAACAGTTGTTTCTGGAAAGCAGTACGGTACCTACAGTACGTTCTGAGAACCGGCTTTCTACTCAGTTTGTTAGCAAACCTGTTCAAGCAGGAACCAAAATTATTAAGTTATTTATTTTGGTGTGAAAATTCCTTTGCGAGTTTTCTAACATTAGGCTGTATTTTCAATAGCTTTCCTCTACACATCATGGCTGCCTCGGCCTGGAGTCGGCGACAGAGATAGAGCGAATGGTTCGGTGCAAGGTGGGGATAATGGTTGAAATGGGAGGAGAGAACCGAGAGAGAGAGACAGAGATAGCGGGAGGGTTTCCATGGCAACGTTGGAATCCCGCTGGATCAACACACACAATATCCTCAAATAATGTAAAATTGTTGAAGTAAAATACAAACGTATATTCACGGCGAAGGCAGAATGTTCACATTAAAATGATCATAGTTTCAAGCAATGCGTAACGTGGTTAAAAGGAGTAGTTTACTCGTAACAAAAAGTGCAAGTGCCTGTTCGCACTACAAAGCAGCTGGTATCGTCAACAATGTTGCTACTACCAAAGCGAAAGCCAGCTGCTTAATGAGAATTCCAAGAATGTCCATTCAATTCCGTCCTATTTTTAGTATAGGATGTGAGACAAAGCATATAATTATAAGCTATCAGCAGATTTGGGACGCCGCCAATGATCCTGCCTGTTCTGTTAAGAAAATGTCATTTCACGTCACTTCATGGCAGTGGCAATAAAACAGCTTCCTTGGAGGGAACGTTGAAGCAGTCGACACGAACTGAGGTAGTTTATGATTGTTTACAACTCCATTGTACAGTGCACTCTCAGCGTTCAGTCTGAATTAATTATGCTCCTCTACAATCTTCTAATTGCAACTAGCTTCATAGCTTGGTTTAGTTCCATTATCATTAAAAGTCAAGTCCGACCATCGTCACCTTGATGTCCCTCTGCTTATCTTACCCTCCATGGGCAAATCCATTATTCTCGTAGGTGACTTATCCTCCTCCTTTCAATCAACAAGACGTTGGTTTATGCGTTCAGTTTCTAACTTCGCTTTTATCTCCTCGTTTCGAGTTCCTTCCTACCATACTTCCCATCTGTTTGTAGCAGATATCCTGAATCCACTCCCGTGCAGCATAGTCGGTCTCAAAACAGCTTCTTCTTTCCTGGCATATTCCGAATCATATGAGGTGCTCTATGTCGGAGGGATGTATCGAACCCGCAGCCGACACTCAACAGCCCAGAGCATACGATAATAATAATTATGAATATTATTCGGCTAATTATAGAGTATAAAGTTCTTCACATTTTACACGACAAACAATCATCACTGGTGTTCTTGTTTACCTAGTCTTGTCTTAAGTTATTTCAAAGAAGTTGGAAAACCATCGAACATTTTCCTTGATAAATGATTCCAATCCCTAAGTCCAGACGCTGGTTGGATCCTCAAATAGCACCAGCAAAGTAAAACCGAAAAAACCAATGTCAGCGCCAAAATGAAGCTGAGTAGTGAGACTGGAAGCTACACTGCTCTGGCCTGTGCCTACTGATCCATCAAGAAATGGCAGTAGCGGGTCCTCTTCCTAGAAATGAATATTTGCCCCAATTTGTCATCCTGAATTCCAGCTTTATCTTCATATTTAGATCTTTCCTACTTTTGAAAGCTCCGCTCAGAGTTATTCGTCTACTAAAGTCATTCCATGCCATCTCTCCACTGACAGCTCGCTTAGTCGAACAGCTCGTCTCCTTTCTCCCCAGCCCAAAGTTAGTAACTGTACCTTTCTGTCGGACACCACTCAGGAAATTCATGCTGCTTTCCTTATGATCTTTTCTAGTTCTCGTATCAAGTAGTCCTGGTTGTTGGTGCCATCCTTACTACAACTATGTGAGTAGGTTCGTTGTAGTCGCTCACATCATTCGCGAATCTGTGATTCAAGTTCTTTACCCATCCAATAATACCCTGGCCAGAGAGAGGGCGTTACCCTCTAGGTGGCCCGCCCCACCCCCTCAGGGTGGAGGAATGAAAGCATTAATAGATAGATAGAGAGATCCAATAATAATAATAATAATAATAATAATAATAATAATAATAATAATAATAATAGTTGATTAGTCCGACTCCTTGGCTGAATGATCAGCGTTGAGAGGATCCCGGGTTCGTTTCCCGGCCGAGTCGGGGATTTTAATCACGCCTGATTAATTCTTCTGGCCCGGGTGTTTATGTTTGTCCAAACACTTTCCTCTTCATATTCATACAACACACTACACTACCGACCACCACCGAAACACGCAATAGTGATTACATCCCTCCATGTAGGGTTGGCGTCAGGAAGGGCATCCGGCCGTAAAACAGGGCCCAATCCAGATGCGCGCGGCGCGCCACTGTTCGCACCCGCGACCCCACAAGTGTGGGAAAAGCGGTAGAAAAAGAAGAAGAATAGTCGATTAATTTTAGCCAGAGACGCACGCACGCTGGCCCCGCGGTGTAGGGGTAGCGTGCCTGCCTCTTACCCGGAGGCTCCGGGTTCGATTCCCGGCCAGGTCAGGGATTTTTACCTGCATCTGAGCGCTGGTTCGAGGTCCACTCAGCCTACATGATAATTGAGGAGCTACAGTATCTGACGGTGAGATGGCAGCCCTGGTCTAGAAAGCCAAGAATAACGGCGGAGAGGATCGAACGTGTCGGACACGGCGATATAGGAACTACTTCGCTCACGTATAACATAGAGGCCATCGCGTGCTAGCTCTAATTCCCCAGCTACTTCCCGGGACGCAGCACACATTGTTCCTTCCAGAGCATTTAATGTCCTTGTCTTATTCTTCAAGCAATCGTTCCTTGACGATGTTTTGTCGATACAGACCGATGACCATCGCCAGTTAACAATACCTGCCGTTGATAAGCAACATTATCATAGTCGGTACTGTAAAACTATACAGTATAAGACATAAATGACTGGAACTTGTATTCTCTATAACTCTTTTTACGATATGTAATACTTTTCGACAGGACCAATAATATAGGTATTTACAAAATTAAATTTTAGGTCTTCCCCTAAACTACCATTTCACTCAGCGTGAATAAAATTATTTTTACCCTGCATTGTAGTGGCTCATTCCCCGACTCTACATACTGATTTTCATTAAATTCTCTTCAGCCATTTTCTCGTGATGCTCGGACAGACAGACAGAAATTACAGAAATTTTAAAAGTGGATTTCCTTTCTACTGTGGACACGACCAATAGAGAAATACCATTCTTTTTAAGTTGTGAGCAATGTACAGACAAAACTGATGTGATGTGTAGTAGTTTGTAGTGCCGCATCTTCAATGTAAATGAAGTCGAACGCAATTTAACTTCTCGGCCCAGTCGGGAATCGAAGCGAGAGCACTGCGCTGGCCATTGAGCCATGCTGTTTTTGGTCCAATGTAAACACGCCACTGCGGTCAACAAAGGAGCTGTCCTTCTCTTGCCAACATAGTGGCTTCAATTCCGGTCGAGGTCGGTGACAACTGCAGACATTGCGATAGGACCTGAAGAACCTCTCTTCTTGCCTCCTCAGAACTGTTTGGTGCTGGCACAGTCACACCGGGCATAGGACCTCCCTGACTTCCATTTTTTTCAATCAACCTGTTTCTATTTAGTGAATGGCTGCTGCGAAGTATTTCAGCTTCATGGGGACTCTTGTGTTGTTACACCGTTGTGCCAGTCAAAACGACTTTAGTGTGTTTGATCTATCTCAATAAGCGTTCTAATACCTATCCACCTTAAAATAGAAACTCAAGCTTGTTTTAAGACGAATCACGTCAATCCTCTCATTGAAATAAAAGTACTCTTTGTCGTGCATAATTTGCATATAAGTTGTCTCGTTTTAGTGAAAGTACCTCGTGGTGAGCTCAGTGCTAATCCAAGGCATGTCGCTAATGGTCAATGGAAGAAAAGAACCAACAAGGACTCGAGTCCACTGAAATAAATTATGCTGCCTATGAACAACTAATTGTTATAACTATTTCTAGTCGAAATTTTTAGTGCTTTTAAATATGTTTATCTGCTCACGGAGCATGGGCTAGCTCATGTTCAGTCCAATTAATACTTTTTTTACAATTTGCTTTACGTCGCCCCGACACAGATAGGGAGCAACCGAACGTGGCCCTAATTAAGGTACAGCTCCAGCATTTGCCAGGAAACCATCTTCAGGGCTGCTGACAGTGGGATTCGAACCCACTATCTCTCGTATGCAAGCTCACAGCTGCGCGCCCCTAACCGCACGGCTAACTCGCTTGGTCAATTAATGATTCTCATCTTTCACCCAAGTGTAACGACGGCCAGAATCGAACACATTGCTTTCCAGGATTTTAAATAATTGAATTGTTTAACATCTTCTCTTTCCTCTTTCCCATTCTTGACAGATTTGTGTTTAGTACATTATTTGACACAGGATTAGGGGACTCTTCTGCGCCGTACTAGGGTCTCTTGTCTTATACAGGCCAGTACAGGGATATGTCGAAATGAAAAGTTAAGCGCAGAATAGGGTGGCATGGAACGCTGCATCAAACAAGTCTACGGGCTAATGACTCAAACAACAACAGGCCTACAGCGGTTAGGAAAGTGACATGCAGCGTTTTGAATTAATTTTATCGTGTGTAGTCTTTTATAGCCAAGTGTAGATAAACCGAGTACTAACCTGTCAGAAGGTACCTAGCAATGTGCTCTTTCTACTTGTACTTTCATGTCGCCATGTACTGTACTGGATGCAAGTATATAAAAATAGAGACTTTCCAATCAAATGAGAACGTTGCCTGTGTGAACAGACAAGTGGCTCGCACTACGTTTGTTTCCTGGTTCCGCCAGTTACTAGGACCGCTAACCGGGCAGCTTGACCACAAGACCTGCCTTTGTCGATGCGATGCAATTTTTATTTTACAACTTCCCTAATTCCAGAGTTGCCACTACCATCAGTGTTTAACAGGTTAATACTACGTAATAAATCATATGAATATGAAATGTCTTTCACATACATTACAAAAAGAAATTAAAAAGCAAAAAGTACGCACACAATGCTATTGACTGTATAAATTGTTTTTTGAAATTAACATTGAACCAGGGATAGCAGCTACCGCTATGTTTGTCAACAATGTTTTTAAACCTAATGAAGTCCAAAAGTGCGATAAGAATTTAGGAATTGTTCCTCGGGCTCCCACCATCAAGCCCACTGCTGCGTTACTTATAACACCGGTATTCTAGAAAAGGGCAAAAAATTAAAGAAATGTTATTTGATACAGAAACACGGTTATAAACTCAATGGCCATTATTTCTTAAAAGAATCGCAAAAAAAATGCCACGAAGGCCCGTGGAGAGCTTCCAGTATCCGTAACCTCGGCACTTGGTGTAGGCTGAGTGAACCTGTGCACCCCCCGGAAGTGGAAATCTCGTTTCTTAAATTTTACGACTTCCTAACGGTGATTCGAACCCACGTCCTTCCGGGCGAACCGAGCACGCGTATACCGCCTCGACCAGGAAGCCCCTTCTTAAAAGTCGCAGTTTTTCTAATTACACTATTTTCGTATGTTACAAATGAAACTTCCACGCTGTGTAGAATTATGTCGTTTTATGTACAATTCCGTACAGTTTCAACTCGGAAAAACAACTAAATAACACTCTTTTCGATCCAAATATTTCTGGTCAACCCACAAATATTACATACCAAGTCTTCTTTGCTGCAAATAACGTTATGTTCATCAATCCAAAGCTTTGTTGGGATTAATACGTAATTACAATAACAGACGTTCGCAAACACGACCAGCATGTGGCCTGTGCATAAGAATACATGAAACTTACCTTTCCCAAAACATGAGGACTGACAACACCAATCCATTGTTCCAGTGTTCTCTGAAACCAACGAGACTCCGTTCTTACCATAGACTTAGTAAATGAAACACTAGAGGTAGCATTGGCGCTGCAGTCGCGTGCGAAGTTGAACGAGCACGCTGTTTGGCAAAAGCTGGATTGTTTGGCACTGTCACTACTGGAGCTTCCCGATAAACTGAAGTATATACTTCTTTGAAGGAAAATGTCAGTCTCCTGTGCAGCTTATGCCTGCGTAGAGAGGTTCACAGCATATCATTTCACAGGTATTTTCCTTGAAATTCATTTCCGTACGTATAAAATAATACTTTGCATGACACATTGTCATGTGAATTGGCCTACTTGGGCTGACTTCGCGACTGATTCCCCTGTCGGCGTGAATTAGATTCTTTGAATCTTACCTAGAAGACTGAAAGTTATGTTTTACGAAATATAAGGGGTGACATTTTCCTTTCACTGAATGGCGATGTGCATGATACCGAGCGAGTGGCTGCAGGCTTTAGGTCACGTAGCTGTCAGTTTACATTCAGGACATAGTGGGTTTGAACCCCACTGTCGGCAGCCCTGAAGATGGTTTCCAATTCTCACACCAGGCAAATGCTGGAGCTGTACCTTAATTAAGGCCACAGTCGTTTTCTTCCCACTCCTAGCCTTTTCCTGTCCCATAGTCATCGTAAGACCTATGTGTGTCGGTGCGACGTAAAGCAAATTGGTACAAAAAAGAAAATAAGGAAAGATGTGCATGATAACCTGGAATTGGGGTCCGTTTTTCACTTTTTGTGTGTATTTATAGTAGGCCTATCAAAAGCTATTGAATATATTTTCTGTATATACAGTTTGTTGCTTTCCCTTCATACAATACGTGTAGCAATCCCCATTCACACCTTAACATATTTTACAATGTAGAGACAAGATGTGCCACACCGTGTGAACATCTGAGTCCTTTACTTTCGTCAATATTATTATTCCTTTAAATGTCACATAGGACTATATACAAGCATAATGTATTATTGACTGAACGAGTTGGCGGTGTGGTTAGGACCACGCAGCTGTAAGCTTGCTTTCGGGAAATAGCGGGTTCAAACCCCACTCTCGGCAGCCCATAAGGTGGTTTTCCGTGATTTCCCATTTTCACACCAGGCAATTCTCTTCAATCATATAATTTACCATTCTTCCTTTCCATTAACAGAAATCATTTTACAAGTTAAAATCTTAAAGCAAATCATACATTCAGGAAAAGCTAAATAAAAACTCCATAATAGGCCAAAACCACAACCGAGTGTCACATTTTCACTTTTAATCGCGTTTAGAAAACACCAATAAGGCTCGAACCTGCCAACTTGGGTTCAGAAAGCTAGGGTCTAAACCGGCGACGATAATATTTTGTCTACTTTACCCCAGAATCTCGCCAACGTTTTTAGGCCTAAAATCTCGCTCTTCCGCTTCGTGCGAGATAGGACATTTTCGGTTTTTGGGCAGAATTATACCAAATTTCTGGTCATTTAGACAAAAAATAGCGAAATATACAAGCCCTCCTTCTAAACGTATGTTGTTACAAGACTTAATATGAACAGTAAATTGTTTTTTGTTACTTAACTGCACCTGAACACCGTCCTCTTTTATTACGCATTTAATCCTGTATTCATGCTTTTTGGGCTTTCTTTTTTACTGGAGAGAAGCATCACAAGTATACTATAGTATCTGAGAATATTTACATGTAAGAATTTTAAACCGTATGTATATCCACACAGTTTTGAAAGGCCCCAATTTACATTGATAAGTACGGCGGAATGAGCTTTTTGCCAAACAGCTGCGATTTCAACATGCTCCGCTCGCTACACTGTTTCTCTCGTAGACGGTGGCGCCAATGCTACCTCTAGTGAATCATTTACTAACTCTATGGTTCTTACTACGTAGCATCATAGTTTATATTTGTTCTATAATGGCCAAAGTAAAGCGAGGCACAAAAATGATAGAGCCAACGCCGTCCATTGTTGAACACAATACAGCAAGGAACTTAGATCAAACACATGACGCAATCCACGTGCAAAGAACTCCAACATTCAAATACATATATTCCGAAAAATCCATTCTTCGAACTTTTCTCTTTGAAAATTTTTCTCCATAGATTGAAAGGCGATCGCCTTGGCATAAGCCAATGTCTACAGTACGGTATGGTTTTTCCATTTCTAAAGCTCAATGACTGAACTAAATTCTTGTGGCCTACGCTAAAATTTGTAAGCGTATACCCAAAACTGGTACACCTATTAAGAGGCTATTTCACTATCCGTGATGAAACCAAACTGAAATGTGTTCAAAATCATCTTTAACAGTCGAAGATGAAGTACCGGTAATACTAATGCCCGAGTTGTGCCCCTCTTGAAACTTGACGTAGAATGCAGTGACCTCAGTGTAGAGCTCGAAGCGGAGCGAGTAATACCGATGAGTAATCAGGCTGCAGCGGACCACCGATCCCCTCCGCTTACAACTGCAAGTACTCGCAGAGGACTAAAGCACGACGTTCGGATCACAGATTATCTTCAAACTTTGTACACTTTTAGTACACCATTACGACAACATAATGTGCAAGTAGTAAGGCGTTTTAGATAAAATCGCGTCGAATATCTACCGGTACGTTCACAAGCACGAGATGGCGACGGTCGAGTGATTAGCGTTCAAGCTCCGTACATATTCGACGCGAAAACTTCATATTCTTGCCATTTTCTCGAGAATGCCTTACTACTTGCACATTATCTTGTCCTAAAGGACTACTAAATGTGTACAAAGTTTGAAGATACTCTGTGATCCGAACGTCCTGTACGAGTACTGTACCTGTGATCAGTCTGTGCTTATTAAATTTGCGTCTATATTTCCTCCGCTTGTTATTTTGTATATAATACCAAGTATATTAGATAATAATTGTGGTATTAGTTTGATATTTAATCCCATTTTTAGTTGTTATTCATGTTTTAGAATATTTAACGGAATTTAATACATTTTTACAGAAATTCGTACCATAAATGCCACGAAAACCGTCTGATGTATGGCAGTTCTTTGAAATTACTGATAATAAAAATCAGCAAAATGCAAATTTTGCGGCCGCATTTACGCAACGGGTGGTGGCGTATCAAATTTGTGAGATCATATCAAGAGGCATCACAAGGATGAAATGAGCAGGTCAGCTTCTGCAGCAGAAAACAACATTGCTGTATTAAGCTAAAACAGTCATGTTATTGAATAGACGGGTGTCATACCAGTAACGTGTTTAAACGTCCCGCTACAGGACATTCACTCGGTACAACAACTGCTCCGCTCCGTCCCCTGCACTACCTCAGTGAGTTGAGGCCACTGTTACTAGACTAGACGGTAGGGGTCATCAGTTGGATGCGCAGTAGCGGTCCCCATCAAGCAGAGCACCATTAGTCTAGTGGTGGTTTTACCTTCGCTACAGTGTTGTGCTGACGCCGGTTGCTCTAACCAAGATAGACACCAGAAGGACTTAGACATTAAATGTCATCGTTTTCCAAAGAACAGTGAGATTAATGCCTGTAAACAGGCTGACTCGTGTCTGCTCTGTACACTTCGACGACTCGGACTACATAAAGGACCTTCTAATTAAGGCCTGACGCAGTACCACATTTAAATTTGCCACTGAATAGTAATGATTTAGCGAGTCAGTCCTGTAAATATCGTGAAGTAAGGGCACAAAAGCGAAATCATCGTAAGGAGGTACAGCAAGTTTTACAAACGCAGGCACCAATTGAAAGAGAAAATGTTAATTATGCAATCTCGAGGAAGGAATTAGATAACAAAAGTAAACATCAATGTTTCTGTGATGAGAAAATTGCTGAAGTGACTGCAGAATTGGAGTTAGACTTTTAAAAAATTGTGACTTAAAACAGCAAAATAGGAGCCGATGACCTAGATGTTAGGCCCCTTTAAACAGCAAACATCATTATCATCATCAAAACAGAAAAATAAGGATCTTCAGGACCGTCTTAGTGCAGCTAATACCGAGATAATAAATTTTTTAAAAAATGTTCAAATTGTTGAGGGTATTTTTTCTAAAAGTCAACAGCAAGCTTTATAAAAGGCAGATGCTCAAGCTCGTCATCTGAGGACATTGGTAAGGCGGTCACCTTACGGTCTGTATTATATAAAGCATTGTGTTTTGTTAGACACGTGATTAATTACCCTCTTCCTAGCGAAGTTACAATCAAACGGCTTTCTGTTTTTCCTGAATTCACTGAGTTGAGCATTGATATCTTAAAAACACAATCAAGCCTTTTTACAAGTTTTGAAAGAGATGTTGTACTCAGCTTTGATGAAATGAAGGTTAACAACGACTTGTGCTTTGATCAAAATGAACAAATGATAAGAGGACCCTATGATAAGATGTTTAGCTCAACCTATCTACGCTACTACAATTTTGATACAGCGATGTCAAGAGAACTGTTAGAAGAAGTAATTCATGTCGTAGAAAGCACCGGATTTAAAGTCAGAGCAGATGTATGTCAGATGGGACCTTCGAATAGGAAATGTATGCCTGATCTGAAGATTTCGTGGCACAAACCATCGCTGGAAAACCCATCAAGTAAAGAACGTAATATATGGTGTTTTTTTTTTTTTGTGATGTGCCTCATGCACTTAAATTACTGCGGAATCACCTTCTTGATGAAGGATATAAACTCTAAAGTGGGCAATGTGTTACAAAAGAAGCATTTACAAAATTAACTCGAATGAAAAGTGAGGGCAAAGTGTATGTATATGCGCATAAGCTTTCAATGAAGCATATTCTTTTGACTGGAACGGGGAGGTAAAATATACGGAAAGCCACTCAACTATGGGTAAAGCAATATGCCATAACTTCCCAGAGCTCAGCTATGTAGGAGAGATTGTAATCACGATTAATAATGGATCTGACGTCCTTAAACTCCCATGTCCCCGTGTATGGTACAAACAGCTTAAAAAGTGCCTATGGGAATAGTATACAACAACAAAATCATGCTCTTGACAAATTATTCGAATTAATTTTCACCATGTGAATAATTGGAAAACCAGCCACACGGGGAACAATCCAGCTCAAAGCTGTGCCGGTCCCAAGCCCGGTAAAATGGTGAGGTTGAATGGCTGGTTATTTAGTCCCAGTGGAGGTGCCTGTGCCAAGCAGGTGCCTCTGGAAAATACTGGGAAATGCTCTGGTTGGCACGTTTACCTGCCTACGCAACCAGCAAATTCTACCCCGTCTAGGGATGGGTGAAGCCGAATGCCCGGCGCCTTAAAACGGGGCCTTCTTGGCTAAGGTATGGTAACCCTAACAGAAGGTTCCCTAGTCCTCTAGATTGGGGGTTGAGCGTGGGGTTAACAGCCCCACCCCATAAAAAAGAAACTGGTACGAATCCTCAACAAACAGAAGCCGGAGGGATTGAGTATAGACGACCCTGCAAGGATAAATGGCTACGATTTGGAACATGGAATGTACGATCATTGTACAGAACCGGTGCCCTCCAAGATTTTGTGAGTAATATACAAGAATACAATATAGATATACTAGCCCTATAAGAGATACAATGGCTTGGGAATGGTATTATGGAAAAGAAGGAATACAACATGCATGATAGCTGTCATGATAAAACACGCCAGTTTGGTACTGGATTCATTGTGAACAAAAATATGAAGCACCTAGTCAACGATTTTCAACCTATCACACCAAGACTATGCAGACTGCGTATCAGAGGAAAGTTTAGAAACTATTCAGTGCTCATGCACCAACAGAAGAAAATAATGAAGAGGAAAAGGATTTCTGCTATGAACTCCTAGAAAGAGAATATGGAAAGTGTCCCGGGCATGATATTGTGCTGATGCTGGGGGATGTTAATGCCCAAGTGGGTCAAGAGGAACATCTAGCACCTATAATTGGGAAGTATAGTCTTCATAGAGGTAGTCATGAAAATGGCATGAGACTAGTTGATTTTGCAGCCTCAACTGACATGGTAATGATGATGATGATGCTTGTTCAAAGAGGCCTAACATCGAGGTCATCGGCCCCTAATGGTACGAAATGAAATAACAGAAAATTCAAATTCATTCACTGACCAACATAAAAAAATGTCATGAAGAATGAATGGATGGACATGATCCCTACAAAAAAACAAAAACAAACAAACAAACAAAAACAGTGGATCAGACTCAAAAAGAAGGTAGTTAATTAGAGTATTACTGACCAAGGGACCATTTATAAAGCACAATGATGCTTGATGTCTGAATGGGTGCTAAATTCACGTCTAAGGCCCCACAGAAAGCTACATGTCGCGCGTAAAGTAGAACCATGGTATTTGGTCATTTTGGGGTACTGATCAAAAGTAGCGAAGACTCACGGTGGTCCACACAAGATGGTACTACTCACAAGTATTGCAATTCGTACAGAAAACGCAGACTTATGGTGTTTCTCACACAATGGCGCCACTCATAGCCAACGCAAACCGGTAAGGTTCCTCACCTAGGTGTACTAATCAAGGGCGCCGGTATTCCCGTGGTGTTCCTCACATAGTGGGTACCAAACACAGGCAAGGCTGACCCACGGTGCCGCTCATATAGCGGTACAACTCACAGGCTACGCCCAGACCCGCGGTGTTGCTCACATGGGTACAACGCACGGGTACTGGAATCCACCAGGCCAGGCTTTTTACTGCAACTAATCACAAACCTATTTCGTACCAATTAGTGATACTACTCGCAAGTACATGCAACCCATGGTGTTCCCCGCATGATGGTACGAATCAAGAGTAGTTTCATGGTTCTAATTCAATCATCCCTTGGTCGCCCCTTGTACTCGCCTCTTACGACAGGCAGGGGATACCGCGGGTGTATTCTACATGTGCGTCCCCCACCCGCAGGGGGTAGTGTGTTTGGTCCGCGAGAGGTATTTTATTTCCCTCAAGTCCGCCGGCAAGCCGGTTAGGACCCTCCTATCCGCCACGTGGGAGTATCACCTAGCAGGTTCGTGGACATGGTAATAAGAAGTACAATGTTCCCGCACAAAAACATTCGTAAAGGAACGTGCACTTCCCCTGATGGAAACACAGTTAATCAAATTGACCGCATTCTTGTTGATAGACACCACATGACTGACCTGGAAGATGTACGAACCTTTAGAGGAGCTAATGTGGACTCGGATCATTTCTTAGTCATTTTCAAATAGAGAAGTAAAAATAATAGCAACTATAGACATTAGAAACAAAGCAAATTAAAGAAATATGATGTGGAAAAGCTAAAAGACCCAGAAACTAAAACCCTCTATCAGGAGCGGATAAAGGAACATTTTGCAATGGTTGAAACTGCTCCAAAAGCCAATGGCGTAAGTTGGATAGATTGTAAGCGAGTGATAAAAGATACTGCAGAGGGAATAATTGGTGAAGTAAGCAGACATGGTTTGATAAAGAGTGTGCGGAAATAACTGAAAGGAAGAATATAGCCTACAAAGCAACGATCAATAAACGTACCAGAAATACTGTTCAAACATACAGAGGGCTAAGAAGTGAAAAGCAGGTACACAAGAAGAAAAGGGAGTATCATGAAGCAAGGCTCAAGGAAATAGAAGAGATGCATACCCAGAATGATTCGAGAAAGTAGGCTACTATCGCTTGATCAACAATATGAGAACAGAATTTACACCAAGAACATTAAACTGCAGAAAAACTCATGGAGAACTGACGAGCAACATAGAGGAGGCCTTAGAGAAATGGAATCAACATTTCCAGGAACAGCTTGAGGGAGTAGAGAATGATGCTCACTGTAATAAAGAAGGAATGCTGGAAATCAGATATCCACAAGTAGACAATGTAGAAATGAATCTGCCTACTATAGAAGAGGTAGAACTTGCCATCGACATATTGAAGAACAACAAGGCACCTGGGCCTGATGATATAAATGCAGAGCTCATTAAAATGGCAAAAGCAACTCTCTTGCAAAGGCTTCACAGAGTCATCTGTGAAATATGGAAAAATGAACGCTTACCTAGAGAATG
The DNA here is from genome assembly GCF_040414725.1 of Anabrus simplex. Classification (NCBI taxonomy): domain Eukaryota; kingdom Metazoa; phylum Arthropoda; class Insecta; order Orthoptera; family Tettigoniidae; genus Anabrus; species Anabrus simplex. Next base: position 220,103,771 of record NC_090279.1, on the reverse strand, counting down.
GGAAGAAGGGTTGATCTGCCCAATACGTAAGGATCCATTGGACTGCCCAAATTACAGGGGTATCATATTGCTGAACATAGGATATAAGATATTCTCCAATATACTGTATATGAGACTACTGCAGCATGTAGAAGAGGCAATAGAAAACTATCAATGTGGTTTCAGAAAAGGGAAGTCGACCACCGATCAGATACACGCATTAAGACAGATCCTACAAAAGACCCTAGAGTACAAGATCACCACACACCACCTGTTTATTGATTTCAAATCAGCATATGACACTATAAAACGGGATAAACTACTTAGTGCAATGCAAGATCTTGATATCCCAGAAAAGCTTGTAGCCTTAACAAGAGCATCTCTCAGTACAGTCCGATGTAGAGTTAAACTACAAGGAAACCTCTCAGAAACATTCTGCACACGAAAGGGTCTCAGACAGGGAGATGCATTGGCACGTCTGCTGTTTAATATTGCGCTGGAAAAGGTCATGTGAGACTCTGGAATTGAAAGGAGGGGTACAATATTTCATAAATCAGTACAAGTATTAGCATATGCTGACGACATTGACATCATTGGAAGAACAGAAAGGGATGTCAAAGAAGCATTTACTAGGTTAATTGCTGAATCAAAACAGATGGGACTCAGAAAAAGACAAAATATTTGGTGGTGTCAGAAAATCCGTCAAGACTGAAATGCATTGAGATCGGTGGCTATAAATGTGAAAAGGTGACTGAATTTGAGTACTTATGGTCGCTGATGACATCAGACAACAAAGTCAGTGCAGAAATACACCATAGAATACTAATAGCAAATAGATGTTACCACGGACTGAAAAGAAACCTAACGTCACGCTACACAAGCCGTAGCTCTAAGGTTAAAATGTATAAGACCAGTTCTATTACATGGCTCTGAAACTTGGGCTTTTGGGACAACTGACATGAGCAGATTGGCCATATTTGAGAGGAAGATCTTACGGAGCAGTCAATGATCACGGATGACGGCGCGCAAGGAACAACTGTTCAAGGAACGTGATATTGTAAACGAAAACAAAGAAAGAAAAGTGACATGCCCTGGGCATGTGCATAGAAAGGACGAAAATGATCCTTGTAGGAAGGTGACATTTACAGAACCTTATGGCACCAGAAGGGTGGGACGACCCCCACTGAGATGGCTGGATGAAGTGGAGAAGGATCTAAGGGGAGCTGGAGCCAGAGGATCGGGACACCTGGAGGCATGTTGTTGAACCAGTCAAGGCTGGAACCCGGCTGTAGAACCAAATAAGAAGAATATTTGAAAAAAAAACTCTTTCCTTTTCAAGGTTTTCTAACGTCTATAAATAGCCTTCGTCGTCTATTTAAGGATTTAAAATCAGAAGGCTATACTTACGAAATGGCGGCCAAGCGTAACCAGGAAATGTCCGGCTCCACGGCGTGCTGGCCTTTGGTCACAGGGGTTCCGGGTTCGATTCCCGGCAGGGTTGGGAATTTTAACCATCACTGGTTAATTTCGCTGACACGGGGGCCGGGTGTATGTGTGATTTTCATCATCATTTCATCCTTATCACGACGCGCAGGTCGCCTACGGGTGTCAAATTAAAAGACCTGCACCTGGTGTCCTCGGACACTCCCGGCACTAAAAGCTATATGCCATTTCATTTTACGAGGACATAATTGAGAGCTACTTTTCCCAGATCCGAGGACTTGGTCGCTCTCCCTGCCGTCGTATCGCAGCGAATGCAGGTGAAGTGGTAAACAGCAAAAACTGTCCAGATAAAAAGATGTCCAATCTCTGAGCGCAAGATGAGGTGCCTCAAAACTTCATACTTGATAATGACGAACATTGTTAAGCAGTGTCCAACCAAAATGGAGAAGCTTGTGACAAAAATTGTAATGTTGTTGATGAGGATGCTGATGATTATTATTATTATTATTTCACTTCAGCTGTCAATGGACTTCTGGAATATTTTCAAGATGAAAATAATGAAAACGTGTCTGTCGAAGTAGTTAGAGAGAATACCGAGGTACTAGAAATGATTGCTGGCTATGTAGCTTATAGGGTGAAGAAAAAGTGCCCCCCAAAAGCCAGTATGTACGGAATCCAAACCATGAACATTCCTCGTTCACCTAGGAATTGGATAGAAACCATTTCAAGAGGATACTTAATGACACCCACGGGTGAACGCATTAATTCTATTATGAAAATTGAAAATGAATTTAGTGTCTTCCAAGGAAACTTTAAGAAATGTCCACGAGTTTTTAGGTTGTTAAAGGAAAAAAAAATAAGAAAAATTATTGTGATCTTGAAGATTTTGTTGTTTTATGTTTTGTTAGAACCAGAACGTTCATAAGGATGAAAACCATAAATAAACTTAGGCAAAAAATTCTTTCAAGACGTGTAAACGAACTTCTAATGAACAAAGGAAAAGTGTGAAAAAAATTAAGGAAGTTGTTGGATAGACTGATATTAAAGTAATGTAAAATAACCAAGTAATAATCTAGATGTAAATATTTTGTATTGTATATAATGTAAATGTGTATACAGTGTATTACAAACAGAATAATTAGGAGTACATTAGGTGTTTTTAAATATTGATCTTTTGATCGCATTTTCTGACTGTGAGGGTTTTCTTCGTACCAAAGGTCTGTATGGCCTAAGCCTGTCGAAGCCTCTTTCCCCAAAAAAAGAGTGACCGCTGATATGGTGGAAGAGGATGACGTTTCTTCAGGGGCTTTTTACCAACATTCCACCAGCCAATACACATTTATAAATAATTACTTATACATAAATATAATCTTAGGTGTTTACAATACTACTTAACACCAACTGTCCGCCAAAACAACGGTTAAAAGCATCCCGTGCGATTGGTCATGTTTCCTTAACTAGCCCACAGATGTGTGACAGTATTATAACGGGGCGGGTCACTTTAATAGTAATATAAATAAATGATATCTCATCGTTTCTCAATAAACAATATCCCATGGGCGCCAGCCTTCAAGCTTATGGCTTGAAAACAATACTTATAATTAATAATAATAATATTAATAATAATAATAATAATAATAATAGGTCATGAGACTCAAAAATCTCCCATGGCTAGGGTGACGGGACACTAACCATTAAGTACACTAACTTGGAATTTAAGGATCATTAATAATCATTTCATAAAATACAAATTAAAACAGCTATTTATTAGGATGAAAAACGTGACGTAACGGCGTATTAACGAAATCTGAACTTACGGAAGCAAAATAAAAATTGAATGAAATTAACTCTAAGAAAATGAACTGTTGCGCGAAGACTTGCAGTAACTTATGCCATAAGCTCACCATATGTAGACTGTTGTCTTGAAGCCGACGATCGATGGATCTCTCGTACCGGCTGCCTCATCTGTTGTTGGATTCCAGTCCTACTTATGCTTTTCCTGCCTTTAACACTTCCTACTGTACTCCTTACATAAAGTCGTAATGAGTCCTAATTTTAAATGCAAAACCACCATGGGTTATGTTCATGGAGAGAATACACTTTTATTCTTCCGTATTACGGAACAGTAGCGTAGCTAAATTCATAATAAAAGCTCTCCTCCCCTATACTGGTCAAAACCGGTCTCCCGTTGACTACCTCTCGTCATTGAGATAACAGGTCCCAATGAGAGTAACTTTTGAGTAGTACACTGACTGACAGAGCAAATGCAACACCAAGAAGGAGTGGTTCGAAAGGGATGAAAGTTGGGGAAAAAACAGACACGGCACGGACGAATAATTGATGTTTATTTCAAACCGATATGCAGGTTACACAATGCGCACGGCATCGACTCAGTAGGATGTAGGACCACCGCGAGCGGCGATGCACGCAGAAACACGTCGAGGTACAGAGTCAATAAGAGTGCGGATGGTGTCCTGAGGGATGGTTCTCCATTCTCTGTCAACCATTTGCCACAGTTGGTCGTCCGTACGAGGCTGGGGCAGAGTTTGCAAACGGCGTCCAATGAGATCCCACACGTGTTCGATTGGTGAGAGATCCGGAGGGTACGCTGGCCACGGAAGCATCTGTACACCTCGTAGAGCCAGTTGGGAGATGCGAGCAGTGTGTGGGCGGGCATTATCCTGCTGAAACAGAGCATTGGGCAGCCCCTGAAGGTACGGGAGTGCCACCAGCCGCAGCACATGCTGCACGTAGCGGTGGGCATTTAACGTGCCTTGAATACGCACTAGAGGTGACGTGGAATCATACGCAATAGCGCCCCAAACCATGATGCCGCGTTGTCTAGCGGTAGGGCGCTCCACAGTTACTGCCGGATTTGACCTTTCTCCACGCCGACGCCACACTCGTCTGCGGTGACTATCACTGACAGAACAGAAGCGTGACTCATCGGAGAACACGACGTTCCGCCATTCCCTCATCCAAGTCGCTCTAGCCCGGCACCATGCCAGGCGTGCACGTCTATGCTGTGGAGTCAATGGTAGTCTTCTGAGCGGACGCCGGGAGTGCAGGCCTCCTTCAACCAATCGACGGGAAATTGTTCTGGTCGATATTGGAACAGCCAGGGTGTCTTGCACATGCTGAAGAATGGCGGTTGACGTGGCGTGCGGGGCTGCCACCGCTTGGCGGTGGATGCGCCGATCCTCGCGTGCTGACGTCACTCGGGCTGCGCCTGGACCCCTCGCACGTGCCACATGTCCCTGCGCCAACCATCTTCGCCACAGGCGCTGCACCGTGGACACATCCCTATGGGTATCGGCTGCGATTTGACGAAGCGACCAACCTGCCCTTCTCAGCCCGATCACCATACCCCTCGTAAAGTCGTCTGTCTGCTGGAAATGCCTCCGTTGACGGCGGCCTGGCATTCTTAGCTATACACGTGTCCTGTGGCACACGACAACACGTTCTACAATGACTGTCGGCTGAGAAATCACGGTACGAAGTGGGCCATTTATCGTTCGCTACGTGCGCAGCACAGCGGCGCATTTCACATCATGAGCATACCTCAGTGACGTCAGTCTACCCTGCAATTGGCATAAAGTTCTGACCACTCCTTCTTGGTGTTGCATTTGCTCTGTCAGTCAGTGTATATACTCAGATGCGAACTGAACAAAGTTAAAATCTTCTCCGATGTGCAGACGTAGAATCGTAGTAAGAGTGTCTTCCAAGAGTGTCTCTGTGTCTAAGAGTAAGAATGAGAATGTCCTCTCCAGCTCTTGTCTTCGAAGTATATCGGTTCAAAAGACTCCCTCCATCAGCCATATCACATAGTCCAGTAAGATTCGAGGTCTCATCCCTTCTCCTATGTTGCTTCATTACGTTCATTCACATAGGCTGAACTTTCCCACTGAAATAAAGCGTCAGGTAGCGAAGTTCGAAAAGTGGGCGTTCATAATGTTTCAACTGTCTCCCTGGTCACCTCACAACGGCTATTGGAAAATTTACTGCAAGCTATTAATATGAATGATGTTGAAATACTTTACCCAATATGAGGTTCGTTCAGAATACGTTATAGCCACGATACAAAGAAATGAAATGATGTGAAATGGATGATTAAAACCCTATATATACATATTAATTTTAAAATGACCTATCAGTGATTAAACATATACATATTATCAATTAATTAGACAGTTCAATAATTTATCACATGCTGTGATGTTCCAAACATCACATAGTTTTGGAAATAAATCTACGTACAAAATCGTTCTAAAATCACCGGATGGATAGAAAATACGGACACCGACCGTAAATAGTTTATTTGCGAGGCGAAAGATTATTTAGTACTGAGAAATCTACTGGAATAGTTCGTGTTGAGTACAGTGTTATTATAATACCATAGCGAATAGAAAGAGGAATGAGAGCACTTCGACTCGCTTCCCATTACAGTAATGGAGAAACTAGTGCCTACAGTGCGAAGATTTGCCACTGCAGCGCAACAATCGCTTTGGGTGAACAGATGGCATTGTTTTTACTGGGTGTGCACATTTTTGCTTGTAGCGGGAGTTGATTTTTTGAGTGTAATAACTATATTTTGGAATATAGTGAGTGTGAAAATGCCGTCGTGCTTTGTGCCGGGGTGTCGATCTGCTTACAGGTCAGGTGAATGTAAACATTTCTTCTCCCCACCTGGAAATGAGGAGCATTTCTCTCAGGCGGCTAGAGCGATCCCAAGAAAAGACATGCAGCTTACACGAAAGTCTAGGATTTGTATCATTTTTCGGAAGATCTCATTATAAATAGACTCGTTTATTATTAATGGGGAAAAGGTTAAACTTCCGACAATAAGGTGGAGCTTAAGGCCAGGAGTTGTCGTTCACATTTTTCCTAACTTACCGTTCTATTTAAGCAAGTCCCTGAAAATTCGAAAACTCCCATTAAAACGAGAGTTACTCAAAGAACATTTTGGCAATGACAATATTAACAGTAGTAGCTTAGAGTGTAATGAACTAAATTTTGCTCGACATTTAAAATACTTAATAGTGACGATAATGTAAAAATAAAAGAACCTGGTCTCAGTTTGCCCTGTAAAGTAGCTGATAGTGACATTGATGCTTCTAGAACTATTCTACACTTGAGGAGACAAGTTAAAAACCTCGGTAGGAATTTAATTAGAACTAAAAAGAAATCAGTTGCATGCAGAGCTACGTTAAAGCAGATTCCAAATAAAGTCAATGTGTCAAGTGAAGCTGAAGACAGTCATAAGTTCCTTAGCAAGAAACAAAAAATAACTGTGGATACAATGCTCAAAAAATGTAGCACCGGCCCAAAAGGTGTGAGCTATACCAATAAATTTATATTAGATAGTTTGGTCTTGAAAATCAAATCCCCTAAAGGTTTCAGACATTGAGTTACTTCCTCTCCCTCTCATTTGAGACGACTTTGCAAAGGGTTCAAATGTAATTATGGTATTAATGGAAATGACGTGAATGCAATTAAAGATTTTCATTTAAACGAGCAAGACGAAAACAAGCAACTAGGTACAGTGATTTTTGATGAAGTGAAATTGAGAGAAGACATTACATTTAACACAACGTACACTGCCAGTTAATTTAGGAGATGAACGACAAAAAGAACGTCCTTGCCAATCACGCGCTTGTATTTATGTCTGTCCCTTTGTTCCACAGCTCGACCCAGCCTGTAGCAGTGTATGCTAGCAACTCCTGGAGACCTGTCCGGCCATGGCTGAATGGTTAGCGTGCTGACCTTTGGTCACAAGGGTCCCGGGTTCGATTCCCTGCAGGATCGGGAATTTTAACCATCATTGATTAATTTCGCTGCCACGGGGGCTGGGTGTATGTGTCGTCATCATCATCATGTCATCCTCATCACGACGCGCAGGTCGCCTACAGGAGTCAAATAAAAAGACCTGAATCTGGCGAGCTGAACTTGTCTTCGGACACTCCCGGCTCTAAAAGCCATACGCCATTTCATTTTTTCCTGGAGAAATATTGTCAAAAATAATAATTCAGGTCATAATTCAACTGGAACAAGCTGGGGTAAAAATAATTGGTTTTACGTTTGATGGAAGTCAGTGTAATAGTGGATGAATTTGGGAATTACAGGGAAGAATGATAAAATGAAATGCTCCATTGAAAACCCGGCAGATCATCAAAGGCGAGTGTGGGCATTTTCTGATTCCGTGCATATTTTCAAGTGCATACGTAATTATTCCCTCGATAACGTTCTTTTGCTGTATAAAGGCAAAGAGGTGAATTGCAACTTGTATAGACTGACACTTCTCCTGAGTTCGCTGCTCTTCGAAGTTGTCCTCTCACACAGACCCTTCCTCATTTCATAGGATGAACGCCAGGTTAGCTTTTCAGGTATTCAATTAAGCTGTTTATAGAAATCAAGCCTAATGAATTCAGTGATAGTGAGCACACAGACATTTTCACACGAGAAATCAATAATCTTCCAGATGCCCTTAACTCCACATTGCACATAACAGGGCTTTATAAAGGTTCTCCGTCACACAAAATATATCTTGAATTTTTAGAAAACATCACATCTCAGAAAAACACATTTTCATCTTCAAGAACTTTGGAATCATTAAGAGTAACCTTGAAAAGTACTCTGGAAATGGCTGATTACTTGTGGAGCAGAGGATTTAGGTATGTCCTGACGGCAAAATTTAATTAAGATCCTTTGGAGCGGTATTCTGTGTGATGACGATCACCCTGCAGTATGTGTACATACCTAGCAAAGTCGCCTTAAATGCGAGTCAGTCATAGATTCACTTGTTAGTCATGTCCGTGCAATGGCTAAAGGAAGTGAACGTAAGAATAAAGAAATTAAAGATTCAGCAGAGGTGAACATTAAAGTACTCACGGAATGGGAAAATCAAATAACTCAACCTCACAAAACAGAATATAGTGCTTCACTTTGCAGGCTACACAGTAAGAAAAAGTGACAAATATATTGACTGCCGAGATTGTGCTCGCACTTTTCGTAGTGAACAGCTTCCACTGGCAACATTTAACCTCATTAAAGATTATGGCACGAAGAAAGGCTTGACATATCCTTCACCGGGTGTGTTTAGGTTGCTATTGCAAGTAGAAGAGGTCGTCTCAGAAAAATTGCCATCAGAACAAAATTTATGGGGTGATATTTTTTTTGCATGTTTGTACAGCATAGACTCTATAGCTGTCCGATCCACAGACTTTGGATGCAGCAGTGATCACAGATATGACCTTGTGGGAAAATTAGTGTTTCATTATGTACCGGGAGGTACACCTCAACCCCGTGCATTTAAGCGAAGCACCTGGAAGAACGCTATCTAACACATCAAGTTTACTACAGCTATTTCAAGAAGCTGGGACTTTCCTCCATAGATATCCCCATTAAAGAACTGATGTCATGCAATCCGGTGCAAAGTGGAACAACTAGAAATGTAAAGGAATTTTGTGTTTATAGGTTTTCTGAACTGAATTTACTTTCTTTGTTTCTGATACAGTACTTCAAGGTTTGCAACACTTCTTACTTATCCCGCCAATTTTAGATTCTGGTCAATCAGAAATTTTGTGTATTTATTTTTCAGTCAATTGTATTTTTCTTGTACCTATTTCATCTGCCAATAAAATGAGAGGGTATGTCTGGTTTTAGTCCAGAGCCTTCTCGAACCTTCCTCTCGGGTATAAATGCTGACGCCTTTTCGAGCTAACTTGTCTTACTGATCGTCGTGTTAGTGAATGTGTATGTGTTAAGAGAGGAGGCGGAGGCCTCATCCATCGGCAGGCAGAACATCAGTTAAGGTAATGGCCACCATTTTTCTATCTCAGTAGTTATCTCCGCAAGCTGACTCGAGAGAAAGGTTCCCAATCTTTAACTATGTAATCGTCAATTTCCTAAAATGTAATCTTTTCTTCCTTCTCATGTAAAAGTTCGAGTAAGTCAAGAGTACATAACTGAAAACCGTGGATAGAGTGTGCATTACCCTCTCGAATTCCCCTTCAATTAATCTTGAGGTGACTACGATTTTGTAACGCTTTTCACTATTGTAACTTGTCCATCTAGTTACCTCAGTAGTGTGTAGAATACTCAACAGGTAGGCCATCTGCGATCTGTAACATCCCCTTGCATTAAGTGCTGAATGCAAAGTAACATTTATCGTTTCTTTTGCGCTTTCAGATTGGAATGTTTTTCTTTCATGACTTGGAACATATATTTAAATCATGATAATGTTTAATGAATAAGTCGAGAAAAATAGAAAATAATTAAATTATAGTGCATAATGTACAGTATGTACCAGCCTCGTAAGCCTTAGTTAGGCATGTTTTCTGAAATAATCATATTACAATGAATTAATAGTTCTTAAAATATTGTTCTAACATTTTTCTTCGTTATCAGACAAGACGGATGTGGATTTCGCAAGGCTATCCTTCAACTATCTGCAGGCTACCACGACTTAAAAGGCGGCTACACACGTTACGATTTAACTGCAACAACCGAACTGCGGAGATTTATCTCACGTCTGGATGGTAAATCGTTGCAGTTATTTCTGCTTGCACAGTTCATCGGAGCAAGTTCATTTCTCTAACCAATAAAACTGTGTCGATTGCGTTTGCACAGTTTTATCGCAACGTGTGGACCGTGGCGACTGCCGATTGCTCAGTTCAAGTTAAGATATCACATCATGTCTCAGGAAGCCCGAAGCGAATATCGTGAGCATTTAGAAGCTTTCATTGAATGCTATAGAAATGAATCTTGTCTCTGGCAGACGAAGTCTAAAGATTATCACAATCGGAACAGAAAAGATGCCGCCTACAGATTTCTAGAATTGCTTGGGCAGTGAAAACAGCTGTGCAGGCATTTTGACGAGGACGTTCAGGTAAACCTCTGATATATGGTGTACGACTGAAAGGTCACTTTCCTGATGCCTTAGGATATCTTCTATTAGAGTCTTTGTTACAGTAGTCCCATGTGACAAAGTGATTTCATCATCAAGAGAATTTTTTGCTCCAGGAGAGTATTTTTCTTCCGCAGAATCACTAATTTTTTTCTTTAGCTCCGAAATTTCCTGGTCTTCCATTAATATATCTGGATGAGGAGCGGGTTCTGTGTTGGTTGCCTGGTCTAGTTTCAGTTTCTTCGGAGATAAGGAGTGTAATGATGTGACGGCCCTTTTCCTAACTGATCTCGTGTCATGCTCGGTTATAACCTAAACAGAAAAGAAAGGTACCGGTATTTCTCAGCATCTTACTGTTAATAACAAGCATTTCAAGTCTGAAATGTAATTTTAAATTTTAAAAACATAAAATAAGAGCCCGGATTAAGGAAAGTTTAATGTGACTTACTGCACTAGCCTGAGTTTTATTTCCATGCCAATTCGGTATTTTCTGGGAAGGAACAGCTTCCGATTTCGATATGTTCCGTACTGGGAGACCCAGTAGTTCATGTTTCAAGTTTCGTTCATAACCATCCGGAAGAAATTGTTCTGAACATATTCTTGCATTAGGTACCCATGTATTTTGGAGTGCCTCATTCTTTGGGAATCGATGGTAAACTATGTCATGAGTTTTGTAACCAATATTATAACACAGAGCAACGGCACAGTTTACTCGTTTCTTAGAACACTAAAGAAACCAATCGCCTGTTAAACATAGACTTCAAAGCTCACAGTGACGTCACGTTAGACTTTGAGACGAAATGCGCGGGAAGCCCAAGTGTCCGCCCCCATACATTTGATTTTGGGGTCAGTAATTGGACCTGTTCCCAGTAGAATGGGTACTCGATACCCGTGTGTAAACTTAAAAGACAATTTATATGGTCTTGTAAATTGTAGATTGTGCCTAGAGAGGCCTGAAAGTGTAATTTTATTGAGCAAACACGCCTTTGTGTAGGCTGTAAGGGTTTGGGAGCACAGTCTGCTTGGTAGAATTATCGAGCATAGAGGCTCTTTTCTTCTAAAGCAAACGATATTTGTGTAAATATTATTCATTCATTCGACTTCGCTAATCGGCCAACTAGGGACCCGATAAGCCTCACTTTACATTCTAGCATTTGTTCGTCTTTCGCTTGATCCACATCGTCTTCATTAGCTCACTGTGTTTAGCACGACGTTCTTCTGTCCATTTAGCACCAGTTGCCCGTTTTTCGTCCCGGAAAGTCCCAAAAGTCTTGATGACTGCTCTGAAAAGATTTCGGTCTTCTGCATCTTATGCTTGTAGGCCCAGTTCTTTAAGATCTTTCTTGACATTAACGTACCATGGCATTGCCTTTTTGGTTTTGAGTCAAATATACTGAAGATACGTTTCGTCCATCGAGAGTCGATCATCCGTCGTATATGAACTGCCTTTACGCATTGTGTCCATGATCTTCTTTATCTTAGAGTATACTTCTTGCCTGCATTTTCTAATGTAGATGCCATTTTTGTAGTTTGGACCAAGTATGGTGTGTATGATATTTCCTTCTTTCCTCTCTAAATCCGCAAGCAAACATTTCTCGGACAGGATAAGGCATTCAGATGCATACAGCGATACTGGTTTGATGACAGTGTTGTAGTGATGAATTTTTGTGTTCAGAGAAAAGCACTTTTTATTGTATATGTTGCGGGTGGTTTGGAAAGTGACTTCCATTTTCTTGATTCTTGCTGCTATGGCCTCTTTGTCTAGTCCATTTTGCTGAATCCATTCCCCAAGGTATTTAAATTTACTAACACGGTTTATCGTCCCATATTTGGTGTTTAGTTGTGCCGTATCATCGTTGATATTTGACATTATTTCTGTCTTTTGAAAGGAAATTTGTAAATCGGTTTGTTCTGCTACTTCCTTCAACACATTGATCTGTTCTGTTGCACTTTCGAAATTTTCTGTCATAAGGGCTATATCATCAGCGAACGCTAATCAATCTATTTTCATTCCGTTTTCCTTTGTCCCAATCCTTACGGGTTTGTACAGGTTTCTTTCTTTTAACGTCTTTCGCCACTCCTGTATTACCTCCTCATGTACGCAGTTGAACAAACGAGGTGACAGTCCATCTCCCTGTCGATCGCCTGTCTTGATCTCAAAGGATTCAGAGAGACATCCTTGGAATTTTACTTTGGATTTCGTATTAGTTAGTGTTGCCCTTATTATAGCCAGCAGTTTCTCATCGACTCCCATTTTTGAAAGGATGTTAAGCAACACATCACGGCCGATGGAGTCGTATGCTTTCCTGAAGTCTACAAATTTAGATACATAGGTTCGACCTCTCAGCATATGGTATCTTATTGTGGTTTTTAGGTTAAGTATTTGTTCTGCACTTGTTCGGCCTTTCCAAAAACCTGCTTGGTATTCCCCGAGTTTGTGTTCAACTTGGTGTTCTAGTCTTTCAAGGATGGATAGTGACAGGATCTTGTAGGCGTATGGCAACAAGTTAGATACATATATACAAGTATATCATATTTACGCAGCTATGATCTCGCATCCGGGAGATATTGGGTTCGAATCCCACTGTCGGCAGCCCTGAAGATGGTTTTCCGTGGTTCCCCATTTTCACACCAAGCAAATGCTGGGACTGTACCTTAATTAAGGCCACGGCCGCTTCCTTCCCATTCCTAGATTTTTCCTGTCCCATCGTCGCCATAAGACCTATCTGTGTCGGTGCGACGTAAAGCAAAATAGCCACACAAAAATATATAATATTTACAAATATACACAGACAAGAAACATGTTTTGTAGTAGCATGTCCAGTTGGGTGATCCACTGTTGGTTCCACTCGGGCTATCTGTGTACGAACGTCGTGTACATTCACGTACAATACGTCTGCCGAGATGCACCACAGTCGCACTCTGGTGATGAAATATATTTCCACTTATAAAGGGCATCGCTGCATCGTCCATAGTGACCTACACGTGACCCCCGGGTGGTGCTAAGAAAGCAATAACTGTGGCTGCTGGACCTATCTTTTTAAAGATCTCGCAGCAATGACGAAAGTATTTCATGTGTAAATATTGAGTGGTGCCTTTGGAAGGCCGTAACCTGTAACCGTTGGAAGCAAAGTGCTCTTGAAAATTGTGTTTTAAATATCCTGTAAAAGAAATTGGGAGATTCATCTCCTTGACTATCTGCCTAAACGCAAAATTAGTGATGCAGGTACTTCTGTAAATAGGGAGCTCAAATTGTAACTACCATTTTCTACGTTTTTCTGTTTTTCTATTTTGTACAAACTAGCTTTGTATCTGAAATCTTGTTGTTTGTTAAAATTTAAGATCTGAAAAGAAATATAACCTTTATTTTAAAGTTTTAAATTAAACTTTTGATTGTCGTAGATAGACCCATTCAAACCAGCACCTTCTTTCACCTCTCTGTTCCACGCAAACACATTGCAGTAAGTGCCGATTCTTCTTCCGTTCGAAGGAAATAAGGAAAGAGCTGCTATCATCCAAATCAGCGAAATCGTCCCGGAAGATCTGAACCGAACCCCTCCCTTGTCGATAATATATGATATATAATGATACGCACGACGGGAGAATCGAGGCGTAGACCTCGACTAGGAATGGCTAAAGACACAGCCCTGAACTGGAAATGTCCCTCATTTCAAAGCAGTAACGGATAAACACTAAGACTACAAACAGTAAAATACAAATTAAAATCAAATGAGGGTTTATTGAAAATAATAGAAAAATTCAAAAAGAGAACAAATAAGAAATGAAGCCAGCAATCAAAAAGAGATAATACATACACGTTCAACACCCATCCAACTGGAAATCATATCACTGATGTGTGACTACATATTTTCTTTTTAAATCACCAGGCTGAAATTATTAATATAACGCTCTCACCTTTTCCACTGTAGTCACGCTACATAATACCGCGATGCAATTACAATCCACACGGATTAATTCAATCATTCTTTCAGCGAGCATAATAAAATTCCAAGCCCACGCGTCCATCATTCTTTCCGCATCGTCTCAACAATTACTACACATCATAATTCCCCCGCAGCGAGGAGCAGAAAAAGGAATAGTTAACAATAAAGCCCAGAGAAACATAAACAAACACGCAAGATCACATCTAAGCACAGAGAGCAGCATCTCTGGACCAAAGAATTAAAATTCAAAAAACAAAGAGAAACACAGGCATGTGCATAGCCCGAATGAAAATAAACAACATGGCGGTCTCCAGGTCAACAAACGGCCAGGACAGAGACCAAGGCAAAACAAGAATAGCCGTACACACGACAAATATTAAGATTAAAATATTTAATAAACTGATTAATACGTCATCCTTACTCTCCTCTCACACGCAAACAAACACATACACACCGCCAGCATCGGCAAATGACACGAGCAGTTGCACCAGTAATTAAGTTGGACACAAACTCGTATAGTGTGACTCACCTGATCACAAATATGGGGTCTCACATATGTTAGGGATAGCGTGCACGGCTCAGGCAATTAGCAGCAACATATTAGTGACCGAACGGTCACGCATAAACCCATCACTTATGCACTCCGTACGACCCAAAATGGATCTCCGAGCCGAAACGCAGAACATTCATTCATACGATGGCAAAGTATTTTACAATGCAGTGCACCAAAATAAATCAGAGACCCAGCCACGAACACATCGCTATCACGTCAACAACAGACACACAACCCATTCTCGCTCTGAGTACAAGGACGCATATCAATCGGCTATGCATGCCAGTGAGGAATGTCTTATAAACACCGTAAAAGCATGGTTAAAATAAAGATTAACGTACCTGCCATATCAGTAATTTAAATAATAAGAAGCAAGGTAGTATGGGTCATGTTTAAATCTGTTATAAACCCATTTATAACATAAGAACGCCGCTCCAATCTGCGAGGGCTCCATCTTTATATTCAGCACTCATAACAATGCAAAGATTCACTCCAAAGAGATAAGACAAAGGTCTCGCCGAAAGAACGATCCTCCGTGCACACGACCGAGGGATCTGCTTTCTATGGTACAATCATGGAAATACATAAGTCAATTGAGGTGAGGCCGACACAAGTTCTCTGCAATATAGAAAACATCAACTTAATGAACATGGCATATTAGCATGTTTCAGTTCTCCAAGGTTTCGGACATCTAACGGTTTCGAGGGTGAGTTAAAACTTTTTGTGTATGTCTTAGATAATGTGGAATGCGTAACAGTTTCAACTATATCTCAATGCTTATTTCAAAATTACTGATGTTCAAATCTTTTCAGAGGATAACATTAAGCCTTTATATTAGTGTGTTTATCAGCTTTCTCTATTCAAATATTCCTGGACTGTACACACATGGCATATGTAAGGGAATAATTCTTAGGTCATTCTGGCAAATGGAAGTCTTAGAGAATTTATTTCGTGTACGTTTTGTAAAGTACCGCACCCATGTCTGCCGCCACCGCCTATTAACAGCCTGTTTCCAGTCATTGACCGGGTCAGGAATGGAATGAATGAAGCCCCCATCCAGTGGCAAGGGTAGGAACTGTGCCGGCTGCCGAAGCCTGTCGCACTCCTCTGGGTCAATGATTAATGAATTCCAGATAAAATGAAGTACGCTATGATATTAGTTATAATGTTGTGAAAAATACTGAAATAAATTACAACATAATTATTTACACATAATAACTGGCGATTAATTATATTTGGCAAAATTGAACAATATTAAGCAAGTGGTTAAATAAAAACAAGGAAATCATTAACAGAAACGCACAATTACAATGGGTCGTGTTCACTGCAAGCCCGGTAGCGGCCATACCAACTATACCGTACTTTATTTAAACAATGCCTATTACTCGCCGTTCACTTTTATTTTAATAATAGAAATTAAGTGTTGTTGTTACTCGACTGCGTTGTTCTAATTCCTTCAAAAGGTAGCAACTAATGGACCTGAAAATCGAGCTTCGCACGTAGCATATTTTCACACTAAAGCTATTTTTTTTTACCGCTGATCAAATTCAAGGAATATATTTTTGTTCACCACTCGGCTAAAATCAAATAAGACTAATCTTTGATGACGGAGATCACCCCACAACAGAATACATGCCAAATTGTATTCTACTCAACAGCTGACATTAACTCAGTACTTTATATTTCCTGTTAATATTGCAGATCTCTCAACTCCCGCTGCTGGTGAGGGCGGTAGAATAACACCCACGGTATTCCCTGTCTGTCGTAAGAGGAGACTAAAAGAGGACCCAGGGGCTGTTCACTTGTGAGCGTGGGTTGACAACCCTGGGCCCTTTAGCTGAGTTCTAGCATTGCTTCAGCTTACTTGCTCAGGCTCTCGCTTTCATCTATGCTATCCGACCTCCCTTGGTCAACTTTTGTTCTTTTTCGATGCCGACGGAGGCCTTGGGAGTCCTTCATGGCCCTTGCCTTTCTTTGGCCGCTACTCCTCTGTAGAGCTTGCTTGTGGTTTGTGGTCGCCCCTGGTTTGAGATTTAACAATAGAAGGAGGGCTGGTACATGAGGCTGTGGTGCACCACCACACGAGTTTACTGTCACATTCGACCTCCCTTGTTGTCCATGGTGTTAGGTTTGCGAGGGATAAGGTATGACTTCTTCCGATTAACAGAGGATGGTTGTACTTCCTCTTACAACAATATCACCACCAGCATTAGTGTTAATAGAGGACGGTCCTCTTAGAACAATATCACCACCAGCATTAGTGTTAATAGAGGATGGTTCTCTTAGAACAATATCACCACCAGCATTAGTGTTAATAGAGGACGGTCCTCTTACAACAATATCACCACCAGCATTAGTGTTAATAGAGGATGGTTCTCTTAGAACAATATCACCACCAGCATTAGTGTTAACAGAGGATGGTCCTCTTAGAACAATATCACCACCAGCATTAGTGTTAACAGAGGACGGTTGTACTTCCTCTTACAACAATATCACCACCAGCATTAGTGTTAACAGAGGGCGGTTCTCTTAGAACAATGAGTAACGATGTGGTAGTTTTTCAGGTTGATAGCAACAACAAGGGAGGGATATTGACTGGAAGATGATCGGGAATTTAAAAGTGATTATTAAGTGGATATGGGGGAAACTGGGAGTCAGATCTGCGCTCTGGTTTGTTTCGAAGGATTATAGAGATGTACATGGGGTGCTGGTTTATCCCAGTTTTTTCTGGAGTCGCTGGAGTCACCAGAGCTAAGTTTACTTTGCTTTTAGCCAGCTCTGATATCTGAGATGAACCTTCCGGATGGGAGGTCAGCAACTAAGCCACTGAGCGGATCAGTATTATCAATAGTATGGCGGAGTTCACACAAGTGGGCTAAGTCAACATTATTAGTAATACAGTAGTACAGTATCTTTCTTTCCTTCATCCTCAAGTATAGGAGCGGATATTTCTTATCAACAGTCGGAACGCCATGTGGCGCGATCATATCCCGCAGCTACAGTAGCTGTTTTCACGTGATTTGCGAGTTCTCAATTTAGAAGTAAAGCCGTCATGTGTGCTATTACATATTTCTATACCGTCGTATACCGAGAGCTACCACATACGAAGAAAACAGTCGCTCTGTGATGTCAGGATGTACAGTAATACCACCAGCAGCGACTTTAGTCCTCATGATCACCAATTTTCTACGTTCTGCCGATTTGCCACGTTTATTCTAAAAAGAGCGAGTTTTGTGTTTGCAAGCGGACACATTTCGGGAAGAGTTTTAAGGACAATGCAGAATGTTTTCTTACTGCTAGTTGCTAGCATCCGCCGCTACTGTGCCTGTCAGCTTGCATTCGGGAGATAATGGGTTCGAACTCCACTGTCTGCAGCCCGGTTTCCCGTGGTCTCCAATTCCCAACTAGCCGTACAAAGAGATAACACTCGATCCCTGTGCGACGTAGAACATTGCAAGCGAAGAGCTGGATGATGGCGCGATAAGATGAGGTCCACTGTTCTCAGAAAGTAAGGTAGAAGTAACACCTGTTCGATTGCCGGTCAGGTGAAGGCTGGTTCGAGGTCTACTCAGCCTACGTGATTACAATTGAGAAGCTATCTGACGGTGAGATAACGCATCCGGTCTATAAAATGAAGAATTACGGCCGAAGGGATTCGCCGTGCTCACCACACGACACCTCCCGGCTGAGCAGCGGTCGCTTGATACGTTGCACCATTGGGTGGAAGTAAGAGACATGATTGCAGGTGGGAACAATGGCCGAAG
Source organism: Anabrus simplex (assembly GCF_040414725.1). Taxonomy (NCBI): domain Eukaryota; kingdom Metazoa; phylum Arthropoda; class Insecta; order Orthoptera; family Tettigoniidae; genus Anabrus; species Anabrus simplex. The sequence goes on along the minus strand of NC_090279.1, from coordinate 220,085,183 downwards.
GAGATGACAGCTGTGGTGACCTCACAGCAGGAACGTTGAAAAAGATCAGTGACACAATTATGGTCAGCTGACTCAAATGTATTGTCTACCGGCATGGTCACCTTGGTACAGCAAACAAACAGTGCTATGTGAGTGTTTACAATACTGTAGCATTATTATTGTTATTATCATTATTATTATTATTATTATTATTATCATTATTACTACTATTATTAACAAAATAACTCCAAAACAAAAGTAATGGAGTTGAAGGAAGTTAGATGATGCACGAGATATTAGATTAGGAAATGAAGTCTTAAAGGAAGTAGATGAATATTGTTACTTGGGTAGTAAAATAACTAACGATGGCAGAAGTAAGGAGGGCATAAAATGCAGACTAGCACAAGCAAGGAAGAGCTTTCTTAAGAAATTTGCTCACATCAAACATTGATATATGAATTAGAAAGATGTTTTTGAAGACTTTCGTGTGGAGCATGGCATTGTATGGAAGTGAAACCTGGACGATAACTAGTTCAGAAAGAAAGTGAATAGAAGCTTTTGAAATGTGGTATTACAGAAGAATGTTGAAGGTGAGATGGATAGATGGAATCACGAATGAAGAGATACTGAATCGAGCTAGTGAGAGGAGATCGATTTGGCAAATTTTGACGAGAAGAAAAAATAGAATGATAGGACACATCTTAAGACACTCAGGACCTGTGCAGTTGGTTTTTGAGGGAAGTGTAGGTGGTAAGAACGGTAGGGGTAGACCAAGGTATGAATATGATTTTTTTTTTTTTTTTTTTTTTTGCTAGTTGTTTTACGTCGCACCGACACAGATAGATCTTACGGCGACGATGGGATAGGAAAGTGCTAGGAGTGGGAAGGAAGCCGCCGTGGCCTTAATTAAGGTACAGCCCCAGCATTTGCCTGGTGTGAAAATGGGAAACCACAGAAAACCATTTTCAGGGCTGCCGACAGTGGGGTTCGAACCTACTATCTCCTGAATACTGGATATTGACCGCACTTAAGCGACTGCAGCTATCGAGCTCGGTACGAATATGATAAGCAGATGCAGGATGCAGCAGTTATGTAGACATGAACAGATTAGCATAGACCAGGGTGGCATGGAAGCTGCATCAAACCAGTCTATGAACTGACTCAAACAACATTATTATTATTATTATTATTATTATTATTATTATTATTATTATTATTATTATTATTATTTCCATCTAGCGTACTAGGTGCCAACCTCGGAGGCCTGGCCTTTATTCCCGATACTGCCAGAAACATAAGATTGGCAGGATGGTTGGTATAATCACTTCAAAATGTTAAAAATCTTAGAAATCTAAATTTCAAAATGATAGTTTAGTGGAAATTTTACAATCAGAAGTTCCAACATCTAGGTATCAAAAACTTTTAAAAATAAAATAACTTATTTTCTGTAGATTAAAGGGCATTGCAATAGGATGTGTGTGCTCTAAAGGGCTTCCGAGGAACTGACACTAGGAAACATGAATACCGAACTTTTTAATGCTGACAGTAAATATCGAGGCTTCTTGTTTCTATTTTACAAACTAGAGGGATGTTAAGAGCCCTGCGCGGATGTACAAAATATTGTACATTCCACCCAAAGTATTGAAACAGGTAGCACCAGAACCCCTACAGTTTATGAGGGGTTTTCTCTTGCGACGACTTTCGACCTTTCTTCCGTTAATTGCGAGTAGGAGCGAGATTTGCGGCTTTAGGGTCTCGGGCTCTTTATATCCCATACCAACAAAGGTCGCCTAACCCCAAGCAAAAATATGAGAATACCTCAGTGAAAATCAATAAGCTTCATTATTTAGAAATGACCAGCAAAATGATCCGCACTGCCATACAGTTTGCATCCGCCAAGATCAGCACCTGTGCCGGGTACAACACAGGGAATGTAGATCGGAAATGTTCGTCATCATTAATACATACCTTTCCAGAAATGTGTAAGGACGTATTCTGGCGAAATAAGGAAAACTATTTCTCAGCTGTACTTGCAGAAATCACAAATGCATCTTTTCCATCCCTTTGACTCAGGATTTGTATAACTCAGAGTAATGATTTTTGTAGCCACAGTTAATTTTTGCGATAGATTTTATGTACTTCAACAAATAATTTTCCTCCATTTTTTACTGCTGGTATCTAATTTTGTGTTACAGCAGAAAGTTTCAGAATTGTGTTGGATGTAGCTAACTTCACATTGCAAGCTTCTGAGGGAGCCCAGCAGCTTTCTTCAAGACATTCGGACTTCTCAGCATGATCTACAAAACATAAGGCACAGCACCCAGTGCTACCTGCTTGGCTGAGTCTCAGGTCGATAGATTGTAGCACAAATCAGAACAAGGTTGGCACAAGGTCAGGCACTAAATGAAGGAACGACACCTTTTCGTGTTTATTGATGCAGTATATGATCATGATTTTCTGAATAAAATAGTTTATTTCATTTATAATTGCCGTCGATAATTATCATTATTAGCATGAGGAGATTGCAAATAGGTCACCATTTTCAGAAATTAATGAAAGAGTCAAAATTTAAAAAGATACTGCCATGAAAGGATTTGTTTTACATTCACTTCTACCAAACAAAATACTGTTATCTTAAGTAAATACGCTGTGAAACGAAACACTAGAGTTCACTTCACGTGAATATGTCCTTTACAATGGAAGAGGAATGTTTCATTAGCACCGCCATGCTGGTACTTCCTCCATGAGGGACCACCATAAGACTTAATTTATTCCATCCAAACAACTGTTAGCTCACCTGTGAGGCTTTCTTCTCAACGCCCTTCCTTTGCTTTGGCAGAACTTAACTCTTCTTTCTCGAGATCTTCAATTCAAATGTTAAAAATCTTGGAAGTTATTTTGAAAATGGTAGGCGGTAGAGATGGGGTCACTGCAGGGTAAACAGATTAGGAAAGAAAGAAAGGTGTGCAATTTTTCAAATCTACTTGTCAAAAACCTTTAAAAACAGGGTAAATACATTTTGTGTACCTGCATTAAGAAACACGTTTCAAACATAACTGCTGATAGAGAGGTAGCAAGAACATTTTATAAAATGTCTAATTTGTAATATTGAAAGGTGTAGTGTAGTGGTTAGCTGCCACCTCCGGACCCGGCTCTGCCACGAAATTTAAAAAGTGCTACGAGGGCTGGAACGGGGTTCATACAGCCTCGGGTGCTCAAGTGAGTAGAGGATTCCCACCTCAGCCACCCTCCAAGTTCTCCTCCAGGCAATGGTACCTCACTTCAGGTGACGTTCTTTCTTTGTCTATCCCCGCCCCACAAGGCCGCCTGGATCGCCCTTGAGGCGGTACAGATGGGGACACTGGAGGGTAAGAAAGGTGTAGAGCTTACGAGAACACATGGGCTCAGTTACGAACGTGCGGGTTTTCCGGACGTACCGGCCTAGGATAGACAAAGTAAGATCTGCCTGCAGACGAAGAACAATCTCCAGGACGAGGAAATTAGAAGTGCGTGGATATGATTAGTAAAACGTTCTAAACAGTGGACAGTCAACTCGACTGCTTTACGTCGCACCGACGCAGATAGGTCTTATGGCAACGATGGCAGAGGAAAGGGCAAGCCATGTCCAGGTAACTGGTGGAGGATAGCGTTAATTATGCGTGGTGTCTGAGCTGAGGGATGTTGCGGACAGCCCCCGAGCCACTGGAATTAACCAATTAAGGTTTAAATCTCAGACCCGGCCGGGAATCCAACCCGGGATCAGTCTAAACCAAAGGCCAGCACGCTAACCATTTAGCCATGGAGCCGGACCAAACAAGGACTGATAAACGTAGATGAAAGAAAGTGTTGAATGCAAGAACGTTTTGGTGGTGATTATTGCTTTAAAAGGAAGTACAACTGAGCAACCATCTTCTATTGAAACTAATCGGAGATTCCACACTTCGAAAAGGAGGTCGGTTAGAAGACATCAAAGTGAGGGCAACGCCAGGCTCCGCTACGAGAACCATGGTCGCCACACTACGTAATATGTAGATGAAAGTTCACTGAGAAATTGCTATACTTTTTTAATTCTGGAAGGATATCACCAGAAATATGAAAGGAAGACTGCACAACACGGCTATACGGAGCGATCTCTTGTAAAGATGGCAAATTACTGGTGATGATGTAACAAAGAAAATAAATGTTAATTGTTCATTCCTGCTCGAGGACGAACCACTATCAACAGCGTCATATGCCCTCACTGCGGAGAGAGGCTTTTGGCACGCAATCTCCCCTACTCCGCCGACCAACATTCTGATGGCGAAACCACGTTGGCAGACCGTGTACAACGCCTTAACGATCATAGCCACATGGTTTAATGTCACTGATCGGAAGAAAAATACTCTACGGTGTGGTAGATCCGATTTTAAAAAATCAAAATATACGAAATTAGATGGAAATATCGCCCTCACACAGACTAGACCGGTTCACCTGTCTCAGTGTGGGGGCGCCAATCGCTCAATCATTATTTAACTGTCAGTAAAATAACAACATCTTGCGAAATATGGCAACACTGCTCCACTCAGTGTTCGCGGGACTGAACCACGATGCAATGGTGCTTGCTGATCCACACAACATGAGTCTGTCTGGTCACTTCCTGTATTACTCAATCTACATTTTGTAGCGATGTGTGGAAACAGTTGCTTCAATTCTGACGTGAAAATACGTACATATACAGCCCATTGGAGACCTGTTCCTCCTTGCGCGAATACTTCCAAGGACTTCTGGAAAACAACATCCAGAGTGGTGGTGGTGATTATTGTTTTAATAATGTTATTTGCTTTACGTCCCACTAACTACTTTTCGGATTTTGGAAACCCCGAGGTGCCAGAATTTAGTCCCGCAGGACTTTTTTTACGTGCCGGTAGATCTAGCGACACGAGGCTGAGCAGCAGCATCGAACCTGCCATTTTTAAGAGGAAGAAGAACTGGGCAACCATCGTCTATATAACACTAACCTCCGACACTTGGCCAAACAAAGACAAGGGCTACGAAAGGCGTGAACATGAAAGACTCCCTAAGCCTAGAAAAGAACAAGACTTGACCAAGGGAGGTCGGACAGGATAGATGAAAGTGAGGAGCCTGGCAGGACTCAGCTAAGGGCCCTGCAGTCACGAACCTACGTTCCCAAGCTGAGAGCCCCGTTCAGTCACTCTACCGCCTCCACCCATCCAGAGAAGTCTTCTGTTTTCTGAGAAATGTAACATAAAGCAGTGCATACCACATATAGGAGAGAGAGCTGGCCAGTTTTAAACTTCTGGGGGAGTGTGGCAGCTTTATCTTACTGGACGAGAGCCTACACTACCTCCAGGAAGAAAGGAAGGGTGTGATAATTAGACATTCGAATTTTAGGTGTTGCACCTTAATCCTTTTTCGCTATTCATTAGTTTGTCTTGCAAAGAAAACATAAAATGAACACCCCTAACTGTGTTTTAGTTGCACTTTTTTTCAGCATTTGACCAAAAGTTTGCACCTAAAATTCCTAGCTTTAGCGATAATGAAAGACTCCTTAGACAGTGGCGAGGGAGGAGGGACAAGCTCCCAGAGAGAGGTTTGAATATGCAATTCACTTCAATGAGGGGTTTCTCTTCATGTTGAAATATGCCTGAAGACTGCTGAAATTGAAAATCTGCATTTCTAGACAAAACATCAGCATTCAACCGACAAAGATGAATGTAAATAGTACGATCCTCGTCACCTCCTTTCTTTACACCTTAGATCACGGTGAAATTATATTGAATTCATTTTTAGTGTTAAACACTGGAGATATTTAATTTGTGAATGATGATGCTCGATGTAGAAACTTAAACAGGTAGTGTTTCTTGTAATATTTTCTTTCCATGGAACTGTACTCTTGTAGTTGTTGTTGTTGGTTAATTCTGTTTTGACTTTGCTTTATTATTACACTACTGTAATTGCCACGGGGATATTTCCCAGTTGCGATCTATTTGTTAATTGTAAGTTCATTGAGACTGAAATTTAATTTAATTCTCTGAACTTGGATACAGGCTTCAAGAAAGGAGTTTGTTAGGTTGATCAAACAGCTGTAGTTCAGGTACAAGGGGACAAAGGTATCACCCTTCGTTCCTCTTTTGAGGACATGGACCAAGTTTCTCGGATGCAGATACACTCTAAGAAAGAAATCGACTAGTCTTCTGTGGAAACTTCTGTTGATTGTGAGTTCTTCTGCTAACAAATTATTCATAAGAAAACAAAGTCATCACAAGAACGGGACTACAGAGCCTGTGAAGTGTGTGACGCCCTGAATCTAGATCAATGTTTTCTGACCTTTTCCAAATTTCGGGAACCCGGCGGATCCTGGCTACTTGGCGCATTTAACAAAATCAATGGCATCCATTTAGCACTGTACCCAGCTGGCATCAAAGAACTTGGACATTTATCTACTTCTCGTGCTATAAATGTCCTTTATCTCGATATTGTGATCTTTCCTCCGCTCCGCCAACTCGTCCCCTTGTAACATTTTCGTAACCCTACTACTTTGTCGTAATAAATCGAGCTGCTTTTTCCAGTTCTCGTATCGAGTAATCCTGGTGATCTGTACTACAACCGCTGAATAGTGTGATAACCATGCGAAGAGATCTGTGAGTAGGTCATTCACAATCTTGTAACGTATTTACTAGCCTAGACAGTTCATAGTCCCTCTCAGCTAAACCTGGAAGTTCAATGTGTTTCTTGACATGTCTAGCAACAGACCACCCGCTGTGGATCTAAAGACCTATTTACAGTATAACAATAAGTATCTATTTTTTTTACAACTGCCTAATTTTGCTACTTTGTTAATACAGCAGAAGAGAGCGAACATTCAGTGAGTAACGTGTGCTTTAATATCAGTGTCGGCAGCCCTGAAAATGGTTTTCCGTGGTTTCCCATTTTCACACCAGGCAAATGCTGGGGCTGTACCTTAATTAAGGCCACGGCCGCTTCCTTCCCACTCCTAGCCCTTCCCTGTCCCATTGTCGCCATAAGATCTATCTGTGTCGGTGCGACGTAAAGCAACTAGCAAAAATATCAGTGTTGCCAATGCGTGGCAAATGTTCTACAGCGAGGGGAAAATGAGCATATCTCTTGTCTTATGGAAAAATGTAACATACTAAAAATCGTGTGAATTTTCGAAATTATATTTTCTGGCACTTACAAAGTAATGCTTGTATATTGAACTAACTATGTATACATTGTTAATTACAGTAACTTGAAATCATTGGCAATAATCAATCAATCAATCAATCAATCAATCAATCAATCAATCAATCAATCAATCAATCAATCAATCAATCAATCAATCAATCAATCAATCAATCAATCAATCAATCAATCAATCAATCAATCCATTAATGACGTAGTCCTTTCTAGACAAGGCTTATTTACTGCATTTCCCTGCCTACCCCATTCCAAGACTGAGTTAGAAAGGATGAAATCGCAGAAGAAAAGAAGCCGCAGCATCTTTCGCGACCAAGGCCTATGGTAACGACTAATGTGACGTCACTTCCGCCGCATGACCTCCAGCGATAAGACAAGTTCTGAAGCTCTCGAGTTCTCAGGCTAACACGATGACACATTCGTATTGACCAAACACGAAATGTGTACCACCGAAGTGCGGAAACTGCAGTTAATCACTTCAAGTGTAATTAGCTGCAAATTATTTCATTGTTTTAGCAAAATATGTCATTCCATAAAGTTTTTCGGCGGTTTATGACTGTGGAAATTTTTGTCGGGTTGAGAAAAACTCTATTGACTGATCCCGGCATTTTATTCACACTGGGTTGGGAACACTGTTTAAAATGTTTTCTGGAGATACGTTTGGAATAGGACTAGTTTTTGAGCAGTGTTCCTCAGTGCTGGCTGGTGCTGGCTCCGCGCATGCGCTGTCTACACACCCAGACTAACGGGCGACCTGTGTAAGCAGTCAGACCTGTTTTAAACTGCAGACACAACGTGTTTGGTTCGAACCCTGACTCGGCATTTAAACTGCACGTACTGGTTTTGTTCTTTGTGTCCAAGTGGCGTCGGTTAAGCAGAAATCTGTTGTCCCAGTAAAGAGTCGTGTGTTCGATATGTCTTCGTGGGAATGAACGTTACCATAACTTGTTATGAAGTAGGGCATGGGCATCCTTAAGGGGAGCAGGTGCACCATCTAACTCACATTCATAAAACAGCGAAAGAGATAACAAAAGTAGTTCATTTATTGGGAATGGCATACGTTATAACATACTATATGGCTTTCAGCGTTACCCGAGCTGAGACCTATAGTGCGTCTGTCTGGCCGATACTCTAGTTGGGTTGGGCCTCTGATTACTGTTCAGACAGACTGACTCCTCTGAGCCACTTGATCATAACGATTGCTGTCGGCCCCGAAATAGTTCAATAGGGGCTGGGCGGGCAGAACACTCGTGATGTTAGGTCGCCTCGGAGTAACTGTACAGTACAGTAGTCTCAGACCGGATGCCCTTCTTAACGCCACCTGAATTTTGAGACGAAAATCAATTCCAAGCTGCGAGGAGCTGAGCTGTCCACATCCCCTCCCCCTCTGCACCTTGTTAAAACACAGAAACTTGGAGATTCCTGTTCTGAATCAGTGATTGTGTCATGCGTTGGACAGCGTATGCTGATGTCCTTCCAAGTTTCTATACACCACGTCCCATTCAAAACTACGTCTTAGTTATTTATGTGACTCATCAGAAAAGTGGACTTTTTTCTTTCTTTCTTTTTCTTTTTTTTCTTTTTGCACGACAGGACATATTTAAGGACAAGACGTCAGCCGAATGCTTACATTACCCGAATGTAACTTTTAAAAAAAAATTGCTTTACGTCGCACAACGTGGTCCTTAGTACTTCTATGCAAACAAATAATACCACCACCACTACTACTACTACTACTACTACTACAACTACTACTACTACTACTACTACTACTAATAATAATAATAATAATAATAATAATGTTATTGGCTTTACGTTCCACTAACTACTTTTACGATTTACGGAGACGCCGAAGTGCCCGAATATAGTCCCGCAGGAGTTCTTTTACGTGCCAGTAAATCTACTGACACGAGGCTGACCACCGGACTGAGCCAAGTTGGGGTCAGAAGGTCAGCGCCTCAACCGTCTGAGCCAATCAGTCCGGCTTAATGTATAGCAGGCCATGAACAGGGAACGGATGGTCGAATTCTGCGTTCTTTGTTCAACAGATAGGTCTCACTTCAGCTCAGCATTGTACGTGCCCAGGTACCACGTACACGCAGGTATCTCAGGAAGTGACGCGCCAGGGTGGGGCGGTACTTCCAAAGAGACGGCCGGCGCGTTGGCAGCGAGTGACGTCACGTAGCGAGGTATTGAAGGATAGTCTTTCCTTGCGATAACAAGGTCATGGGACAGAATTCCATAACAATGATTACGAGGTTCGTGGGAAGTCTGCAAGCCACTGTGAGTTCCACAATCCTGACCGCGATACACTCCTCACTCCAAGCCGACTAGCGTTTGTACCACCTACTTTCATGACTGTTACTTCAAGATACCCTTAGTCCACCCAGCTTTTACTCCCGTAGAGGAAAGTCGGTCTGTAAACAGCCCGGTGGAAAGAGCTCTGGGAGAATACACATTGTATTGTATTGTATTGGATCATTCACTCCCTGAGGGCTACCAAGGCTATCAGTGAAGCCTAAACCTCAATTGAGAATGATGGAAGTCTAAAGCACATTATAATGTAACCATCTGACACATCGTTCCATTTACAAAACTTGAAAACAGTGAGGAAAAACGTCGCACATATTTCTGAGAGCAAGGCATCGGATACTGATATTGCAGCCCAGACTCTCGCCCCTCACCCCTGCTGTAGGGGGGATCCGTCACATCGCCACTGCTATCAACCCGTATGTACTTCCTCACCTCATACTTCGGACTAGATAACAAGAGTGCTAGTATTTCTACATCATTGTAGGAAGGCATTGCAGGGATGCCGTTACAGAAGCAATATAGTTTTATTTTTATTGGTAGGTCTGCTAAAATGAAATGCAGTCTTTCAAGTTTAGTTTTCTCTTTTGTTGGTTGGAATCGAACCCGTGATTATGGGTCGGACACCACCACTGATCTCCTGAGGAAGCTAATTAACCAGTGAACGACGGGTACGACCGCTGTAAAATTCAACATTTTAATATAATAATAATAATAATACCCGTGTGGGGATTTACCGGTTACCTCCATCGGGCGCGTCCCATTGGAATTGGGGAAGCTCGCTGGCTCTGCCGCCAGCAGAGTCAGAGGGTAGTAGGGAAATAAAATACCACCGTGAAAAAAAAAAAAAAAAAACTGGTTCTTGCCAGGGTTACGGCGAAGACTGGTAAATGACCAGAAGCCAGAAAACATCTTGAGGCAACCTCTAGGGTTAACAACCCTAGTTGTAAAAGGATGGGTACCCGTCCAAAGCAAAGTCAAGTCAAAAAGCATGATGGCACAACATTTCAAGAAACATACCCCAGGGGGTAAATCTTCGGATAAATCCCTCGTCGTGAACGCCACGGCGCACGAGTCTCGTTCGGATTCTGGGGGAGACTCGACATCATGCAAGAGACGAGTCGGAGCGTCTCGGTGTACCCCGAAGAGTCAAAAACTCAGGCCAAAATCTAAAACCTTTCTAGCAACTTTCAACATAAATTCACTTACACAAACTGGCAAGCTGAAAACCCTCACCAAAGCTCTTCACGAAAATCAGATATCCATAGTGGCCCTACAGGAAACAAGGTACCCAGATGAAGAGATTTTTGAATCTGAAGGCTACCGAATTTTCAAGAGCAAAGCGCAAAGAGGAATCCTCAATGGAGCTGTGATGCTTGGAACCGCGTTTGCTGTTAGAACCAAGATCCTTAAATCGGTTGCAAATTTCGAACCTGTGAATGACAGATTGTCTATACTCATAATTAAATGCGCGAACAAAAACTACGCCCTAGTTAACGCACATGCTCCTACAAACGATAAGAACAAGTCTGATCCAGACGAAGTTGATAATTTCTGGGACCTACTGGATGAAAAATTGAACAAAATCCCCAAACACCATGTCAAGCTTCTTTTGGGTGACTTCAATGCCCAACTAGATCGTGAGCAGAAGTACAAGAAAGTTATAGGAAATTACCCTGCTCACAAAAGAACCAATCCCAACGGCAAAAGACTGGTGACCATTTGCGAAAATCACAACCTGCAGGTCATGTCGACCCACTTTCGCCATCTACCCAGAAAACAAATGACTTGGCGTTCTCCCGTCCAAGCTCTCGGAGAGTTCCAAATTGATCATGTTGCGATCTCCAGGAGAAACAGCCCTGAGATTATGAATTTCAAGGTAAAGAAAGGCATCAATGTGGCCTCAGATCATTATATGTCTCTTATCAAATTCAAACCAATTCCCGCAAACACAAGGAAGACAACCAAACAGATCACACGCTTCGACAATGATAAACTTCGGCAAAGGGTCGAGGAGTTCCAGGAGAAGGCTAGACCAAATGACTGTGACTTTAACAACGCCAAAAGTCTCCTCGTTGAGGCCGCCAAAGACGTTGCAGAAATCAAGAGAAGCAAAAAGCATGCCTGGTGGAATGGTACCTGCGAATCAGTCCTCCAAGAAAGACTCAATGCGTGGAAACAGTACAATTCTACGAAATCAGAAAATGATTGGGAAACCTACAAAACCCAACGTGCCCAAGCAGCTAGGGTGTTCAGAACTGAGAAACGTAAATACCAAAAATCTCTCATTGAAAAGATAGAACAAAACTTTAGGAATAATGAAAGCAGAGAGTACTACAGAGCCTTCAAACGCAAACTCACTGGCTATAAACCACCATCTCTATGCTTTGAGCGAACGGACGGCACACTGGCGACGTCAAATGAAGAAAATTGCAGCATTCTGGCAGATTACTTCAAGAATTTACTTAATTGCTCTAAACCGCAAAGCGCCATTGAGACCAAGGAACCCTTACTCAGGTACCCAGATTCCAGACCACCCGACAGAGATGAAATCAAGCGCCACATTGCCTGTCTCAAAAATAACAAAGCGCCGGGGGGGAAGACTCAGTAGTAGCAGAACTATGGAAATATGCCCCAGAAGAATCACTTGATACCTTGCAAAAGCAAATAGAAGAAATTTGGAACAAGGAGACCCTACTCGAAGATTGGAAAATAGCTTTGATTCATCCATTACACATAAAAGGCAGCATGAAGAACATCAACAACTACAGAGGAATATCTTTGCTACCCGTGACTTACAAAATTCTATCACTTGCCATCCTGGAACGTTTGGAAGCACAAGTCGAACATCAAATAGGTGAATACCAAGGAGGGTTCAGAAAAGGTCGCTCAACAGCTGAACAGATCCAAAATCTCAAAACGATCATCAGATATTGTACACTAAGGTCCAAGCAGTATGCGTCTGTCTTTGTGGACTTTAAGAAAGCGTACGACTCACAATTAATTAGAGCCACCCTGACCGATACAAAATCCAAGGTGAAGTTCCACGGATGTCTCTCTCATTCCTTTGACATCAAAACAGGAGTCCGACAAGGTGATGGGCTATCCCCGATACTCTTCAACTGTGTTCTTGAAAAGATCATCAGAACCTGGCGGGTGAGATTACAGGAAACCAACTACAGTCCATTGAGAATACTCACAATCTCCAATCAACACATACAGAGAAGATTTCCAAATACACAGATCTGGCCACAGAGATAAAAACCATGTGGAAACTCAGCAATGTTGCCATAATTTCAGTAGTGATTGGATGTAATGGTATTATACCAAAGACACTACACAGGAGTATTGGAGCACTTAATCTCCACCCTCTCACTTACAGAGAATCATAAAAAGCAGCAATCCTCGCCACTTGCCATACAGTAAGGAAGTTTATTGGCATGAACCATCCACCATAAACAGAGGGCTAATGAAAATCGTCCACTAATAATTTTGACCATTTATGTATGGTAAATATCTAATAAATATCTGTCAAATTTATTTGTCAACAATGTAAATATATACCGATATGTATGAAGCATATGTGCGTATGTACTAAATAGTACTTCTTCGTCGCCATAAGACCTTTCTGTGTCGGTGCGACGTAAAGACCATAGCAAAAAAAAAAAAAAAGTACTTCTTCCATGTACATTGTACCGAAGGAATTCATAAACCCAATTATAAAATTGTGAATTATATATAATAAAATACATACATACATTATCATTATAGACTGTTATGCCTTTCAGCGTTCAGTCTGCAAGCCTCTGTGAATTTACTAAACGTCGCCACAATCCTCTATTTGCAACTAGTGTTGTGGCCTCATTTAGTTCTATACCTCTTATATTTAAATCGTTAGAAACTGAGTCTAACCATCGTCGCCTTGGTCTACCTCTACTTCTCTTACCCTCCATAGCAGAGTCCATTATTCTCCTAGGTAACCTATCCTCCTCCATTCGCCTCACATGACCCCACCACCGAAGCCGGTTTATGCGTACAGCTTCATCCATCGAGTTCATTCCTAAATTAGCCTTTATCTCCTCATTCCGAGTACCCTCCTGCCATTGTTCCCACCTGTTTGTACCAGCAATCATTCTTGCTACTTTCATGTCTGTTACTTCTAACTTATGAATAAGATATCCTGAGTCCACCCAGCTTTCGCTCCCGTAAAGCAAAGTTGGTCTGAAAACAGACCGATGTAAAGATAGTTTCGTCTGGGAGCTGACTTCCTTCTTACAGAATACTGTTGATTGCAACTGCGAGCTCACTGCATTAGCTTTACTACACCTTGATTCAATCTCACTTACTACATTACCATCCTGGGAAAACACACAACCTAAATACTTGAAATTATCGACCTGTTCTAGCTTTGTATCACCAATCTGACATTCAATTCTGCCGAATTTCTTACCTACTGACATCAATTTAGTCTTCGAGAGGCTAATTTCCATACCATACTCATTGCACCTATTTTCAAGTTCCAAGATATTAGACTGCAGGCTTTCGGCACAGTCTGCCATTAAGACCAAGTCGTCAGCATAGGCCAAATTGCTTACTACATTTCTACCTAACTGAATCCCTCCCTGCCATTTTATACCTTTCAGCAGATTATCCATGTAAACTACGAACAGCAAAGGTGAAAGATTACAGCCTTGCCTAACCTCTGTAAGTACCCTGAACCAAGAACTCATTCTACCATCAATTCTCACTGAGGCCCAATTGTCAACATAAATGCCTTTGATTGATTTTAATAATCTACCTTTAATTCCATAGTCCCCCAATACAGTGAACATCTTTTCCCTCGGTACCCTGTCATATGCTTTCTCTAAATCTACGAAACATAAACACAACTGCCTATTCCTCTCGTAGCATTTTTCAATTACCTGGCGCATACTAAAAATCTGATCCCGACAGCCCCTCTGTGGTCTGAAACCACACTGGTTTTCATCCAACTTCCTCTCAACGACTGATCGTACCCTCCCTTCCAAGATACCAATGAATACTTTGCCTGGTGCACTAATCAATGAGATACCTCGATAGTTGTTGCAATCCTTCCTGTTCCCTTGCTTATAGAAAGGTGCAATTACTGCTTCTGTCCAATCTGAAGGTACCTTACCAACACTCCATGCTAATTTTACTACTCTATGAAGCCATTTCATCCCTGCCTTCCCACTATACTTCACCATTTCAGGTCTAATTTTATCTATTCCTGCTGCTTTATGACAATGGAGTTTATTTACCATCCTTTCTACTTCCTCAAGCATAATTTCCTTCTCATGAGCTTGGTTGATCGCGACACCACCAGGAAGATTTCCTTTTACGCTGAGAAGCTGTTCAAAATATTCCCTCCACCTCTCCAGTGATCCCCTGGGATCTATTATGAGTTCACCTGAATTACTCAAAACACTGTTCATTTCCTTTTTCCCTCCCTTCCTAAGATTCTTTATTACTGTCCAGAAAGGTTTCCCTGCTGCTTGACCTAGCCTTTCCAGGTTATTACCAAAATCTTCCCACGACTTCTTTTTGGATTCAACAACTATTAGTTTCGCTCTGCCTCTTTCATTTACGTACAATTACCTGTCTGCATCGGCCCTTGTTTGGAGCCATTTCTGATAAGCCTTCTTTTTACGTTTACAAGCCGTTCTCACTTCATCATTCCACCAAGATGTTCGCCTTTACCCATCTTTACACAGAGTTGTTCCTAGGCATTCCCTTGCTGTTTCCACTGTATGCCACCCATTCACTTTCTATATCCTGAACCTGCTTACTGTCTACTGTTCAAAACTTCTCACTAATCATATCCATGTACTTCTGTCTAATTTCCACGTCCTGGAAACTTTCTACCCTTATTCGTTTGCAGACAGATTTCACTTTCTCTACTTAGTTCACTACAAATCAGATAGTGGTCTGTATCATCGAAAACCCGGAAAACTCATACATTCTTAACAGATTTCCTGAATTCGAAGTCGGTTAAGATACAGTCTATTATGGATCTGGTACCCCTGCCCTCCCATGTGTAGCGGTGATTAGCCTTATGCTTGAAGAATGTATTCGTAACTGATAAACCCATACTAGCACAGAAGTCCAGCAAATGCTTCCCATTCCCATTAGCTTCCGTATCTTCCCCATATTTTCCAATCACCCTTTCATATCCTTCAGTTCTATTCCCAACTCTTGCATTGAAATCGCCCATTAGCACTATTCTATCCTTGCTGTTGACCCTGACCACGATGTCACGCAATGCTTCATAAAACTTGTCAACTTCATCCTCATCTGCACCCTCACATGATGACAATTCTAGTCCTGATTCCTCCAGCTGACAAATCTACACACATCATTCGCTCATATACGTGCCTAACAGAAATTATGTTGCGTGCAATGGTATTCCTGATAAACAGCCCTACCCCAGACTCTGCCCCTCCCTTTCTAACACCCGTCAAGTACACTTTATAATCTCCTATCTCTTCCTCGTTATCTCCCCTTACCCGAATATCACTTACTCCTAGCACAACCAGATGCATCCTCTTTGCTGACTCAGCCAGTTCTACTTTCTTTCTTCCATAAGCCCCATTAATATTGATAGCTCCCCATAGAATTCCAGTTCGTTCGACAAGTTGTTTCCAAGGAGTCCCTCGCCTGTCAAATGGGAGTGGGACTCAGTTACTCCCATAGGTCCGAGGCTTGCTTAAAGTGTTCTGAGCTTGGTAAATTCATGAAGCAGGATGCTGCCCTACTTACACATAGTCCAAGTGAGGATCTCTCCTTTAACAGGTTATGGACCACCGGTGAATTGTATAGTCCTAGCCGCCTGAGCACAAGGAGGGCCGAGATGCTCACTCCCATTCCATATATCCCGACTCTCAGGACCACTTACTAGGCCACTCAGCCGTTGCGCATGGTTCACGGACTAGGACGTGACTACAGTAACCCTCACCATGAACAATAATAATAATAATAATAATAATAATAATAATAATAATAATAATAATAATAATAATAATAATAATAATAATAATAATAATAATAATAATAATAATAATAATGGTGCATGGCATATGTACAGGCTTGGTGGTGACCTAATGAGGACAAAACGAATGGCTAAGACGTCACAAACACCCACTCCCCAAGCCAAGGGAATTAACAGTATGACGGGGTTGATTCTGAAAATTGAACCGGGGCCATCGGAACAAAGGCAAGCATTCTATCTATTTAGCCACAAAGCCGGACTTTAATTTGCTAAACCTTACACTACCATCTCCACTGATCAGGTGTTGAGTATTGAGAGTAGCAGAGGCTTGTGAAGCAGCCTTGACAACACAGGAGGATTCTCCGTTGGCTGCAGCTCAAAACGCTGAAGGATTAACGTTCACTAAACCATCTATCGAAAAGGGGTAACCTAAGTCTATAAGTCTTTCGAGGTCGACGCCCCAAACAAATAGCTTTTCCCAGCATACGCCATTGCTCCTTGGCGTTTTATGATCTATGTTCTCAGTGCGATCAAGCTAATCTCTCAGCCAGGTTCTCCTGTGCCTAGCAAGAGCTCCTTCCCGTCTTCCCGTTTGCGACGGATCATCAAATGATGACTGAGTGTTCCATTAGTGACAAACTATAAATTCTCATAGTCCTGAGCTTGCCCTTAGGGATGGAATGTATACCGGGAAATAAACATAGAGGATTGCTTCAGGAGGATTTACATTTGCGAAATCTCAAGAAAGCTAATTCCGGTGCCAAAAGTAAAGCTTATAAATGTTTGGTAAGACCGATTCTCGAATATGGATCTGCATGCTGGGATTCGCACAGGGTGGGTTTAATAAATTTCCTAGAAAAAGTTCAAAGAAGGACGATGCGTTTCGTAATCGGGAATAGGAGGAAACCGTTAATTGGTAAAGTCTTGAATCTAGAAGAACTAGAGCTCGCCTGTGTGGTCTTTATAAGAGCCTCCCGCGTACTTGCCGAGAAATGATCACAGGCATAAAGGAAATGTTTGATAAATTTGCAAGTTCTTTTCCTGCGCGACAGCAGGCTATTAACCAAGGTTAGTACTCAGATAAATTTATGGCTAAGAATAGTAGACAGGCGTGATGTAGCTGAGGAGAGGGCACACAGCTACTTGTATTTCACTGTCCAAATTGCATTGTACGCTTAAACTTACTATTTAAGAAGTTCAGTCAATAAAACAAACACACACAATCTCAACAAATACTTCTTTATTATTTATAATACAGGTGCCTGATAACGGGCCCAGACAAGCAGCATGTTCCGTGATTCATTAACAATCCGTATCATTCTCTGTGTTGCGAAGAAAATAAAAATGAAAGTTTCTGGTAATGTTCGTCGTCTGTGCCCAAATTCTTGATCTGCGAATAGTCCACTCCAAAATTCGTGATGTAGGAAGTCATCGCGCATTCACGGAGCCACAGGCGATCATCTGTATGAGTTTCGGAATATCGTGAAAATCGCACCTGGTCTGGTGACAGATCATTCATGACGTTGATGAATTTAGTTTATTTATACAAAGATATATGTCATATATCCCGGTCTCGAAAGCCCCGAATAACGGCCGAGAGAATGCGTCGTGATGACCACATGACCCCTCGTAATTGCAGGCCTTCGGGCTGAACAGCGGTTGCTGGGCAGGCCAAGGCCCTTTCAAGGAAGTTACGTGCCGTGGTGGTGGTGGTGGTGGTGGTGGGGGGGGGTATGTTATATACACCTTTGCCTAGGGGTGTGGATGAAGTTTGAAGAGAAAATGGAATGTGTTGGGACATTTACTAATCTCGAGGATATTGCTGAAACGGTACGCCGAAATGAAAGCTGGGTTAAAAGGAATTCGAAGAAGGGGTATGATAACTGCTGTTGCTGTACAAAATTTGTAGAAGGAAGGCCTAAAACCTATCACAAGAAAACAAAGAACTTGTTAAGGCGTTCAGTGGCATACGGCGTCGAAGGAATTCACGAAGTTCAGGAAAAATGCGCCGAACAAGTTGAACGATATCGCCTGCGGTTCTGTGAATGCGAGATGGCTTTCTACATCACGCATCAGATGACTGTAATGTTTACTTGTTCGACAAGCGTGCTTCGATCCACGTAATAGCAGCAAGTGACCGCTAGTAGGCACCTGTCTAGTGTTGAGTTTACACATCCGTTCTTACGCAGTGGTGAATAATTGGTGCTAGTTTGTGAACCATGTGGCCTGGTAAGTGGTCCTGAGAATCGGGCATCTCCTTGTGCTCAGGCGGCTGGTACTATACAATCCTCACTGGGACCATGTGTAAGTTCACAGAATTTTCGCCGAGCACGCTCACAACGTTGCAAGAGGAATAGACAGTTGTGTTTGTTGTATGTCCGGCGCTCCCTTCTCGCTCCGCCTGCCAGCTGCACGCGCGCCTGTGTATCATTCTGCTAGCTTCGACGCGCAGCCCTCAGTGCGCGTGCCTGACCATCGAGTGTACTATAAATAGGAGCTCCCGGCCTGCTCACTTGCCCACTTGCCCCGGTGTCCAGCTCCAGAATACACCCTACGTCGAGCACGGAGGCTACTCCTCTTGAAAATGTGCTTCGACCAGGTGGACTGAATTTCTGGCAGTACGAGGTTTCACCTCTGGTCACCGCTCCCTTACCTGTTTCCGCTGCCTATGTTCCGTAATTCTTCTACAAGCCATTTTCATTCCCTAATTTATGCAAGCTCCCTTAGTTTCGCTAGGTGGAATTTCTTCAATCAATTGAACTTGCTTTTTAGGAATTCAGGCACTTCAACAAACAAGGACTCTCATAGACATTTATGTTAGTGTGCCAGATAGTTCTCGACTATCAACGTGTCAATTCACGAAGACTATCTTTTCAAGATAGAAGTGTATATAAAGACTGCAAACCTGTACATATTGTATAAAGACAGACTTTTCTCAAGATTCAATATTCCTTTTTGCTTCAAAATAAATTTCAGTTATTTGTGTAAATATTATAAAGTGAAGCAAATAAAGTTGTGTTCTGTAAACTTCAACCTTGGTTACAACACAACTCTATGGCGACGAGGTAAAAAAGCACCGAAATACAATTCATCGGCCCCAGTCGCCAACTCTATGGCGACGAGGTAAAAACAGCAACAAACTACAATTCTTCGGCCCCAGTTGCCAACTCTATAGCGACGAGGTACACACGAAACCAACACTACAATTCCACGGGCCCAGTCGTCAACTCTACGGCGACGTGCTAAACAGCAACGACACTCCAACCAGTTCTGACACACAGCTTACCTTCCTCTTTCTTGCACGCATCACGCAATGGCTACTGCGGAACAACTCGCTACGGTCTTCCAAGCCTTACAACAGCAACAACAACAGTTTATGCAACAACAACAGGCAGCATTAATTCAGGCTATTCAAGCTATTTCTGTATCTACACAGCCATCAGCTATTCCTCCGTTCTCTGCTTTTGATCCGGCTAAGGAAGAATGGTCAGTTTATTTAGCCCGCTTGCAGCAGCATTTCATCTGCCATTCTGTCACAGATGATCAACGCCGCCGCGCACTATTTCTTAGTTCGGTTGGCAATGCTACGTGTGAATTACTACGTAAATTAAGTCCAGAAGAACACTTATCTGAGGTACCCTTCACGCAGCTCTTGGCCCGTCTCACGGAACACTATGCCAAAGCTCCTCACATAGTGGCTGCTCGCTATAAATTTTTTCAGAGCAGAAAGCAACCCCATCAGACACATACTGAATGGATAACTGAATTGCGTGGTCTAGCTAAACCCTGCCAGTTCATCTGCTCCAAGGACGGTTGTGGTTCATCCTACACTGATTCTCTCATTCGGGACATGATAATTTTACATACTCCTGAAGACAAAATACGTTTTGACGCTGTCAAGCAGAGTAACCCTTCTTTAGAAGACGTCCAGCGTATTGCTACGGTTTATGAGCTTACTACCAAGACTGCCGCAGCCATAGCTTCTCCACACGAAGTTGCACAAGTCTCGCCTCAGGCCCGCAAGTCCTCTGCTACAGTGAACCGTACGGATAAGGCGCTCTCCACCAAGCATTCTCGCCAGGTTCCCTCTCGTCATGCTACACGGAAGCCCAATTCTAAAAGCACCTCGAAACTCCTGCCTTCCTGCCGAGGTTGTTTCAAGCATCATGAACGTCGTGACTGTCGTTTTTTCAAAGCTACTTGTGAACGATGTAATAAACTTGGACACATTCAGACTGTCTGTCGAAGTTCGCTCCGCCCTGCTAAGACTACTGCAGCGCGCCGGAAGCATATACAGCCCCGCCAAGACATGGAAGTTGATCAGATCAATCTTATTCTTCCCACAAAGGATTCTCACAAAATCATCATTCCTCTCTCATTCTCTGATCGATCTGTCGATTTTCAATTAGACACTGGATCACCTGTCTCTATTATTAACCTGACTACCTACCACGACTTAGCTTCACCTTCATGCTCTCCAGCTGACATCCAGCTCGTGACATTTAACAAGAAGAAAATTGACATCAAAGGTCAAATTAAGCTTCAGGCTAGTTATAAAGGAATTCAGAAGGCCATTCCTCTTCTCGTAGTTAACAACTACACTGCATCAAACATTATGGGCATGGATCTATTTAACTTATTTGGTTTCCAGATACATGACAACATTAACGTCGTATCTACATTGCATCCTACTTCTGACGTTACTGCTCTCCTAGCGCAGTTTCCTGAAGTCTTCGACTCTCAGCTCGGAACAGCAAAAGACTATACAGCTCACATACAGCTGAAATCCGGAGCTAAGCCTCGCTTCCTCAAAGCACGTCCAGTACCCCTAGCACTTCAAGACCAGGTCACGAAAGAATTAGAAAGATGGATACAAACTGGAATTGTAGTACCAGTTACTTCTAGTCAATGGGCTACTCCACTCGTGGTAATCAAGAAACCTGATGGTAATGTTCGACTTTGTGGCGATTTTCGATCTACAGTCAACGCACAACTCGAAACCGATATCTTTCCTATTCCACGTCCAGAAGACTTATTCCGTCGTCTCTCTGGTGGACAATTCTTCTCTCGAGTTGATCTTAAAGAAGCATATCTCCAGCTACTTTTAGACGAAGAATCTAAGAAATTTCTCACACTCAACACTCCTCTCGGACTGCTACAGCTCCAGCGGCTCCCATTCGGTATTTCATCCTCAGCGGCTATTTTTCAGCGCTATTTGGCTCAACTCACCGCCTCAATTCCCGGTTGTGCTAACTACCTGGATGATATTATTGTTACTGGAAAAGATCATCAGGAACATCTAACCAATCTCCGCCTTCTTCTCCAGAAATTGAAAGACAATGGCTTACGAGCGAATCTCGCTAAATGTACCTTCTTTCAGCCTCAAGTTCACTACCTCGGACATATACTTGATAAGAATGGAATTCGTCCTAGTATGCAGAATGTCTCCGCGATAGTAAACATGCCAGCACCTCAGAACCTCAAGCAGCTTCAGTCCTTCATAGGCAAAGCGAACTATTATAATAAGTTCATTCCACGCTTCGCTACAGTGGCAGCTCCATTAAACGCTCTACGTAAAAAAGGTGTTAAATTTCAGTGGACTCCGCACTGCCAACAGGCCTGGAAAACAATCAACAACGCCTTAATTCAAGCTATACAACTCACTCATTTTCAGCCCGACAAGATCATCACGCTAGCTACTGACGCTTCAGACTACGGTGTCGGTGCCGTTCTCTCCCAGAAGGATAGTCATGGACAAGAACGCCCCATCGCCTTCGCTTCGAAAACACTTAATGACCATCAACGTCGATACTCACAGATAGAGAAAGAAGCTTTAGCCATCATCTTTGGTATTCGCCGTTTCAATGAATATCTTTATGGCAACCATTTCCTGATCATTACCGATCATAAGCCTCTCGTACACTTATTCCATCCTGGTAATAAGATCCCCGAGAATTCCCTCAGAAAGCTTCAAAGATGGTCCATGTTCCTTTCTGATTATTCCTATCAGATTGTCTATCGAGCCACATCCCAGCATTGTAATGCTGATGCCCTCTCCCGCTTACCCGTTGGTCCTGATACTGCCTTCGATTCTCAAGAATCTGAATGTCTTCAGTTGGACATAGAACTTGAAGATACTGTATCCAGTTTTCCTATTGATGCTACCTGCATAGCTAAAGCTACGGATAAGGACAGTACACTTGCTACTGTACGTACTTACATCCGCAACGGTTGGCCTCTTCAGAGCACACTTCCTGCCCACCTGGCACCTTATCATCGTATACAGCATCGTCTCACGACTCGTGCCGGAGTTGTACTACTAGAAGCAGGCACCATCTTCCGAGTGGTTATCCCACTTAGCCTACAGAAACAAGTTCTCGAGTTATTACACCAAAGCCATTGGGGTATCTCCAGAACAAAGCAACTCGCCCGTCAACACTGCTACTGGCCCGGTATTGATGCCGCCATCGAAAAGCTAATACGTCATTGTGAGCACTGTCAAACGAATCAGAACGCCCCGTCTTCTGATCTTGCTTCATGGCCTCCTGCTACTACTCCATGGGAACGAGTTCACATCGATTTCGCAGGTCCTTTCCTCAATTCCATGTGGTTAATAGTCATCGATTCACTGTCAAACTTTCCATATGTAGTGGATATGCATTCGACTACTACAACCGAAGCTACCATTCGTGCTCTCCAGAAAATCTTTACTACAGAAGGTTTACCGCAAGTACTCATTTCGGACAACGGACCTCAATTTACAGCTACTGCTTTTCAGAACTTTTGTACACATAATGGCATTCGTCATATCCTAGCACCACCTTTTCACCCTCAATCTAATGGTGAAGCTGAACGCTTCGTACAAACATTTAAACGAAGTATGAAGAAAGCTGTCTCTTCAGGCTTAACTAAAGACCAAGCCTTGCTCCAACTCTTAAACAACTACAGAACTCTACCCGGCGCTGATAATATCACTCCTGCACAGAAGCTCCATGGACGACCTCACAGAACTTTACTTTCTCTGTTACAGCCTCTTCCGGCCCAGCATAAGACCTCACCAACGAAGTTCTCCCTCAACGACAAGGTCTACACCAGGACATTCAAATCCAACCCACTCTGGATACCTGGAGTCATCTGCAGATCTTTGGGTCATCGTCTCTACGAGATACAGACTACGGAGAAACGTATCTGCCGCCATCAAGATCAGATACGTCTACGCTACCGCCCATGTCCAGCTATTGATGCTATTGCTAAACCAGATAAATCTATTGCTGAACGCGCTTTAGATCATTTAATAACAATGGGTTCCTTTCAGGACGAGACAGCGCCACTCCGCCCAGTTCCAGCTCCGGACAATACAACAGAAACATCAGCAGCTCCGCCCCAGCATCGCAGTCGCCGCCAGCGCCGCCGCCGTTTCACGCCGTACCGGCGCATTTAGGAGGGGAGGGTGTTGTATGTCCGGCGCTCCCTTCTCGCTCCGCCTGCCAGCTGCACGCGCGCCTGTGTATCATTCTGCTAGCTTCGACGCGCAGCCCTCAGTGCGCGTGCCTGACCATCGAGTGTACTATAAATAGGAGCTCCCGGCCTGCTCACTTGCCCACTTGCCCCGGTGTCCAGCTCCAGAATACACCCTACGTCGAGCACGGAGGCTACTCCTCTTGAAAATGTGCTTCGACCAGGTGGACTGAATTTCTGGCAGTACGAGGTTTCACCTCTGGTCACCGCTCCCTTACCTGTTTCCGCTGCCTATGTTCCGTAATTCTTCTACAAGCCATTTTCATTCCCTAATTTATGCAAGCTCCCTTAGTTTCGCTAGGTGGAATTTCTTCAATCAATTGAACTTGCTTTTTAGGAATTCAGGCACTTCAACAAACAAGGACTCTCATAGACATTTATGTTAGTGTGCCAGATAGTTCTCGACTATCAACGTGTCAATTCACGAAGACTATCTTTTCAAGATAGAAGTGTATATAAAGACTGCAAACCTGTACATATTGTATAAAGACAGACTTTTCTCAAGATTCAATATTCCTTTTTGCTTCAAAATAAATTTCAGTTATTTGTGTAAATATTATAAAGTGAAGCAAATAAAGTTGTGTTCTGTAAACTTCAACCTTGGTTACAACAGTGTTTATGTTTCGTAGATCTAGAGAAACATATGACAGGGTACCGAGGAAAAAGATTTTCGCCACACTGGAGGCTATGTAATTAAGGGTAGATTGTTAAAATCAATCAAAGGCATTTATGTTGACATTTGGGCTGCAGTGAGAATTGATGCTAGAATGAGTTCTTGGTTCAGGAGTTAGACAAGCCTGTAATCTTT
Source organism: Anabrus simplex (assembly GCF_040414725.1). Lineage (NCBI taxonomy): Eukaryota > Metazoa > Arthropoda > Insecta > Orthoptera > Tettigoniidae > Anabrus > Anabrus simplex. The sequence goes on along the minus strand of NC_090279.1, from coordinate 220,060,365 downwards.
CACCTTTGCTGTTCGTAGTTTACGTGGATCATCTGCTAAAAGGTATAAAGTGGCAGGGAGGGATTCAGTTAGGTGGAAATGTAGTAAGCAGTCTGGCCTGTGCTGACGACTTGGTCTTAATGGCAGATTGAACCCAAAAGTCTGCAGTCTAATATCTTGGAACTTGAAATTAGGTGCAATGAGTATGGTATGAAAATTAGCCTCTCGAGGAGGTGGTGATGGTGATTATTGTTTTAAGAGGAAGTACAACTAGGCAACCATCCTCTATTTAACACTAATCAGAGGGGAGAAAACAATGGAAGGGATCCAACACTTCAAAAAATGAAGATATCGGCCAAAGGAAGACAAGGGCCACGAAGGGCGTGAAAATGAAAGACTCGCTAGGCCTCGGAAACCTAATAGCATCGGGGCCGGAAAGAACTAGAGTTGATCAAGAGAGGTCAGATAGGAGGAGCCTGGCACAAGTCACTGGAAGCAATGCCAGGACTCAGCTAAGGGCCCCGTCCTCGCCAAACCACACTCCAAAATTCAGAGCCCCTGAGGCCCCTTTTAGTCGCCTCTTACGACAGGCGGGGAATACCGTGGGTGTTATTCTACCACTCCCACCCACAAGGGGAAAAGCCTCTCGAAGACTAAACTGATGTCAGAAGGTAAGAAATCTAAGAGAATCCAATGTCAGATTGGGGATACAAAGCTGGAACAGGCGGATGATCTCAAGTATTTAGGTTGTGTGTTCTCCCAGGATGGTAATATAGCTAATGCAGTGAGCTTCACGGAAGCGAAAGCTGGGTGGACTCAGGATATCTAATTCATAAGTTAGAAGTAACAGACAGGGAGTGTTAGAAGGGTCCCAGCATTGTACACTGACTGACAGAGCAAATGCAACACCAAGGAGGAGTGGTTCGAAAGGGATGAAAGTTGGGGAAAAAACAGAGACGGCACGGACGAATAATTGATGTTTATTTCAAACCGATATGCAGGTTACACAATGTGCACGGCATCGACTCAGTAGGATGTAGGACCACCGCGAGCGGCGATGCACGCAGAAACACGTCGAGGTACAGAGTCAATAAGAGTGCGGATGGTGTCCTGAGGGATGGTTCTCCATTCTCTGTCAACCATTTGCCACAGTTGGTCGTCCGTACGAGGCTGGGGCAGAGTTTGCAAACGGCGTCCAATGAGATCCCACACGTGTTCGATTGGTGAGAGATCCGGAGAGTACGCTGGCCACGGAAGCATCTGTTCACCTCGTAGAGCCTGTTGGGAGATGCGAGCAGTGTGTGGGCGGGCATTATCCTGCTGAAACAGAGCATTGGGCAGCCCCTGAAGGTACGGGAGTGCCACCGGCCGCAGCACATGCTGCACGTAGCGGTGGGCATTTAACGTGCCTTGAATACGCACTAGAGGTGACGTGGAATCATACGCAATAGCGCCCCAAACCATGATGCCGCGTTGTCTAGCGGTAGGGCGCTCCACAGTTACTGCCGGATTTGACCTTTCTCCACGCCGACGCCACACTCGTCTGCGGTGACTATCACTGACAGAACAGAAGCGTGACTCATCGGAGAACACGACGTTCCGCCATTCCCTCATCCAAGTCGCTCTAGCCCGGCACCATCCCAGGCGTGCACGTCTATGCTGTGGAGTCAATGGTAGTCTTCTGAGCGGACGCCGGGAGTGCAGGCCTCCTTCAACCAATAGACAGGAAATTGTTCTGGTCGATATTGGAACAGCCAGGGTGTCTTGCACATGCTGAAGAATGGCGGTTGACGTGGCGTGCGGGGCTGCCACCGCTTGGCGGCGGATGCGCCGATCCTCGCGTGCTGACGTCACTCGGGCTGCGCCTGGACCCCTCGCACGTGCCACATGTCCCTGCGCCAACCATCTTCGCCACAGGCGCTGCACCGTGGACACATCCCTATGGGTATCGGCTGCGATTTGACGAAGCGACCAACCTGCCCTTCTCAGCCCGATCACCATACCCCTCGTAAAGTCGTCTGTCTGCTGGAAATGCCTCCGTTGACGGCGGCCTGGCATTCTTAGCTATACACGTGTCCTGTGGCACACGACAACACGTTCTACAATGACTGTCGGCTGAGAAATCACGGTACGAAGTGGGCCATTCGCCAACGCCGTGTCCCATTTATCGTTCGCTACGTGCGCAGCACAACGGCGCATTTCACATCATGAGCATACCTCAGTGACGTGAGTCTACCCTGCAATTGGCATAAAGTTCTGACCACTCCTTCTTGGTGTTGCATTTGCTCTGTCAGTCAGTGTATTTCCACCGTGTAGCTCATTGATGATAACTGCATACACTTCAGGCAGAACTTTAAGCTTCTACACCAATGAAGACCGGAGGAACATGTGAACGGACGATTCTTCACTTCCATCATCTAAATGAGGGTCAACTAGGGAAGAAATAAAAGCTTTTCTGTATCTAATCAACACTGTGAATAAATAGACCATACTACACATGCAACTGAAATCACCTCATCTTCAAGTGTTCACAGCAAAACACGGCGGTACAGGAGCATCGTAGTTCTTGCAACCAACACATATCGTTTAAAACTTTCTAAAATATTTGAGTGTGAGTCTGCTCTACCCAAGAATTAAGGTGAGGAGCTTGAGTAGATGCGCACCTGGTCGTGCTAAAAGGAAATGGTGGTGGTCATCATTGTTTTAAGAGGAAGTACAAACACTTATCCGAGGGAAATATAGAATGGGTCCGACACTTGTAAAATGAAGGTATCGGCCAAAGAAAGGCAAGACCCACAAAGGGCGTGAAAACGAGACTCCCTAGGCTTCGGAAACCTAATGCCGTCGGGGTCGGAAAAGAACAAGAGTTGACCAAGAGAGGTCGGATATGATAGATGAAAGTCAGGAGTCTAGCACAAGTAACTAGGAGCAAAGCGAGGACTCAACTAAGGGCCCCTTGGTCGCCAACCCATGCTTCCAAGAGCCTCTAAGGTCCCTTTTAGTCGGCTCTTATGACAGGCAGGGGATACCGTAGGTTTTATGCTACCGCCCCCATCCACAGGGGGGAAATAAAACATAAGTCTGTATTGGTCTTTGTTGCATTTGTCTTAGGTTAGTAGAGGATGATTGTCCAGTAACTTCCTCTTGAAACAATAATCATCACCATCATATGACAAACTAAAAGAGATCCACGCAGTGAGTTAATCTGGAAGGAACCATTGTACCAAGCGTGTGAAGTGGCAACTCTGCCACGGGTTCGACATTTTAATAATTTGTAAGTCTTATTATTCAGAGCATGAAAATCTTAAGGCTCATTGAGTAACAAGGAAAAACGGATAAACATGAAACAGGCGGATATTTACATTATTTTTGAGTTGCTACACCCTAGTGCCAGCTCTCACTTACAGCCAAGATGTGTCGCCCGTGCACGAACCAACTCCATGTATTATACCCGATAAAGATAATCTCTCACGAAAGAGGATTAAGAATTACATTTCCTAAATGCTATTTAAAGCTTTCCCTACAAAACCTGTCCACGCTCGCTGTCGTAGAGCTAGCAGGCGATCCCAGCTCTATCACTCTGTCTATAAGAAACTGAAAATCAGGAATTAATTGTATCTTCCTCTCCACCTCAAATAATAATTCATAATCCACGTTTCGATCCGTGTTACCTAAATGCTGTACTGAATTTCGCGGAATAGCGCACAAAGAGACAGGGCGGTTTCCTCAATCAGTTTACAGACTGGTATTATCAGCATCAGCCACGAAGAGCGTCCGGGTCGGATATGATGAGCCTGTTACAAGTAAGTAGAAAGTATTCGAGACATATGATCGCCAAGCCATCCTCCGAACTTGAGACCCCTTTAAGTCGTCTCTTATGAGGGAATAGCGTGGGTGTGTTCTCCGATCATTTCATAATAGTGTACACGTTCACAAATTCCCTCCAGTTTGTTATCGCGGGTGATAGCAACAACCATGTATTTCTTGCAGCATGCTCTGTAGTGGGGCACTGGCAGTCTGCGGCGAGCACAGCCGAGCCAAGTCACGTGTACGCCTGCGCACTACGGCCAGTGTGTTCCGTCCTCTCCAGGCGCCGGGAATCTAATAAGTTTGTTGCGGAGGATCTGTTCATGAACAAGTGTTAAGTAGAAGTTCAAGCTATTACATGTTTGTATTGAAGGGTCAGGCAAGTGAACATTTTGTAGCGGTGATATCCTGTTAACTACATTTCCAACTTCAGTTAGTGTAACTAGTGACTAGCGATGTACCCGTGCTTCTCAGGAAGACTTGTCTTTGTGGTTTTCGCAGCTGAAGTCAACATCGGTCATTACAATGACGTCAGTAGGAGTGGTGATTATTGTTTAAAGAGGAAGTACAACTAGGCAACCATCCTCTATATAACACTATTCAGAGAGAAACATGGAAGGCATCGGACACTTCGAAAAATGAAAATATCGGCCAAAGGAAGACAAGGGCCACGAAGGGCGTGAAAATGAAAGACTTCCTAGTCCTCGCAAACCTAATAGAGTCGGGGTCGGAAAAGAGCAAGAGTTGACGAAGAGAGGTCGAATAGGACAGATGAAAGCGAGGAGCCTGGCACAAGTAAGTGGAAGCAATGCCAGGACTCAGCTAAGGTCACGTGGTCGCCAACCCACGCTTCAAAGTTCAGAGCCCCTGGGGCCCCTTTTAGTCGCCTCTTACGACAGGCAGGGGATACCGTGGGTGTTATTCTACCTCCCCAACCCACAGGGGGTACGTCCGTAGGAATGTAGCGATTAAAAGCAATGCTATCATATGAAATACTAGATCAAATGAAAAACCGCACATTTTCTCGCTTTTAACGAAGAGTAGTCCACGGTGCCGATCTAACAGCCCAAAGTTCCAGTGCTGGAATGACCAGGCCGCAGACAGCCGTGAACACTGCTCATACCAATCAGTGCCTCAGACTAAGGCTCGAATAGCTCGAATGCTATGACGAACCAGTGTATTACGTACCTGTAGTACCAGAAAAATTATGAACCAGAGGAATGGCATGCTAAAGAAGAGAGAGATATTACTTCCCGCCAATATTCAGGCAGGGGGTTACTCGGCACGCAGCAGTAATTCCAGCTACCGGAGATGAGTGGCAGCAGAAGACACAAAGCGCATCACAACAAACAATGGTCAATGTAAAGTTATTGTTGATCAATTTTATCAGCTTTCTATATTGTAGGCCTTCACATGTAGTTTTGTTTCGACTCTGTGATATTAGGGCGTCTTATAGAATTATTTATAGCGTAGACTGTAGTTCCTTATTCCCCGACTTTACATACCGACTTTCATTAAATTCTGTTTACCCATTTTCGCGTGACTCGGTGCTGATATGAAGTTAGCAACAACAATCCAAATTTATGAATATCTCTGTTATCATAACCGGTACGAAAAAAATGTATAAAACATAAATGATCGGAAATTTAATTCTACATAACTCAAGTTATTAAAATTTAAGCCTTCCCCTAAACTACCATTTCACTCAGCGTGAATAAAATTATTTATTGCCTAGATTGTAGCGACTTATTCCCCAACCTTACATACAGATTTTCATACGTACATTTTCTTCAGCAGTTTTCTCGTGACGGGCATACAGACAGTTAGCAAGGAGGTAATACTGCCAACTGATCGATATGATTCTTCTAAACAGTCGTTTCCGTGTAGGACTTCCAGGTTGTTCCTGTGATGTACTTAACAACAGTATTCAAAGTGTGGCAATTTTACCGCCAGATGTCTCACGGCGATGCATAATCGATTCATAGTTTTTGTGTCAGAGGTTGCCAATACGAATTTTAAAGATAACCGAGGTCTGCCGATTCAGCACTAGGGAGCCGAAGTAACACCGCGCAGCGCGGTCTGTACAGACAGACAGACAGACAGACAGACAGAAATTACGGAAGATTAGAAAGTGCATTCCCTTGTAACTGTGGACATTACCGATACAGAAATACCATTTTAAAAAGTTTTGAGGAACGAAAAGACAAAACGCATATATATATTTGGAAAATAAAATGCTGCTTTTTTGATCTGAAGGATGCTGACTTACCTGTTTTTCTCCAGACTTTTCAATTTTATCTTAAAATAAAGTGGTATCAGAAGAATATTTATAAAAAAATTATGTAATATTATTAAGTTCCGAGGTTACTTCCTTGATAGTCTAAAAGTCAAGTCGGTTAATGCAATGTTATACGTCTTATGTTGGTTAAAGGACGCACTGCACGCATAATGTTATAATTAAAACTGTACAGCTTCAAATAGGCGTGCTTTTAAATTCAACTATCGTGTTTGGGGTAATCGGCTTTTCCAGGTTAATTGCTCGAATTCCAAATTTCTATTGCCTTTTAACTTGAAAAATGACATGAGCCGTAGATTTTATTTCATGTTGGAGCTTTTAGTGTGCTGAAACAATTCTGAGGTAAATTAGGAAAGATAATTTTCAATAAGCAAACATCACTCCGAGTCCACTGTAGGTCAACTCAGCTAGATACTCTCTCCTCGCTGCCCGGTCTACTGTAGGTCCACTCAGCTAGATACTCTCTCCTCGCTGCCGAGTCTACTGTAGGTCCACTCAGCTAGATACTCCCTCCTCGCTGGCGAGTCTACTGTAGGTCCACTCAGCTAGATACTCTCTCCTCGCTGCCGAGTCCACTGTAGTTCCACTCAGCTAGATACTCTCTCCTCGCTGGCGAGTCTATTGTAGGTCAACTCAGCTAGATACTCTCTCCTCGCTGCCGAGTCTACTGTAGGTCCACTCAGCTAGATACTCTCTCCTCGCTGCCGAGCCTACTGTAGGTCCACTCAGCTAGATACTCCCTCCTCGCTGGCGAGTCTACTGTAGGTCCACTCAGCTAGATACTCTCTCCTCGCTGCCGAGTCCACTGTAGGTCAACTCAGCTAGATACGCTCTCCTTGCCACCGAGTCTACTGTAGGTCAACTCAGCTAGATACTCTCTCCTCGCTGCCGAGTCTACTGTAGGTCCACTCAGCTAGATACGCTCTCCTTGCCACCGAGTCTACTGTAGGTCCACTCAGCTAGATACTCTCTCCTCGCTGCCGAGTCTACTGTAGGTCCACTCAGCTAGATACTCTCTCCTCGCTGCCGAGTCTACTGTAGGTCAACTCAGCTAGATACGCTCTCCTTGCCACCGAGTCTACTGTAGGTCAACTCAGCTAGATACACTCTCCTTGCTGCCGAGTCTACTGTAGGTCAACTCAGCTAGATACACTCTCCTTGCTGCCGAGTCTACTGTAGGTCCAACCAGCTAGATACACTCTCCTCGCTGGCGAGTCTACTGTAGGTCCACTCAGCTAGATACTCTCTCCTCGCTGGCGAGTCTACTGTAGGTCAACTCAGCTAGATACTCTCTCCTCGCTGCCGAGTCTACTGTAGGTCAACTCAGCTAGATACTCTCTCCTCGCTGCCGAGTCTACTGTAGGTCAACTCAGCTAGATACGCTCTCCTTGCCACCGAGTCCACTGTAGGTCCACTCAGCTAGATACACTCTCCTCGCTGGCGAGTCTACTGTAGGTCCACTCAGCTAGATACTCTCTCCTCGCTGCCGAGTCTACTGTAGGTCCACTCAGCTAGATACTCTCTCCTCGCTGCCGAGTCTACTGTAGGTCCACTCAGCTAGATACTGTCTCCTCGCTGCCGAGTCTACTGTAGGTCCACTCAGCTAGATACTCTCTCCTCGCTGCCGAGTCTACTGTAGGTCCACTCAGCTAGATACTCCCTCCTCGCTGCCGAGTCTACTGTAGGTCCACTCAGCTAGATACTCTCTCCTCGCTGCCGAGTCTACTGTAGGTCCACTCAGCTAGATACTCTCTCCTCGCTGCCGAGTCTACTGTAGGTCCACTCAGCTAGATACTCTCTCCTTGCCACCGAGTCTACTGTAGGTCCACTCAGCTAGATACTCTCTCCTCGCTGCCGAGTCTACTGTAGGTCCACTCAGCTAGATACTCTCTCCTCGCTGGCGAGTCTACTGTAGGTCCACTCAGCTAGATACTCTCTCCTTGCTGCCGAGTCTACTGTAGGTCCACTCAGCTAGATACTCTCTCCTCGCTGCCGAGTCTACTGTAGGTCCACTCAGCTAGATACTCTCTCCTTGCTGCCGAGTCTACTGTAGGTCCACTCAGCTAGATACTCTTTCTTTCGGGCTGAGCAGCAAGGCCCACCGCAGACAGCCATTGCTTGTCCTCACCAACGTTAATGAAAACATTTCTCAACATAGTTAATAGACTCTTTAACATAATGTCCACACCAAGAAGGTTGCGATGCATAGGGTCAAGAAGAAGAAAATAGACGCGAAGTGTGACGAAGAAAAATATTGAAAAGGCTTTTAGAATTAAGGTTGGAGAGGACACTTGTGTCACAACTTTTAATTCTTGATGCAGCAGGCTTTTAAAATTATCTTGAGAATGCTCCCACATGACTTTCAGTTCTTGCTGGCAGTAATTGGAGCTGAAATTGCAAGAAATGGTACCGACTATCGGAAAACCGGCTCCACTAATGACAGGCTAGAAGATCCCTAGCAACTGGTGACTCCTACATTAAGAGCATCAAAACATGCAATTTTAGTTATTGTGCCTGAGGTATTTGATGAAGCTTTATACAGCACTCTCAAGGAATTGGTAAAGGTACGAAATAATAAAAATCTTCATTTAACCTAGTTAGGATGATATAAAGATGATTATGCAAGGTGAGGTTATTCAGCGAGGAGCGAAGCTGAAATAGAACACAGCTAAAACAATATCATAAAGAATTTAAAATGCTGTATATTAGAACTTTCGCTTGCGGTAAATTTTTAGAAGAAATGAGAAAGCATCGTATTCCGCTCTACAAATTTGGGTGTTCTAATTGCGTCCTTGCGCATATGCGAACCGAAAGGTTCGCGAATACACGAAAAGTTAATGAAAAATGTCATTCACAAAAGTTAAAGATATTTTGTTTATCAACGCGCACGAGAGGTTTACGAACACGCTATTTTGCTTATTAACAGTAACAAAGTAAAGGAACTATCACTGTTGCTCACGTACAAGAACAGTTTCTGTTATTAGCGTCGACACCGCGGTAACTGTGTACGTCATCGAGCGGACGAGCTTGGTTATTTCACCCACCCGAGTGCTCAACGGTTCCTTTGTATTTCCGCTTGCCAAAAGGCGATTTTAAAAGTTTGAATTAGCGATGGGCGAAAGAAAACAGCTGGCTGTTTCGAAATATTTGGCACGAGGTAGTAACGTGCTTCACTGCCAAATAGAACTTGTATATTTGTTTACTACATGTCACCATGTCCGAAGTTCATGAAAAAAGTTATGATCACGCGAATCTCTGTTATTGTTGTTCGTAGAAGTCAGTCAGTCGGCTGTAAGAACTGAAGTGAACCATGTTTGTACACGTAATTCCAGATAAAAACCAAGTTTGAGTGTAAGATATACAGTGCGAGGCCTAGGCAGTCTTTCTCTTTCACTTTTGTATTTCCAGACGCTAACCGCTGACGTCAACCTGCTCTTTCGAGACGCTGCGGGCTGCCCTGACAATGGAATTTCCGTGGTTTTCGAGAGCTATCGGCCGCTCCCACCTCTTCTGGATCGCTGAGAGACAGGACAACAATGAAGGCACTGATCGACTCGTGTGTAACAGCTACAACATTGGCTGAGTGACCGAGGTATGAGCCAGTCCCTGTTACGAATGGTGTGAAAATGTTGCTCATAGTGTCGGTTGGTGCATTTCAGTGGGCTTGGCAGACTGATATGTAATAGCAACTTCTGGCTCGGTGAGGAAAGCAACGGGAAAATAATTCACTCCTCATTTCCCTAGTACGCCTCTTCAGTGATGCCTAGGCCATCTATGACAGCCGTTGAGGATCCAACCAGCCTTAGGCCTGAGGACTGACCATACAACATTATTTTGACGTGGTGACGGAGGAAGCTGCTGTTGTTCTGAGGCGAGATAATTCGTACAACATGTTGTTCTAGCAAATACAGATTATTGCGTTAGAAAGTATATTTAATATATTTACAAGTATCGAATTAGAAATTAACATTAAAAGAACATCAAACTTTCACCAAACTCCAGCGAGTGACCTTTGTTTTGTCCCCCAATAATCACTTCATCTTTGAACCTGCATCTTAAACTCTCCCAGATAATATAACTTGCTTGGAGGCGCAGACACTACATTATGGGCCACCCAAACCCAAACGCCATGGCTCACTAGGTGGCCGCTGCTCAACTCTAAGGCCTGCAGATTACGAGGTGTCGTGTGGCAGTTATTCTTGGCTTTCTAGACCGGGGCCGCCATCTCACCGTCAGATAGCTCCTCAATTGTAATCACGTAGGCTGAGTGGACCTGAGATAGAGGCCGGCCTATGAGCTATCCGAGCAACACTAACATTAAAGCCAGGATACACGAGGGACATTACGTCCTACTAAGTACTTTTAGAGTTTTCGCGGACGCCGAGGTGCCGGAATTTATTCTCGCAAGAGTTGTTTAACGTGCCGGCACGAAGCTGACGTATTTGAGCACCGGACTGAACACTGATCAGAGAGAAAATGTTGAAGGGGTCCGACACTTCGACCGTCTGGGTGAGGGGCCCCACACAAACAATGCCAGGAGTCAGCCAAGTTAAGAGCCCCTGCGACCCCAGATACCGTGGATAGCCCTCAGAGGGTTCCGGGTTCGATTTAAACCTTCATTTCAATGGCTCATCCTCACAGATGCCAGCTCTCGTCACCAAACCTTATTTCCATGCTTCAGCTATTTAAAGATATTAGAGTGCGTTTTAACAAGAGCAGCGATAGGGAATGTAGAGGAGGGCTGTGGTACAAGTTGGCCCGGGCGGATCAATAGTCCAGTGGTCCTGGGTTCAGCAACAGCCAGGGCAATGCTATCTTTCTGAAACACATGCGAATATCGATTGTGCAATGTGATATCGGCTCTGTCTCTGTCATAGGCACAGTAATAATAATAATAATTTGCTAGTTTTCAAACGTGGTATTTGTGGTGACGGTAGGCTACAACTGGGAAGGAACCATGCGTAGTCCTAATTAAGGTTGGGCCGCGCGATTTACCCAGTGTGAAAATGGGAGACCCCAAAAACCATGTTCAGGGCTGCCGTATGCCGAGTGTGACCTGAACTGTGTAGCTAAATCGCTACAAGAATACTCGACCTTAGTTAAACTAAACAGAAACCTTTTCTTTCTTCTGAAGGATATACTTAGTTGAAGACTCCTTCAGTGAATGACAGGACCGCACATCCCACCTCAGCCATCCTCGAAGTGGTTTTCCGTGGTTTACCGCTTCTCCTCCAGGCAAATGCCGGGATGGTACCTAACTTAAGGCCACGGCCGCTTCCTCCCTTATCCCTTCCAATCTTGCCATCCCCCCACAAAGTCCCTGTTCAGCATAGCGGTGCGGACGCCTGGGCGAGGTACTGGTACTCCTCACCAGTTGTATCCACCGACCCTTGAGTCGGTAGAGGAGACCCTGGAGGGTAAAAACCAACTCCTGTTCTATGCAGCAGAGCGCTGCCGAGGACAGGGGCATTCTCTCCCGCCAGCACGGAGCATGTGTCTACACACACCTTGTGATATGTCCAGTGAATATTGGCTACTAGCTACTAAGAGGGTCACTAAAACACTTAAAATATATGTAGAATCTGAGAAAAACAACAACAACAACAACAACAACAATAATAATAATAATAATAATAATAATAATAATAATAATAATAATAATAATAATAATATAACTTGATGCAGCCCTCCATGGCACCCTATCCTGCGCTAACCTATTACATCCTACATCTGCTCTAATTCCTTTGCCTTATGTATTTACCGCTACCCTTCTCACTGCTTACAGGTCTCTCAAAAACTGGCTAAACAAATCTTAAAATGTGTCCTATCATTCCATCTCCTCCTGTGGTCAAAACTTCTTAAATCCTTCAGTATCTCTTCTTTCGTAATTCGATTTACCCATCTTCAGCGTTCTTCTGTAACACCACATTTCAAAAGCTTTCATGCTCTTTCTCACTAAACTAGTCATCGTCCAAGTTTCATGCCTATATCAGTGTTTGAAGTGAGCAAAATTCTTTTCTTAAGAAAGTTCTTCTTTGCTTGTGCTAGTCTGCATTTTATGGCCTCCTTACTTCTGCCATCGTTAGTTATTTTACTACCCAAGTAACAATATTCATCTACTTCCTTTAAGACTTCGTTTCCTAATCTAATATTTCCTACATCACCTGCCTTCGTTCGACTGCACTCCATTACTTTTGTTTTGGACTTATTTATTTTCATCTTGTACTCCTTACCCAAGACTTCATCCATACCATTCGGCAACTTCTCGAGATCTTCTGCAGTCTCAGATAAAATAACAATATCACCGGCAAATCTCAAGGTTTTGATTTCCTCTCCTTGGACTGTGATTCCCTTTCCAAATTTCTCCTTGATTTCCTTTACTGCCTGTTCTATGTAAACATTGAAAAGGAGGAGGGACAAACTGCAGCCTTGCCTCACTCCGTTCTGGATTGCTGATTCTTTTTCAAAGCCCTCGATTCTTATCACTGCAGACTGATTTTTATACAGATTGTAGATAATTCTTCGTTCTCGGTATCTGATTCCAATTATCATCAGAATCTTAAATAGCTTGGTCCAATCAACATTATCGAATGCCTTTTCTAGATCTACGCATGCCATGTACGTGGGCTTGTCCTTCTTGATTCGATCCTTTAAGATTAGGCGTAAAGTCAGGATTGCTTCACGTGTTCCTACATTTCTTCTGAAGCCACACTTATATTTTCCCAACTCAGCTTCAACTTGTTTTTCCATTCTTCGGTAAATAATACGTGTTAAAATTTTGCAGGCATGAGATACTAAACTAATGATGCGGTAGTTTTCATACCTGTCAGCAAGGGCTTTCTTAGGAATAGGTATAACAACATTCTGCCGAAAATCGGATGGCACTTCTCCTGTCTCATACATCTTACACACTAAATGGAATAACCTTGCCATGCTGGTTTCTCCTAAGGCAGTCAGTAATTCAGAAGGAATGTCATCAATTCCCGGTGCCTTATTCTTATTTAGGTCACTCACAGCTCTGTCAAACCCTGACTCCTTACCGAGCTCGATAGCTGCAGTCGCTTAAATGCGGCCAGTATCCAGTATTCGAGAGATAGTAGGTCCGAACCCCACTGTCGGCAGCCCTGAAAATGGTTTTCCGTGGTTTCCCATTTTCACACCAGGCAAATGCTGGGGCTGTACCTTAATTAAGGTCACGGCCGCTTCCTTCCCACTCCTAGCCCTTTCCTGTCCCATCGTCGCCGTAAGACCTATCTGTGTCGGTGCGACGTGAAACAACTAGCAATAAATAATAATAAACCCTGACCTCAAAATTGGGTCTCCCATTTCATCAGCATCAACAGCCTCTTCATGTTTCAGCACCAAATTATCTACATCTTTACCTTGATACAACTGTTGGTTATGTTCTTGCTATCTTTCTGCTTTGTCTTCTTCCCCTAGAAGTGGCTTTCCATCTGAGCTGTTAATATTCATACACCTAGCTTTCCTTTCTCCAATGGTTTCCTTGATTTTCCTGTATGCAGCATCTACCTTTCCCAAGACCATACAACCTTCGACATTCTTGCACTTCTCCTTCAGCCATTCTTGCTTAGCTACCTTGCACTTTCTATCCACTTGATTCTTTAATCGCCTGTATTCTTTTCTGCCCTCTTCATTTCTAGCATTCTTGTATTTTCGTCGTTCATCAATCAGGTCTAATATCTCCTGAGTTATCCACTGATTTTTACTTGATCTTTTCTTCCTAACATTTCTTCAGCAGCCCTACTGACTTCATTTTTTCATGACTATCCACTCTTCCTCTATAGTGTTTCCTTCGGCCTTTTCATTTAGCCCTTGTGCAACATGTTCCTTGAAACAATCCCCACACTCATTTCTTTCAACTTGTCCACATCCCATCTTTTTTAATTCTTTCCTTTTTTTCAATTTCTTCAACTTCAGATGGCATTTCATGACCAAGAGGTTGTGGTCTGTGTCCACGTCTGCTCCTGGGCAAGTTTTGCAATCCAACACCTGGTTTCTGAATCTCTGCCTAATCATAATGAAGTCTATTTGATACCTTCCAGTGTCTCCAGGTCTCGTCCACGTATACAACCGTCGTTTGTGGTGTTTGAACCAAGTATTGGCAAGGACTAAATTATGATCAGTGCAGAATTCAACCAGCCGACTTCCTCTTTCGTTTCTTTGTCCCAATCCAAATTCTCCTACTGTGCTACCTTCTCTTCCTTGGCCTACCACTGCATTCCAGTCTCCCATCACAATTAGATTCTCGTCACCTTTGACATATTGTATTAAATCTTCTATCTCCTCATATATTCTTTCAATTTCTTCATCATCCGCTGAACTAGTAGGCATATAGACCTGCACTATTGTGGTGGGCATTGGTTTGGTGTCTATCTTGGCGACAATAATTCTTTTACTATGCTGGTCGTAGTAGTTTACCCGCTGCCCTATTTTCTTATTCATTATTAAACCAACTCCTGCATTTCCCCTGTTTGATTTTGTGTTGATAATTCTGTAGTCGCCTGACCAAAAATCCTGTTCTTCCCGCCAACGTACTTCACATATACCAACTACATCTAACTTTAGTCTATCCATCTCCCTTTTCAGATTCTCTAACCTACCACAACGAATCAAACTTCTAACATTCCATGCTTCGACTCGCAGAATGTCAGTATCCATCTTCCTGATGATCGCCCTCTCGGAGATCCGAATGGGGGACTAGTTTACCTCCGGAATATTTTACCCGGGAGGAAGCCATCATCAGTACATCATTCATACAGAGAGAGCTGCATGTCCTCGGGAGTTAGTTACGGCTGTAGTTTCCCATTGCTTTCAGCCGTGTAGCAGTATCAACACAGCTAAGCCAAGTTGAGTATTATTACAAGGCCGTATCAGTCAATCATCTAGACCGCCGCCCTTGCAACTACCGAAAGGCTTCTACCCCCCTTTCGATGAACCATTCCTTAGTCTGGTCTCTCAACAGATACCCATCCGATATGGTTGCACCTGCGGCTCGGCTGTCTGCATCATTGGGACACGCAAGCCTCCCCACCGCGGCAAAGTCACATAGTTCGCAGGGGAGCTACTTATGTTCGTAATAATATCCAAGATGAATCACTGCTCTTTCAAAACGAAGATGAAGACATCCATTGTGTTGCTGTGCGAATGGCAGATGTTACTATTTTTAAAATTTATAAACCCCCAAACGCACAGTGGCCAAGCACCGTTCTACCTACTGCAGTTTATACAGGCGACTTCAACAGCCACAACGAGCTATGGAAGTGCTCGAATAACAATGAATGTGGACTGAAAATCGAAGAATGGACAGAAATTAACAATCCCCATCTGATTTTCGACCCAAAAGATCTTGGTACTTTCCAATCAGCTCCACGGAACAGGGATTCCAATCCTGACCTGTGTTTTGTTAGCTGCAATGAGGGAGGACAGCCCTTACATACCAGTCGTAAAGTGTTAAGACAGTCAACATCGCCCCATTGTAGTTGATATTGGCATCATAATTCCTGTTGTACGGTCAATACCACATGCTGGGTGGAACTTCAGAAAAGCAAATTGGTCAACATTTACCACTGAACTGGATAAATGGATAAATGCGTTTGGTGGATTGCTCCCAAGCACAACAATTACAAGCGTTTCGTAGGTGCAGTTATGATGGCGGCTAAGAATAGTATGCCTAGAGGCCATAGAAAAGAATACATCCATGGTTGGAATGTTGAGACTGATGCACTCTATAACGAATATCAGCAGAGTGGTGATGAAGACACGACTGATGAACTTCTTTCCAGCATGGATACTACCCGGAGAGTACGGTGGATTGAAACTGTGGAGAATATCGACCTAACTCATTCCAGCAGAAGAGCTTGGGGGCTCCTCAGAAAACTTGGAGGAAGCACACCTTTGGTGAAGCAACAGTCTGGAGTTACTCCGGATGAAGTAGCATCTCGCATCGTCACAACTTCCCAAACTCCATCAGATAAGAAACATACCAAATACATACGGCATCAGCTCCATACTCTGAAATCAAGAACACCACCCACATCAAGGTATTCACAACCGTTTACAGTGCAAGATACCAATGCTGCTCTCAACGACGTTAAACCAAATAAAGCTCCAGATTTTGATGGCATTCATCCAGAATTTCTCATTCATTTAGGGAAGAATGCAAGAAGTTGGCTGGCAAGGTTTTATATCGACCTTCTACAGAATGAACAACTCCCGGCAGAATTCAAACGAACGAAAGTGATTTCCACCTTGAAACCAGGTACGCCTGCCATTGACCCAACCAGTTATAGACCAATTGCCCTTCTTAGTTGCTGCTATAAGCTTTTTGAGAGGCTAATCTACAACAGAATCAGCGCAACTATTTTTCAGCATATTCCAGTTGATCAAGCCGGATTCAGGCCAAATCGCAGCTGCTGCGTTCAAGACCTCAGCTGCATTCATTGATCTCACAGCAGCATTTGACACAGTCTGGAGGGAAGAATTAATTTACAAGCTTCTCCGAATTGTACTCTAGGACCATCATGCAGGTTATACATAATATGCTTAATGAAAGAAGATTTCGAGTGTATATGGGAAACAGTATTAGTAGAGAAAGGAAGCTCAAAAAAGGATTATCTCAAGGATCGGTACTGTCTCCCCTACTGTTCAATCTGTATATCTCCGATCTCCCAAAAACATTCTGTTATGCTGATGATATAACACTAGCCTCTCAACATCGTGACCTGAGTGTGACAGAAGAAGTGTTACAAAGAGACCTGGTTTCACTTGAAACGTACTTCAAGAAATGGCGACTGAATCCTAACCCTAACAAAACAGAAGTGTCACGTTTTCACCTGAATAATCGCAAAGCTGGCATTAAACATCACATACGTTTTTATCATCGTGAACTTCGGCACAGCTGGTATCCAAAATATTTGGGCATTACATTTGATCGCACACTATGTTACAAACAACATCTTATGAATCAGTCCAAAAAGCTCAAAACACGTAATAATATCCTTCAGAAATTGTGTGGCTCAAGTTGGGATTCATCAGCAAAAACTTTAAGATCTTCTGCTTTGGGACTGGTTTTCTCGTGTGCTGAGTACTGTGCACACGTTTGGCTGAATGGCCCATATACAAGACTCATTGACACTCAACTGAATGCTAGCATGCGGTTAATATCTGGTAGTATCCAGTCAACACCCCGTTATTGGCTCCCAATTCTGTCAGGTATAATGCCGCCTGATTTAAGAAGATCAAATGCTCTCATTCGAGAGTTCAAGAAGATAGGAATGAACCCTCAACTGCCTGTTTTAGATGATATTTCCGTTTTCAAGATAACGAGGTTCAAGTCACGTCATCCATCTTTGCGTGATGCTGTCACATTGGCTGATGTGAATTTTTACCCTTTAGAAAAATGGAGAAGTCGCTGGAAAGTTGCCACAGACTGTTCCTTACACAACATCTTTTATGGTGAACATCTTCCTGGTGGACATCATCTACCGCGCAAGATTTGTATCACTCTGAATCGGGAATCGGGTGAGTACAAAATAATCATGGACGATGCAGGGATGCCCTTTATAAGTGGAAATATATTTCATCACGAGAGTGCCACTGTGGTGCATCTCGGCAGGCGATCCCCCATATTGTAGGTGAATGTACACGACGTCCCTACACAGGTAACTTTTTGGAACCAACAGAGGAAGCCATAGAGTGGATCACCCAACTGGACATTCTGCTACACTTAAGAAAATGGAAATTGCAACACTATGAAGGCATTGGTCGTTTGTGTTGATTTTCAAGATACGTATGGAACGACGCCATATAGGTATGTAATCGATCAAAGTTTCAGACCCATTGGATTGTTGCTACAGGTCTCCCCACGTGATTGGTCGCGGAGGAATCAACTCCGGTATACGGACTCTGGTGTAGCGTAGTTGACTTTCAGTATGTGCAGTGAAGTTTTTACCGTCAAACATGCCTCGAAGACAGAGAAGAGCACGCTATCAACAACTGTCGTCGTTTGAGAGGGCACGGATAACTGGGCTGTGTGAGGCTGGATTATCGCTAAGGACTGTCGCTGCACGTGTTGGCCGACAGGCATCTACGGTACAACGTGAATGGTAGCAGTGGTCAAATGAAGGTACCCACACTCGTAGACCTGGCACAAGCTCAGCGCGACGGACAACTGTGAGAGAGGATCATTCGGATGGCCCGGATGGAACCCCATGCAACAGCAGCACAAATTCGAGCAGCTGTGGCACCCCACATTACAGAACAAACAGTTGGAAATCGCCTGCGTGCAGCTGGTCTACGAGCCCGTGTTCCTGCAGAAGGTGTTCCATTGACCCCACAACAGCGACGTGTAAGGCTGGCCTGGTGTCGAGAAAGATCGACGTGGGTCGACGAATGGCATAGGGTCGTCTTTAGTCATGAATCGCGCTTCTGTCTTGCCCGCAGTGATGGCCGGAATCGTGTGCGCCGACGTACCGGGGAGAGGGGCCGGCCAGATCTTATTGTCTAGAGGCACACAGGGCCAACACCAAGCATTATGGTCTGGGGAGCTATTGGCTTTAATGTGAAATCACAATTAGTGCTTGCTGAGGGCACAATGATTGCTCGACAGTACGTTGATAGGGTACTCAATCCAGTGGTTGTCCCTATCATGGCGAACATTGCTAATGGGATGTTTCAACAGAACAGTGCCCGGGTTCACACTGCACGCATCTCCAGAGAAGCTCTCCACGACATTCCAACCTTAGAATGGCTCACCAGATCCCCGGACCTCAGTCCTATTGAGCATGTGTGGGCCATGATGGGTCGACAACTGGCCAACCATCCTCAGCCACCCACAACTCTGGAACAACTGACCCGTGCAGTGCAGCAAGCATGGGCCACAATTCCTCAGGAAGCGATCCAGGGCCTTATTAACTCCATGCCTCGACGAATTCATCAATGTATTACAGCTCGTGGTGAGCACATCCTGTATTGACTGTTGTCCAAACTTGCGGTCAGAGGGACCTGAAAGTGTAATCATCGAATCACAACCGAACACTTGTCCTGCATGTTCATTTGCAGCAATGTAGCACCACTGCTTCTGGGTGTTGCAATTTCCATTTTCTTCAGTGTATAAAACGTTTCTTGTCTGTGTATATTTGTAAATATTATATAATTGTATATATGTATCTAACTTGTTGCCATACGCCAGTAATAATAATAATAATAATAATAATAATAATAATAATAATAATAATAATAATAATAATAATAATGCAAAGAAGGACACTTCTCTGTCTAACTGGTTAGTATTGGAGGGGGAGGCTGTTGTCCAAATCGGAGAGCAGTAGTTCAAGAGGGGTTGAATGATCGTGAGGAAGAAGTGACGAAGAGCAATGGGGTCAGAAATTGCTGTGAAGCGGTAGAGAATGCCTACTAATTTCATAGCCTTGGTTGTATATGTTTCTATGTGGGTCTTAAATTGTAATTTTGTATCGAATGTTACACCTAGCTACAGTGATGGGCTTGCCGAGTAGGTAATATGATGTCGGTAGAGGAGATTTATATAGTGGTATGGTCATGAGGGTGCAGGACAAGTTCACGTTTCGCAGAAACTCCCAGTACTGCTCCCATTTGGGGGAGACAACATGCATACAAAAAATGTATGATTTATTATTTTTCCTCCCTTTTTTACATGTATCTTAGGTGTAGTATCTCGCAACATTCTTGTCGATGTGTTTCGAAATAGAGTGACGTGTATGCGTATATCAGTGTTCTGGACAATTACCCGTGTATTTGCAATTACTGAGCGTCTTAGTTGTGCGGTATGTGTAACCGAGCGAGTTGGCTACGCGCTAAGGTTTTTAGTAGTTTTTGATTTTCGTACAAGACAAGGCAAATCATTGAAGTTTTACTTATGCTATATCGTTTACTGAGCGAGTTGGCTACGCGATATATGCACAGCCTTATGCGTAAGATCGCGTTGTACGTTCGATAAAGCTATACCTTGACAGAGCAGGAAGAGGAAAAGGAGGTTATAACAGTCGCTATCTTGCGCAAGCTGTTCAGAATTCTAGTCTTATTATTTTTTCTCTTAGAACAAAGGTATCCCCAGACATGTTGTATCGTGTTCTCAACACATCAATCAATGTTCTGATCACATGTTGAAGTTAACGACGTCGAGTACAGTGTTCGATTCTAGTCTTAATCACTTCTTTTGCGATCTGATCTTCTTAGAACAAAAGTATTCCTTGGCATGTTTTAAACACATGCTGTATCGACTACAGTGTTCGACTCTAGTCTTGATCACTTATTTAGTGTTCTCAACAAATCAATCAATGTTCTAATTACATGTTGAAATTAACAACATCGAGTAGAGTGCTCGATTCTAGTCAAAAAGCACGTGGATTTTAAATTACCTGCAGTGCCGTAAAGAGGGCAGTATTAAGGTTAGCGATGAAAGATGGCGGATGACAGCTGTCATAAAAGCACGTGGAATTTTTTAAATTGCCCACCACCACATTTCAAAGGTATGTAGATAAAAATGGCAGCACGATGCTCTGTTGATTAAAGATAGCCACTGTCAAAAAGCACGTGGAAATTACCGCCACCACATTTCAAAGGTAGTGTCTGAGGTTAGCGATGCGTTGTTGTTGAGGTTTTGTGCCGTTAAGATGGCAGCATTGAGGTTAGCGATGCAAGATGGTGGATGACAGCTGTCAAAAAAGCACGTGGCTTTGTTTAAAAATTCAAATCTCGCGCTAAGATTGCCCGTGAGGTTTAGTGCCGTAAAGATAGCAGCACTGAGGTTTAGGGCCGTCAAGATTGCAGCACTGAGGTTAGCGATGCGTTGTTGTTTAAAGATGGCGAATGACAGCTGTCAAAAAGCACGTGGCTTCGTTTACAAATTCAAATCTCGCGCCAAAATTCAAATTTCCCGCGTGAGGTGGCGGCCTTTGCGGAGGGCCTGAGGCGGAGGAGGACTCTCCCGAGAGCCTGAGAAGGAGGAGAAGGAGGCCTCTCCCGAGAGCCTGAGGAGGAGGAGGAGGAGGAGGATGCCTCTGCATAGGGCCCGAGGAGGAGGAGGCGCCCGAACTCTCCACTTATACTACTATCCCTCCATATAGGGTTCCCGTCAGGAAGGGCATCCGGAGGTAAAACAGGGCCAAATCCACATGTGCGACGCAGTTCGCACCCGCAACCCCAGAGGTGTGGGAAAATGGGTCGGAAAAGAAGAAGAATTGTCAGACAGAATTGGTGGAACGTAGTTATGAATCCCTCGCAGAAAGGAATTTAACTAAGTTCCTGGAAAAAAAACTTATTTTTATGTGGATACCATCTCACAGAGGAATACCAGGCAACGAATCAGCTGATCAAGCTGCAAAAGTGGCTACTAGTCTTCCAATCAGCGACCTTCGAATTGCCACTCCGCGTTCTGATATTATCGCTTACATCAAATCAAACTACCCCCAACTCTCGATTTACCGTTATCGGATCAACCGCGATATCAAAAACACAAGAAATGCACGAGTGTTAGGAGTTACAGTAAGGCTCGGGGTAATATTATTAGGATGATGCTCTCATCACCGAAAACCTTATTTTGAGAAACTTGAGGAGCAAAATAAAGTGTTTTTCGGCACAAAAGCAGAAAACCATGACTGATTATTTTCAGAAACAGTAAAGATAAGTAGTCTGAATATGTCTTATTAGTTTCAACGAAAAGTGCTGTGAAGTGGTGCAACATATTTGGGTCAGTTAATACAGTAGTATCATGTTTTACATTTAACTTTTTGTGGGTTAACCGCGATTTTACTTATCCGGGAAGCCTTAACCCTACATTATCCCGGTTAATCGAGAGCTGAGTGTATACGAGCAACTGGCTTTAAACTTCCACTATCAATCAATCAATACTGATCTGCATTTAGGGCAGTCGCCCAGGTGGCAGATTCCCTATCTGTTGCTTTCCTAGCCTTTTCCTAAATGATTTCAAAGAAATTGGAAATTTATTGAACGTCTCCCTTGGTAAGTTATTCCAATCCCTAACTCCCCTTCCTATAAATGAATATTTGCCCCAGTTTGTCCTCTTGAATTCCAACTTTATCTTCATATTGTGATCTTTCCTACTTTTATAAACGCCATTCAAACTTATTCGTCTACTAATGTCATTCCACGCCAACTCTCCGCTGACAGCTCAGAACATACCACTTAGTCGAGCAGCTCTTCTTCTTTCTCTCAATTCTTCCCAACCCAAACATTGCAACATTTTTGTAACGCTACTCTTTTGTCGGAAATCACTCAGAACAAATCGAGCTGCTTTTCTTTGGATTTTTTCCAGTTCTTGAATCAGGTAATCCTGGTGAGGGTCCCATACACTGGAACCATAATCTAGTTGGGGTCTTACCAGAGACTTATATGCCCTCTCCTTTACATCCTTACTACAACCCCTACACACCCTCATAACCATGTGCAGAGATCTGTACCCTTTATTTACAATCCCATTTATGTGATTACCCCAATGAAGATCTTTCCTTATATTAACACCTAGATACTTACAATGATCCCCAAAAGGAACTTTCACCTCATCAACGCAGTAATTAAAACTGAGAGGACATTCCCTATTTGTGAAACTCACAACCTGACTTTTAACCCCGTTTATCAACATACCATTGCCTGCTGTCCATCTCACAACATTTTCGAGGTCACGCTGCAGTTGCTCACAATCTTGTAACTTATTTATCACTCTATAGAGAATAACATCATCCGCAAAAAGCCTTACCTCCGAATTCCACTCCTTTACTCATATCATTTATATATATAAGAAAACATAAAGGTCCGATAATACTGCCTTGAGGAATTCCCCTCTTAATTAATACAGGGTCAGATAAAGCTTCACCTACCCTAATTCTCTGAGATCTATTTTCTAGAAATATAGCAACTAGCAACTTCCAAAAGATTAAAATGATCTCTACGAGAATATATCCTCTCCGAAACATACCAGACATGAACAAGTCGTAATCTCCCGACTAAGGATAGGACAGAAAAGAAACAACCGGTGTTGGTGGTGATTATTGTTTTAAGAGGAACTACAACTAGGCAACCATCCTCTAGATAACACTAATCAGAGGGAAAATATGGAAGGGGTCCGACCCTTCGAAAAATGAAGATATCGGCCAAAAAGAAGAGAAGGGCCACGAAGGGCGTGAAAATGAAAGACTCCCTAGCCTTCGCAAACCTAATAGCGTCGGGGTCGGAAAAGAACAAGAGTTGACCAAGAGAGGTTGGATAGGATAGATGAAAGTGAGGAGCCTAGCACAAGTAAGTGGAAGCAATGCCAGGACTCAGCTAAGGGCCCCGTGGTCGCCAACCCACTCTCCAAAGTTCAGAGCCCCTGGGGCCTCTTTTAGTCGCCTCTTGCGACAGGCACAGGATACCGTGGATGTTATTCTACCGCCCCCACCACAGGGGGTAAAGAAACAACCTCCCACCTGCAGTAAATGTCAAGCACATCGTCTCAGAATATCAACTGTATCACCACGAGCACAAGATGCCTAAGGAAATGGAAGTGACACTGGATGGCACTCAAAAATTTAATTACATTACACTTATTTATGAAGCCTCCGTGGCTCAGGCGGCTGCGCGTCGGCCTCTCACCACTGAATACCGTGGTTCAAATCCCGGTCACTCCATGTGTGATTTGTGCTGGACAAAGCGGAGGCGGGGCAGGTTTTTCTCCAGGTACTCCGGTTTTCCCTGTCATCTTCCATTCCAACAACACTATCCATTAACATTTCATTTCATCTGTCAGTCATTTATCATTGCTCCAGACGAGTGTGACAGGCTTCGGCAGGCTTCCTCGCCGCTAGTTGGAGGCTTCATTCATTCCGTTCGTGACCCGGTCGAATGACTGGAAACATGCTGTGGTTTTCGTATACTTATTTATATTTTCCTTATATTGCCCTTATAATTACTGTTACCGTGGTTGGTGGAGCAGCAGAGATGAAAGAAGGTGCCGGGGTGAATGGGTCTAACTACCAAATCAAAGTTAATTTAAAACTGTAACAAGGTTACATTTTCTTTCCTTTTTTAGAATTTCAAACTTAACAATCTTTCACTAAGTGAACACAATAATATATCAGGTACAAACAAGACAAGAAAGATCCCAATTTTAGTGATTTTTACATTCTTGGGCTACGCGCCCCTAGTTTTACAATTTTGAGCTCTTAGCTCAATTTTACCAAAGCACAAATTTTAATGCAAGTGCAGAAATCCCCTAACGCCTGGAGCACATGCTCCCAAAATGTCAATGTCAAGCCTCCCAGAGGTCTCTTTACAACAGTTGAAAAGAGCTGACTCGCTCTCAGTTTTTCAAGCCTCTTAAAGACAATACCAGACTTTACAATTAATTGCCATCAAGGCACAACTTACAAAAATGACACGGGGGTATCTTGTACCCAACCTACTGGGCCTTAGCGGAAAAAGAACAGGTTAAGTAAATGGCCCGAAATACCAAAATGAATGGAGTCGTGTACTTGCACTCCTAAATACTCATTCTAAAACCTAAAAGGCACTAGGCCGATGAAACAGGGGCTATTCCCAAACTATGGAGGTGACTCGTATATGAATAATTTAAGACATTACAGAAAGGAAGAAAACCAGCTGCGAAACGTAGTCACCTCAAACCAATATGAAGGGGAGCTCGAGAGGGTACGGCACTCTCTATCCCCAATTTACAGTTAAAGATTTTATGAAGTTTCACATAAGCCGGCAAAGAATACATATTTAGAAAAGTAGGTTACATAGAAAAGTTTCGGACCTATCCCTCGGGTTAAACTGCGGAGCTAGCAAAAGGTGAAGATGTTTCGTGGCCATACCTTGTCGAAGTACTGCTGCCTGACGAAAGAGGCACCTCCCGCCTTCTGCTTCAAATATACACACTTAGTTAGATGTTGATCACGTGGCCAAGAGACGTGAAAATCCGCAGTTTATAAACCCTCGGGGAAAGTTCGAGATCTTTCATGAATAAGCAAGCCACACCCTCTTACTTTAGCGGATACAAGTTTACACACAAAATCGAAGAAGAAACCCGTGATTGGTTAGAAATTAATTACAGAAATTAGGGATTGGCTGAATTTAAAACAGGCGGAAAGAAGAGATCAATATTGCCAACCCAAAAATGAATGAACATAATTTAATAAAGTACAAACTTATGAATACAAAATTTCTTCAAAAAAAAAGTTCTTTCACTTCGAACCAGGGTGCATGATCATAGTTTTTGTAGTGACATCTATGAGAGAATGTCCACACTTCTTGATCAATGGAAAACAAAACAAGTTGAAATTCACACAGTACTGGCAACTTCATAAACACAAAATTACAGTAGTGATATCTTCTGAGGAAAAGTATAAGTAGGTCTAGTTCCAAGTTCAGTGTTTCTTCTGTAGAGAAGGTTTTAATTGGCGCAAGATTTAAATTTGCGGCGTAGAGGTGTACCTCCCGGTACAATTACAATACTATTACTACTGAAAATGAAAACCTAAACCTGTTTTCCAGTCACTGACCGGGTCAGGGATGTAATGAATGAATTATATATAGGCTATTAGTACGATGGGGTCGCCACTCCGAAAGTGATTTAGTAATGACTGATAGATGCTATGAAATGAGAATGGAGAGTGTTGCTGGAATGAAAGATGACAGGGAAAACCGGAGTACCCGGAGAAAAACCTGTCCCGCCTCCGCTTTGTCCAGCACAAATCTCACATGGAGTGACCGGGATTTGAACCACGGTATCCAGCGGTGAGAGGCCGACGCGCAGCCGTCTGAACCACGGAGGCTCTACTATTACTACTATTACTACTATTACTCTGTAATCGTATGTAAGAGTCGCGATAAGACCTTCCTCTGCTTCACGGAGAAGCACAGAACACTGGTATCAAAGGGTCCACGCTATTTCTAGACAACATATTCAGGTTGTTTGCATTCAATTTCTAAACATCCCGTCAGCAGATCGAAGGATCCTGATAAGATTGGGTCCGTAGCGATACAGAGTAAAGAAAAAGTAAATCGTCAAGTTGGTCTCGAAACCGGTCTGGAGGTAGACAACGCAGCCGGCCGTGACCTCAAATGATGATGGAACGCGAGTTCCGTTACCAAACACGAGATGGCAGGCAAAACTCACAGCCAGATGTTCATTCCTGCATACTATGTAATAAAATGTTTCTGGGAACGACCTCAGAATAGCTTCGAAGACAGGTAGATCCGAGTAAACACATCCCCAACTCTTGTGTCAGGAACCTACAACGGCTTTCTACAACGGGGTGCTTTAATTACGTTTTGACGTTCTCTCGAACGGATTTGTAAAACCCTTTAAACTTCGTACGAACACTGAAATAAGACTGATTCATTCTGGCAAATTCACTGATCTCTTTAAATTAAAGGTCAGAAAACTCAAAGCAAGAAGAAATTTAATGAAAAAAAAATGCACCGGGAATCAGTAATGAAAAAACAACCCTTACTTCATATGAAGTCTCAGTATTTAGGGACCCTTTAGTTAAGAAGTTCATATTCAATGACTTTTGTATTACTGTATGAGAGTCCTTGACGACAGCCTCTGCCTGGAGAGAGTCGGTGATGTCAAGCATCTTATATTAACACTAATCAGAGGGAAAAAATGAAAGGGGTCCTCCAAAGAAAGACGACGGCCACGAAGGGCGTGGCCTCGAATGCTGTAATACCGTCGGGGTCGGAAAAGAACAAGAGTTGACCAAGGGAGGCCTGGCACAAGTAAGTGCAGGCAATGCCAGGGCTCAGCTAAGGGCCCCGTGATCGAGAACACGTGTGACTCGTAGTCCTGTATTCAATTTATTGTTCTACGAACTCGAATACTCGTGTTACTAATCCCCGTCCTGTTGCTCTACGAAGTCGGGTATGTGACCGGATGCTCTTCCTGGCGTTATCCTCATTAGAGAAGTTAAATGAGACGACATTAATGACGTGATATGTGATAGTAGGAAGGGAGAGGGTGAAACCCATCCCGGCACGTAGCATAGCAACACGGGGTCTGCTCCAGTCTTAATGTCTCCATCCGACGGACGAATCACAATCAACTATGCCGTATGGCTTCACTCCATATGAAGACTATGGAGAAATTGGCTCGCAATCTGGTGCTTAGAAATTGTGTACGTTCGACTCTACGTTTTGAAATAATGTGGCTGAAGATATCACAAGGTTCCAAATATTGCGAAGTGTTCCTTTCGAATGTCCGGCTACCATCATGAGCCTACGCAAGTAAGCGCTGCTCCGTCGTAGTGATGTAAAGGAGATGACGTGTATGTGTGGGATCCTACTTGATTCGGGAACTGGAAAGTATACAGAGGAAAGCAGGATGACTAAAGAGTAGTGTGGCAGACTATGTTCCGAGCTGTCAGTAGAGAGGAAGCTTGAGTGAATAACGTGTTGGAACTCAAATTGGGGAGGATATTAGTGTATAAGAAGAGGAGATGATGTTAGAAATAATGTGAATGTAGAGTCTGACAGGCACTCTTCCCGGAACATCGCTCAAGTTCAAGGATACGATCACTTGGAACATAACTTGAAGGGACGTGTGCTAAAGGTGTTGGGCTAGCACTGGACGGTTTTCGAACATGACGTCGTTTGTGTCCACAATCTCTCGAATGCAGCATTGACAACAATCTGCACTACTAATAAAAACGAGATGGTGTCCGTATAGGCTCGAAAACTACTCGGGAGCAATGCTTGGTCCTATCGAGAAATGAAGTTCACCGCGAGGCCTGGAAGTGACATTTTCTCTTCTTAACTCTCACGGTTTTCTAGAAAATTCGGCTTCCTTGTGTTTTTCGCTGTTCAAGAAAGAAAAGGCTGCTCATTTCGAGAGTAAGTCGTTGTTCGTTTGTAAATAGGCCAGCTCAAGAATGAGCACAGTTGTATTGTTGAGTGTGTCCACATCGTATTATTCCAGGTTTCAATATTGTGTGGGTTCATAATTCACATTTCATTTTGCGTCATTGTCTAGAGAACCGACGTGGCGTGCCGGGACGCACAAATGCGTATTCTAGCTACTCTATATTACAGCTACCATGCGTTTCCATCTACAGCCGGGAAATAGTTGAAACACTGTAAAAACAAACAAAAAAAAAGCCGAAGTCACTTATTTCCGAATGAAAGTCCGAAAAGATCGCCACTCTCTTTCGCTTTGCAAAATCCCAGCGTCCAGAGAGAAATACTTAATCTGCTAACGATAAAAGGAACCAAGGTTACGTTGCCTCTCATGCTCGCGTTCCTTATCAGTTAATGTGACGACACTTCATTACCATGTTCTTCGTCTTCCTCCAATATTCCTTCATCTGCTCTCTATGCCTCCTTTCCTCTTCTCGGACCATACTCAGACTGTTTTCTTTCCTCCCGACCTTGCTTATTCTTCTCTTTTGTTGTTACTTTCCAAATCTTTCTTGACTTCATGAGTCCAGGTTGTTCTTCTTCTAAAGATATCTGAAGATCTGTTTGGTTAATCTCTTGTCATCCATAAATATGCAAAAAATGTCAATCACCTCTAGCAAACCGAGTATTTTGCGTATAATTTTTATTTCTTTTTCTTCTCATTGTTATTATCGACCTTCCTTTGTCTCACGGTATTTCGTTTTGTGAGGGCGGGGGAGGCAGTCTCGTCTTTCTCGCCAAAACCTTCCTCCAACAGCCGCACCTCTGATCGCGCTAGTGTAGCATGCGGGAGTTTATTAACAGTGGAATTGGTCAATAAAAATGTAAACAGCCTATGAGATGTGTTTGAGGAATGTGCTCATTACGTTACAACAGGAAATAGAGAGATTAACAAGGAGGTGCAGATTAGGAAGAAGTAGAGTTAGGAATGGTTGTGGGAGTAAGGAGAGATTCCAGGAATTATTCGGAAATTGGATTTAGGAAAAAAGTCAGCTAAGAATAAGATGATGGCAAACATAGGCTAATTGCAATTTAAGGAGAAATGGAAGTACAAGTATGGCAAACTGTCCTAAGTGCAGATTATTGATGATGAGTATGGTTGTCCAGTTAAAGAAGCACGAGAGGAATAGACATTCTAGCCTTGGATAAACAGAGAGCTCGTACTCTGAGGAGCAGCCATCTAACTTCCGTCACAGCGAGGACGCCTGAGCGTACTGTGAGGGCAACCATCCTCGATGAACAGAAATCAGAGAGAAAAAGTGGAAGGTATCCGACACTTCGAAAAAAGAAGAAGGAGTCGGCCAAAGGAAGGCAGAGGCCACGAAAGGCGTGGACTCGAGTGCTCTAATAGCGTCGGGGTCGGAAAAGAACAAGAGTTGACCAAGGGAGGTCAGAAGATAGGAGGAGCCTGACAAAAGCAATGTCAGCCACTATAGCAGATCGTTGTACTTCCTTTAGAACAATAATCACCAGTAAGGTGCAACCTCGCTGAGGCAGTTCAGCCGTAAGAACGAGCCTTCGATTCTCCGTCACGAAGTGGAAACGAGATTCCCAACTTCCGGAGGTCCACTCAGCCTATACCAAAAAATGAGTACCAGGTTAATTTAAAAAACAACGGAAATCCACAACCTGTTTCCAGCGATTCAACCGGCTCAGGAAGGAAATGAATGAAGCCCCCATTTAGCGGCGAGGGTGTCGCACTCCTCTGGCGCAAAGATGGCCGGTGCTCTGCACGGAGCTGACTTTGCTTTGCATTTTACAGCAACAAGCTCTGCGTATTTCTCAGGTGCCACTGCCACGCTGCGGCCGTATTTCGTTTGTAAGATCTTTATATTTTTAACTCCGTCAACAGATATAGCATCTTCTATGAATAGCAGCACACTCTTGACTTTGTCTCTTCACGTATGGTGCACTATTTTGTCACGCAAGGACATCCTGTTAAAACCTCTACGATGAGTGCAGCGAACTCGACTAGATGATTGCCTTCAGTTGTAATAAACTTTCCACTCAATGGTCAATGGTGCAGGAGCCTGTCTTGTGTCATGGACCTTTCAATTCCCTTCGTGATGTTTTGTGCAAATTCAGACTCTTGACTGGTCACTCAACACGTTGATATATTATTATTGAATATTGAATTTTCACGACCGCATTATATTATTATTATTATTATTATTATTATTATTATTGTTATTTCTTTCTTCTTCTTTCTGAATCTGTTTACCCTCCAGGGTTGCTTTTCCCCTGGGAATGAGCGAGAGATCCCACCTCCACCGCCTCAAGGGTAGTGTCCAGGAGCGTGAGACTTTGGATCTGGGAATACAACTGGCAAGGAGGACCAGTACCTCCCCCAGGCAACCTCACCTGCTATGCTGAACAGGGGCTTTGGGAAGGGGGGATAGGAACATTGGAAAGGACAGACAAGGAAGAGGTAAGGAAGCGGCCGTAGTCTCAAGTTAGATAGCATCCCAGCATTTGCCTGGAAGAGAAATGAGAAAGCACGGAAAACCACTTCGAGGATGGAACCCCCTCTATTCAGCTGACGTGCCGAGGCTGAGCTGCCCTGTTCGACCCCGGGACGTAATCACGCTAACCACTACACCAGTAGGTAACACTTTGCTCGATTTCGTTGGTGCGCGTCTTCTTGACGTTAACTTGCCAGGGAATTGTTGTTTTTGGTTGTGAGTGAAATGTGTTTAAAGTGCATTTTGACCCTAACCTTAGGACCGAGCTCTGTATCCGTGGTCTTCCCTATCTTGTCTGGATTTATGGAGAATCTTTCTTCCGCTTCGGAAGCTCACATTTCTGGGGGAAGATGCACAGCACGCGACATGTGCGTGGCTTAGCGAGGGAGTTGGCCGTGCGGAGAACGCGGTTTCCAATTAGGCAAATGCTGGGGCTGTACCTTAATTAAATCAACTCTTAGCCCTTTCCTATTCCATCGTCGCCATCAGACCTATCTGTGTCGGTGCGACGTAAAGCAACGTGTACAAAAATGTAACTTGTTTCGAGATAGTTGACACTGTGACATCAGAAAGAGACAGTGCAGTGCTATTTCCAAATATCGTATGGGAACGAAAACGGAGGAATAATCCCCGCGCGCAGCTGTTTGTTTTATATCGCCCAGTATTATGCCCCCCCCCCCCCACATCAGAGAGATAGCACTTGGAGATATGCGACCTGCACTACAAAGCTTACAAGAAGTTCTGCTGGATTGCGTTAAAAACTGTGCCAGAAGTCAATCAATCACTACTGATCTGCATTTAGGGCAGTCGCCCAGGTGGCAGATTCCCTATCTGTTGCTTTCCTAGCCTTTTCCTAAATGATTTCACAGAAATTGGAAATTTATTGAACGTCTCCCTTGGTAAGTTATTCCAATCCCTAACTCCCCTTCCTATAAATGAATATTTGCCCCAGTTTGTCCTCTTGAATTCCAACTTTATCTTCATATTGTGATCTTTCCTACTTTTATAAACGCCATTCAAACTTATTCGTCTACTAATGTCATTCCACGCCATCTCTCCGCTGACAGCTCGGAACATACCACTTAGTCGAGCAGCTCTTCTTCTTTCTCTCAATTCTTCCCAACCCAAACATTGCAACATTTTTGTAACGCTACTCTTTTGTCGGAAATCACTCAGAACAAATCGAGCTGCTTTTCTTTGGATTTTTTCCAGTTCATGAATCAGGTAATCCTGGTGAGGGTCCCATACACTGGAACCATACTCTAGTTGGGGTCTTATGCCCCCTCATTTACATCCTTACTACAACCCCTAAACACCCTCATAACCATGTGCAGAGACCTGTACCCTTTATTTACAATTCAATTTATAAGTGAAGTGTGCCTTCTTCCTATGATTGAGACGAAACTCTTAAAAGTGCACCGTCTTACTAGTAGACTAAGGAAAGGCTATTAGTCCTCACAAACCTTCAAATATCTAGCGAAAAATTACTCCTGTGTATAAACTGTACGTTGGGGGAAATCAATAGTTTACGTGTGATACATTTTTCACCATCCGAACTGTAATAATAGAGACATTGCACAGGCTATCGAGGGTGCCCGTCACTTGATGATGTGGTCGTTGTTTGACTCCATGTTGAGCTGTGCTGCGTGTGAGGTTTTACTTCTGGGACTAGTGATCGCGTATCAAAGTGCGATATGTGTAATATTCATAAAATGATGTAGTAATAGTAATGCATCAAATTTAAATTAAGTTAATTTAATTTAAATATTCGTGTATTCCTTTTATTGAGACTTACGGTTCAGATAAGAGACAGAAGTACTGCCCTCCATATCTTACGATAAAGTTATCGTCGTTCCTGTAAGTACAGGCTCTACGGGTATGAAGTCAGATGAATCATCGTAGCGAGCTCTTTCTGACGTCAACCTTATCAGAGGATGTGGTGGTGATTATTGTTTTAAGAGGAAGTACAACCATCCTCTATATAACACTAATGAGAGAGAAAGATGGAAGGGAAAATTAAGGTATCCGCCAAAGAAAGACAAGTACATGAAAATGAAAGTCTCCCTAGGCGTCGCAACATAATAGGGTCGCGGTCGAAAAAGAACAAAAGTTGACCAAGGGAGGTCGGATACGATAGATGAAAGTGAGGAGCCTGGCCCAAGAAAGTGCAAATAATGCCAGGACTCAGCTAAGGGTCACGTGGTCGCAACCCACGCTCCAAAGTAAAGAGCCTCTGGGGTCCCTTTTAGTCGCGTCTTGCGACAGGCAGGGGATACCGTGGGTGTTATTGTACCGCCCCCACACATAGGGGCTCATCAGAGGAGGTAATGAGATGAAATACATGATATGATAGTAAGAGGGTGAAATCTGGTGCCAGCACATAGCCTACTCGAATAGCATCAAGGGGGCTTCACCATCTGACAGGCAACTGAACGTGGTCTGTATACCACCCTGGTGACCGACGGGACTCGAACTGGCTAACGATCATGGCGACCACGGGGTAGCTGATGTCCTCATGCCGCGAAAATGAAATAAATACTGTGTATATGTAAAAATGTTACATTCTCCACATATTATCTAAATATGCAATATCACTGATAATATGTATTACCATATGACAAGCACAATTCGTCTACAAGAGAAGGAATTACATAAGCGATAAGACAAGCACGTCTGGCAGCAATATTGCAACATAATGCTGCTTGTGCCAATATTATCACTTGTTGTGAAGATCACGGTACTTGCACATCATTACGGATTTCTTTCCACTATTTGCCCTTATTTTGTAACTTTTGAAGTATCTTATACGCATTTGGTTCTGCCCTGTGGGAAGAAATGAGCAACACATTGTGTGGTGCAACTTCGCAGTGAGTTTTCACGACCAGATGACTCGTCAATGACGTGAAATACAGGGAGAGCCAACAAGACGTCATACGAGACTTGGAACTGTATACCACCACCTCCACTATCCTGAGACCAGTGGAAGTGGTGATGGTGATTATTGTTTTAAAATGAAGCACAGCCATCGTCTATATAAAACTAATCAGAGAGAAAAATGAAGATATCGGCCAAAGGAAGACACGGGCCACGAAGGGCGTGAACATGAAAGACTCCCTAGCCCTCGGAAATCTAAGAGCGTTGGATCGGAAAAGAACAAGAGTTCACCAAGAGAGGTCTGTAAGATAGATGAAAGTGGCACAAGTAAGTGGAAGCAAGGTCAGGACTCAGCTAAGGCCCCGTGGTCGCCAACCCACGCTCCAAAGTTCAGAGGCCTTGGTGCACCTTTTAGTCGCCTCTTACGACAGACAGGGGATACTGTGGGGGTTATTCTACCGTCCCCACCCACAGGGGGAAAGAGACCAATGGGCCTCGAACCGGCTAACCACAGGGGGATTCTCAAAGGAGAATTGTACACCATTTTTTATTTTTAAAAAATAGTATATGCTGGTAGAAGGCACGAGTTATTGTTGGATAAACAAGGTATAAAGAGGCAGGGAGGGAAATGTAATATGAAGTTTACATGTTGGAACTTGAAAATAGGTGCAATGAATATGAAGTGATGCCAGGTTGGGAACAGGCAGAGCCGCTGGAAGTCAGCTCCCGGACGAAACTATCTGTTTTCAGACCATAGGCTAGCGTTCGTCTCGATTGCTGAGTTTCAGGAAATTCTTTGTGGCTGACATAAGAGATAAGTTTTTTTTCAGATGGAGTTTACAGGATTGTCAACGACTGCAAAAGAACTGGGCAATGTTGTGGGATGGTAAAAAGCCATACGATAAATAAATGCCGCTTAGACGAACAGCTCCCAATGCTCTACTAGCGTCGGGGTCGGAGGACAACAAGAGTTGACCAACGGAGGTCGGATAGGAGGAGCCAAGGAAGCAATGCCAATGTTAGCAGCCCCTTTTAGTGACCTCTTACGACAGGCAGGGGATACTGCCCCCACCCACAGGGTGATACGAACAGGAGAAAAATCCAAGTGCCTATCCCAACAGTTAGCAATATTTTAGAAGCTATTCGAGTTAGCAGGAGGCTGCGGGGAAATCGTGACGTAAATTATCAACTTAAAGGTGTGTACTGGGCAAGCAGAAGACACACAAAGATGACTTATTACTCCTAAATGAAGAAGTTTGATGAGCTGTGTGCATACCGTACAACTATACGAGCTGAAACTGTTTTGGGAGATGAACCCCGTATTTCGATTTTGCACTTGTCTGGCTTTCAGCCTCACTCGACTGACAGCGAGCTGGGCGAGTACAGCGCCTGCACGCCAGGCCGTGCTTCATA
Organism: Anabrus simplex; assembly: GCF_040414725.1. NCBI lineage: Eukaryota > Metazoa > Arthropoda > Insecta > Orthoptera > Tettigoniidae > Anabrus > Anabrus simplex. The sequence continues at coordinate 220,025,583 of NC_090279.1, read as the reverse complement.
CCACGTCCACAAAATGGCCGCGGAGAAGGGACTAGCTTAAAGGAGATGTATCCTTTAGCCTAGGCACCTGCTGCATTGTAAAGGAACAACAGGAAAAAAAAAAAAAAGGCTGATTAACAAGGAAATACAAATTTGCTAGAGAAATTACAACACACAATCGGGTGCTGACTTTGTTGGATGATAATAACTGCTGAAAAGTGAAATACGAGTATCAATGAAGGCATTGCTTTGCTAAAAATATGCTACTGTGTCTTTAAAAATGTCCTTTTTTTCTCTGCGTAATGAGCAAGAAACTGAAATGCAAGCGCGAGTCTGTGCGACTATGCAGTTTCCTCTCTACTTCAAAACTTAAGAAACGGACATTTATTTTTACTTTATAAACGCAAGTTAAATCCTATTGGAGAAATTTAGCACGTTACTTTTGTTAATTCGATTTATACACAAATAATGATAATAGACACATACGAGAAAATCGCTAACAGACTTGAAGGTATCTTGTTGCTTACTTAGAAGTACAGTAAGTGAAACGCAGAACGGCAAGGTCAAGGTCATGCATGAAAAAAAAAAAAAAAACAAACCTATAATCACATGAATGCCGGAATGATGCCACCTTGTAATGTCAGAAACGACAGATTTGTTCAAAAGACTAGAAGGGATTTAAAAAACACGAAGTTTTTCCCCATCGAAATGATGCGTCTGGTTCAGGCCTACAGCCAGGACTTCTTTTCAGAGGGGGTCGAAAATAGAGTGGCGTATTATTGGTCGACTTATTTTTAGCCTAGTTTCGACCCAACAGAGAACCAAATTGGAAATTGAATATTTTTGCTAACATAGGTACTTTATGTAAGAAACATAAAATATACAGTAAACATGTAGTAAATAATAATTTTGAATTATAAAATACCGAAAGTAAGTAAGTTACTCACAGTCATTCCAAAATTCTTTATATTAAACGCATTTGCTCAAACTGACTGTTTAGAAAAATAAAGTTTATATTTTTAAACTTCTTGGAGCAATTTCGGGGAGGCTTTAGAACATCATCCCTCTTTGACTACGTGGCTGGTGTGTTTACCAGCGATATAACGAAACGTAGAGCATTAAAGAAAACGCAATGTCCTTTATTAAATAACGGCATGCCATCATGCCGACTGAGGTACATACAGGAACAACGCTACAGAGACATAAAAGTGAGGAACCCAAGGCGATACATCGTGATATCGTTATGACAACTTTATAGATACAGAAAACAAGTTATCCTTCCTTTTGAGTCTGAATAACAAACCTGCCTCTTCAGAACTCTCGTAAGATTATGCTCCTATGCATTAATTTGAACTGGAAACCTTCCCATGCTCAAGCATTGTACAAGAGAAATGCCACTTTCGACGGCCATTTTGATTTAATCGAGATCTGACTGAAAACTATAAGAATCTAGAATCATGTGTCTTTCAGTGTTGATTGCATCGCGACTGTTCGCAGATTTGTATTGTTTTGAACTGAACCCTTCATATCGATCGCTCGAAAGGAATGCGGCGAACACAATGAGGCCGGCGTTGCCATGTCGCAGTGTAACGTACAATAACATTCGCCTCTGTGTTTTGTCTCGGTAGAGTTGATAGAGTGGACGTTATATTGCAGCAATTATTATGGCTAAAACGTGGAGCGTCATTTTGAAACCATGAAGCAGTTGTATTCATACGTAGCCTAAAGTACGTTTAATGATCGTAAACCTACTGACGGGAGTATTCGAGATGCAAATGTCAAATAATAAATTCAAGTTTTTGATACATCTCGCGTCCTGGAAAAGGTATTCGAATACTTCTGTTGTAGGTAGGCTATTCACTAATTCATTTCTCAGCCGTAGTCCTTGAAAAGTTCTCGAGACGAGAAGCGAGAAGAGTTCTCAGAATATAACACAGAATGTGTGCAGCAGCTGGGTTGTAAAAGTGGAATTTACGAGGTCGATCCTGGAGTATTTTTATGTAGAAAGTATGTATTACTATACTTGTGTTACAGTAACGAATCGCGAGGTAGAACCATTAGATTCGCCTGTTCTTCTTTGTTCCCTAATTTAATAACTGGAAATATTCATTGTACATCTACTTGTAAGAATGGAAATAGTGTCTTTCTTTACTATTTGTGTCCGGTTGCACTGACACAGAGAGATCTTACGGTGACGATGGGATACGACGTGGGCTTTGTCATCGAACGTTTTAGTTCGCATTGTATGAGAAAGTAACTGATTTTAAGTAATGTCTGTAGGAAGCTACCGCTGACACTTACTATTTATAACCAGTAAACTTGATATTCCTCTGAGTGATTACCCGAGTTTTTTTGTTTTTTGTTTACGTCGCACCGACACAGATATGTCTTGTGGCGACGATGGGAGAAGAAAGGCCTAGGAAATGGAAGGGAGCGGTCGTGGCCTTAATTAAGGTACAGCCCCGGCATTTGCCTGGTGTCAAAATGGGAAACCACGGAAAACCATCTTCAGGACTGCCGACAGTGGGGCTCGAACCCACTATCTCCCGATTACTGGATACTGGCCGCACTAAAGCGACTGCAGCTATCGAGCTCGGTTACCCGAGTTCTAAAGATTGTGTTACGATTTTTAAAACTGTTCAAATGCATTTTACTCTTTGTGTTTTACAGCCATCTAGCAGTACATGGTGCCGTATAGAAATGAGGATGAGGCCCTCGCTGCACAAACACCGTATTAATTAACTATTGATCCGACCCAACCGGGGACCGAACCCGAGACCCCTTGGATCGAAGGCCAGCACGGATGCCCTGGACAGTAACATTGTCCGAGTGCTACCACAGGATACACAAAGGGTGTGCTCATAGGAATTATTCAAGGTTCGCTCAGATTCTACATCATCTTTATTTTAATTCATAGATTAATTTTCCAAATTACGATATTATTTTAAATTTCAGTATTTGATTAGTAGGATTTTTGTGTATTGGAAATCTTTAGCTAGGGTGAAATTTACTTTTTTTGGGGAAATTCCTGTGGTCACTCGTTTTGTATGAGCTGAAGCCATTTCCATAGATAAATTAATATGAAGAAACAACTGAATCTCGTTAGGCTCATGGCTCCCATCATTTAATGAAATGTTCTTATGACGTTGCCTGTGAAGAAAATTGCCTTTTTATTATAGTCTGAAATTGCCTTTTTATTATAGTCTGAAAATCCACAGCCTGTTTCCAGTCATTCGACTGGGTCAGGAATGGAATGAAGCCCCATCTAGCGGCGAGGATGGGAATCATGCCGGCTGCCGAAGCCTGTCGCACTCCTCTGAGGCAATGATTAGTGAATGACAGATGTAATGAAATGATATTGGAGAGTGCTGCTGGAATGAAATATGACAGGGAAAACCGGAGTACCCGGAGAAAAACCTCTCTCGCCTCCGCTTTTTTCCAGCACAAATTTCACATGGAATGACTGGGATTTGAAGTACGGAACCCAGCGGTGAGAGGCCGGCGCGCTGCCGCCTGAGCCACGGAGGCTTTTATTATAGCCTAATTATCATTAATTTCGGATGAGCCAACTGCGGACTACGAATGTTAATCGAAATGATTTGCAGCTTACGTCGTTTGGATCGCATGTGCCTTCTTGTATTCTATGAATTATTGTTTAATTTATTTTCTAATGTTGTTTTGCTTTCTTGTTCTCTGTTTCAGTTGTAAACGTGTCAAAATCCAACTGGTCCGTCTCTGTTATAGACATAAATGAGACCTTGGGAAAGTCGGAAAAAAGCTACTACTAACAAGTGAGAACGAAATACGGTTGCAACGTGTGATGACAGAGACCCGCAAACCAAGCGTGAATCAGCTACGTGGAATCTTCCCGAGCCGGACGCCACGCAAACAGCAGGAAAATCGAATGGAAGTTTGATCTAAACACGTTACCTAATTCGAGAGAGAACAACGATCATGAAAGCAGAAGGCAATCTTGTGAAACGTCCGAATTTTAGAGACGTTTCAGAGCATTGGACCGCCATGTTGTTGGCTCAGCGTGGCGTCTCTTTGGTTACACATGCCAGCACGTGCCAAGTAAGCTCCTCATGGCCGGACTTCATCTTCTAGAAAAGTACGGGAATTGACACAGGACTGCAGAAACCACATAACTTTCTTATACAATAGGAATAATGGATTATTTCGAAGAGAACGAGTAAGAACTTAATTGAGGTATAGTTCAGACCAACATATTCGGATGAACAGCTGAGGACTATGAAAGTCGTCTGGGCTGCTTGCGCTTTCTTTCTTTCTTTCTTGCCCATTTATTTTTGTTGTTTATCACAACGATATTTTTTTACGTGAGTAGGTTCTGATTCTGGTTACGCTTGATCCTTCGACCCACCGTAAGTGTCCATAGTAACTCTGGCGTCATTTAATAATTCCTTCCATAGAATGTTGTGCACGGTATACTGTAGTGCCTTCTCGGATCTGTTGCAGCCCTCTGTGGGTGGGGGCAGTATTTCCTGCCTGTCGTATGAGACGACTAAAAGGGGCCCTACTGGGTGGCAATCACGGGCCTTAGCTAAGTCCTGGCATTGCTTTCATGTACTTGTGCCAGGCTCCTCACTTTCATCTATCCTATGCGACCTCCCTTGGTCAGCTCAAATTCTTTTCCGATCCCGACGGCATTACGTTTCTGAGGGCTAGGAATTCTTTCATTTACGTCTCCCTTCGTGGTCCTTGTCTTTCTTTGGCAGATACCTTCATTTTTCGAAGTGTCAGACCTCTTCGAATGTTCCTCTCTGATTAGTGATAATAGAGCGATTTGTACGCCCTCCACTCCCACCAACAGCGTACGTACCTTGCCCTGTACCAGCCCTGTTCCTTCCCTCTCAAGCTCAGTTATACTAGCCCTGAATTGGGAACCTCAACTTCTTTAAACAAAGCACTTGAACAGACTTTGGACGTACACGAAGAAGCCCGTGTCCAGTGGTGCTCGTGGCTATGGTCACGTTTGTTTGTTTGTTTGTTTGTTTGTTTCACAAGGTAAAATTCCTTCTTGTATTCGTCAATGGCATTCTACAGCATTTAAAACAGGCAACAGTGCCCCCAACCCGCTTCACGCACGCATGCGTTCGGTGACACTGAGGGGAACTACTTCCTCACAATTCTATCGGAGTTGAAACAAATCCCAGAACGCGCTAACAATCTTGACGTAGATTACGGACGTCAATACACATTTGTGATAGGCAAGTAAGTTACTACAGCATCTTCCACTTCACTTAGACTAACTACAGACCATTTTTACCTTTTGTTTTAGATGTCATGGTCATCAACTACAGAAGTTGTTCTTCCTGTATTGTGGTGGACATTCTATGTGAATTCCGCCTAGTTTTACGGCCGGATGGCCTTCCTGAATTAATTACTGCGTCTTTCAGTGGAGTGTTGTATAAGACAGTCCCCGAGCAACATGAAGTAACTGCTGGGCCCTCTGAATCGCTCACCATTCAGTCAGAGCCGCACGTAAAGAATAGTAACTAGTTTCAAGACTGAACTCTATTCTTAAATACAAAAGATAACTTGATATATATTTAATTTATAAGCGGCTGTCTGGCGAGACTATCCGCCCCGTATTATGGCGACTGCATTATGTCGCATGGCTGAGGATCCCTGAAAGAATGATGATATCGGCTCAAGAAAGGAAATGTGAGATAAGATGTTAACATGATTACGTTCTTTCCGTGAACCTACCGGACAGTACATTAATTATAAACAGTTATGTAATAACACAATAGCGTCCCTAGTTGAGAGCTCCTCTGAAAAGGACCCTGGTCGAACAGTAATAGTTTAAGTTTATATGTCTGTGTTGTTTTATTGTTACAAAAATCCTGATAATTTCATGATAATTTGATGAAAATTGTTGAAATTTATGAGGCAGGATAATGGTGAGCATGACTTTCTCCTTTCTGAAACGTCACTGAAGATCAGAGACTCCGTGAAGATCCTGCACAGCTGTTGGCCTTGACCTTAATCACAGAACACGAGATGGAGATATTGGTTGAGAACTTTGTCACTAGAATGCGCCACGTACTCGCCATGCCATGAGTCAGCTCCCGATCGACCTCGTATTTTAAAATACTGTCTCGTCTGTTTCTTCCTTTACCCGCGAGATCGCGCCGTCCTATGTTTACCGAAAGACGTAATTACGTAATATGAAAATGTATTTCTGGCCGGTGAATAATTGGCGTCGTACTGGGCGCATTCACAATGCAGACTTATGTAAGCTTGCCGTATCGCTGTAGATACTGCACTGCGAAGTTCAATCATTTGTTGTTGAATTGAGTTACTATGTGGAGAAATCCCTCTGAATCATCACCATGGCTCACACTTGGGAGGTGGAGACTGATTTTCCATTCCCCAGCACTTCCATCATCATCTCACATCATTAGCTCATGCCATGCAATTTCATCTCGCCTCATCGATCGATGTCAACCTCCAAGAACCATCACTGATTTGTGCATTCTGGTCTTTTCTGAGGACGTCGCTTCGAATCCCACTCCTGACCACAGAATCCTCTGGCTGTCGCGAGAGGCGACTCAAAGTGGGACGACATAGGCTCTCAACCTGGAAGCAATCACGGGACTCCTAACTAGATGTGCTAGGCTCCTCCTATTCGACCTCCCTTGGTGAACTCGTGTTTGCGAGATCTACGAAATCTCTCTTTCATTTTAACCGCCTTGTCTTTCTTTGCCAGTGCTGTACCTCCTTTCTTGAGTTTTTCTTGAGGGAAAACCTCGTCGTATTGGCCATCACCACCTTGGTACAGTACTTCTCACAGCACTTAATATCTGATCCTGACACTCTGGCGATTTGTTTTGTACAAACATGTGCATTGAGTCTCTTAGAACTAGGCGCAGGTATGTCAACCCACGTTTCATACAAAAATGTATCGGTAATTTCCTTGACTGTCCCAATTTACTCCAGTTCCTTGCCGCAACACCCGGCAGGCTGTCACCTTTCACTTATCCAGGTGCAGAACGGAATCACACAGGAACTCTTGCTTTAGGGAGGCCCTAAGATCCCTGAACGAAATTAGCGGGATGGTGGATATATTTTACTCGTCATCTAGTGAAATTCGCAGACATCTTATGGACGCTTCATAGACAATGTGTTCCTTGTACTTTGTTGTGTGCATTTGGTGAATGAAAGTTATACTTCCTTCCTTCCTTCCTTCCTTCCTTCCTTCCTTCCTTCCTTCCTTCCTTCCTTCAGTTATTTCAAATGTACTTGTCTGTTTTCATTTCTTCGTTATGTGTTTTGTAAATATGTATATATTGCTTACTTACTTATAATTTATAGTAAGTGCTGTTAATATTGTTATTATTTGAATGTATTATATCATCTGTAATTGGAGAATTAATAACTCTGTTGATGATAAATAAACAAATCAAATGAAATCAAATTTACGTCACAGCGACACAGAAAGGTCTTATGGCGATGATGGGATAGAAAAGGGCTGGGAGTAGGAAGGAAGCAGCAGTGGTCTTAATTAAGGTGTGGTGTGAAAACGGGTTGATTGATTGATTGATTGATTGATTGATTGATTGATTGATTGATGTTTCTCGTTTAAAGCGGCCCAATATCGACGTCATCGGCCCCTAATGGTACGAAATGAGATGAGAAATTAAAAGTCCGAAATCCTCCACTGACCAGAATTCAAAGCGTGAAGACGAAGAATGAACGGATGGATTGATATGAAGTTAAAACGATCAGTGGATCCAACCCACAGTGCCTCACATGCACAGCAAGGGACTGCTTCTATAGCACGATGCTGAATCGATTAGAATATGCTCGCTCTCGAAACGGGTCCAAAATCCAGGTTATCGACCCTCATAATGGTATTCATCGCTAGAAAAGTAGAACCATGGTATTTCCCATGTTGCGGTACTAATCAAGAGTAGCGTAGACTCGCGGTATTCCATACATTGTGGAACGACTCACAGGTAATGAAATTTGCACAGACAGGTATTACAGACCTAATGTGTTTCGCACATTGCGGCGCCCTTGACAGGCAACGCAAACCTATGTGTTCATCACCTAAGTGTACTAACCACACGGACTCGTACTATCCCGTGGTGTTCCTCATGGAGTGGGTACTAATCATAGGCAAGCCAGAACCATGGGTTCCTTCATCCCATGGTGCTACTAATCACAAACCTATTTGGTACCCAACATAGTGGTACTACGCGCAAGTACAGGCGACCCATGGTGTTCCCCGCGTGGTGGTACTAATCACAAATAGTTGCATGGTTCTAATTTGATCATCCCTTGGTCGCAGAGGATACCGTGCGTGTATTCTTCGTCTGCGTCCCCCATCCACAGGGGGTTGTGAAAATGGGAAACCACGGAAAACGATCTTTAGGACTGTCGGTAGTGGGGTTCGAACCCACTATCTTCCCAATACTCTCTACCATCTATCGCACCCTCGTTTCCGAAATACCTGGGGACACCTTGCCTGATATACTGATCAATGAAATGCCTCAATAGTTGGTGCAATTCTGCCTATTTTCTTGCAAATACTGCTTTCATCCAATCAGAAGGTAATAACAAATAATAAATGAATTGAACATCAGGGAAGACATTATGAAAAATCGAGAAGTCTTCAGGACCTCAGTAAATAAAGATACATTTGTGGTGAAAACTAGACGCAGGACTGGTACAAAGTGGTCAGAAGAGGAAGACAGTGAGTTCATGAAGGGATCATCAAGCCAATGAACAAGTTCCACCCCGCTCTATGAATGGGCATAGCGAAATAATAATAATAATAATAATAATAATAATAATAATAATAATAATAATAATAATAATAATAATAATAATAATAATAATAATAATAATAAAAGTAAATGTCTGCACTCACCTGATCTGTGAGTTTCACTGGGATTAACCCCCTGCCTGCGAGCCGGCGAGCTAAAATTTGTAGGCGTTTTAGTGCCGGGTGCAAACTAGGTGAATCCCCTACCTCAGGGGCCACACAAAAAACAGGCCAGTTTATTAAACGGTCTTCCTTCGTAGCAGAAATATAAATGCTGCTCTCTCACAGTTTCATTATCTGTGATCATTCGTCAACTAAGATATAAATACCCTTTCCCCACGCATTAGAAGTTTATGATATCACCATCTCATAACATCAAAATCAAATAACATGTTTTCCTGATGTGACTGCTAGCTCCTGACAAGAAATACGGAATAGCTCGGAGACAGACTGGAGTACAAATTAAAAAAGAACGTAAATTGGATAAAACACTAAATTCCGCCAAATATTCCGCTGTCCGCTAAATGATGTATTTCTCCGCCGACAGTCTTCTAATTCCGCCAAATTTAGCGGAAAATCCGCTAAGTTGGCAACACTGCATGGGGCTAACAAGCCTATATCGAAAGAAAAAAAAAACTCGTTACGAAACTCACAGACAAGAATAGCCGGACTGATGACAATGGCGAGGAAATGGAAATAGCAATCTGGAATGTACGAAAACAGTCTGAAACAAGAAATGGAGAAATATAATATTGGACTAGAAGTAATTCAGGAAGTCAGATGGAAAGGAAATGCTGTTTTTAGAAGTGGTAGACATACAGTTCTGCATAGTGGCGGAGCCAGAGGTACAATAGGTGGCACAGGCTTCCTAGTGGATGACAGATATAAGTCAGCAGTTTTGAATTTTAAACCTGTAAATGAAAGAATATGCACTCTAAGGATGAAGGCCCATCTTTTCAATATCACCTTTGTGTGTCTGTATGCACCTACAGAAGAGGCTGAGGATGAAGAGAAAGATATGTTCAATGGACAATTGGAACAAGAAATAGAATGCATCCCAAGACTATCATACTTGGAGATTTCAACTCTAAAGTGCGTAAAGAAGAAGCCTATAGGGAGACAGTTGGGAAGAAAAGTTTGCATGATGAGTCAAATGATAATGGATAATTGATAAATGATAATAATTGATTTTGCCATGGGAAACTCGATGGTGGGGAAGAGTACATGGCTTCAGAGAAAGAATATACGGAAAGCCACTTGGTGTTCACCAGCTGGTGTCACCTTTAATCAAATAGACCAAGTAGTTATCGACAGGAGATATACTACAAGTCGACAGTTGTAGAGGAGCTGATTGTGATTCGGACCATTTCTTGGTACGGGTACAATACAGGCAACGAATTGCAACGTACAGATCTGCTAAGAAAGGGAAAGCTCCAAGGAGATATATGGTCTCAAAATTGAATGTTAAAGAAACAGCGCAGCTATATGAATCCAGGATGGAGAAGAAATTGGAGGATAAACAACAAAGCTGGGCAGCGGAGAACATCGAAGAAAAGTGGGCTTTATTGAGGGCTGCATTGCATTGCAGCAAACTGCGGATGAAGTACTAGGAGTGGAAGTAAAGACTGAAAGGCAAGGATGGTTCGATGATGACTACAGAAGAGCAATTGAGGAGAGAAATGAAGCAAGGAAGAAAATGTTTAGTAGAAAAACAACAACATATGTAGAAGGATTTAGGAAGAAGCGGAAAGAGGCAGACAGAATTTGTAAAGGAAAGAAGAGAGAGACAGAGATGAAATGGATTACAGATTTGGAGGAACAATGTGATGTGCAAGAAGTACGGAAGTTCTATGGGAAAATAAAGGACTTACAGAAAGGTTTTTAACCACATGCTGTATTCTGTAGAGATAAAGAAGGAAAGAAGAGACCGGATTCTTGACCGATGGGCTGAATACTTTAGTGAACTGTTGAATGTGGCTGCAGAGACGGTGAGATTGGAAGAAGAGGAAGAAGAGGATGGGCAGCCTTGGCAGGATCCTAACCTAGATTTAAAACCAGAGCCTGTACCATCTATAGAAGAAGTGAGGACGGCAATTAAGTATTTGAAGAATAATAAGGCTCCAGAAAGTGATAACATTTCAACTGAGATGATTAGATACGGGGGTGAACAGTTGACGCAGCTTGTTCACCAACTAATTCTGGACGTTTGGGAAACAACATTGGAGCTTAGCGATTATTTGCCCAATTCATAAGAAGAAAGATATGTGTGGTTTATAAGGTCTATGAGACTCACTCCACTGGTTGAGCAGATACTGGGGTAGATCAACAACAGAGCACATCTTCACTGTCAGTCAAATAATGGAGAAATGCTGGATGTGCATCAGCTGTTTGTGGATTTTCGGCAGGCTTATGATCAAACAATGATGGACATGGAGTTCCCACCTAAATGGATAAGACTGGTACAAATGACTCTAACGGGTAGTAAATGCATGGTTAAAGTACAAGGAAATCTTACAGAAGAGTTTGAAGTAAATCAAGGGGATGTGTTACCTATCCCACTCTTTAATGTGGTTTTGGAGCGTGTGATGGGAAAGGTGGAGGTCGGTACGCTGTTCAACCGTGTAACACAGAATCTGGCTTATGCTGATGATGTTGATATGCTGTCTCAGGGCCTAGAGGAAGGACTGGATAGATTAGAAAAGGAAGGAGGTGAAAAGGGCCTAAGAGTGAATAATGCCAAAACTCATTACCTGTTTGCATCTAGGAGGGCCGCACTTAGGGAAGACAAGTGCATACAATTAAATGGGATTAACTACGAGAGATGTGAAAAGTTTAAGTATTTAGGAGTGCTGGTGACAAAAGATAATGACATGAAAGAGCAAATAAAAGCGAGGATTGCTGCGGGCAAATACTGAGAAAGATGTTTGGCCCAGCGAAGGAAGGGGAATTGTGGAGAATAAGGAAAAACAAGGAATTGGAAGAACTCTATGGATATCCAAGTATCGTAAGCGAAATAAGCAACAGATTAAGATGGCTGGGGCACGCCGAGAGAGTGTCAGATAATAGGGCTGTCAAGAAGATCTACAAAGGAAATCCAGGTGATAGAAGATGGAGGAGGCGTGCAGAAGATCGTGAAGATTGGGCTACAATCGTGAGAGAGGCCAAGGCCCTACAAGGGCTGTAGCGCCGAGGAGTGAGTAAGTTCTTCTCGGCATACTCTAAGTCTTTCCTGGTTATTTCCAAAAGTCTCCCTTATATCTTTTTGGTCTCAACAATAATATTATTGGTTTTGACCATATTTCCCTGCGGCATCGCAGCGTGTCACCCATGTCGCTTGTTGACGCTAGATATACCGCGACCGCTGCTCAGCCCCAAGTCATGCACGTAATCGTTAAACTGAGAGAAATTTTATTTTACATGGAATTAATGACGGGAGTTTTATCGCTATAGAGGGATTTCACTGCATGCAGTTGAGTTGTCGACGGGAAGCTTCAGGCAATGTAGTACGCAACAAATCATCATCATCATCATTATTTATCACTGATATGCACGAAGAACTGTCGTCCAGGAGGCAGATTCCGGAAATTTATTGAATATCGGCAGTGATAAATTATTCCAATCCCTAACTCATATTCCGATGGAGGAATATTTGCTCCTTAATTCCAACTTCTCTTAGTGCGATTTTTCCTACTTTTAAATCATGCTGCTTGCCATGGGATCGTTTCCACACTCTACCCTCATAACCATGTACAAGCTCGGTACGGTACTTACAGCGCAGCGTCTGTGGAAACAGAGATATTCACACGATCCTGAGTTGCTGTTCGTTCTTTATCTAAGGAGTTCACAATGTTAGAATTAAATGGGCTAGGAAACAAAACGATATAACATTTAAAACTACCTTTCGGAAGGCGAACTTACTCGTGTGCTGTATGGCTCGAATATTCCTTTTGGAAGTTTTACGATGGTCGTAAAAACAGCCCTGCTCTTTCTTCCTTCAGTTTCCCAGAAGCAACGACTTGACGTTCTTGAAGCGGCTAACAAGTGTAGTCCACCCTGTACAACGGTTATGTTATGAGTCTTGCATAAACTTTAGGGGTAGAGCGTACAATGGAACGACACTCCGGAGTGTAGTTATCGCTCCTCAAAGGGCACGTGCTCAACCATCGGCCATCTAATAGAGTAAAACAGAACAATCTGACACGAGCTCTATCAAAATGTATAGTAAGCTGTCTTTACTTGCCACGAGCACTGTAGGAGTGAGCAGGCCTTCTGTTCCTTCATGTGCAGGAACTTTTATTATAGTTTGACGAAGTTATGAATTAACTACTAAATTCCTCCCCTGAAGGGGGAGGCGGGCCTCTCTCAGGCCGGGAGATTTGTTACGATGAGAGAGATGTTCGGTGAAGGTGAGAGGCCTTTACTAGGAACTGTCCCAACATTCGCCTTAGTGCAAGGGAATGGTAAACCATTCTCAGCACAGCCGGCGGTGGTGATCACCCTCCCTCCTCTGCAACTGCCTGCTATTAAAATGTAAAATAAATCTTATTACTGTCTTTATTGTCTTCTACTTCAGATAAAATATCCCTACTGAGACTCGAAGGCAAACGCCATCCATCGTGTTGGGAAACGTTCACATTTCTTCTTCTTTTTCTTCTTCTTGAAAATGAAAATCTACAGCCTGTTTCCAGACACTGGACCAGGTCAGGAGTGGAATGAATTAAGCCCCCATCTAGCGGCGAGGAATAGGAATTGTGTAATAATAATAATGTTATTTGCTTTACGTCCCACTAACTACTTTTACGGTCTTCGGAGACGCCGAGGTGCCGGAATTTAGTCCCGCAGGAGTTCTTTTACGTGCCAATAAATCTACCGACACGAGGCTGTCGTATTTGAGCACCTTCAAATACCACGGGACTGAGCCAGGATCGAACCTGCCAAGTTGGGGTTAGAAGGCCAGCGCCTTAACCGTCTGAGCCACTCAGCCCGGCAATAGGAATTGTGCCGGCTGCCGAAGCCTGTTGCACTCCTCTGCGACAATGATTAATGAATGACAGATGAAATGAAATGAGTGTTGCTGGAATGAAAAACCATGCATATAAAATGTATAAGGCTGACGTTATTGTATAATTTCGTTTTACAGCACTTGCTTCACTTGGCGATGCCGAGTTTCGCGTAAACTGGATGAGCGTGGTCATGATTTTATTTTATATTTGAGTATCTTTAGGTTAAAAACAAAACAGCCAACTATAAGTACATTTGAAACAAAAGAAAAGATACAATTGTAAATTTACATTTGCAGTATATCCACACACGTCCATAATAGCACAAAAACTGTGGGTAACTGCTGTTTGAGTCATCAGTCCATAGGCTGGTTTGATACAGCTGTCCATGCCACGCTACCCTATGCTAACTTTTTCATTTCTACGTAACTATCGCATCCTACATCTGCTCTAATCTGCTTGTCATATTCATACCTTGGTCTACCCGTACCGTTCTTACCACCTACACTTCCCTCAAACACCAAATGTACAAGACTTGGGTGTTTAAAGATGTGTCCTATCTTTCTATCTCTTCTTCTGGTCAAATTTAGCCAAAAATCGATCTTCTCTCACCAATGCGATTCAGTATCTCTTCATTCTTGATTTTATCTACCCATCTCACCTTCAGCATTCTTCTGTAACACCACATTTCAGAAGCTTCTATTATCTTTCTCTCTGAGCTAGTTATCGTCCAGGTTCAAAAACATCTTTCTAATTCCTATATCAGAAATTTGTTTTCTTAAGAAAGCTCTTCCTTGCTTGTGCTAGTCTGCATTTCATGTCCTCCTTACTTCTGCCATTGTTAGTTATTTCACTACCCAAGTAATAATATTCATCTACTTCCTTTAAGACGTTTCCTAATCTAATATTTAATGCATCACCTGACTTTGTTCGACCGCACTCCATTACTTTCGTTTTGGACTTACTTATTTTCATCTTGTATTCCTTCTCCAAGACTCTGTCCACACCATTCAACAATTTCTTCATATATTTTGCAGAGTCAGGTAAAATAACAATATCATCGGCAAACCTCAGGGTTTTGATACCATTTCCAAATTCCTCTTTGATTTCCTTTATTGCCTCTTCTAAGTGAACATTGAAAAGGAGAGGGTACAAACTACAGCCTTGCCTCACTCCTTTCTGGATGGCTGCCTATTTTCAAAGCTCTCGATTCTTATCACTGCAGACTGATTTTTATACAGATTGTAGATAATTCTCCTTTCTCGGTATCTGATCCCTATCACTTTCAGAATCTCAAAGAGCTTGGTCCAATCAACATTATCGAATGCCTTTTCTAGATCTATGAGGTCTTGTCTTTCTTAATTCGATCCTTTAAGATCAGACGTACATAAAGTCAGGATTGCTTCACGTGTTACCACATTTCTTTTGAAGCCAAATTGATCTTCTCCCAACTCAGTTTCAACTTGTCTTTCCATTCTTCTGTAAATAATACGTGTTAAAATTTTGCAGGCGTGAGATATAACTAATGGTGCGGTAGTTTTCACACCTGTCAGCAGCGGTCTTCTTGGGAATAGGTATAACAACATTCTGCCGAAAATCGGATGGGACTTCTGTATCATACATCTTACACACCAAATGGAACAACCTCTCCATGCTGGTTTCTCCTAAGGCAGTCAGTAATTCTGAGGGTATATCATCAATTCCCGGTGCCTTGTTCCTACTTAGGTCTCTCAAAGCTCTGTCGAATTCTGACCTCAAAATTGGGTCTCCCATGTCATCAGCATCAACAGCCTCTTCTTGTTACAGAACGCTATTATCTTCTTCTTTACCTTGATACAACTGTTGGATATGTTCCTGCCATCTTTCTGCTTTGTCTTCTTTCCCTAGAAGTGGTTTTCCATCTGAGTTTTAATATTCATACACCTAATTTTCCTTTCTCCAAAAGTTCCCTTGATTTTCCTGTATGCAGAATCTACCTTTCCTAGGGCCATACAACCTTCAACATCCTTGCACTTATCTTTCAGCCATTCTTCCTTAGTTGTCCTGCACTTTCTATCTAATTCATTCTTTATTCGCCCGTATTCTTTTCTGACCTATTTTTTTGCGTTCTTTTACTTTCGTCGTTCGTCAATCAGGTCTAATATCTGTTAAGATATCCATTGTTTCTTAGGTGATCTTTTATTTCTTCCTAACTTTTCTTCAGTAGCCTTATTGATCTCATTCTCCATGACTGCCCACTCTTCCTCTACTGTGTTTCGTTCAGCTTTTCATTTAGTCCTTGTGCAACATGTTCCTTGAAACAATCCCCCGCACGATTTTCTTTCAACTTGTCTAGATCTCGTCTCCTTGCATTCCTTCCTTTCTTCAATTTTTTCAACTTCAGATAGCATTTCATGACCAAGAGGTTGTGGTCTGTGTCCACGTCTGCTCCTGGGAACGTCTTGCAATCCAACACCTGGTTTCTAAATCTCTGCCTAATCATAATTAAGTCTATTTGATACCTTCCAGTGTCTCCAGGTCTCGTCCATGTATACAGCCTTCGTTTGTAGTGTTTGAACCAAGTATTAACCAGGACTAAACTGTGATCGGTGCAGAATTCAACCAGATGGTTTACTCTTTCATTCCTTTGTCCTAACGCGAATTCTCCTACTGTATTACCTTCTCTTCCTTGGCCTACCCCTGCATTCCAGTCTCGCATCACAATTACATTCCTATCACTCTTTTCATAGTGTATTACATCTTCTATCTCTTCATATATTGTTTTCATTTCTTCATCATCCGCTGAGCTAGTAGGCATATAGACCTGCACTATTGGGTTGGTGTCTATCTTGACCACAGTAGTCATTTCACTATGCTGGCCATAGTAGCTTACCCGCTGCCCTATTTTCTTATTCATTATTAAACCAAGTCTTGCACAGCTTATATTCGTAAATGTATAAACGTGGAAATCACTTCTTACATCTCTGGTTGCGGGGAGGAGAAAAAACACGGTATGTTAGGTGGGATTTTAAATTTCAGTTTAAGTGAAGTGATTGTTAATTTTTGTCGATGCATATGATAAAGTGATTGCTTGGCGAGTCCAGTAGCGATGGCTTGCAAAACCTCCGTGGTCGAACCGCATGAATACGAGTGGCGAGTGCACCTCAATATTGAGACGTGAAAGTAACCGCAGTGTCCGTAATTATAACAACTTGTGTCGCTTTAGAGAGAAAACAGTTTGAGGGCTGTTTTTTAATTATTATTATTATTATTATTATTATTATTATTATTATTATTATTATTATTATTATTATTATTATTATTATGCACACTGCGCATCCCACTGTTGGCGCTGAAGATCTGAAGAGCGTTGAGTATATTCTGCAAAGTAAGACTGAACTTTGGCTAGGAGAAGTAAGCCATCACATACGATCCTTATTACCTTGTCATTGAAAGCACGAGGGTTGTCTAATAAACCTGCGTGGTCCAAGGAGTAGAATCTCAAATGCTCTCTGTCAGCGTATTTCTTGAGGTTGAAGTCAGAAGAACTTTCCTTCCGCTATGATAAAACGTAATGCCATACGATCCGATCAAAGTACGGTGTACGATACGGAGAAGACCACGCACGAAGAATATTCAGAGTTCGTTCCATGTAAGACAATTATCATAGGTAAGACCAAAAGGCCTTGTCATTTTGAAGTTCGATGTTAAGGGCGTTTTCGAGTAAATATCACTACTTGAGACTTGGTAGGTGATAAGGATACATTTGAGTTTATAGTTTGTGGAGAAACTGCACACGTAAACATAGCGTGAGTATATAGTAACGTTTAAATCCTAGGTGAAAATATGCGTCCTTAATCACAGCTGTAAAGCAGCGGGCGGCACTTCGCGTGGTCCAGGCATGCACACATCTCGTGTGGAGAAAGATAATAATAAAGTTATTTCTTTAACGTCCCACTAACTGCATTTTTATGGTTTTCGGAGACGCTGAGATGCCGGAATTTTGTCCCGCAGGAATTTCTTTTACGTGCCAATAAACCTACGGACACGAAACTGATGTATTTAAGCACCTTCAAATACCAGTGGCCTGAGTCAGGATTGAACTTGCCAAGTTGGGCTGAGAAGGCCGGCGCTCTAGCGTAGGGAAGTTTGAGGTACTGTACATCACTGCGACATGAACATTGTCGTACGCTGCAGGGATCAGTTCGCGGTATTCTATCCACCATGGGTGTGAGCCTTGTGTTGGATTGGTAGACGGTGGCAGTTTACAGCTCAACTAATTTAAGGGAGAACAGAAGAAATGGTTACTTACCTTGGTACTGAATTGAAGCGACTGTGAGTCTTGAAAGGAGGAGCAATTTTGTCAAAAAAAGTCCCTCAATGCATGCTGTTGTGCTTACACGCAATG
The DNA here is from genome assembly GCF_040414725.1 of Anabrus simplex. NCBI lineage: Eukaryota > Metazoa > Arthropoda > Insecta > Orthoptera > Tettigoniidae > Anabrus > Anabrus simplex. The sequence continues at coordinate 220,007,423 of NC_090279.1, read as the reverse complement.
TTGGAATTGCTATCTAAATATGCATAAAACTCCTTCCAACTGTGCTTTTTTCCTTTCCTTAACCATCCTCGTACTTGCCGTTGCTGGTACCTCAGCCCGAGAACAGGGTCCGCCAGACTGCCACTTACAACTCTGCAGTGGAAGCCGCAGTATCTCTCAATCCATATTGGCTGTATATTGTGATCAATTTGCTTTAGAGAAGTTCCATACTTCTGGCGACATTTCCTGATGCTGAGGAAGAGAAGAAGTCTCTATCTAGTGTGAAAATGGAAAACCATGGAAAACCATCTTCACGGCTGCCGACAGATGTCTAGGCTCAACTAACATAAGAAAACAATGGCGCCAGTAGAGTGGCCTGGGCGAGTAAAATCCTCCGTTACTTTTAATAGTTACATGGAAAAACACAGTATGACAGTAGCGCTGACATCAGCTGCTAATTTCCTCATCAACATCTATCACGGCTCTTCATAATACTCTTTTATCAAAACCGTGAAAGAGATGTGGACATCAGTCCACATCTGCTTTTCCACACTATCTTGTCACTTCTACATACAACCTTGGGTTTTTCACATCTTTGAAGACGTTTTCCTTGATAGAATTTTAACACATTGTTTATGATTTTCTACTCTGAGAACGAATTGAATCCTGCGATTTAATTGGAGAAATTTCTTACAGTTCCGTTAGCAGAACTATCAATGACGTCACGAGCTGTTCCTGTGTTCCTTTACCGTTTGCAACAAGGTTAAAGACGGCCACTACCGATAACGAACGAGTATGGTGACGCCCAATGTACGGTAGGTTGGTGTGGGCGTCTTGTGTGTTTAATGCTGAAAGTTGAATATGAATAAGCAATTCCAGAAAAAAAAATGAGTTTCCATCTCACTGGCATATTGTTATAAGATTGGATTTGACTCGTAAGAATAACCTAATTGAATTAATTACGACTTTAATAACGATGTTTTACAAATTATTTAATTTAATTTCGCACAATGTGCATAATTAGAGGACATACTCTTAAGCATTTTCACAGAATTTTGTCAGAGAAATTTCTCTGCGCTTACATGTCATTACGTGATATCTGTCACATGGGTTATCACAAAGTTCATCCGGTTGGTGGTAGATGTCTCTAGTGCAGATACCGTGGTGAAAACCATGAACAGCAAAACGCGTCATGAAGTGTCTCAATGCGTAATTGGCTTTTATCCATTCTCTGTTTTACAAATTATGGAACCCGGTAGCTCGACAGCAAAGTAAATTTCAATTGAAATAAATCTGGTGTACATTAAATGAAATATATCATTAAATACATTTGAACAGTTCACTAATTGGTGAGAACATTGCGGAAATGTATTCGATTAAGACACACATGGCATACGTCCAAGAGCATGGCCGCTGTCCGCTGTCTGTCACGTGATCGCATTGCCATCCCGGTGTACCAGAGAGAAGAATTCAACAATGGCGATGAAGTTTGGATCTTTATTTTCGAGCAGACAAATCGTACTTCGTGTAAATTAAATAGTTATTATTATCGTTTGGTGGTTATGGGGAACGTGAGCGGAACGCCTCGTAAAGTGACCGTGCAAAATGAAGCAGAAGAATCAACGAATGTGATCAAAGTGTCAGACAGAATAGCGCAAAGGCTGAGAGGAGCACCAGAAGAAATACAGGACACAGTTCGAGGCGTAAGTATTACAAACATCCCAAGTTGTGTGCAAATGTATGGCGTCGTTTTGTTAAACCTTAAAAACTGCATTTACCTTCAACATTTTTACCTTATTAGGATCCTTTTGAAGTATTAAAAGTGCGCCCGAGTGGTTTTTTAAGATAACTTTCTAAATACGAGAAAAAATAATCAACATAAATGACGGCATGTTATGAATTAGACTCTTATAGAGGCCAAGGAACAACTAAGGCGTAATGTAGCAATGAGGAGCAAGGAATATTTATGAACTGTGAAGGTGCAAGGAGCATCACATGGACCTCAACGGACGACCGTCAAGTAGAAGATAACCTTCGCAGTTCATAAATACTCCTTGCTTCTCTTCCCTACATATAGGCTTAATTATTCCTCGGACTCTATGAGAGGCCCATACACCCAATACATGTTTCTGTCTTTTGTTGTTTTCCGTACCAAAGAGAGGTACTGCTTGTTAAAACGTGATGAAAATATGCAGGCTAAAATGGCTAGTTTATACGCGCAATCTTCCTGCTATATTAACAGTTGTTCTACTATAGCCACCCGCGTGCGTGAGATCCTTCAAGATGGGTGAAGTTATAACCTCCGTGGTAGTTAGTGATACATTCGTTTTTTTCCTCCCTGGGTCTTGCCCAGTAATATTTGCACATAATGGAACATTTCTGGATTCAGACCATGTGAGCTGAGATGACAGGTTTTGTCTGAAAAGAGCTCTATTACTCTAGTCGTCAGGATATGAGTGTGTCCAAAATGTTCCTCTGTGTGGGGCGGTACAATAACACGCACGGTATTCCCTGCCTGAGGCGACTAAAAGGGGGGGGGGAGAGAGAGAGAGAGAGAGAGAGAGAGAGAGAGAGAGAGAGAGAGAGAGAGTGCGCGCGCGCGCGCGCGCTTGGGTTGGCGACCACGGGGCCCTTAGCTGAGTCCTCACTTTAATATATCCTTGGCCAGCTCTTTTCTAACCCCGACAGTAATAGGTCTTTCATTTTCACGCCCTTCGTAGCTCTTCCCTTTCTTTGGCTGATATCTTCAGTTTTCGAAGTGTTGGACCCCTTCCAATTTTTCCCTCTGATTGGTGTTAATAGAGGATGGTGCACTTCCCCTTAAAACAATAATCACCACCACCACCACCACCACGTGAGCCGAGACAGGGACTCTGTTCTTCTTCTATTTCCGATGCTCGAGAAAGTCTGAGCTGTATACAGCCAGTGAAGTGATATTTTACTGTAATTGCACTCAGAAAGACACCAAATGATAACTGGAACAGTTTCTGGTATTCAAGAGATGCCTTCTCCATTAAACTGAACCACATCCTACCATTGTTCGTTAATTAATTTGCGAAAAGTATATCTTTTTAATAAAATCAAGTAAGATATTTGCATGTACTGAAAAATTCCTGTCTGTGACAAACTGGAAGAACTCTCGTCCCCGACAGGCCGACCTCGAGAACCACCATTATCTGGAACAATTTACATTAGCTTGCAAGTCATGTGCCACTTCAAACATCAAGTATGTGTGTAGCGGGAGCGTGGGGGTGGAAGTTAGAACGCCCCATGGAAATTTTACAAAAAAGAAAATAAACTGACAATAAATAAGAAAGTATTTAAACTTTGAGTGACATCATTGTAGAACCTGTTGAATCTATTTTCTAAGAAGCCTCCAAAGTTGGATTTTAGACCATAAAATGAACAAACAAAGCTGTTGACCTTGATCGTATTGTTCTTGTTTTGCATTTTAATATAAGCTTTTGTAGCACTTGTATCAGGTGTCGTGTGGTCAGCACGGGGACGCTCTCTCACCACGTGGCTTGAGTGAACCTACAACGAGTTCTCAGATGCAGGTAAAATCCCTGACCTGGCCGGGAACTGAACCCGGCACACCGCGGGGCCAGAGCTGACTGTAGACATGTTATAGTACAATGGCAATGAGAACGTTTTGAAGCGTCCCACCTAAATCTGCGACCTCAAATATTTTCGAAATGAAACAAACGGTGTATGTTGTTCCGTAAGCAGACCATTCCAAGTGAACGAAGGAGAGAAACTGAGGTATGGACGTCATTCAAGGATTACAAAAACCAGCCTTTAAAAATCATACGACAGTAAGGACGATACCTGCTGTTTGAGTAGAGTGAATGTGAAACATGACGTAGTTTTTGGTGTTAATGCGTGGATAACCTGTGTTATGTTGTAGCCATAAGCCCTGTCTGTAAAACAAATATAACTTCTCTGCTAAACAATAAAGAGCTTCTGGAGCTTCACATTGCTGTCACCTTTCCATGCTGTTCACAAGGATTCATGTTCTGCGACAGAAAGCAGCATTTCACGATTTCTACACTTATATAAACATACAAAGGCCAAATTAATTGGTAAATGCACGAGAGGCGGGAGGGTTGTTGCCCCTCCCCCCGCCCCGCGCGAGTTGGTATCACCTCTCCAGCACAGCCAAACAACATTCAGTATCGCCCGCTTGCCCACGGCTCTACGCATACCCTCCAGGCTATCCTGCTGCATACTTTCAACAGTATCGTTTCTCGATCATGGTCATAAACGCTTTTTACGTTATTTTTTCATAAACGGCTAACGTTTATACAAATAGAATTGTTGCATTGTAAAACACAATCTCTGTACATAATCGATACGAATATTTTGAACTGCCTTTGCACCCTTAATAGTGGTCGACAGTGTAGATCTACGAGTGACCTGCAGTAAGCCAGTTCGAATGTTTATTTCGAAAATAAATATCAGAACTAATGAGAAGGAAGAGGCTAATTTGAGGGCTATAATTAAGATTCTTGAAAACGTACGTTGTTACAGCCTGGAAGTGACGTTTGATTTCCATGTAACTGTGATTGCTGAAAGTATTTGCAACGTTTTCAAACGCAAGCTGTTACATTTGTGGAGCAAAATCTAGGGAAATGAACCGCGTAAAATCTTGTAATTCAAGAAAATGATCTCTTTGGCCTATCGACACTTCGCCCTTGGATAGGAACGTTTGCGGGTCGTATAGATTGTCTTTCAAACGGGAGAGGAGCAAAAGGCTCTTTGAAGAAGGCTTTTAGGTCGATCATGGTCTTAGTATCGGTGAAAAGCTTAATGACTAGAATGTTGGGGCACTTCTTCCTGGAACTGAAGACATGCCCAGCACTCTGCACAAACTGCTCTTTCACGGGATCGACGTAATGGAATGTTTCAGTTTATGTCTAGCTGTTGAAGGTATGCACAAGGTATTTCACGCTGCAAAGGTGTGCTCCATAAGTTGACCCTCTGTCTTCGAGGGAGGTCCAGCACATCTTGCGTGTTTACATTTCGACTAAACGACTAAACTCGATTTACGTTTAATTTAGATTTTTGGCCACACTGTTTCAGGATGTAATCCAAGATGAGAACGAGCTGTACTGGCACAGGCGGCTGGACAACCTGGAGGACAGTCACAGGAGGATGGTACAGCACATGGAAGATGAGATCGCACGTGCGCAGGCCGAGGTGCGCCAGTGGCTACAGAAGACGCCAGATACAGAAGAAGAGCCTCCGTGTATGGACGCCAAGGAGCTGGTGATGAAATGTTACCAGGAACATCCCAAACAAAGTCTGCTGTGTGCCAGACTTGTGAGGATCTATCAGCAGTGCGTCAACGGTCGTATTCTGGACGTCATCGACCAGAAGGGCACCCGCCAATAAAACTCTTCTCTGTAGTTCAGTTGGAACATGGCCAGTTCTGTGCTCTCAACCGTCCATGTTTCAATGCAATGTCTTTGTGAAATACTGGCCGCTTCTAGGAGTAAAAATATCCCAGACAAACCAGCTTCAAACTACATCTAGACGTTGTTCTTATTCAATTTTAAAGTGGTTAAAAACTTCCCGAAAAACCTTGACTGAACACATGGAAAAATGATCTGTAAGACGCGTTGCCACTTATTAACAAAGATGTTGTTTAAAATAAGTTTTAATTAATAACAAGCATAACAAACATCTTGAACAACAAAGTGTGCCACTACCACCAGTTCTTATATCCATGTCTTCACAAGAGTTCGTTGCTATCTCGACCACCTCATTTCTTTTGTATTTCAAAAATATCTTCAGGCTTCTCATTTTGATAACTTCTCAAAACTGATCTCAACGATCTGAAGGTATTTTTGAGTTTGGTTTATATCTTCTACATTACCCCACAGGTACAGAAAGAAAGATCACATACTGCAGGCAAAAGCCTCTGTGCTGGACACTTTCTATGGCATCAATAATTGTCTTGCGTGAACACGTTTTACAGCTTTGTAATGAGCACTGCATCTTGTATCTGAAAGTCTCCATCATCCATCTGTGTGAGGAAAGTGAGAAAAAGCACTTCAGACTTTTTCAGGAACCCAAAAAAAGATTGCACATGTAAAACAGTTGCAATAGAATGCATTCCATGATGTGTACAAGGAGCAAACAATGCTTTACGAATCCTCACCTGGACTCCAGCCACTTCTGTTATGTCGAGGGCTGAAAATAGCCTACCACTGACTCATGTCAAGGGTCGCGCATTCGGAAGATGGTGAGGTGTTAATGCTACGATAAATTATTAGCAAACAATGTGAGATGTCTGGTGTAATATCAAAGATAAACATTCTAATTCCTTATATCAAACAAAATATTTATTCTTGACTCTCTCGCTTAGAAGTGTGATCAACTCAATATGAGTGGGGTAGGGTGCAGATAGCTCGTACCTGTCTGTTTCTCTTGATACCCGATCATAGCTCAACTATCTGTAGAACACTCCACCAAAAATGTTCTTTGTGGCCATGGAATGCTACATTTTGTTGAGACACACGTAACGTTCCAATAACGTTTTTCTGTTTCTGTAACAGTCTGGATAACTTGATCAGTCGTTTTGTTAACGATTAGACTTGCCCGTAACGTTTTCAAATTTTCAAAACAAGTTTAATGTCGTTCAGAGTTTCATTGATTTGGACTTTTGGATGAAGTTTCCACCAAGACTCGAAACTGTTCGTAAACTTTGATTTATTACGACTCACATATTTTATTTGCTATTTGCTTTACGTCGCACCGACACAGATAGGTCTTATGGCGACGATGGGGCAGGAAAGGCCAAGGAATGGGAAAGAAGCGGCCAACTATCTCCAGGATTGTGCCTTTGCTGGCAGGACCTAGTGTTTACAGTGCACTATGTCTTCTGGTATGGGCTAGAGCAATTTTGTTACTTTCGTTGATCTGTCTCTGTCTTATCCTTGGCTTTGACAAAATGAAAGTGACTGAGGTATGAGCGATGCTAGTAATGCCATTCTTTCTGCAGCCAGTCCCTGTTATGAATAGTGTGAAAATGTTGCTCATACGGTCGGTTGGTGTATGCATTTCAGTAGGCTTGGCAGACTGATATGTAATAGCAACTTCTGGCTCAGTGAGGAAAGCAACGGGAAACTATCTCACTCCTCATTTCCCTAGCACGCCTCTTCAGTGATGTCTAGGCCATCTATGACAGCTGATGGCAGAGCTGTTGAGGATCCAACCAGCCCTAGGGCTGATAACTAAACATACATCTTCCGGATGCGAGCTCACAGCTGCGCGCCCCTAACCGCACGGCCAACTCGCTCGGTACTCAAATATTTGTCAGAGCCGAAGAGCCTACACAAACTGTAAAAGCTTTGCTTTTTTTGTGTGTAGAGAATGCCATCTAGGTTCTGACTTATACAGAACGAATCAATCAATCAATCAATCAATCAATCAATCAATCAATCAATCAATCAATCAATCAATCAATCAATCAATCAATCAATCAATCAAAAATCTGCATTTAGGACTGTCATCTAGATGACACATTCCCTATCAACTGCTTTTCCTTACAAGTTTTCAAAGAACTTTGGAATTTATCGAACATTTCCCTTGATAAATTCCTCGTCCTATAATGTACACTTTGTCCTCTTGAATTCCAACTTTATCTTCATTTTCTTTAAATTGTGTTTCTGAAGAGCACACACAATCCTGTAACGGAGATACGCCTTATTTTAGTCACGGACTCGCAACGGGCGAACCTCTTGCCTGGCCCACAATTTGGACTGAGCTATCCTATTATTTTAAGCTTACAATGAAAATAATGCAAGAATCCGGGTCGGATAATTACGTCACGAGACGATTGGCCGCAGAAGTCCGTTGACTTGTGAAGAGGCTCTGTGCATGTTCTTGTCCTGTTTTACATGTCGAGGCCTAGGGCGCCTCAGTCACACTTCCCTTTCTTTACCTTCATTTTTCAAAGGACTGGATCTCTTCATTTGCCCTCGGTGATTAGCGCTACATGGTTGTCCAGTTGTACTTCTTCTTAAAACAGTAATGTGTGACCAGTATCCAGTATTCGGGAGATACTGGGTTCGAGCCCCACTGTCGCCAGCCCTGAAGATGGTTTACCGTGGTTTCCTATTTTCACACCAGGAAAATGCTGCGGCTGTACCTTAATTAAGGCCACGGCCGCTTCCTTCCCACTTCCAGCCCTTTCGTGTCCCATCGTCACCATAAGACCTATCTGTGTCAGTACGACGTAAAACAACTTTAAAAACAACAACAGTAGTCGCCACCACGCTAATCAGAGGGAACAATGGGAGGGATGCATCGGCAAAAAAAAAAAAAAAAAACAGGGCCACGAAAGGAGTGAGAATGAAGGACTCCCTCGGCCTCGAACCTGATAAGTGTTAACCAAGGGAGGTCGGGTAGGGTTGCTATGGTGAACAACCCAGACAATGGAAGCGAATCACTCACCATTTGATCACAGCTGTATTTGAGCTCGTTGAGAGGTCAATAACTGTCAATAAGCCTTATAGTCTACAGGAGCTTGAAATTCATAAAGAAACGTTGAGAAACTTCTGACTCGGAATTGAATGGCTTTTTCCAACTTAATTACCGAGTTATGAGCATCTTTCTTCACATAGTCCGCTAAGCTCACATTACACATGACCTATGCCTCGTACTGCATTTTCCCTATCTGTACAGTCCGGCTCTGTGGCGTGTTGGCCTTTGGCCACAGGGGTCCCGGGTTCGATTCCTGGCAGGGTCGGGAATTTTAACCATAATTGGTTAATTTCTCTGGCACGGGGACTGGGTGTATGTGTCGCCTTCATCACCATTTCATCCTCATCATGACGCGCAGGTCGCCTAAGGGTGTCAAATCAAAAGACCTGCACCTGGCGAGCCGAACATGTCCTCGGACACTCCCGGCACTAATAGCCATACGCCATTTCGTTTTTCCTACCGTAGGCCTACACTTTCTAGCTTTCCCCTCAACTGACGCCATTTTAATAACAAAAGTTCCACTTGGCCGCCGTCCTATCAACTGTAGCGTTAGGCCCGTATTCATGAGAAGTTTGCTGAGTTGAGTTTCAAGAAAGCAGGGTGTGGCGAAGTAAACACTGATAAGTAACGACGTCAAGAATTTAGATATGAATTTGCCAATGAAACCGATAGGATAGCGGTGCGGTGTAGCGACTCCCATCATGGGGTTGGGTTTTACTGTTTTATAGATTGCAATAGACGCTACATTGAATACAGTTCAGTAGTTCCAATCTTCCCAAAGAACCGGGATCATTCCAACACACAACACGCTGAAATTAAAACGTAACAGTACAATAATAGCACATTAAAAAATCTTCTACAATTAGCTTTTATTAACCGTTTGTTTATCGAATCTATACAGTGTTTGAATTAATTCAGGTGTTATATCGTCAATACCTGAACTCTCCTTCCTCTGATTTCACCAATACTATCCGCCATTTTATTAACTTTCTGGTCTCGAAGACTTCTCATGTACGGAGCAGTACAGAGCTTCTAAGCTTAACCCACGTCGTCTTCATGAATTGCTATTTGCTTTACGTCGCACCGACACAGATAGGTCCTATGGCGACTGTTGGATAGAAAAGGCCTAGGAATGGGAAGGAAGCGGCCGTGGCCTTAATTAAGGTACAGCCCCAGCATTTACCTGGTGTGAAAATGGGAAACTACGGAAAACCATCTTCAGAGCTGCCGGCAGTGGGGTTCGAGCTCACCGTCTCCCGATTACTGGATACTGGCCGCACTTAAGCGACTACAGCTATTGAGCTCGCTTTCTTCATGAATACTAACGCTCAGGTTCTTTTGAGTGACAATCTTAACAATAATGTTATTTGCTTTACGTCCAACTAGTTTTACATTGAGACGCCGAGGTGCCGGAATTTTGTCCCGTAGGAGTTGTTTTACGACCGACACGAAAATCTTCAAATACTGCCGGACTTGAGTCAGGTTGTAGTGAGAAGGGCAGCGCCCACCATGTTTACAGTACTGTTGACATGAGTTTTAATTTTGAAACTTTAAAACGTGTACAAGTGTACCACTAACTTACAGTGATGTAGAAAGACCTCGCCTTTATATTCCGTAACGTGAGTCAAGAGTCCGCCTCTGTCAGCCCCGATGGCCCGGGTTCATCCATCCTGGAAGTGGTTTTCCGTGGATTCCCACCAACTAACTTAAGGCCACGGCCGCTTCCCCGCGCAAGGCCCCTGTTGAGCATAGCTGTGGAGGCAAGGCACTGGTTCTCCTACCCAGTTGTATCCCCCGGCCGAATGTCTCACGCTCCAGGTGGGATCCCTCGCTGAGTCCGAGGGAAGGGTAAACAGATTAAGAAAGAAAGAACACGAGTCAGAAGAGTAAGTAAAACCAAAGAATGGGCTTAAAAATAATAATTTACGTATCGGAGTCTTTTAATGGAAATGTCACCTGACCTACCTGTGGTAGTCGTTAAATGTGCGTCACGACGTCACTGCAACATGCTTGTGGATCAGGGCGCGGGACTCTCATCCAGTAAGGATACCTCTTCTCCTGAGGATACTGAGCGGAGTGCCAGTATCCCCTGCCTCAGGGGGCGTGCTTTTACCATGGGGCCAGGCTCCTCACTTTCATCTATCCTATCCGACCTCTCTTTGTCAACTTGTTCTTTTCCAACCCCGACGCCATTAGGTTCGCGACAGCTGGGGAGTCTTTCATTCTCACGCCTTTCGTGGCCCTTGTCTTTCTTTGGCCGACGCCTTCAGTTTTCGAAGTGTCGGATCTCTTCCATGCTTTCTCTCTGATTAGTGTTATATAGAGGATGGTTGTACTTCCTCTTAACACAATAAAAGTAGTTAGTGGGACGTAAAGCAAACAACATTAAACTAGAGAACAAGAACAATACGATCGAACTTTCGAGGCTTTTCAGAACGGATCTGTTGCTTCTCGTCTCTGTATGTTTATCAGTTTCCATGAAGGGAGTTCTAACCTGCCCCTGTCAGAGACTTCTTACGCATATGATGCAAGTCCCTGTAGTCGTTTGCTTTAATTGATCATACCACTAGTTATCAGCGAAATTATAACTAGAGACGGGAATTCGCCTATTTTATTCCTGTGTTCAGAAAAGTAGGCTTTTGAGATATAAATCCGTTTTAGGGTCTTTTTAGCTATTTTTCGTTTGTTTTATTGTGTCTATAAACGCCTATTTCAGGGGTTTGTGCCTATTTGGAGTATAATTGCTTATTTTATTCCTTTTGACTATTTTAAAAAAAGCTGATTTCCTTCCAGTGCATTGTATTGTAGCTAGTGTGCTCGACAGAATTATCTTCTCTTATCTCAATATCTGTTTAACCCACGAACAAAAATGGGAATTCTCAGGAGTCACAAGAAATAGTTCTAGGGAAATTTCCATCAGGAGAAACAAGGAACAATTTGACCTCGAAGCCTTGAACCCCTCCAACCTCCTAAGTCAACTCATATGCCCTGTACCTCCCTTTCGATGCGAACTGTTGCACGTGTACTGTTGTGATTTATTGTGAAGGGGAAGAAGAAGAAGTGTGTTTGGGGCAATGCCCAAAGAAAAATCGTCGAGGTGAAGCAGTGGATCACAGGAGATCCCATTTTCACTACTGATGAAAGGGTAGTCTCTCAAGCTTGCTGTAAGGAGGTGAGTTCGTTTGTTCCTTTTACCTTTTTTGTGAACAATCATCGCATTTCATTGTAGCATATATAGGCCTATTAATTTATGTATTGTGGCAAGTTGTTTTGTTGTAATGCTGTATTATCAAGGGTTATGAATTTCATTTTGTTGGTCCGTACTGAACTGAGAATAACATATGAATAGTAACACAGTAAGGTTTCCACCTATTCAGTACTAATATGTATTTACAATGTTATAAATTACATGGAACTAGTTTCGACCCGCCTAGGGGTCATCATCAGCCATATTAAAGCATACATAAGTATTCTGTCGAATCCTAAAAACATGTTATTTTTAACTGTAATAATCGTATGGATTTTATAATTTATAAAGTGAAGTTTGGTAATGAGATGAGAAATGTTAGTATGGTACAGGTGAGTAGTAAATAATAATATATGTACAAACAAGTTTGGAACAAAGTACTAGTGGGGTGCTTAGAGTTGTAAAATATAACCTCGTGGATGTCAGTAGTCCTCGTACTAAAGAAGCAATGTAAAATGACACATATAAACATATATACAAGTATGTACAAAGTCTGGAGAGTAAAGAGTGATACTCTTTTATGTTGAGTTGGCTTGACACTGATCACTTAAGCGGAGAAATTAGGTATTTGGTGTATTAAAGCTGTGTTGGTCAGTTGCGTTGTTGGTTGTTGGACGTGAAGTTGTTTTTGAATTTCTGGTTGAGAAGAAGGTGGAAACTGCGCGTGGATATATTGATTCTCAGTTCTTAGCGGAAACCAAATTGGACCTGTTTAAATGGAGAATGTCAGTAAAAACAAAAATGGAGATAGGAAAAGGTTAACATAAAGTGAAAGGACGCTTACCTCGCGCTGCGGTGTGTGTAGTATAGCTGATGGTGTGCGATTGGTGGCGGGGAGAGAAGTGTGGGCGAGAGGAGGGCAGGTGCGTGCGGGTTAGGAGGGGGTTAGGAAGAGTGGGGGTGGCTTGGGGTGAGGTGGGGGTGGGGAGCTTTTAAGGCGGGGCTGAAGGGTGCGGGAAAAAGGGTAATTGTCTCGGAAAAGTACCTTTGATTAGACTTAGGATTGAGTTTTGGTTGGCTGCATTATTGTTTCTGAGGAAAGTGATGAATAGATCGAAGAGTATGTTGGGTTTCTCTGAGATTTCATTGAGATTGTGACTGGCGTTGAAGTATTGGTCTAGGTGTATGTAGTAATTTTCCATTATGTTGAGTAAAGGGCCCTTGTTTGCTAATTCGAGGATGTCCATGTCCTGTTCGATATTGGTGAAATTATGGTTATAATCATGCATGTGTTGGCCGATGGCTGAAAACCTGTTGTATTTTATTGCATTAGTGTGTTCGTGGTATCTGGTATTGAAGTTTCTACCGGTTTGTCCGATGTAGGATTTTTCACAGGTGTTGCATTTGATCCTGTAAACTCCTGATTTTACAAAACTGCTGGTCTTGTTGATGTGTGAAGTATTGTGTAAGACGTTCGTGTTCTTATTGTTGGTTTTGAAGGCTATTTTAACGCCTTGTTTCTTGAAGGTATTGGTTAACTTGTAGATATCATTGTTGAACGTGAAGGTGGAGAATGTTAGAGGTTTAGTCACTTCTTTTTTGAGGGTAGTTTTAGGGCGATGTTTTTGTTTATTGATTATCCTTTCTATAAAATGATTGCTGAAGCCGTTGTATTTTGCAATTCCGCGAATTGTGTTAAGTTCGTTCTTTAGATCTTTCTTGGACATAGGTATGCTGAAGGCTCGGTGAACTAGGTTGTTGTATGTGGCTCGTTTGTGGGACTGGGGGTGCACTGAATCTTGGCGAATGGTGGAGGCTGTTTGAGTAGGTTTTCTGAATATTTTATAACTGAAAGAATCTGAGTTTCTAGTGATAGTTAAATCTAGGAAGTTGATTTTTTGATTTGATTCGGATTCTAGTGTGAATTTGATATGAGAATCAATAGTGTTGAGTTTTAAGAGGGTGGTGGAGGCATTAATTGATTGCTCATTCATGATTACGAAGACATCGTCAACATATCTGGCCCAAAAGAGAATGTTTTCAAATTCATTGTCAATTTTGGTGTGTTCGAGGAAGTCCAGGTATATTTCTGCTAAGATGCCTGAGGCCGGTGATCCCATTGCCAAACCATCTTGTTGATATATAACATTGTCGAAAGTGAAGAAGTTGTTGTTGATGATTAGTTTTAATACTGTGATAAAGTCTTGTGTCTCTAGTTTGCTTAAGTGGCTGTTTTTGTTTAAATTGTTTTTAATTATTGGAATTAATTTTGATACTTGTATGCTTGGGTACATGTTTACAATATCGAAAGAGTGGATGGAGTAATCCGGTTGCAAATTGAAATTGTTAAGTTTTTCTACTAGCTCTGATGTGTTTTTAATGTTTAATGTTTTTAATCAATTAATGCCTCCACCACCCTCTTAAAACTCAACACTATTGATTCTCATATCAAATTCACACTAGAATCCGAATCAAATCAAAAAATCAACTTCCTAGATTTAACTATCACTAGAAACTCAGATTCTTTCAGTTATAAAATATTCAGAAAACCTACTCAAACAGCCTCCACCATTCGCCAAGATTCAGTGCACCCCCAGTCCCACAAACGAGCCACATACAACAACCTAGTTCACCGAGCCTTCAGCATACCTATGTCCAAGAAAGATCTAAAGAACGAACTTAACACAATTCGCGGAATTGCAAAATACAACGGCTTCAGCAATCATTTTATAGAAAGGATAATCAATAAACAAAAACATCGCCCTAAAACTACCCTCAAAAAAGAAGTGACTAAACCTCTAACATTCTCCACCTTCACGTTCAACAATGATATCTACAAGTTAACCAATACCTTCAAGAAACAAGGCGTTAAAATAGCCTTCAAAACCAACAATAAGAACACGAACGTCTTACACAATACTTCACACATCAACAAGACCAGCAGTTTTGTAAAATCAGGAGTTTACAGGATCAAATGCAACACCTGTGAAAAATCCTACATCGGACAAACCGGTAGAAACTTCAATACCAGATACCACGAACACACTAATGCAATAAAATACAACAGGTTTTCAGCCATCGGCCAACACATGCATGATTATAACCATAATTTCACCAATATCGAACAGGACATGGACATCCTCGAATTAGCAAACAAGGGCCCTTTACTCAACATAATGGAAAATTACTACATACACCTAGACCAATACTTCAACGCCAGTCACAATCTCAATGAAATCTCAGAGAAACCCAACATACTCTTCGATCTATTCATCACTTTCCTCAGAAACAATAATGCAGCCAACCAAAACTCAATCCTAAGTCTAATCAAAGGTACTTTTCCGAGACAATTACCCTTTTTCCCGCACCCTTCAGCCCCGCCTTAAAAGCTCCCCACCCCCACCTCACCCCAAGCCACCCCCACTCTTCCTAACCCCCTCCTAACCCGCACGCACCTGCCCTCCTCTCGCCCACACTTCTCTCCCCGCCACCAATCGCACACCATCAGCTATACTACACACACCGCAGCGCGAGGTAAGCGTCCTTTCACTTTATGTTAACCTTTTCCTATCTCCATTTTTGTTTTTACTGACTTTCTCCATTTAAACAGGTCCAATTTGGTTTCCGCTAAGAACTGAGAATCAATATATCCACGCGCAGTTTCCACCTTCTTCTCAACCAGAAATTCAAAAACAACTTCACGTCCAACAACCAACAACGCAACTGACCAACACAGCTTTAATACACCAAATACCTAATTTCTCCGCTTAAGTGATCAGTGTCAAGCCAACTCAACATAAAAGAGTATCACTCTTTACTCTCCAGACTTTGTACATACTTGTATATATGTTTATATGTGTCATTTTACATTGCTTCTTTAGTACGAGGACTACTGACATCCACGAGGTTATATTTTACAACTCTAAGCACCCCACTAGTACTTTGTTCCAAACTTGTTTGTACATATATTATTATTTACTACTCACCTGTACCATACTAACATTTCTCATCTCATTACCAAACTTCACTTTATAAATTATAAAATCCATACGATTATTACAGTTAAAAATAACATGTTTTTAGGATTCGACAGAATACTTATGTATGCTTTAATATGGCTGATGATGACCCCTAGGCGGGTCGAAACTAGTTCCATGTAATTTATAACATTGTAAATACATATTAGTACTGAATAGGTGGAAACCTTACTGTGTTACTATTCATATGTTAATGCTGTATTAGTTGTGAACTTTCAATAAATTATATTGCTAAAATGGAATGGATGAAAATTAAATCGGTATTTTGAACTGAGATTAATTTCCTGTGAAAATAGATGTTTACAACTGAAATGCAATTTTTAAAACTCCCTTTAAAATCGAGGAATCTATTACACTTCCGCTAAGCCTTCGCGAAACACAGGTTGCAGATCCAATGTAGCCCGACTAGGATGATGCCACAACGTGTTTTACAAGGTTGCCAAGGTTACAAGACCAGGCCAGCGAAAAAACCGTTCGTCTGGATTGGTGAGGTCCGGTTAGTAACCGTTGTGTTTGGGAGGGGGGGGGGGGGGAGAGGGATACCAAAGAGAGTCTGAGGGGCGTAAGCTCCCAGGTTAACAAGCCTCTAACACCCCCTCTAGAGTCTGGCAAAATTATGACAAAAATAAGATTGGTTTTCATTTTTTGCTAGTGGTTTTACGTCGCACCGACGTCTTATGGCGACGATGGGATAGGAAAGGTCTAGGAGTAGGAAGGAAGCAGCCGTGGCCTTAATTAAGGTACAGCCCCAGCATTTGCCTGGTGTGAAAATGGGAAACCACGTAAACACATCTTCAGGGTTACCGACAGTGGGATTCGAACCCACTATCTCCCGGATCGCGCGGCCAACTCGCTCGACAAAATAAGGTTATGGGCGCATGTCACGACGATTTCAAATTACGCGTTTTTTAATTTTCAACGTGTGTGGCGGCCTTGTCGGCACAAATTATGCAGGATCTATTGCAGACAACAGAAAATAGTCATGACAGCTGACCCGGCTAACCAAAGCCGGCGAATAGAAACAAATAAAATGTTCACAAATCTGAGATTTATAGTGCCTCCGTTTTCATTCTTCTATATAAGTAAGAATACTGCTAGGTGGGTCCTTGGCAAGCATAAAGAACGGATCTCTCCTCTACGTTACTCTGCTATCGTTTCACGTCTTTTTAATTATATTTTTCACCCGGTGAACTCGACACGATACTGCCAAATTATAACTGAAAATCCTTGACGACATATTACCATGTAAATTACTAATTCCCTTGTTCCTACTTTAAAGTTTTGTACTTCTAGAAACATCACGTCTAGTAGTCTTTTTCTTTTTTTATGAAACAAATGCAAGAAATATACTAAGCATTATTGATAATTAGCCAAACTGTAGAAATTTAAGATATAGGGACAATGTAATTTATGTCACTTTTATTATTTTTCAGATCAAATGTGAGAAAAATACCACAGATCAACTTAGAAATACTGCGATGCATCTGATACGAGTACAGAAATCTGTATCAACTCAGCCTTTTTACCAGTCCACTTTGGGCAGGGACCAACAACCATTTTCTTCAGACCTATGCACTGCAATGTTGGGAGCTAATATGCCCCTGGTGGGGTCATTTAGGATTGTGGACGAAGTCAGGGAAGTTTTAACCGAACCTCTGGGAAGGCAGCCGCTGTCAGCGAAATAAAACCAGATGAAGTGACTTAATTTAAGTTTTGTCCAATCACTTCATGTGATGTTCAGAGATCTTTCTTTCAGTACAAAAACATTATGCATGAGAGAACAAGACTGTTGCCGGAAAACATTGAAACGTTGCCTGTAAATTCCTTTTATAGTAATTAAGTGTGTTATTAAATTATAAGAAATTTTTTCATGCCTATTTTACACGTTAATGCTCTATTTTGGCAAATTTAAGAGCCTATATGCCTGCCTATTTTAACTGTTCTTAGTGCCTATAATTCTCGTCTCTAATTATAACATTACCGTACAGCTGCGTCCTCTCCACTGCTTGTGGAGCTCTCCGGTTGTTGTTCATGACCCGCGATGCTCTACAGCGCATGTCTCTCGTCACGTGATTCTTGCGCAAAGGCGGCGCTTATCTGTCGTTCGTTCCGAGTGCTGTTTCTATTAGAAGCGAAGTAGGGTTGTCTGCGAGTGTTCCCCATTACCTTCTAATGAACTGTCGGCATCTCTAAAGCGCTCAATGTTTTCATATCTTAATTAAGGCCACGGTCGCCATACGACCTGGTGTATCGGTGCGACCCAAACAAACACCTTGCTTTTCAGTACGACCTCTATTGGCTGACTCTTGTTCTCTTCGCACCCTGTGGGTGCGGGCGATAGAATAACACCCACGGTATCCCCTGCCTGTCTTAAGAGGCCCCAGGGGATCTGAACTTTCGAGCGTTGGTTGGCGACCATGGGGTCCTCAGCTGAGACCTGGCATTACTTCCACTTACTTGTGCCAGGTTCCTCACTTTCACCTATCCTATCCGACCTACCTTGGTCAACTCTTGTTTTTTTACGACCCCGACGCTATTAGGTTGCCAGGCCAAGGGAGTTTCATTTTCACACCATTCGTGGCTTTTGTCTTTCTTTGGACCATACTTTCATTTTCAAAGGTTTCCTCTCTGATTAGTTATATACATAGGATGGTTGCCTAGTTGTACTTCCTCTTAAAACAATAAACACCACCACCACCTCCACTCACAGTCCAGCTCCATGCCTAAATGGTTAGCGTGCTGGCCTTTGGTCACAGGAGTACTGGGTTCGATTCCTGGCAGGGATGGGAATTTGAACCATCATTGGTTAATTTCGCTGACATGGGGACTGGGTGTATGCGTTGTCTTTATCATCATTTTGTCCTCATCACGACGCGCAGGTCGCCTACGGGAGTCAAATCAAAGGACCTGCATCTGGCGAGCCAAACTTGTCCTCCGACACTAAAATCCATATGCAGTTCACTCACGCACGCAAAGGCTCGAGCGATAGTAAACAAATATGGTCGCCATGTGCTCTCCTAGTCATACGCAGTGTAACCTGAACTCATTCCTTGTACCCTAAGAGCCTACAACTTGAGTACCATAACCCAACATGCAGCTGATGCTCCTGATTTCAAGAAATAGCCGTTTACAGTGGTTTCAGGCAAAAAACACTGCGAGGTATGAAACCAGACAGTGATTTAGAATTTTTCAATTTTCTTTTACCGATAATTTGTTCGGAGAAATTACTAATGAAACCAATCGGTATGCAATAACAATAGTAATAATGATTATAAAAGTGTAAAATAATTTGTCTGCTTTTACTGCTCCAGTACAGCTTGCTGTAAACATTTGTCATCATTTAAGAGCAAGTGCTATCTCCAAAATCGTGAAAGATGAATACAGGTCATAAGATAGGAATTCACATTTAAAATACGAGTAGCAAGAACGATACAGAGAACTTTAATTCGGGGGGTAAGGGTTAGTGGGGCTTATGGAAGAAATAAAGTAGAACTGGCTGAGTAGGCAGAGAGGATGCATCTGGATGTGTTAGGAGTTAATGATATTTGGGTAAAGGGAGATAACAAGGAAGAGATATGACACTATAAAGTGTACTTGACGGGTGGGAAGGGCAGAGTGTGGGGTAGGACTGTTCATCAACGTAACGTAGTTTCCGTAAGGCACGTAAGTGAGCAAAAAATGTGGATAGATTTGGCCGTTGGAGGAATTGGCTCAGTGTATTCCCAATTGAGGTTGAAGTTGACAAGTTGGAATGAGGACTGAAGAATAAGAAAAGGTGAATGCGGGCAAGATATGGGAAGTGTTCGCTGGACTTCTGTGCTAATATGAGTTTAGGAGTTATGAATGGTGGTGGTGATTATTGTTTTAAGAGGAAATACAACCATCCTCTATATACTATTAATCAGAGAGAAAAAATGGAATGGATCCAACACTTTGAAAAACGAAACTATCGGCCAAAGAAAGACAAGGGCCACAAAGAGCGTGAAAATGGAAAACTCCCCAGGTCTCAAGTGCTCTAATTCTGTTAGGGTTGCAAAAGAAGAAGAGTTGACCAAGGGAGGTTGGACAGGATAGATGAAAGTGAGGAGCCTGGCACAAGTAAGAGGAAGTAATGCCAGGTCTCAGCTGAGGACCCCGTGGTCGCCAACCCACGCTCCCAAGTTGAAAGCCCCTGAGGCCCCTTTTAGTTGCCTCTTACGACAGGCTGGGTATACCATGGGTACAGGGAGATAGCAGTTACGAATTACATTCTTTACGCATAAGGCTATTCACAGCTACACATGGGAGGGTAGGGGTACCACATCTATAATAGACTATAATTATCATAGCCGACTTCGATTTCAGGAAATCTGTTAGGAACGTACAGGTTTTCGATGATACAGACAACTATTTCATCTGTAGTGAACTGAGTATCTCTAGGCCTACAATAGAGAAAGTGAAATGTGTTTCTAGACCGATAAGGGTAGAAAATCCCCATGACGAGGAAATTAGAAGTACATGGATATGATTAGTGAAAAGTTCCAAACAATGGACAGTCAGCAGGTTCAAGATATAGAAAAAGAATGGGTGCCATACAGGGATGCTGTAGTAGAAACAGCAAGGGAATGCCTAGGAACAACTGTGTGTAAAGATGAAAAAGTGAACTACTTGGTGAAATGATGAAGTGAGAGCAGCTTGTAAACATAAAAAGAAGGCTTATCAGAAATGGCTCCAAACAAGGGCTGATGCAGACAGGGAATTGTATGTAGATCAAAGCAAAACAAATAGTTGTTGAATCCAAAAAAAGTATTGAAAAATTTGGTAATAACCTGGAAGGGCTAGGTCAAGCAGCAGGGAAACCTTTCTACAAGCTCACTGCACCTTGATTCACTCTCACTCACTACACTACCATCATGGGAGAACAAACGTCCTAAATACTTGAAATGATTTACCTGTTCCAGCTTTGTATTCTCAAACTGACATTTAGTTCTCCCAGGTTTCTTACCTACTGACATCAATTTGTCTTCGAAAGGCTAATTTTCATACCATACTCATTACACCTACTTTCAAGTTGCAAGATATTAGACTGCAGGTTGCTATTAAGACCAAGTCGTCAGCATAGGCCAGACTGCTTACTACATTTCCAGCTAACTGAATCCCTCCCTGCCATTTTATACCTTTCAGCAGATGATCCATGTAAACTACGAACAGCAAAGGTGAAAGATTACAGCCTTGTCTAACCACTGTAAGTACCCTGAACCAAGAACTCATTCTACCATCAATTCTCCCTGCAGCCCATTTGTTAACATAAATGCCTTTGACTGATTTTAATCCTATAGTTTCCCACGGCGAACATCTTTTCTCTCGGTACTGTCGTATGTCTTCTCTAGATCTATGAAACTTTAATACAACTGTCTATTGCTCTTGTAGCATTTTTCAATTACCTGGCGCATACTGAAAATCTGATCCTGACAGCCCCTCTGTGGTCTGAAACCACACTGGTTTTCATCCAACTTCCTCTCAAACACTGATCGCACCCTCCCTTCCAAGATGTCAGTGAATACTTTGCCTGGTATACTAATCAATGAGATACCTCGATAGTTGTTGCAATCCTTCCTGTTCCCTTGCTTATAGAAAGGTGCAATTACTGCTTCTGTCCAATCTGAAGGTACCTTACCAACACTCCATGCTAATTTTACTACTCTATGAAGCCATTTCAACCCTGCCTTCCCACTATACTTCACCATTTCAGGTCTAATTTCATCTATTCCTGCTGCTTTATTTATTTACCATCCTTTCCAATTCTTCAAACATAGCCCTTTAAGGCATTTATCTTCCTTATGCCTCAGTGTTATTTGAAACCACTTGCATTGCTTCTGTGGGGTGCTGTTCTATGGAGATGATTTTTGGAACTGATGAAATCGGATAATATGTATAGAAATCCCGTGGAGATATTTTGTATACTTGAAGCATTGTGTAGCAGTTGTTTTGAAAGTGTAATTTTCTTTGGTGTAATTTGATTTGATTGTTTGGATTTCAGGTACGTTTATTGTTGTGATATCTAAGATACTAATTGAAAATAATAAATAGATGATATGAAGTTTTAAGTTTAGAGAATTTACGGAAATGTGGAGGGGTTTCAAATGCAGATTACTGCATGTTGAGTAACATAACCTTACATTTTTTGTCCAGAACAGAATGTTGAGAAGCAAGTTAGGCAAGAAGGAAATAATTGAATTGTTGGAAGATATTACGTCGGCTGGGGAATCAGAAGACAATGACAGGGATCCAAGGCGTGATATGGATGAAGATAGTGAAATATATGCTGACGAGAGTGATAGTGACGTGCGAACAAGACCGAGGACACCAGGCGTCATACGTGAAGGCTTAGAAAATGAGGGTTATCACATCTATTTCGACAATTATTTCACAAGCTTAGCATTAGTTGGGAAACTCAAGTCAAAGGGACTCCCTTCCTGTGGAACAGTAAGTAGTAACCGGAAAGGGATTCCAGCTCTGAAGCATGACAAAGAACTCGAGAGGGGTGACTGTGACAGGCAAGTTAGATCTGATGGTATAGGTTGTGTGAAATGGAAGGACAAGCGTACAGTGATGTTCTTGTCAACTATTGAACCACCTACAGAAGTAAGCACAGTAAACTGAAAAAACGGAGATAGTAGTGTTACAGAAATAATGTGCCCGAAAATAGCACAATCTCTCACAGGAAATATGGGATGTGTAGACAAGGCAGACATGCTAAAATCCTTCTATGCTCTTGATTGAAAGTGGTTGTGGGTTCGGATCCCACTGGTGTCCGGTTGGCCATTTTTGTTCTGTACTTAACATCTCTTCAATACGTACTAAATGTACGCAACACGACCTAATAAGTTGAAAGTCGGTTTCGATTACAATGCAATTGTGAAAATTCAATATTCATTAAAAAAGATCAGGGTTGCAATTATTTTGGAATTTTGTTGACGTTTCAGTTGTGAATGGTTATATTTTGTACCGCTTAGGTAATGCAAATAAGAATATGCGTCTGAAGGATTTCTGTAGAAATGTTGTCTCTGGCCTAGTAGGAAGTAAGAGTTTCCAAGACTCTGCTGGCCCATCTACCACTCCTAAACTGACGAGTTTTGAACCTCATGTGGCAGCAGAGAAAAGAATGTCTGAAACAAAACACATGCCAATAGATGGCTCTTAAAAACGCTGTGGATACTGCAGTACGAAGAAGGCACCCACAGGACAAGATGGTCATGTTTCCTCCCTTTCCAACAGTGACTGTTTATTTAATGAAGACTGAACAATACTTTTTGTCTTATGTAAAAGTCTGTGTAACTTGAGTAAAAGACTCGTACTGTTAAGCAGTGACCCAGAGGCACAGTGGTCTCAAATGAAACCCCACCATAATTTTCTACATTTTACTGAATATTCTTTTTTTTTTTTTTTAAATATTAATTTGTTTTGAAGACTTGCATATGTAATTGCCAATTTTCCTTTCAAAATTTGAAAAAAGTTCTGTGCCTCTAATGGATAGTTCACTGCCACCATTGTCATCCACCCCATGAACACTATTGTTAGCAAGTTCAACAGAAAGATATTCTGTTATGCTGAGACTCTTCTTCTTCTTCCATTTCCTTTTCCAGATTCTCTCTGGGTAGGGTAGTGGACCAAAGCCCTCCACCTTACTAGACCTTTCCACCATTCCTCTTCCAGTACTTTATAGCTATTGACTCCTCTATTTGCAATACAGTCACAACAGAGCTCCTCCATCTCCTTCTAGGACGCCCCCTAGGGCTCTTCCCAGTCTCTGTATCCATGAATGTTGTCTTTGGTATTCTCTCTCCTGGCATTCTCATCTTGTGTCCAAACTTTTAGCTTTGCTATATCAGTCTCTTCTTGAAGTTCATACACTCCCACACCGAGACTATTTTCAAAATATTTCTTCTACCTATCTATTATGAGTTGACCTGATTTACCCTAAACACTATTCACTTACTTTTCCCCTCCCTTTGTAAGATTCTTTATTACTATCCAGAAAGGTCTCCCTGCTGCTCGACCTAGCCTTTCCAGGTTATTACCAAAATCTTCACAACCTCCTTTTGGATTCAACAACTATTTTACTCTGTTTCTTTCATCTACAAACAATTCTCTGTCTGCATCAGTCCTTATTTGAAGCCATTTTTGTTACGCTTTCTTTATTTTAAAAGCTGCTCTCACTTCATCATTCCACCAAGATGTTCGCAGTTGTTCCTAGGCATTCCCTTGCTGTTTCTACTACAGCATACTGTATGCCACCCATTCTCTTTCTACATCCTGAACCTGCTTACTCACTATGACCTCTCCTCATCTGCAGACACTAATGATTCTTTCGTTTCACCCAGATAACTGAATACTGATAATACAAACGCTTCTACAAACTTACAGCAATATTGCCGACAGATAAGCAACAAGCGGTCGCATACATCAAGAATGACACGGGATTGACATACAAGGGTATTAAAATTCGGGTCATGGAAATTTGGACTGATGAGTGGAATTGCACACGAAACACGTGAATGATGTGCTCCAATCAATTTTATGCCAGAAAAATTGTTTCTTATTTTCAGCTGATGAATAGCAAATATCACACTGGAATAAATAAGTCTGTAACACATATTTTTCAACTCTTGTTGGTGTCCTCATTTGGTCCCAAGGGCTCCATCAGCGATTTGATGAAGGTGTTGCCGTTGATGAGCTTCGTAGTCGCAATTATAAACTCCACGGATGCTGAAAACAGAAAAGAATGAAAAGAAAGTGAAAATCTTGGATGTGGTTTACAGGCTGGTTCACACGTCTTTCTATTTATATAATTATTATTTACTTATTTATTTATTAATTTGCAATGGCTAACACGAGCTCATACACTGTATGTGGCTCTTTCTAGCTTGGTAGGTGGAGCACAGTGGATACGGGACCCAACCCGACACTGACCATGCAGCCAGGAGACTACAGTGGTAAAGTTTTCTGTCGTAAGACTTTCCCTAGGTTTGCGAGACCTAAATTCTTTAGACCTCACGAGCATGTTCTTCTGTCCCTGTATATTTCATCAGTGTTACAGAAAAACGTCACTGTCATGAACAGTATCCAGCTTACAGAAATATTCAGCCCAGTTGTTTTCCATGTCCTACTAGTGTCCGAGTCATGGTAAACAGATAAGAGTCCGTCTTCTCTGTGTCAACTTGAAGGCTACTCACTTCTGAGAAATGACCGCACCCACAAGCGAGGTGAAGGGGTACGTGGTTATTTCTTAACCAGCCTCAAACTCAAAATGTTAGGTCATTCGCCAGGCAGGTATGAGAGAAAACTGGAATACATGTTTGTAGAAATAACAGGGAACGGGATTCAAGCCTTTGTAGGAGTTGTTTACAAACCTCCGAATATAGGCCACTTAGAAGATTTTGAAGCTCACTTAACTGAACTGCTGCCAGACTACCCCCACACAATAATTATGGGAGATTTTAATACGGACTTAATTGACGTAACTTCTCCCGAGACTTAAAACATTGTTTCAAGCCTATAATATGGGCATCTTACCTTTCTCTCCAACTCACCACACATCTCATTTGCACACACTATTAGATCTTATAGTTACCAGCAATTCAGACAGAGTTCTCAATGTTGGTCAAATCTCTGTACCTGGTATTTCTGCACATGACGCAATATATATCTCGTATAACCTCCGGCCACCGAAACCCTCCCAGAACTTTATTACCTATCGACCATTGAAAAATATAAATAAGGATAGATTCTTCGAGGACGTAAGCAACATACCCTGGCATAAGATAATGACCTATAACAAACTAGACGACAGTCTCCTTCTTCAACAGCAAAGTAACGGAACTATTTGACACGCATGCCCCAAAGCAGTGAGCGAGAATATCCAAAGGACCCTCCCTGTGGTTAAATGATGATATTAGACAACTAATGAAATAAAGAGATTGCGCCCACAGACAATACAAAAATTACCCTACTGTACAAAACTTTGATGAATATAGGAAGTTACGAAACAAGACAACACAACAAATACGGAATGCTAAACTGCGGCATGCTTACAGTTTAATTATGCTTAACAGTAGAACAGCAACGACATTGTGGAAATCTATTAATAACCTTGGACTTATGAAGAACAAAAACAAAGACGAAATTACAGTACCTCTCGAGGCTCTTAACGAGTACTTTATTGCTAGTTCCTCCGCAGTACAACCTGTCGACAAACAGAAACTTATGAATCCCACCCTGACAGAGATAAATTCTATTTCAGTCACGTGACACCCCTCCAAGTCAGAAAAACAGTCCTTAGGATAAGCACGAAAGCGAAAGGAATTGATGACATTGGAACTTACATGGTTAAACTAATTCTTGATTTTATATTACCAACCTTAACCCACATAATCAATTTCTCTCTTCTATACTCCACATATCCAACTCTCTGGAAGAAGGCTATTGTGCTACCTCTTCTGAAAAGTCAAACGCCTTCGAACGAGGGAGACTCGTCCAATCTGTATCATATCAGCTTTATCTAAAATCTTAGAATATATCGTCCATACATGAATGTCAGAGTACCTTCAAACGCACAATCTCCTTAATCCTTTCCAGTCCGGTTTCCGACAAGGACATAGTACAACTACAGCCTTACTCAAAGTGACTGAGGACGTTCGACAAGAAGTAGAGGATGAGTCACAGTTCTAGTACTACCAGATTACAGTAAAGCTTTTGACAGCGTAGACATTGACATATTACTTGTAAAACTGAAGACTACATTTTTCTCAGAGTACAATTGCTTGGATGTGTTCCCATCTTCACGGATGTCAACAATGTGTGAAAGGAAATAATGGAATCATTTCCTCGTGGTGCTACGTGAATAGAGGAGTCCCTCCAGGCTCTGTATTTAGAACTCTTCTTTTTGCACTCTTTGTGAATGACACATCATCGAATTTAAGACATTGCAAATACCATAAGTACGCTGACGACCTTCAACTCTACACAGACTCTACAGCACAAGACCTTCAGGAAAATATAGACTTACTAAACATTGACTTACAGACTGTTAGTGAACGGTCTGTCCGGCTCCATGGCTAAATGGTTAGCGTGCTGGCCTTTGGTCGCAGGGGTCCCGGGTTCGATTCCCGGCAGGGTAGGGAATTTTAACCATCAGTGGTTAATTTCGCTGACACGGGGGCTGGGTGTGTGTGCATGTTGTCTTCATCATCATTTCATCCTCATCACGATGCGCAGGTCGCCTACGGGAGTCAAATCAAAAGACCTGCACCTGGCGAGCCGAACATGTCTTTGGACACTCCCGGCACTAAAAGCCATACGACATTTCATTTCAGTGAACGGTCTGCTGCCTAAGGCCTGCAATTGAACCTTACAAAGTCACAAGCAATCCTTCTTGGCCCATCAAAATCAAATGGCAAATCTTTCAGAATGTTGCAATTAATTTTGTAACACAAGTGAAGAACCTCTCCGTTATTATGGACGAACGCATCACTTGGTCTGGACATATCTTACCTACCTGCCAAAAGGTTTCCTCTGCTCTTCATACTTTATATAAATATATATTTCAATAAAATTTAAACAGAAATTAATCGAGGCTCTTGTAATGCCACATTTCGACTATTGCGATGTTGTTTTCAATGATGTGAGGCCGCTGTTGTACCTAAGGCTACAACGCGCTCAAAATGCACGTGTGAGGTATATATGCAATCTAAGAAAATATGACCATTATTTCTCTCTAATGTGTATAACAGAGATAAAAGGACTCAAACATCAAACCCGCTCGTCATTCCTCACCAGCGGACTGCCACATATAATAACTCCTTTTCTGTGTTTGCCGCCCGAGAATAGAATCGTTTACCGGATGACAGAGGAATACCAACCACAAGGTCATTTAAAAGAGTGTTAAGAGGTACAGCAGGATACGAAGGAACTATGCATTTCTAGTCTTCTACTGATCGTGCTAGTATATTATTACCACTACCTACTATTGTTGTTATTATTACTATTATTAGTGTATGTTTATCTCATTGCGGTGGAATTTTATTTCTGTTATAAAGTATTTAGATTGTCTTTAACTGTGCTATAGTTAGTATTAATTACGGTAGTGTTAACTTTGATTCTATGTACAAATTGGTTTAGTGTAAGAGAAGGCCTAATGGCCTAAACTACGCCAATAAAGACATTTATCTATCTATTTATCTATCTATCTATCTATCTATCTATCTCTCTATCCATTTCTTTGATTCTGTTGCTCAACACTCTTATCTCCTCATATTAAGGGAGTAGTCTGTTTCTGAACTAGAAAAATTAATATACTGGTCTATTTATTCACATAATGGATGGAGCCCAGTTCCCCCTCAAAGGTTTGGAAAAAATTTGATGCTTAATGGACATATTTCTTTTTGAGCAAAAATTGTCTTAGTAATATTTGAAACTGGATGGATTGCAGTAAATGGAGATCAGTTGTGCTGACCACACTTTCCACAAAGGATAGCAATGTTTTCCATGGCATGTGTGAACAGACAATGAAAGACCAAGTAGTTGTGTGAACAATAAAGTAGAAATACAGTTTAATATACTAATGTGCTTCATTTCAAACTGTTCAATACTTCGTAAGACTGGTGACACACAGCGGCTGTCATAAAGCAATGAACGAGAAGAACCGAAAACCTCCTAGAAGACAGGCCAATGAAAAAAAGCTGGAAACTGCTGATACAACTCACTGTCCTAAAACTATGGTATTCTGTGCCTGTCGTAAGACGCAACTAAAAGAGACCTCAGGAGCTCTTAATGTGGGTTGATGTTGCTAAGCAAGCAACATTATATTTGGCAGCCAGTCTATCACTGTGATCTCCTGGAAATTACATACAATGACATATCAATCACATCACAACAGCTCTTTTAAGAGCTCCCTAACTAGAAACATTGGACCAACCATTCAACTCCTCCAACTAAATGTAAAAAATATCAGCAAAGCAAACTCTTACTGGACAACAATAGTGATATTATCGCCATGTTTCTAATGCAGATCAGTTTCGAAGCGGAGGTCGTATTCCTGGTTATACTGCTCTTGGAGTGACATCACATCCATAACAACATAAGTGAAGCCTTGCTGATTTCGGAAAACACGGATGGAGATATACATACAGTTGCATGGCATTACTATAACAAATTCCAATAACTGCAATTGAAGCCCTGGCATAGTTTAGACAGAAATACTTTTGAGAAATTATTGTAAACCACCTCATATTTTACAGCATTTAAGGACACTTTTAGTCTCCGTCCCACAGAGTAGGGAAAATAATAGTAATCCACTATCTGTAATAATCACATAACCACATTTCAGTTGAGAATTGTAGTGTAGATACGGTATATTAGATAGTATCTTGCCTGTTATATTCATGTGTATTTTTGTGCAAACGGCAGGTTTCATTTCTATTACAGCATAGTAGGATAAAGTAGTACTAACATTAATCTGTCTATGTGTTTAATTTTGTTGGTAATCTTTGCGTACCGACCGGTAGGTCTTGCGAATATCTAATTTAGGCCTAATTGGAATTTTCATTTCTATTTGTGCTTAGTAATAACCTAGGATACGTCTGAACGTAGCTTAAACATTATTGTACTGTATCATATTAGAAAATAGTGTGTTTATTCTATTACTGTGAAATATTTGTGTAGTATAGTATCTGAGGTAACTCTCTTACTAGAATTCTGTTGTTGTAATTAGGGTAGACTTAACTGCAGTTAAGAATTGTGTAATTCTTGTGTATTATTCTCTGTTTCCAGTGATTAACAGCAATTTTCATCTTGTTAGCGTGTTGTAGGAATAAAAAATTGTACAATTAACTAGTATTGTAGTGTAGTAGTAGTCTATATTAATTAATTGTCGTGTGATCTTTGTCAACTAACCTAGACAATATTTCTTTGCTTTCATTTTTATTTTGCACAAAATAAGTTATCTTGTTTTTCTTTTTCTTTTCATTATTTAGTTAAGAATGGCTAAGGAGTGCGAGTGTAGGAACTGTGGGTGTGGCCAGGCATTAAGGAGTATGAGGAAGGAGTTGGAGAGCTTGAGGGAGATAATTAGGATTCTCTCAGAGGACAGGAAGGAAAGTAGGCCTCCAAACAATGTACAGGATACAATAGGTGTAATAGAGGGATGGGAAGGAAAGGGGGGTTTGTGGAAGACAGGTGATCTAATGTTTTAAGGGGAAGGAGATTGCACACTAAGAGCTCTGTTCAGGATCAGAATTCAGGACAGGTGTCGGTGAGAAATCGGTACGAGTCACTGCAGGTAGAACAACCGAGGAAAGATGAGGAACAGGGAACTGTTGCTGAGAAGTGTGGAAGTAGGGAAAAGGTAGGAAAGGGAAATGTGGAGTAGTGTATAGGAAAAGATAGGTGGAACAGGGTCATGGGATGGAGAAAAGGGAGGAGGAAGTAGCTTCTGCAGCTATCAGGAAAGATAGAAGTGACCAGGAGGGGAGGGGATCATATGAGGTGGGTAGGGTTGAGGCTCTGGTCATGGAGGATTCCATCGTTAGACACGTGGGGAAAGTGTGTGGAGGAAAGGGAACCAGGGTAGAGTGTTATCCAGGAGTTAGGTTAAGGCAGATGTTGGGAAAAGTAGAAGAGAAGGAGGAGGGAAAGTAGAAGGTGGTAGTGTTTCACGTTGGTACCAACAACGTACGACAAGCAGGTGGGACCCGGTAAATGCAGCACGGTGTAGTTCAAGGAAGCAGAGATTGTTATCAGTGGAATACTGTGTAGGAGGGATACTGACTGGAGGGTGATTGGGGATTTAAATGAGACTATGGAGTGGGTATGTGGGAAACTGGGAGCGAGATTTCTAGATCCTAATGGGTGGGTAGGAGATAGGAATCTGCACTCAGATGGCCTTCACTTAAACCGCAGTGGTACGTATAAGATAGGAAATTTGTTTGGAAGGGTAATAGGCCGGTACATTCAGGGAAACGGGATGGCCTAGGAAGCGGTGATAAGGGAACAGGGAACTTGAAATCAAGTAGGGATGACATAAAATTGTTAGTGTAGAACTGTAGAAGTATTGTAAAGAAAGGAATAGAATTAAGTAATTTAATAGATATATACTTATCAGATATTGTAATAGGAGTTGAATCATGGCTGAGAAATTATATAACTGATGCAGACATTTTCTCACGGAACTGGAGTGTGTATCGTAGAGACAGGATAGGAATGGTGGGAGGGGGAGTATTCATTCTAGTGAAAGAAGGATTTGTATGCTAAGAAAAAGTTAAAGATGACAAACACGAAATTCTAGGGGTGAGGCTCATCTCTAAAGATAATAGGCAACTTGATGTCTTTGGTGAGTACAGACCAGGAAAGGGTAGCACAGATGCTGATTCAGAATTATATTTGATAAGATAATCAGCTATGTGGGAAATGATAAGGAAAGGAACGTGACTGTAGCGATCTCAATTTACCAAATGTAAATTGGGAAGGTAATTCTGCTATGCTGACGATATAGCATTAGCATTGCAACACAAAGAACTGGAGAAAACTGAAGAGATGTTAACAAGGAATTTGTCCATTTTGGAAACTTACTCCAGGAACTGGACACAAGCCCAGCACCAATAAATCTGAGGCGTCTTGTTTCCATGAAAACAATCACTTAGCAAATACTAAACTGAACATGAGTTTCTGTGGCAGGATACTTCACCACAACTGGAACCCAAAACATCATCGAACACTATCCTACAAGCAACATCTGCTGAACTCTGCATAGAAACTGAAAACACATAACGTCATTCATAAGCTTTGTGGAACTACCTGGGGTTCTTCGGCGAGCGTTTTACTGTCTTCAGCTTTAGGCTTAGTGTATTTAAGTGCCGAGTACTGTGCTTCAGTACGGATGAACAGTCATCACACAAGACTTACAGACACTCGAATTCCATTATGTGAATAACAACTGGCACAATTCACTCTATGCCAACTCATTCGCTCTTGCTTTTATCTGGAACAATGGCACGTGATTTATGCAGATCCAGTGCTTTCTTCACCGGCAGTGCCAATGAACTATGAGAGACTTTGTCTAATTTTCAAAAATTGATGCCTGCCTGGCCATCAGATATCAAAGATGCTGAGTCCCACAGGGAACCTGAAATACCCGTATGCACTAGCGATGCGTCTTGGTAGGTGTGCTATTTACCAACTGATGAGCCCAACTTAGCACACTGGGGCGAAACGCTGGCAACCAGGAATGAGTTAACTGGAAAATTGATAATGTCCAATAACGGACCAACTAGGTGGTATTGTGAATTTGCTCATTCCGAACGGGTATTTCGGGTTTCCTATGGGAATGAGCACCTTTGTCGTTTGTCACTGAACAATGATCTCGTGGGCTGGAGTACTGTGCGCAGGTTATTCACACGTAACCCCACTACGAATGCTTGTTCTCGACCCACTAACCGACCACTAGAAGTATTATTATTTACACAAATTATAATGGAGGCACTGTAAAACTCAAGTTTGGCACGATTTTCTGTGTTGTTGTTGGCTGCCAGCTTAGTTGAAAATGAGAAAATCGCGCAGTTTGTGCGTGTGCCGGATAAGTTTTAAATTAGTCACAGAGTTATTAATCGCGTCGTACTTTCTGATGTTGACCGCTTTGTTGCCCCCTGCTACAAGCCAGTGTGGTCTTGAAACTAATTCCTAAGTTGGCAGCATCACTTAGTTGGCTGTGACATCATCATGGGATCTGTAAGCCTTTACCAAAATACAGGTTATTGCTGTTAATTTGCCATAGGAGAAATCACCTCGAAGGTTGTCCAATTACTACAAGATGTAAGGAAACAGCGTAAAAGTTGCGATCTTTACTTTCATCGTGTATATCACGGTTGCAATATTTAGATGCCGGTATGTATAGTATGAGCATGTCCGTCTCCACGGCTAAATGGTTAGCACGTGTTGGCCTCCAGTCGAGGGGTCACGATGGGGTCGGAGATTTTAACTTTCGTTGGTTAATTACGATTGTGCGGGCATTAGGATTCATCTTAGATAGAGCAGCATTTTCATAAGCGCGTAGATCACGCGACAACTGCACCCGGCTTCGCAGGCCGCACACCATTTACACGACGAAAAATGCCCAAATGCAGTACCCGTATTTTATTATTTTGCTTTCCCCCTATTTTATGTCACACGCATTTATCATTTTCGCCCATCCCTTAAAAACGATGCACCGAGGTTTTACTGTATGGGCCATAGAAATAAATGTGGGTTGACGTCGCCGAGTCTCTGCCAGGCTCCTCACTTGGTCATGGCCCCAGTGCCGGATTAAGGTGTTTGGGGGCCCTGGGCTTTTTAAAAATGTGGGGCCCCTTCTTCGTAACATCACGTAAGACTAGCATACTGCAGTCGTTATAGAACTACTTCCACTTAAATTGATGAATAGGGAAGTGTTGAAATAGAGTACAATTTTTCTCTATTTTTCATGTTAATATTTCATAATGCCAAAACATATTTTACATTTATCTCATCATCACTATCAAATAGACATACAAAACAGAACTTACTACGATCTGATTCCCAATATCTTATTGGCATTACATGAATTTGAAATGTAAAATTTAAAGCTAAATCAACATGAGATAACGAAGGACAATATAGTATTATGACTTGTACTACTTCTTTTACAAGTTATTATTTATCAATAATAAAGTATTGATTATCCAAATGTTGATCAATAGAAATATCGGCTAACAGAAAGTGTCCCGGACAGCAAATTCAAATATCTGCGATATGTATATGCGCAAGTGCTGTGACAAATTAACGTTTTCTCCTTCCTACGTCAGCAGCCTCGCATCCAAAAAATACAGAAATATCGTTAAAATATATTATAATTGTAATGTAGGTCCATTTCAGCCAATTGTAAACCTTTTCATCCAAAGCTTACCTATTTTTTATTCCTATTCGAAAATTATAAGTGCATTTGACAATAAGGATGGAAGATTGAAACAGAAAACTTTGAAAGTGTTCAGTATCACTGCATTGCTCTTATGGCGTAGGAGTAGACTTTTTCGCAAATGATCGGCTACCCAAAAACTCACTTATCTGATCGTTCCCATTCCCGAATTCTTTCGGATAATCGATGCTGTAGTGAAGTGACCAGATTGGTAGTTGAATAACTTTTACATTAAGAATGTATTTTCCCTTGCCTTCAGATTTGATAATGACTGCAAAACATCATCGAATGACAACTCATTTGTTATGTCATGTTCTAAAGACACGATAGACAAACCGTCCAGTCTTGGTTGAAGCATGGTTGACCGTAATTTGTTTTTGATTAGTGCCAGTTTAGAGAAAGAACGCTCTGCTTCGCAATTGGTTATTGGAATTACCAAATACAATTTCAAAGCCACAAATATATTTGGAAATGCACTAATCAAGGCATGTTCGTATTATGTATTTAGCTATCTCCTGGCAAGTAACTACATCTACACTTTTAACAAAATCATGAAAATGTTGAATTTCTAGTTTCAAAGATTCATCAAGATCATCTCGGTAAAAACGTAACAGTTATTAAGAGAAGTTTCATCCACAGTACATGAAGACTTACAGTCTCCAAGAAACTGAAATGTTCTGTAAGACTGAAGATGATTATTAAGTCCACTACATAAACTAACAATTATCACAAAAATGTTTCTACTTCAAATTCTTTTCTTCCTTTCAAAATAGTTTTGTTAAGGGCATTACCATCAGCATATCTCTTCTTTGGTTGTCTTTCAGATGTGTGTCAAAACCACTGAGATATTTTTCACATAACCTATTAGCTTCCTCTTCATATTTGTCAAAATATCCTCTTTCATTGGCTGTGAATGTAACCAGAGACTCTGGAAGTTTACAGCCTGTTAACAAGTCTAGTGTAGGTTTCTGTAAACTCACACTAACTTTATCATATCTTTCCAAAATTTCATGCCAAAAGACACACATTAAAACCGATTCAAATTTCATGAACTTATTTTTCAGTGATTTTGCTTCTCTCCGGGACTCATGATTTTCTTCGGCATCCTCACATATAAAATCGAATACACACAAAATATTGTCATAGTTGATAAGCAAGGCTTTCACTGCTTCATAATGACAACACCACCTCTGGTTTGACCCAAACTCTTCAGGTGAAGAAGTTTGTAATATACGCGCGGTTCCAAGTTTCTCGACAACATAGCCCATTTAAGAGGACAGCTTGAGAAATAAACACACATTCGTTGCAGGTAGGCGAAAAACTTCAAAGCTTCACGACAGAATTCAACAGCACTTACTCCGACTAAATTTAATGAGTGTCCTGCACAAGGCACGAACGGGGCAAATTTATTTTTCTTCTTTATTTGTACCTGAATCCCAGGGTAGTGGCCAGATACATTCGCCGCGTTATCACAAGAAAGACCTCTACATTGACTCCAAGGTATGCTTTTGCTATCCCAAATGATTTTACTTCATTAAACAATGAGTTTCCTGTGTGGCTTTCTATAGCCTTAAAACAAAGGGACCTTTCTTTGACTTCCCCAGAATGCAGATGTCTACATACATTTGACAATTGGTCTACATGAGCGCAATCCGGGGAAGAATCTACTATTAGTGAATGGTAATTTGATTCTTTTATTTCACTTAGGATTGTATTTAATACCTTTTCCCCCATTAAGTGAATCAGTTCTTCGGCAATTGTTTTTGATAAATACGAAGGCTTCCCTTTTCCTTCATTATCGTGTTTTGAAATGTGCTCCTTCAGAAAAGGTTCAAACTGGGAAATTAGCTCAAGGATTCCTAAGTAATTCCCATTATTATACACTTCAAAAATCTCATTTTCTCCACGAAATGTTAGTCCTCGCACACACAAAAATTTTATGACTGCCACAATTCGTTTCAACACCTCGCCCCGGTACTGGGGCACTAAAGTTATCTGTTTAAACTAACTGACTATCAATTCGTGGGGAAATTTTCTTCCTATACAGCCAAGAATTAATTGCATTCCTATGTTCTCTACTGTTTTCATGGCTACTGACAACTTGGTCTGCCTTTTTCCAATTACAAAAACCATGTGAAGAAAATGCAGAGTTCATCTTGTCATTTGAAAGCAATTTGCAATGGTAACAAAACACTTTTCCAGTGGATGGCGAATATACAAGCCAAATCCTTTCAATAGCGTCTCCATTTCTGAGTTTGCGCATAAACAAATTATCTGACAGATAACGATTTTGTGATTTTTACACTTGTTTGGATTCAAGGTACTTTCCCGTAACTGTGCGGTTTTGAAAGTATTGAGGCCCAAGCTGAATACATTGCTCTCTAAACTCGTCCATCGTGCACTCAGGCCAATAACCAGGATCATCAGAAGGAAGATTTGAAGCAGGACTGTCATTAGCAGTGGCAGAGCTGCAACCAGCCTCATTCTTGAGTACTAAATCTAAATCTGCAACATAAGAACACAAGTAAAAATGTCACTTGTGTGTTCGTGTATTTAGTCAGCTCCGTGGTGTAGGGGTAACGTGTTTGCCTCTCACCCGGAAGCCCCAGTTTCCATTCCCGGCCGGGTCAGCGATTTTCAGCTGTACCTGAGTGGTTAGTGGCCCACTCAGCCTGCGTGATTACAATCGAGGAGTCATCTGACGGTGAGATGGCAGCCCTGGGCAAGAAAACGAAAAATACGACCGAGATGATGCGTTGTGCTGACCACACAACACCTCGGAATCTGCAGGTCCTAGAGGTTGGGCAGCGGTCACTTGGTAAGGCAAGGTCCTCTGCGGCTGTAGACCATTGGGGCTTTTAATTCGTGTATTTATTACATAATTTATTACTAAGTAAGTAAACATGCGACCACACCGTGTCGGGTCTGGGTTTAATTCGGAGTGCCCTGAACAAGTTAATGAGACCCCATACCAAGCCCCCACCACCCCCTCAGGCAGAGCTGGGGAAGGTACCTGGGTCTTCGGGGGTGGCAGTCATTATTGCTGCCACTACACCAACGAGATCAGCAATTTATTATTTACGATACATGTATTCCATACAATGTGACTGAAGTTTAAAAGTTTAAAATACGCATTAGGATTCCCTTTCATTTTTCCTAAAACCATCTTCCTATTGCTCATGCTTTCCAATTCCGTAAAGACCTAATCTCTCCTAAAACAGCAGACATAAGGCCGGTCTCCACTGATTAACATTTAACACCAACATGTTAAATTTAACATGTTACAATTGACATGTATATTGTGATTGTGTCTTCCAATTGACTTTACATGTTAACTCAGAATATTGAGGTTAACACTTTTAACATGTTGGCGTGTTTTCCGCTCCAAGTGGAAAACATGTCAAGTCAATTCGTTGTTCGTGAGATGTTGGCCAGCTTCGGCAACTTCCTTGCCGTTTCCATGTTAACAGATAGTCAAACGACGTGCTTCTCGTGAAGTAGGATTATAGTTACAACATTCTGCAACACTCATTCTCTTTGTTATAAGCTACAAATACAGTACCGGTACCGGTACGCGCACGTGTGTCGTTCTCTCTGCACTATACTAATATTTATAGTCAGAAATGGAGTGGAGCAAGATTACTTTGGACTTAATTAATGATATAATAGAAAGGCCTTGTTTGTGAGATGTCTCATCAAAGAAATACAGATGTAAAGCGAAGAAGGCCGACAGTTTCCAGGAACTCTAAATTATCCTTCATTGTTCCCGCGAGTGCAATGCAAAAAACCTAGCGTCCTTCCGCTCCCAGTACAGTCGAGTATTGAAAAAAAAAAATCAGAAGTCGGGTGCGGGAGCGGACGAAGTTTATGCTTTTGAAGCAATGAGCAGAGTGAGGGGAGGAAATGTGTCTAGTAAAACTACATTTCTAAGTCATAACAAGAAGCAACAGTGGCAATAACAAAGGGCCAAATCCTCTTCATCTGAGTTCATTGTCCTTATTTGAAAATACTAGACACCACCTAAATGCATTACCGCAAATCGATATGATGAACTACTTCGAGCCTATATATAAGCAAAGAAAGTCAAGTTTAACATGTTTATTAAGTGTGGACACAATGTTAAATGAAACAGTAGTCAACATTTAACATTGAACATGCTGATGGTGTCGCCAGTTAACATTTAACACTTTTAACATTTAACATGTTGTTGTTAAATGTTAATCAGTGGAGACCTGCCTTTAGATATTACGCTATTCGCTTACCTGTAGAAGATTCCAGTTCACCAGTAACAGTGTCTTCACTCGTCGATGCGCTTGTAGACTTCGTGTAAAAAAATATTGATATTTTCGGCAATTTTTTTCAATTTCTTTCAAATGTTGTTCTTTTAATTTACGTTTTTTGGCACCACTAGGATATTTTCTATCCATTTTACAAGAACATTACAGTTGTAACTTATGAATGGTTCAATAATCAGAGGTGAACTGGAAGTTTTCTTCCTGATGCAAAGATATAGCATGCGCATTCCACCGTGCTTCCCCTGTCCCTTCCCGTTCACTTCCTAGACCTCTTGCCGCCTCTCTCCCCGTTTTCGCAAGCTGCCAGATTAAAAATTTTCGTCAACAATAACCTTTACAATAATTACAGTGCGTAAGTAGCGAGGATTCGTGTCTCCGGACGGAGAACTGATTTAACTTATTCTAGCAGTGATGAAATACAAACGCGGACAGCTGATAAGAAGGAAGGAAGAGTGCGTGTTCGATATTTTGCGAGCGTAAATATTCATATACATGCACGGAGGTGGAGCAGCAGGCCTTTTTATACAACTTAAGGTTCGGCCAAGGGCCGGGGCCCCTTGGCACGCGGGGTCCGGGGCTGCAGCCCCTTTAGCCCTACCGTTAATCCGGCCCTGCATGGCCCGGACGGTATCCCTTTCCTTCGTGTTTCAAAGTGTCGGATTAGTGTTTATTTCGTACTATCACGACTAAAGAGTTGCATCCTCAAAGGTAAATGTGGAATCTCTTTTATACAAGACAAGAGGCAACTTGTAAATAATGTAACACTACGAGCTCATCTTGTCAAATGTAAACTGTGTCCTCAGTCTGTTAACGGTAGCTTTCAATAATTATTTATTGCAAGTAAAAAGAAGATAAACAAATACACTGCACACAACTACAGTGTCTTCTACACACCCTAGGACCTTTTTATTGGGTGCACCGCTTGGCTAACATAACCTAGATATTGTTACTACATGTCTGAGTCATTTGATGTTCCAAATCAAAATTTATTTAAATGGTAAATCTTCAATATTATCAGCATGATCATAACAACTGCATCGGAGTTTAAATGTTTTCCAGGACTATCACTCCCTGCCATGTAAACTTAATGCTGAAGGTTGTGCTTTTTAGTTGGGTTCGGTTCAGAGTCGCTAACCACACGGTTTAGGGAGCCAACTTGCCGTCGTACATTGCTGGTGACATGCGAGAATGACGTATTCCCACTGCTGTATTGTGAAAATCACTAGTGGTACATTTGCGGGAATATGTAAAGCATATTTCTTTTTTCCATAGGATTATAAATCTGTTTGGGTAATACCACGTAAGTAGTGGCACGTTCGAGTAATGTTGGTGTTGAATGATGAACACAGCAGTTCTATGATACGGTCTTATTTCATCCATTTCGTATGGATAAAATGCAATTAGGATGTCTAAGAAACAAGAAAAATCTACAAGAACTCCTCCAGAAAGGAAAGCAATATTCAGTTCAGTTCAAATGGAAGGAAATGTCGTTATCAGCCTAACTTAAGCTAACCTTGTCTTGTTACGACTCAACCTCTGTGTATGTACAGCAGGTAAGAGCTAATTTCAAGAAGGGAAGAACATGGTTATAGTAATGCATAGTATATGAGGGTGAGGGAGAGTGTATTCGTTATTGAGCTTGAAAACCAACTTAATTATATCTTGACTGATCACCTGTTTGGATAGGGGATGCTTACAAAGTTCAGTTGATGATGATGGTGCTTGTTTAAAGGGGCCTGGCCCCTAATGCTATGGGAAGAAGAAAACAGGGCAGCGATGTTTGCTTTTGAGCGTACAGCCTTACGTGGCGAATAATCGGACGCCAGCACATGACATCGACCACAGCAACAGAGTGATGTTATTTTTTTTTGCTAGGGGCTTTACGTCGCTCCGACACAGATAGGTCTTATGGCGACGATGGGATAGGAAAGACCTGGGAGTTGGAAGGAAGCGGCTGTGGCCTTAATTAAGGTACAGCCCCAGCATTTGCCTGGCGTGAAAATGGGAAACCACGGAAAACCATCTTCAGGACTGCCGATAGTGGGATTCGAACCTACTATCTCCCGGATGCAAGCTCACAGCCACGCGCCTCTACGCGCACGGCCAACTCGCCCGGTACAGAGTGATGTGAACGAACAGTAGGACTTCTATGTCTTGTTCGTCATAATAACACTAAAATAGTTCAAATATGCACTTAAGTTTCTCTGATATCACTGCTAATAAACTGAAATGTGATCATTTTCATTTTTATGTAATAATCCCCACCCGGCTGATGAGCACACGTGGCCACAACTCCAGACTATTATCTACAGTGCACTGAATTCAGTCTGCCTACGAGTCCCCATGCACCACCGACGGGCAGACCGATGTATCAGTCGACTTCAGTGTATTTCCTCTAACATCACAGGTGAAGCACAAGAAGAAAAAGAGAAAAGTTGGAAAGAATTTACAACTAAACTGGAAGAACACAGTAAAGGGAGTATGAAAATGATATATGGAATAGTAAAACGTAAAAGATCAGATAAAGAAGCAATTACAGCTCTGGAGACAGCAGATGGGATTATAGTTCACAATATGAAAGATATCACGGATACAATGGGGCAATATTTTGACAAGCTCCTAAATGGCCCTAAAGAGATCTCTGTTGAGGATGTAGGACAGAAAACAATAGAGGAAGATATCCCAATTACATGGACAGAAGTAGAGCAAGCTCTCCTTAGGATGAGAAGTGGTAAGTCAGCAGGAGTTGGTAAAGTTACAGCTGACATGATTAAAGCTGCTGGTCCGCCAGGAATACAGTGGCTGTATAGAGTTCTCAGAACAATATGGAAGGATAATGAAATAGCTGAAGATTGGACAAAAGGGGTGATAGTTCCTACCTTTAAGAAAGGAAGTAGTAGGAAAAGTGAAAATTACAGAGGCATTACCCTATCACATGTCCTTAAAATGATGGAGATCATTGAGCCAGTGTGATGCTTGCTTGTTGTTTTAAGGGGCCTAACATCGAAGGTCATCGGTCCAGAAGCCAGTGTAAGGGATATACTAGAGTCTATCCTAGAAGAGGAACAACATGGCTTTAGGAGGGGAAGAAGCACAACAGATCTGATATTTGCTTTGAGGATGTTGGCAGAGAAACATTGGGAAAGAGGAAAAGACCTAATTATTGCATTTATGGACCTTGAAAAGGCATATGATAATGTTCCTAGATCAACTATTTTGGAAAAGTCTTAGAAAACTTGGTGTACTGGAGTACCTTATTAGGAAGATCCAAATGCTAAACACTAATTGCAAAAGCTGTGTCAGAATTGGAGATGGTCACTCTGAATGGTTCAATACAACCAAAGGAGTACAACAGGGAAATGCCTTATCACCTCTTCTATTCATAGCAGTTATGGATACCATTTTAAAGGAACTAAAAGGAAAAGGTAATATAGATCTTCAGGCTCTGGTGTTTGCAGATGTGGCAATATGGGATAAAACAGAGGAGGGAGTGCAAAATAATCTGAATGCATGGTGTAAGAAGTTTGATGATTATGGAATGAAATTGAACCCATCAAAAACAGTAGCAATGAAAATCAGCAGACATAATACAGAATGCAACATAAAAATACAGGACCACCAAGTTGAAGTAGTACACCAATTCAGTTATTTAGGAAGCGTAATGGTTAGTAATAACAGAGCTGAGATGGAAATAACAAACAGGGTAACCAAAGGCTCTAACTTTTACAGTATCTTTAGACACCTACTATGGGATGAGAAGGTCCCACAAAGAACAAAAATGATCCTGTACAAGTCATATTTCATTCCCATCCTTACATATTCTCTCCAAGCTGCACACTAACATCAAAGGATTGTAGTAGGATTCAAGCCTGTGAAATGAAATTTCTTAGAACTGCCCTCCAAAAGTCCCGACTTGATCATGTGAAAAATGATGAGATCCGATTCTAACCTAGGTCTAAATGAATCGATGGAGGAAAGACTTACAGTATTTCACGGCATAATCGTCGCACTTTTTATACCAAAATTTTCGAAAAAAATTGTAGGGTGCGACCATTATAC
This sequence comes from Anabrus simplex, assembly GCF_040414725.1. Lineage (NCBI taxonomy): Eukaryota > Metazoa > Arthropoda > Insecta > Orthoptera > Tettigoniidae > Anabrus > Anabrus simplex. The sequence goes on along the minus strand of NC_090279.1, from coordinate 219,965,414 downwards.
GATGAATATTTAATACCAGTATTTGTATTACTCAAAAAATGTATTTATAACTAAATTGTATTTGATACAAATTTAAGATGTACGTAATACTCGCGTTTATACATCAAAATAATTAAAATAGTCTAAAACAAAATTCATAATTTTTCGCAACAATTCGGCGAACGTTTTTCCAACCTGAAAATAAAAATGAACGTATTAAGTTAATTTGTCATTAATTTGAGTATTAAAGTTAAAATATTACACTTGCAAAAAATTATCGCTTTGTTGTGAAATGCGGACTTACTGGTACGCAATTTATTCCAAATCTTCGGTGTCGCTATCGCAGGTTTCGCTATCTGATGCGCCGTCCTCGCCTCTGTTAATACCAGTATCAGATTCTTCGTCTCCCTGCCACACTGCGTCATCTTCGGAACCGTCTAGTGCATTCGAAATCCCAGTACTTTTGAAGCTCTTGGAGACTAGTTCAGGTGGTATAAGATCCCAACTCTTCTTCACCCACGAGCATAACAAGTCCAAGGGTGGACGCCTGATATTTCCGGCGGGCGTCAATTGCTGATCGCCGCTCATCATCCACTCGTTGTAAAATCGACGTAAGTGGTCTTTAAAGGGTTTATTAACACATACGTCTAGTGGCTGCAAAGCAGATGTTAGGCCACCGGGAATGACTATCTGTCGTGTCTTATTTGTAGTGAGAATTTGCTTCACTTCGTTCACGAGGTGACCTCGGAAACTATCTAAAACAAGCAGAGCTGGTTGTTTTAGTAGTGCACCAGGTCTTCTATTCCACACAGTTTTAACCCAATCCAGCATGAGTTCTACGTCCATCCAACCCTTTGGTTGCACTCGTACATGAATTCCACGGGGAAACTGTATATTCTTAGGCATCGTTTTCCTCTTGAAAATGATGGAAGGCGGCAACTTTCTCCTGTCAGCTGTAATGGCTAGCATTGCCGTGCATCGCAACTTCTCACTACCGCTGGTTTTCATTAATACACTCCGTGATCAGTTTAGCTCGTTGGTTGCGACACACTACTGCGCTTGCGCAAAGCTCGCAAACCGGAGCTCTAGCTAGCGCGGTGTAGATTTACTGTATAGTTGACTGTATTCCGAGACGTCAGTAACAAACATTCATTTTTTTCAATTTCTTTTAAACATACGGTAATTAGGTTAATATTTCTTCCCAGTTATTGATGATTTTACATTACATTACTGACGAGTTTATAAAATAAAACTTTAATAGCATTGGATAATAATTACCTTGACTGCTTGGATAAAAGTTTTCATCCCATGCCCGCACACTTATGACGTAGTAGTAAGATAAGAGTCTAGCGATGACAACTGAGACATCGTAAATAATTCGGCTGAATAATTCCGTGGAAATCTGCGTTATCGTCTTGGATTTCACTTCGTGCGCAATAACACAGGAGCCGGCCCCATGGTGTGCTTGCCTCTTACACGGAGGCCTCGGGTTCAATTCACGGCCGGGTCAGGGAATTTTACCTGTATCTGAGGGCTGGTTCGAGGTCCATTCAACCTACCTAGCCGGTATTTCCTGGCGACGTTGCCGATAAGCGATAACTTACAGCCTTACGTATTTCAAATGGGAACTCATAATATGTAGGTGGTGAATAACTAGTACACTGTCTCGCGACCACGTTGTCAAACTGCCGATAGTCTACCGGTAAGCCATGCGTCGTACATATACCGGTATTATTTATTTATACATTGTGCAACATGTCGCAAACGTGACTGTGTTGCCAAATTGCCCATAAACCATACACGTATTTAAATTGCGCATTCATGTGCAACTTACATTGCAGTTCCATTTACCTTTTAACCAGATTAGTGAACAAAATTTGGACTTGCGGCGATTATGTAATTAAAGGTTTAAAGTCCGATTTTTGTATTGAAAATAAAGGATGCAACGATTATGCCGTGAAATACGGTATGTCATCTAGACTTAAATGGTTTGCGCATGTTAAATGAATGAATAGCACAAGGTTACCATGTGCTTATTTGGAAAAGAGAATAACAGGTAGAAGACCAGCTGGAAGACCAAGAAGAAGATGGATGGACCAACTGAGGGAAGACGTGGAGAGAAGAGGATGGAACTGGGAATCTGTCATGGACAACAAAATCTTTTTGAATAAACAACTTTGGAAAATGCTCGTTTTCAAACACCCTACCCGGCTCGCTGGAAGGGCAAACCGATGATGAACGATTATGATGATCACAGGTGAAATTCGCTGCACTTGTCATAAATAATGTGCACAATATTGCATATAAACACTGTCCAGTACAGGTGTCTAATAAAGGACATAATGTCAAGAACACTCTCACCTCACTGGAAACCAATGGCAGTACCTCTTTGACACTAAAGCTTCACAACCGACTTATTGAGTAGGTGCTGTAATCTGTTCTGACAGTTTAAGAATAAGGAGACAATTTTAGAAACTACTGTTTGCCCAACTGTACACAGTGAAAGAAACAGGGCAGGAATTTCACGAACTATGTCCGAAGCTGATAGTGCTTGAACTCTCTAGGGAAGAAGCAACTGTGCCTCCAGAATGCACGACATTTCTTAGCCATAAGAGATGCTGTGGAGAGGAAGAGGCAAACTCTCACAAGCTGCAAAACACATCACTTGCTTTTAGAACCACGTTCCTCAACGCCAAGTGAACGCAATTTGTCAGCTCGCGGCCAAATCCACACTCCACTGAGATACAAACTAATTTATATCCAGTGGAATATCAGATACGTGCAGGCCACAGAGATTGTCTCGCTACTGTTGGCCTTCATAGCTCGCATATCAGCAGCCAATCAAACGTGCCCAAGAACTTCATTTCATGCCGTACAACAAGTTTCCTACACCCTCGAGCTTGAATCCTCAGCATGCAGTCGTGGTTCACTGCCCAAGTTCTTGAAAGTCTTCAAGTTTGATTTGACCTTTCCCTTTCCCTGTGTTGCCCTTCCTCAGTTTTTCTGTTTACTGTATCTACCTGTTCTTCAACTCTGTCGTCTGTACCCCAGATCACAATATCATCATGTTCATTTGTCTTCTTCTGTACGCTGCCCTCGTCCATTACTACTGTATTTTCTTCTTTCCTTTTGACTGACTATGTATCACATCAATTAGAGTTCAGTTTCATCCGTTTCTGTGCTTTGGTCCTCGTCCAGTTCTCCTTTCTTCTGCCCACGACACTTGGCTACGGGATCTAGCTTTTTCTCGAAAAGTCTTGGTGGTCTTGATCCTGGGCTTGTAAGCATCCCTGCTGCTGATTTCTTCCCATTTCTTCCAGGTCCTCCTTCAACTCCTGGTACCAGTGCACCATAGTTTTTCTGATTGGTCAGTATTCCTGGGTTCATTCTGTAGATATGTCCGAAGAAAATGGCTCTTCTCTTCCGGATGGTATCTGAGATATTTACTATCTTGAGATATATTTCTTGATTTCCTTTCTTACTGTATCGTCCATTCTCTGTTCTTTGGGGTCCCAGGATCTTCCTCAGAATCTTTCTCTCCACAAGTTCCAACTTCTTGCTCAATCCTGGTTTTATTATGTTCAAACTTTCAGCTGCACATAAAGCCTGCGGATGGACCATCGAGCTATTCTTCTCGTTGTAAGTGCTCACAGGCCAAGTTCAACTTGTTGATTCTCGATAACAGCAGCTCTCTTTCCGACAAGCTGTTGTCTATACCCTCTCCCAGATATCTGTGCCTCCTCTATTTGTTTATGTAAATAGCAAAGCACTTACAGTCCTCCTGCTGCGACAGGAAGCGGAGAGCCGAGACCTCTGCGAAGGTACAACCTCCGAGGAAGAAGACCAGCACCACCTTTGGATTGTCGTTCTGTGACGACTGACTGCTGATGGAACCTCCTGCAACAGATACATCAAGATTACACCAGGAGGAACTCCGGACAACTGAAAACGAACTTGGAGAGTATAAAAAACAAAAGATTCTACACAGAAAAAAGTGGGAGAAAGAATGAGAACTTACCTACAGAAAATGAAGAAAGATTGGAGCACAAAATGAGATGCCCCGGCAGTGGAAGAGGTCCGCTCACAACCTAGTGATTACGAATTGTATACCACTACCCTACACTGGTATAATAATAATAATAATTACGTGTGGCTATTACTAGCCGAGTGCAGCCCTTGTAAGGCAGACCCTCCGATGAGGGTGGGCGGCATCTGCTATGTATAGGTAACAGCGTGTTATTGTGGTGGAGGATAGTGTTGTGTGTGAGTTGCAGGGATGCTGCGGACAGCACAAACACCCAGCCCCCGGTCCACTGGAAATAACCAATTAAGGTTAAAATCCCCGACCCGACCGGGAATCGAACCCGGGACCCTCTGAACCGAAGGCCAGTACGCTGACCATTCAGCCAATGAGTCGGACACCCTACACTGGTGAAAATAACATTTAGAATTAAATCTTTAGATGTAACAAGAATCAAGCCTGGGGCTCTACAATGCAGCCACAGGTGTAGAACACAAAGGGAAAAAAGTGAAAAATTATGGCAAAAAGAAATTAAAGGTCAAGAGTTCATTGATAAATAGGAAAAATAGTGTCAGATGTATTTATTCGCTTGGAGTGTGACGGGGACATTCAAAGTACAGTGAATGTAGAAGTGGACCCAGGATAAGCAGATCCTATCTCAACAACAGCTCGTTCTGTACTTCTCTTTCATCATGGTACTGTCGTTAGTGCCGTTTCCTGATGCAGGATTAAGAACGAGGGGAAATATATGGAAGGAGGAAAGGATACCTGAAGATTGGCAACAAGGAAGCACTGTATCATTGTTCAGAAAAGGAAATAGGAAGAAATGTGAAAATTGTAGAGCTATAACTATTATCACATGGGCTAAAAATGATGGAGGAAGTCATAGACAGAAGACTACGGGAGATAATAGAAACACAATTAAAGGAAGAACAATATGGCTTTAGACTGAATAGATCAACAATAGACTTGATACTTACAGTGCAAACGATAATGGAAAAACATCTGGGAAGGAACAAGGAAATCATATTCATATTTTTGGATTTGGAAAAAGCTTATAATACAGTTAAGAGAAAACATGTATGGGAAGCCTACGGAAAAGGAATGTACAAAAAACATTAATTAATAAGATAAAAATGTTGTATCATGAGAGTAAAAGCAGTGTAGAAGTGGGGAGTGTTGACTCTGAAACATTTTATACAAGAAAAGGTCTCAAGCAAGGAAGTGCACTGCCGCCATTATTGTTTATTATATTGATGGATGAAATAATGAAACGTGTAAAACAGAGTATCAGTAGTGATGAAGTGAATGCTTTCGTATTTGCAGATGATGTGATTTGGGGAAAGGGAGAAAAGGAAGTACAAAGGAGACTGGACATTTGGAATGAAAATCTGAAGGAGATTGGAATGGTAATTAGTAAAAAGAAAACTGTAGTCATGCACTGTGGATAAGAGAAGCGAAGTGAACATAGATCGAGAACGGTTAGAGAATGTAGAACAGTTTACATATCTCGGTAGCATTATTAATGGAAGTAATGAAATCAACCCTGAAATTAATAACAGACTAAGTAAAGGTACAACATTTTATCATCAAGCCAGAGAGCTTTTATGGGATGACAAAGTACCCAAGAGAACAAAATTAACATTATATAAAGAGTATTTCATACCAATTGTAACACACGGACTAGAAACGCTCGTAACTAATAAGAGACAAGATAGTAAAATCCAAGCAGTAGAAATGAAGTTTTTAAGAACATCAGTTAAAAAGACAGGAAGAGATAGAATTCAAAATATTAAAATGAGAGAAGAGCTAAATATAGAACTGTTAGTACAGAACATACAGAAAGCAAGTCTGAGATGGTTCAGACATGTAAAAAGAATGGGAAAGGAACGCGTAGCAAGAAGGGAATTGGAAAGAGAAGTTCAGGGAAAGAGACCAGTTGGAAGATCGAGAAGAAGTGGATGGATCAGATTTGGAAGGACATTAGAGAAGCTGGATTGCATGTGGTGGAAGTAATGGAGCAGGGAAAGTGGAAGGACAGGAAGGAGTGGAGGGCTGTAGCTCAGTCCACTTTGATATGGCACCACTTAGGCTGCCTGCATGCAATTTTAGTGGCTCTGTTCTACTCCCCCAGGAGTCCTATCTTGAGCGATGTATGGCCGAGTTTTAATTAATTTTATATGTAAACAGCAAAACACGTCCACTTTGGAATCCAGGCTGACACTCCACCGCTCTTCTCAAGATGTGGTGTAGTGAATAACACCAACAGTATAACAGGGGCTCTCAACTTGGGAGTGTGGGTTGGCGACCAAAGGGAACCTGACCTGAATCCTGGCATTGCTTCCACTTACTTGTGCCAGGCTCCTCCTATCCGACCTCCTTTGGTCAACTCTTGTACTTTTCTGATCCCGACGCTATTAGAGCACTCGAGGCCTAGGGAGTCTTTCATTTTCATGCCCTTGACTTTCTATCTTCATTTTACAAAGTATAACATTCCTTCCATTTTTTCTCCTTCATTAGTGTTATAGAGGATGGTTGTACTTCCTCTTAAAACAATAATCACCACCTGCAGCGAACAATGGTCAACAAACAGTTAGCAGTTGAGGTCCACCACTGCAAAGATGAGACGGCGACAATGCTGCAGTGGAGAGAACACTCACCGAGGACACACAATGTTACCTTGAGTGGTGGAGTTCAGTTGCACCAACCTCACAGCTGAAAACAGTACAATAAATGTGCAGAGAACTTACTCCTTGGTCCCTGTCCGGGTGGCAACGTCTGCATCTCGTCAACGGTGGGTCCCGGCAACAGCCCCAGCACGTCCTGCAGCCCGCGCCAGCCTGGCGGCCGCACCAGGTGCTGGGCCAGTCTCACGCTGATAGGAGCGTACACGCTGTGGACGTAGCTTATGTCCGTGGGAGTTACCTCGCTGCTATCCTCCACCGTCAGGCGCAGCGTCTTGCGGAGCACCGTGTACTGACGAGAGCTTTGCTGGAACAGAACCCACATTGTTGTTTTTAATAGCAACATAATTGTAGAGACGGAGCTTTAATACACAGCATGTTCCTTATTTTTCAAGTCATCTGGATCCAATATGGTAGCTTCTCAGTTTGTGGTACGTTGAGCTTAATAATAATAATAATAATAATAATAATAATAATAATAATAATAATAATAATAATAATAATAATAATGTTATTTGTTTTATGTTCCACTAACTACTCTTTTACGGTTTTCGGAGACGCCGAGGTGCCGGAATTTAGTCCCGCAGGAGTTCTTTTACGTGCCAGTAAATCTACCGACACAAGGCTGACGTATTTGAGCACCTTCGAATACCACCGGACTGATCCAGGATCGAACCTGCCAAGTTGGGGTCAGAAGGCCAGCGCCTTAACCGTCTGAGCCACTCAGCCCGGCACGTTGAGCTTACATGCCGGTTCGAGACATTAAACACCTCCAAGACATGCAACTCTTACACATTGAAAATCAAGCAGAGCAGCAAAAGACAACATATGAGGTATATGGAAATGGCACATCCAGGCCATGGATCAAATATACTGATAAAAGCAAGGAAAAGGAACATCTGCAATAAGTGCTGGATTTCTTTTTCTTTTTAAAAGCAACTTCTTCCAACGTACAACTTGACCTGAGCCTGCAGCACCACTAAGCATTAAGCTCGATGTCCTACGTTTTAAAGGAACTGAGACGTCTGGCAGAAAGTGAGACCTGCGTCTCTCCATTTTTATGGGAGACAAAAGTGCAACAGTGAGATGGCCAGCAATACTCCATTATTTATCTACAAGAGCAACAATGTTGACTTGCAAGGACACGTGCATCTCACGTTCTGCTCAAATACCGATTATTGTACACGTGTGAACTGAATCGGACAAGTCCCACACACTGACTTGAAGGTAATGAGAGAACTTGAGCTCGATAACATTCAAGAGTTTACTCTACTTGCAGTGATCAAAATGGGGCAAGCAACCAACACTCAGACTCTCGACTGGCCTTTGCTTCAACCTGAAAACAAGTGGCCAATTACCAGAGCTTTCAGACGACACCAGTAGGAATTGTTATTGTAGTCGAGATAGAATAAAAATTATAGGAGAGGAACAAACGAGTGTCAGGGAGAGAAAGCGAGTGAGGGGAACATGATGGCACATCAGTATGGGAAGAGGAGACGATGACAATCACCACACGTTCCTTCCCTGTCAAGAATTAAAACTACTTCCTTCGATGACTTCTCTTGCAAGGAAACCCCGAGCAATTAGTCTGTCTCGCAGCTCGTCTTCCACAAGTCGTTCTTGTCATCCTCAGCCACTACAGGTAGAGTAGAGAAATACAGCGGCTCATGTTTCCAGGCACGTTCTAATTTTATTAATCTTGCATTAGTTAGCGGCTGCTCGGATATGCATAACCGTTACCACGGTACCGTAATACTTTCTTTGCTTAGCGGAGTTTATTCCTGCGTCCATATCCATTTTATATTATCATTCGAATTATTTCAATAATATTACTGTGCATGGGAGCCAGCGGCACTACCGTCTGCAGTACCGTTAGAGGCAGCATATGCGTCGTAACAGGTAATGAAGTGGAATTGGAGAAAGAATGTTTTGTTCGGTGGTAGGTGGCAAAAATGCTGCATGGTAATATCCTTGTTACTGCAGTAGTCCTGACTGTGTAATTCACAGGAACGGCACACAGTGCTGAGTGGCGCAATCACGGATCAGTGAGACGCAACACACAAACGGCTCATTGCCGGCACAATGGAGAATGGCAAGGAGCCGAACTTCCGCTGCGAGACGTACAGAGCCATGGCACAATGAAAGAACCGTACACTATCACGGATCAGTGGGAGGCAACACACAAACGGCTCATTGCCGGCGCACTGGACACTGGCGGGGAGCCAAACTTCCACTGCGAGACATACAGAGCCATGGCACAATGAAAGAACCGTACACTATCACGGATCAGCGAGATGCAACACACAAACGGCTCATTGTCGGCACAATGGAGAATGGCAAGGAACCGAACTTCCGCTGCAGCGAGACATACAGAGCCATAGCACACTGAAAGAACCGTACACTGTAACGGACTCCCGCTTTCAGCTCATTTGAAAATAATACCCACTTGCATTCATTGTCCTCTTCTTACAGAGAGTTTTAAATAATAGATGGATTTATTTGCAATGTTAAAGAGGTAGTCAAAACATAATATTCTAAAGTACCTAGCTAGTAAATAGGTAGGCTAAGGTTATTCTACTTATTAGTTTAATGAATCAGTATTATAACTTAGTTGACATTCGACAATTAATTCAACTCAATTCTCTAGCCCACACTATGACTATGAATCATGTTCAGGACTACTCAAAATTCTGTTTTATACTGGGAAAACCGCTCAGTATTTTCTCAGTTCGTATGTTGCATCATTGCACAAGACTTCAATAATCAAATCACGAGATCACCGGTGTACATGGACAGTGAGTCGACTGATGCAATAGCTTAAATAAAAAGATGTTGAATCAACAGAGGGCTACTGTACATCTTGGTAGCCTATACAAAATATGACGATTCAAAAAATCACTGACATAGAAAAAACATATCTTCAAAGGTGACCACACAATTTGGCAATGTGGTTGAGTTCGCTTAGCTATGAGCTTGCATTTGGAGGATGGTGGGTTCGAATCCTACCGTTGGCAGCTGTTAAGATGGTTTACTGTGATTTCCCATTTTCACACCAGGCAAATGCTGGTGTTGTACCTTGAGGCCACGGTCTCTTCCTTCCCCCTCTTAGCCCTTTCCTATCCCATTGTCACCATAGGACCTATCTATATCGATGCGATGTAAAATAGTATAGTATTATAAATTTGCTCATTCAGGACAGGTATTTCAAGTTCCCTATGGGAATCAACATCTATATCATCCGATGGCCAAGCAGGCATCAATTTTTGGTGATGAGACGGGGTCTCTTGGTGCATTGGCGCTGCCGGTGGCTCCAGTTGGCCTGCGCAGTGGCCTCCACGGTATGCACTGGCCAGCGTATTGGTGGGTGTGCTAGGTGCCGGCTGATGGGCCCGCCCTAGCACACGAGGGCGAAGCGCTGGCAGCCGGGAGTGAGCTGGCTGGAAGATTTATAATGTCCAATGGCGGACCATTTGTATTGGTATTACAACCACATACCATCGATCATTTACTATCACTGCTTCGGGATGGTGGAATGCTCTTCCCAAAGGCATCAAGGATGCTGCATCAAAAAGTATATTTAAAACCTCCTACCAGCAGTTCCTCGTTAAGTGCTTCCAGCAAGGTACAGTACCTGTATGAGTGAAACGAGTGATTGTGTGTGAAAATGATATCAGATTATTGCACAATAAATTAAATATTGGTTTAATATGATAATTTAAATTAAATTAAAAACAACCATATTGTATTTACGAAGTAGAAGTAGTCTAAAAATAGCTAGTAGTAAGTACAGTATTTAACTTAGATCTAGGATACAATTAGTTAAATTTCATTTAGTATTTTTATTAAGCTTACTAGTATTTTTACATTCGTATTTCTTTCGTTGTGTATTGATTTTTTTTCCTCAAACCTGTATTATGTAGGCAGTTACTTTTTCTTTCATTCTTCTTTGCATGTATATATTAATATTTTTGTCTTAAAAATGAGTGTTATTTGTAGTTCTTGGTATTTTAAGTTAATCAATGTCATTGTATGGAATAATAACAATATGTGTGTGGTTCAGTGTAAGAAAGGGCCAAGAGCCCTAACTTTGCCACAGAAAATAAAGGCTTTATCCATCTATCTATCAAAATCGGCACATACAGACTACAGTGGTACAGGCATGTGATGAGGATGGAGCCTACAAAAACAGACAGAATAAATTTGGAAAGACAGGAAGACCTAAAACCAGATGGATGGACATGATCAAGGTTGATCTAGTTACCAGAGGATGGACAGGAAGAAGGGGAAGAGACTCATTAACAGTACCCGGTAAACTGGAACTGTACAATGATGATGTGTACCTTGTTAAATATTCCCGTTATGTGAAGAAGTTTTATAAAGATGACCATAAAGGGTGATAGAATACTTTTTAACAAAACAGTCACGAGGATATAGTGCTCATTCAAACAAAATATGAATTTCAGTTACTTCATAAATTTCAAAATCGCCTTCTGAAAAATGAAGGATTTTTGGCATATTGAGGTGTGCAGGCAGCGGTTTACATCAATGGTGTTGTCTATGGGGTGATACATGTTAAACTTGCGAGTTAATAAAGAATACTATAGTAAAAAATTTCACAAACAAAACAGTTCAATAATAAGAAAGGAAAATGTACAATAGTTTCATAGAAATAATGAGATTAAAAGAATGTAAAGAAAACATTGCTAGTTACCTGAACTCTAAGGAGGCCCGCACTCTCAAGGTTGGCGAGGGTGAGGACGTGCTGGAAGCCGTAAGTCTGGACGATCTCTCTCTTGTAGTGCTCCAACACCTTGAGCTTGAGGCCGCTGTTGGTCACCGACTGCATGCACACCAGCCTGAGGACCTGCATCAAACACGGAGAGGAAGGAGCTGCTCATTCACGACAACAAGAGCACACAAGACAACGGAATATACATAGATTAGAATGAATATTTAAAACCAATCGTAACATAAAAATTAAAATAAGGTTAGGAAACAAGACAACTACAGGCACGATGTGAACAGCGGAATGAACCCTATGAGGTCATGGTTTGAAGGACTTTTGTGGCCAAAACTTCAAATTAAGGCAATTTTCCTACGAGTAATGTTTATTATTAATTAATAAAATGCAGTTCAAAAATTGAACAACAAAAAAAAAAGACTTACGAAAGATAAAAAATGACACAATCGAACAGGGTTTGTTTGATATTTACAAAACAAATGTAAAAACTTCCTTCTCGGGTACATGGGGTGGAGAATGACACAAACCTACAGCGTGTTCTACATCGACACAGAGGGCTAATCCCCGTACCTATTAAAGAAAAGTTGAAGCATTTACTTTACAATATAAGGAACCTGATAAACCAATGATGACGAAGTTACATATTCGTAGAAAATGGAAGCACATTTTAAGAGGCGTTAACTTTACAGTTTATACAAAAAAGGTTCGAAAAGACACTTTCCTCATCAGAATTTAGGATATTCAAAACCTTGACTAATTGACTTCAGTGAGGAAAACGCCTGCACAAGAAATTAAAGTTATCAAAATCGACTTTCAATATATTAGGTCGTGTTACGTACATATAGAAAGATGTTAAGTTCAGAACAACAGCATGCCAATGGTGCAGGCACTGGAGCACTCTCCCAGTCCCAGTCTTCCCTCACCGAGTATTGTCTCCAACATTACGTACGTAGAATTATTCCCTTTCAGCCAACGAACAGGACAAGAACTGTTCCATCCACACTAAGAAAGCCTGCAACGTATCAATGCCAACAGAGCAGCCCACTCCAAAACACTGCCTATTTTAAGATATTTAAACCATTAGGGAAGGTTCCGTAGCTTAGAGAAACCAGTTTGGTTCTTTTTAAGATATTTTGATGAGTGAGTGAGTAGGAGGTATTTTTCAGTTGTATACATACAATGAATTGCCAGCAGCCTGTCTCAGTCTATTGTACACAGGAGAACAACAGCCCTACTTCCTCCCCTCACACTGTGATAGAATCTTGCACTGATCTCATCGCGACAGCGCATTTCAAGTTCCCCGTTACCCTGTCTCTCTTCTTCGTAGCAGCCTTCTCTATTTCAACAAACAACACAGTTTGCAGCACCATGACGAACAGATGCTCCGCTTCCTCTCTCAGGTTTCGCAAATCACCTCCGTGTGCATCATGTCTCATTTTAAAGATTGGGGTAAACGATCTGCCTCATCTAAAGCTTTACGTCAACTTTCTTTTCTGATCTTGATGTCTGTTGTATAAGGGCGAAAAGTAATTCCTCTCTCTCCTCAAACGAGGAACTAGGGCCCCTGAATGTCATTCTTCTGGCACACACCTGCCACCTGCCGTGATTTACTGTTCCTAATGTTTCCAAAGGCTCACTCAGTTCCCTGAAATGTCGATCTCCGTTGTCTGCATTCCACTCCCAGTAGCAGAACATCACAGTTCACCTCCATCTGAATGGAGCCGCACTGTTGGTCTGTGACAAGTAGGGCTATTTACTCTCTCCATCATTTAAATTTCATTCTTACACAATTTGCTCTAAATCTCACTGACTCAGATAGGTCTTACGGTGACGATAGGACAGGAAAGGGTTAGGAGCCATGGCCTTAATGAACGACCAGCCCAGTACTTGCCTGGTGTGAAAATGGGAAATCACTGAAAACCATCTTCAGAGCTGCCAGTAGTGTGGTTCGAACCCACTACCTTCTGTTGCTCGGTCCTTTTAAAATATGTTCTTCCTTTATCAAGAGTTGAGTGTTCAGTAGTTCTTATCACACTTGTCTTCAGCATTTCTACTGGCTCATTATTTAGTCTTCTCTATGTCTGTGTCAGCTTCTTATTTTTACTCTCTCCACTTTCCTTCCTTTTAGCTTGGCAACTCTACGGTCTCATTCAAACGCTGTGCAGGCAAACTCGTGACATTTAGAAGCTCTTTTTGGTGTTCTTTCTAAACCACAACATGATCAGACACTGTTCTTTTGTCACTCATCCACATCGCATCATTGCTCGGGATTAGTACTCCATCTCTTCTGCCAAAGTCTCCCGCTGCATTATTACTGCCGTATACAAATAGTTTCCCAATGTCTTCACAGATGGAGCAAACTGTCTTACACTCCAGTCAGCGGGAATACACTTAAAGAATTGGAGCGGGTGAAGCGTTATCTGATCCCGTAACGATTAAGAGAGGAGGTCTGCAGGGAGACGTTAACTTTCTCCCCTCAGTTTATGTTGATGGGGAATGCTAAGTACTGAGAGACGGCAGTCAATATCTGAAACTGTTTGTGCGATGGCGAATTGTTAGCACAGGTGTTGACAGATGCCTTCATTATTACTTCTTATCGTTTCATGCTCAATATCTACCCGATTCATTCTCTTAAGATTTTCACTTGAGGCTGCGTCAAAGAGCTGTGAACGTCATCAACAAGCAACTTCTACAACAATTACTCAAGTCTATCGACACGACACGTATTAAAAATGAGCCTGTCAAGTACGCGACAGGGCTTTCGAACAACTTGGTGTCACCTGGAGTACCATCGAACGTCTTGGAGCTGAAGATTTTCCTTCCCAAGAACGTGAATCATCCTTCCCTTTGCAACGAAGCACAAGCCCCTGGCGATGGAGAATTCATTCCTGAGGTTCAAATCATCACTTCCGATATAGAGTTGCAATTTAGACGTCTGCAGTTCCCAGTTTCTTTCAGTTTCGCTATGTGCACAAGAACATTCGCTTAAAGTTGTAGGACTCGATCTTCGGAAACGGTGCTTCTCCTGTGGTCAACTGCACGTGAGTTGTTCAAGACTTGGAAAGACAAACACTCCATACACATTGGCTCCAAATGGAAGGATACTTAATATAGTTTATCCGGAAGCTCTGTAAGGAAAAATTACTTTCTTTTAATACAACATGGTATTTTATATTGCTTTAATATTATATTTACCATACACCGAGATGATATCTTAAGCATTAAGAGTAAATTCATGCAATTTATGTGAAAAATATGTGTGTTAATAAATATAGGCCTAATGCTCTTTCGCTTTTAAACAAATGGCTTAAAAACACGTAACGGTTGAATGAAGCAGTGGGTAGATGTAAATAATATTAATAATAATAATAATAATAATATTATTATTTGTTTTACGTCTCACTAACTACATTTTTAAGGTCTTCGGAGATGCTGAGGTGCCGGAATTTAGTCCCGGAGGATTTCTTTTACATGCCAGTAAATCTACAGACACGGGGCTGTCGTATTTGAGCACCTTAAAATACCACCAGACTGACCCAGGATCGAACCTGCCAAGTTGGGGTTAGAAGGCCAGCGCCTTAATCGCCTGAGCCACTCAGCCCGGCATATATGTAAATATGAGGTAAAACATTTGATAGGGAATCTGCCACCTGAGGAGCTCACTTCTAACACAGCAGTTTGTAGTGTATTCCTGAACAAGCATTTATGTTGGTCTTCAATATCTGCATGACACACGTAGTAGTCAAAGGAGTATTTAGTTATGACACATCAAAACAGCTCATTCTGTTTCCTAATGTAATGAATATAATTATATTTGTATATAAAATAACCTAGCTTGTTTCCTCACCATAATCTAATGCACTGAACAGAACGAGATATTTAGGCACAATTAAAACTGTTAAAAGCTGGTCTGAGTGTCTCAGACGGTTGAGGCGCTGCCCTTCTGACTCCCAACTTGGCAGGTTCGATCCTGGGTCAGTCCAGTGGTATTACAAGGTGCTCAAATATGTCAGCCTCCTGTCGGTAGATTTAGTGGTACATAAAAGAACAGCTGTGGGACACATCTTGGCATCTCCGAAAAAAGGAAAAGTAGTTAGTGGGACGTAAGAAAAGCAACTAAAACCATTATAAGTTTAAATGTGTTTAGATACTCGTCTCTTCACTAGTTGTACCTGAGACTTCAACCTTCCGTCAGAGCCCATATACTCCTCCTTTACCTGCCTCGGCTTGAGTGGTGCTCGTTATCTTAGAGCGTCAACATCCTTAATATATTCGTCCACCTGCTACCCCATTCTTCGCCTCCTTCCCTCCACATTATCAACAGTATGTCATAGAAAGAAAGAGATCCACCGTATCAATACTAAATTTAATAATGTTTTTTAAAACAGGACCGGTTTCGACTTATCACAAGTCATCCTCAGCTGTCATTTACATACACATTAGAATACATGTTTTAACAGTTGTATCTTACAAATAAACATGTCATGTTTGATAGACATTAGGTAGTATGTCTAGAAGTGAAATTCTGCTTCTTACATCTAAGTTTAGAGGATCAAGAATATTAAAAAGATATCTATCTTTAACACATTAAAAGAATTATAACACATGATAAAATTTGTTGTTTACACCTGACCTTGAATATAGCATTAACGTTCAAGTTTTACTAGTAATAGTTCTTTAAAAGGACTTTCATATTGCGTTGTTTTTAGTCGACTAAATATGCTTTAATGTAGCCGCATGTGCTTATACAGTATATTTTTTATTAGGCTTAGACTTTGTCAAAATGAGTAATGTGAATTTGAAGTTGAAATTACAATAACAAAGTGAAATGCGTTTGAAATAACAGTAATCTAGGTGATTGTAACCTCTGTTGAATGACTCCTGCAATTATATGCTATTTAAAATACATTTCATGCAAAGAAGACATTAGCACACTTCAATATGTAAGAGTTGAAAGTTATAAGACAATCATATACGTTTTGTGAAATTCATATGAAGTATTGTTCTTTCTTCACGTGTACATGCCAAGTTCAAATGGGGCGCTATTGGCCACTATTTGCTAAAGTCCAATCACTATAAACTTATATTGTCTTGTTAAATATACAGATTGAAGATGAATGTGCTGCTGGGGTTATGAAAGCTGTTGTAGGTGAACTTGTGGACACGCCAAGCTGCCAAGCGATACACTTCCCAAGCATCTCACGACAATAGTTAGCAAGTATCATAGACCGAAAAAGAACCACCTACAACAACAGCTTTCATAACCCCAGCAGCACATTCATCTTCAATCTGTATATTTAACAAGACAATATAAGTTTATAGTGATTGGACTTTAGCAAATAGTGGCCAATAGTGCCCCATTTGAACTTGGCATGTACACGTGAAGAACAGTACTTCATATGAAGATTTACAAATTTGCAGGACTGCCTGTTACCTTTTAACTTGCATATTGAAATGTACCATTGTCTTATGTTGCATTTAATGTATTTTACACAGTATATATTTGAAGAGGTCATTCAATACAGGTTTTAATTACCTGGCATTTCATTTCTCAACGCAATCTCAAATTCAGATTCACATTACTTAATTTGACAAAGTTTATATAAAGTATACTACCCCATTTGAAATTGACACATACGCATGAAGAAAGAACAATACTTCATATGAATTTCACAAAACGTATATGATTGTCTTATAACTTTCAACTTTTACATATTGAAGTGTGCTAATGTCTTCTTTGCATGAAATGTATTTTAAATAGCATATAATTGCAGGAGTCATTCAACAGAGGTTACAATCACCTAGCTTACTGTTATTTCAAACGCATTTCACTTTATTATTGTAATTTCAACTTCAAATTCACATTACTCATTTTGACAAAGTCTAAGCCTAATAAAAAATATACTGTATAAGCACATGCGGCTACATTTAAGCATATTTAGTCGACTAAAAACAATGCAATATGAAAGTCTTTTTAAAGAACTATTACTAGTAAAACTTCAACGTTAATGCTATATTCAAGGTCAGGTGTAAACAACAAATTTTATCATGTGTTATAATTCTTTTAATGTGTTAAAGATAGATATCTTTTTAATATTCTTGATCCTCTAAACTTAGATGTAAGAAGCAGAATTTCACTTCTAGACATACTACCTAATGTCTATCAAACATGACATGTTTATTTGTAAGATACAACTGTTAAAACATGTATTCTAATGTGTATGTAAATGACAGCTGAGGATGACTTGTGATAAGTCGAAACCGGTCCTGTTTTAAAAAACATTATTAAATTTAGTATTGATAAGGTGGATCTCTTTCTTTCTATGACATACTATAGATATCAATACGGAACATCGTGAAATTTATTAATCAAGTTATTAATCAAGACATTATCAACATGTTTACTTTCTCTTGCTTCTCATTTCATTTTCCTAGCATCCAGATTTTTCTCTTCTCCAATTCCTCTGCCAATGTCAGGATGTTTAATGCGCAACTCTCTCACCCCCTCAGTACTCCAGGAACTGCACGTCATTTGCCTTAGCATTTTCCGAGGCCTTGTTGCTGTTAGTACTACACTGACAGTCTTGCCAGGCCACTCCTAATACGGAGTAAGAATGCCTCTTGCAGCCGCTCCTCGAATTCCAGCATCGTTTCCTACACTGAGGAAATCATCATGCCACCTATGCAAACCTATCCGCTTGAAGCCGTTGGTACTTTTATGGGTTCACCTTATTTACTGCTGCCCAAATAAATACTTGCACTAACACAAATTAATAGGGGTAACATACATATTGTCCTAGACTACATAACTCTGTTGATGCCTAGGACACAAGAAATATCTTAGAAACTACAATTTAGAGATCGGGTGTAAATAGTCAGGAGATGTAATTGTAATATTTAAGGCAGTAAATTAATTGTAACATGAAAATCATGCATGTATTAAAATAATTTTGATTGTAATAAATGATTACCATCTCCCCAGTTCTACTGTACACTCTACTCCATTACCAAAGCAGGGTTCCATTCCTCCTGCAACATGGCTGTAGAATCTACTGCCCTGTCCTCTGATACCATCAGTACTCATCACCTGATCAGTGGAGAGGTAGCCTAACGTTTGGCAAATTGAAGTCCGGCTTTGTGGCTAAACGGATAGAATGCTTGCCTTTGGTACAATGGTCCGGTTCAGTTCTCAGAATCAACACCCTCGTACTGTTAATTCCCCTGGCTTCGGGGCTGGGGTTTATTACGTCTTCGCCATTCATTTCATCCTCATTAGGTCACCACGAAACCTATACATATGCCAAGCACCAATATTATTATTATTATTATTATTATTGGTGATAGGAAATCAAGAAATCCTTTGTATAATTGACTAGAGTGGTCCAATGTAGGTCACAAAATGTAAAATAAATATAATAATAATAATAATAATAATAATAATAATAATAATAATAATAATAATAATTATTATTATTATTATTATTATTAAATTAACATTTTGGATTTTTGAGCTGTCATACCCATCATTCACTTGTTTATTAGCTTCCTCGGGAGATCAGTGGTGGTGTCCGACCCATGATCAAGGGTTCGATTCCAACCAACCAAAGAAAACACTAAACCTGAAAGACTGTATTTCATTTCAGCAGATCTACGTTGTTGTTGGGTATTCAGCCCGAAGGCTGGTTGTATCCTCAACAGGTTCACCATTAGCTGTCATAGATGGCCTAGGTGTCATTGAAGAGGCGTACTAGGGAAATGAGGAGTGAGGTAGTTTCCCGTTGCTTTCCTCACCGAGTCAGAAGTTGTTGTTGCACGTCAGTCTGCCAAGCCCACCGAAATGCCTGCACCAATCGAACCTATTAGCGATATTTTCACACCATGAGTTCATGACAAGGACTGGCTGCATAAGGATTGGCATTACTAGCATCGCTCATACCTCAGTCACTTTCATATTGTCAAAGCCAAGGAGACAGGTCAATGAAAGTAACAATTTTCTTCTAGCCCATACCAGAAGACGTAGCGCACTGTAAACACTACATCTCAGATCTACGTATAAAAAGAAAACTATTTTACTCCTATAACAGCAGCCCTACAAGGATGTAGGAGTAAATGGGAGTGAAATACAAACACTGTGTTATGTGAGGAATGCACGGTTGTTCGTGGCAGTGGTGATCTGACGGAGCGAAGCCCATATCCCCCG
Organism: Anabrus simplex; assembly: GCF_040414725.1. NCBI lineage: Eukaryota > Metazoa > Arthropoda > Insecta > Orthoptera > Tettigoniidae > Anabrus > Anabrus simplex. The sequence continues at coordinate 219,945,789 of NC_090279.1, read as the reverse complement.
GTCGTCGCACCTATAGGGCATACGGCAGCAACCCGTGCGAGGTGGGTGTAGGGGAGAGGGATGCAGCGCTTGGGCTGCAAGATCAGCCCACGATGCCCTGCTCTCGGAGTTATGTGTAACGTTTTTCCTCACTGCTTTCAAATTTTGTAAATGGAACATATCAGATGCTTACGTTATAATGTGTTTTAGATTTTCATCGTTGTCAATTGAGGTTTGGCTTCACCGGTAGCCCTCAGTATACGCCACTGGGGATCAAAACTGTACCAACAACAAACACATACAAATTATGTTGCCTACCAAAAACACAAGCAAGTAGGAAGCCTCTAAAGGTAAATACTCTGAGAAGTTCACAGCCGTTACCTTAATGAGAGGTTCCTTCTGAGCAATGCAGTCCTCAATGTAGGGATGGGCTTTGTCCGTGTCGATCCCGTTCATGAACTCTTGCTCTGTCTGCAGCGATTCCAGGAACGAATTGGAATCTGTCACTTCTTTGATCAGTTCGGCAATAGTGGTGTCTGGAATGAAATACAGCATAGTCCACCTGGTCGACTACAACAGAACAAAACTGACACACAGGCAACCTAAATGTCTACCTACAGTTGCTGAGGTCACAGAATCATCATTATTAGGAAAAGGATTTTAAGGTGGAAGGTGCAGTCAGAAAAGGGGAAAAAAGGTTCTGAGAATACATATAAAAAGATGCCAAAAAGGTGCAAAACAATGTGTTTATGAAATCATGTCAATTACCTTATCCCATTTACTGGGTTTGAATAATTAATAAACTTGTCATATTGGATTGCTCGCAACATTTCAATGTCGCTAGCGCTTTGAGCTCAGTACATTCTCATTTAGTGAGAGAAACTCCACTCGACAACTACAGAAATCAATGAAGCACATCTTTTCAGCGCTCGTAAATGGAGTTCAGTCAATGTTGCAAAGGTTTCCAGATGTGGATTGTTCTTCAAATTTAATTCCAATTTGTGTTTAGCAATTCCACCAACGTTCTCCCCAACGCTCGTCAATATCTTCCTAACTCTGAATCACACGAGGCAAATAGTTGTAGCGACGCATTGCAAAAAGTTCCAAGTCTAGATCTTTGTTGTTGGACCGGCTTGATGGCTTCTGCATTAAGTTGAGTCTAGAGCACATATGAAGGATTCGTTTCCTTGCCCAGGAAGAAAAGATTCTGTTTAAATGTTTTAAAAACACAGATAAAAGTGGCAACGTGTAGTATTCTCACAAAAACAGGTGCAACAAATTGTATATACTGACCGGCATTAGTTTTGTGTCATCAAAAACAAGAAAGAAAGAACAAATACTTCTCCTGGGTTGGGTTATGAATCAAGGATTTCCAATGTTTGATGACTCTCCATCACTTTCGTCCACTGTATCCATCCATCTGTTTCGAGACCTTCCTATTCCTTATGGTCATTGGCCTGTTGGTTTCCCTGTAAATAGTTTCTTCTGCCATTCACATCACGTGTCTCCATCATTTCAGCTTCCTGTAACTGAAATCCTCTTTCTAACCCTTCCATGGCACCTGAACTCGTCTCACCTCGTTCTCCATATAGAATACGACCCTCACAGTGTGGTAAAAAAGAATCTGCATTTCACAACTTCTACATGTCCTCCCTCCCTTCCTGTTGTGAGCATTTGTCCTCGTCTTGTGGACTGCAGCATACCAGCCCTTCTCCTAGTGCTGAACCTCTGAAAATGGCACCCGTTATGCTACAGAGGCAGACGTGGACTGTGTCTCCGTCTTTACACTGGTAAATACATTCCCTTTTCAGCTCCAGTCATCAGGGGATGCTGTTGTTGTTCTCCCAGTCACAGTTTACACCTCTCACAACGAAGCACCGCCTTCACCCATTACCATTACGGACAGCACTTCCTCGTCTTTGTCTTGCTGTACACTGCATTCGAGCATTCCCTTTCCAAATTCTCTCTGCTCCATGACTTTCCACACCTTTCCTCTGCACTGGACAGTGACAGATATGTTTTTAGGAGGTCTATCTGGAATTAGCGTGGGCAGAATCATCTTCCTCCTCATGCTATTACCGTGTGCTAAGACAGTACGGTAGAAGTAAATGGGGCTGCGTTTTCACAAGTTTCCACTGTCTTTGACTGCCGTTTCTTCTAGGCCACAGCAAAGTCCCTTCCACATGGTAATATCACCAAAGCCAGGATAATCTTCGTCATAATACGTATCTTGTGAATAGAATCATTGTGTGCTAAATCAGTGACAGTTTTCTTAGACGTAGATCTTGATGCCACATATTTCTCTCAATTTATCGCAACTCTTCTTATGTCTCCTACGAGTGGAGTGCAGCCTCTGAATGTCGTAAGGAGCTACTGAGCCCAAAAATATAGCAACGATTGTATGCAGCAGAGAAATTTACACACATCCTTTTTTTAAATATCTGTACACTTGTTCGTTCTGAAACATGGCGTGGGAAGACATAATGTTATACACTGGGATGGACGACGACTGTGCTCATTGCAATACTGAAGAGCTGAAAGTCCTGCTGGGATGTATGAGAGAGAGGGACTCAATGAAAGGACATGGTTCAGGCACAGGTAAAGAGAAGGCAAGCATTTCAAATGAAAGAAAAAGGCATAAGACCCAGAGGAAGAAGATGTCAAAGGCAGATCTGGGAAGAAGACTGAGAAAAGTAGAAGAGGGGAAAGGATAGAAGCAGATAGAAGTCTGCCAAACTTAATCGGACAAGAACAAGTGGTCAGGAAAGACAAATATTCACACGACGTTTAACCATTAGAAAATGAGTTCTCGAGTCATGTACTTACGAATAGCCAGATGATTCTTCATGGCGAGCATGTGCGGGAGTCTGGCCACGAACTGTTTCATCTCCTGCACCGTCTTATCTCCATGACGCTCCTCAAACTGGGACGAGATCAGCTTGGCCTTCCTGCTCAATGCGGGTCCTACCGCGTTGAAGTTCTTGTCGCGGATCTCGGCAAACAGCTCCTCCTCCGAGTTCAGGATGAACGCTTTCTTCTCGTTGGAGTTATCAGTCAGAGTGTCATCTGGCTTGGCGAACTTGTCTGCAGGTAACTGAACTGTGCCTGCAAGGAAAAGACGAGAACTTGAATGACAGGGTAAAGTGCTCGTACGAAAACAACAACATTCAAGCTCGGCTCATGGGCCAAGGACTGAATGTTAGTGGAGTTCATGAGTAAATCAAGGTCTATGATAGGAAAATCAAAATCAGCAAGACTCTGTATCCATTATAAATCTGAGTAGACTGACTTGAGGTCACCAGACAAACTCAACAACAGATCTTTGAAAGTAAATATCCGGAGATGTACCCAAAAGGTGGAACACAGGTTATAAAGAAAAAGGCAACCTGTCCGAGTGCACCATTCCTGATCAAAAGTTCACATTTTACCTTTCTCAAATCAAAATATTAGAGTGTATCCACCGTGATGAAAATGAACGAGGAAGATGACCGCGCCCGTCTTTCTCGAGATGATGCACCTCAAATCGAGTAAGATGGTGGCACATTTTGATGATCCGGATGACACTCAGGACGGAATTTGAATCTAAATCAGACATATTGAACTAACTGTGAAAAGGGAGAGTCCTTTTGAAGATTATGATGACAAAGTTTTTTTTTTTTTTGCTAGTCGCTTTACGTCGCACCGACACAGATAGGTTTTGGCGACGATGGGACAGGGAAGGGCTAGGAGTTGGAAGGAAGCGGCCGTGGCCTTCATTAAGGTACAGCCCCAACATTTGCCTGGTGTGAAAATGGGAAACCACGGAAAACCATTTTCAGGGCTGCCGACAGTGGGGTTCGAACCTACTATCTACCGAATACTGGATACTGACCGCACTCAAGTGACTGGAGCTATCGAGCTCGGTAACAGAAAGTTTGAAGAAACAGTGTAGTGATTATTAGAACAAATAAAGGACTGCTTAGAATTTCCTACTAACCTTGTGTTGCCCATTGGCCTACCACTACCATTTATTTTTCAGTCACTGTTACTAATCATGTACAGGAAACTTGAAGACATACACTATAACATTTTTTTCAAGTTTTATAATGTTTTTATGGTTTGGAGACCTTTTGTATGGCACACCAAGAAACGGGTATCAACATGGAGGGCAACCATGCATTTGACGCACCGAAAAGAAGTTTCCTTCCGTAGACCCTGCGCGTAACACACCTTGCATCGCTTGGATGGCAGTAATTTCTTCTCTGTAGGGGCAATTTTGGATGAAAAGTGCCCAGAATGTTGACTCTGAAGTCTCAATGGGGTGGTACCAGTGTGGGGACGGCCTCTGCTGGGGTACTGCGGTATTTGAGCACCTTCTAAGTATTATTTTGCAAAACTGATGCAGAATGCTGTGAAGTGTTTATTCTTCATTGTTGGATTGAGAATTTGCCAAATGAGACAAGAATTCAATAATGCCATATCAAGGAGGTAGAAGTACATAGACTTTCACATACTTCCTCACGAGTGCGAAAGACTCCAGTTGCTGATCATGAGTCGAGCCCACCCATTCCACCATTATAATTGACCGCCAGGTTGGGTTTCAGCTTCTTCCCTCGTTTTGATTGGACTGTAACAAAATCTGGTCTATCGTGCTGAGTTGACAAAAAGTGTACAGGCATTTTGTGGCTAGGATTTTGTTCGCTGAAGCGAAAGTAAGTTCACCCTTCTGCAGCTGTGTTTCCTTGAACTAAGGAGGCATATGTTTCCTGTTTGCCCTAACCATGCCAAGACGGTGAACTGTACCAGACACACAATCTTCCCTTTCCAGCAATCGTCGTTCTCTGAAGAGCAAACTTTCTACACCTTGCTCTCTTGGAACGAACGACAGTCTACCTTTGAATTTCATCATTGATTCATCAATGCAAATATTTTCTCCTGGAGTATACACAAACTTGAATCTGTCCAAAAGTAAATCTATAACAGGTTTAACCTTTTTCAGTTTGTCATGCTTTGATTCAGAGTGCGTATTAATATGCAAGAATTTGTTTATAGAAATAAAACGCTTGAATGGCATGGTTTCACTAAATATGGGAGTTTCTATTACCCTACGTTTCGACCAGTTATCTTGCACTGCAGGCTTTTTTGTCTGCGACATAAGGATACACAGAGCAAAATGAGCTTTTAGCTCGCCTAAAGTAACAGGAAACATATGTTTTTCTTTGCAAGTATTACTGGTTTCAAGGGAAGCAGATAAATTAGCAAAAAATGTAGAGGCATAGACATTGGTTTCCTTTGTAATGTGATCCCAGAACTGTGGGATTAGAAATTCATTCACTACGTCCATTTCTTTTGGATTATTCCCCAACCTCCTCCTCATTATTCTTCATTTCTGAATTTCAGAAACTGGTCTGCACGTTACAGAAACAGGCTTTTTGTCAACAACATCCCAATTCCAAGTATCGTTATTAGAGTTCTCACACGCTCTTGTCTTGTCCCGTAGTTTCGATTGGCACTATCACCTCGGAACTGAAATCGGAATCGCTTTCATTTCTGTCAGTTGAAGAAGTAGTATTTACACTTTCCAGAGAATCATTTCGAGTTTCAACATCATTACTATTTTTAAGCCAGTTACGAACAGCCTCATCCATGCCATGCTTGGATGGTGCCATGATTATTTACAACTACCAGCAAACTGAGGTGCTTTTTATTTTCTGTATTTCAGCTCAGAATTACTATTAACACAGAGAAAATAGCTTTACATATCATCTGACATCTATCTCTCTGACCGCGATAATGAACTTAAAAATGTTGCGTGCAGCAGGACAGAAGTGTCCGTCAAAGTACACTACGTTACCACCTTACGATCGCAGGACGGAAGGTTCCGTCAAAGTATGGCAATTGGTTAATGACTTGAAGGGCTATGCGAGCAGAGCCTTCAACATAGTCATAACTTCACTGTTTGCTCAGTAGTAGAGCTGCATAATAACTGATCAATCCTACAAAAACATCTAAGTTTGTTCTTGAAATAAAAAAAAAAGGTCTTTTGTTTTCCTTTTATACAATTTTTTTTAAGATTACCAGCACAGGAGATGGAGGAGGTTATGACTAAACAGATCGGTAGAGTGCATCGCAATTGGACACATTAATTCACCAGCATGTTTGCATTCACTTGTAATAGTATTGCCGAGTTCACGGTCATTGATCAGCGGTCAGTGCTGGTGCTCGACATTCATGTCCCGTGTTCCTCGGTCATCACGGTTTCTGATCGAGATTGATGCACTAGGCCAGGAACAGTGATGGAAGTTTACAATCTACTTTGCGACCTCACTAGAGTCTTTGAGAACAAAACGATTTGCTTACAATTGGTGATGCCAAAGATCTCGTCGATGAGTCCCTCGTAGGTGAGCTGAGTGGCCAGCGGACTGAGGAGGTCCACGCTGCGGTCCAACAGCAGGAGGTGATCGATCTGCGACTGTGCCACGGGATGGGGGCGATCGTACCCCGCCCGTTCCCGGGCCATCCGCGTCATCAACTCCCAGACGTGCTTGGAGGCAGGCCCCTTGCCCGAGATTCGGGGGATCACCCCGAACAGTCCCTGCAGCGTCATGATGGCCTGCGCCGCTTGGTACAGACACGTCGGGTCGTTCTCCAGGTAGTACTCCTGCAACACCGACTCCGTTAAGAAGGTGCACAAACTTTACGAACAGAAAATAAAAGTTACAAATCACTAAACAATTACAGGAGAATTGATTACTACACAGTCAACGTGCAGTAGTAAAGGGGGTGGAGGTCTATCTGAGTTATCAAAGGGAAATCTAGTTGTACACTAACCCCGTACTTTATCTATAGTAATAGTACGCTGAAGTTCAATCCAACAAGCTTATCAATAGATACCAGGTAAGCGCTTGCTTACAAGTCTGAAGCTGTACTACAATTCCGCTAAATAGTTTCTTTTTACAGGTTTGTAAAACTGGAAACTCTTATTTCCAAATGACATTGCAAGCATACGTCTTGCATTGGCGTACTCTTCACATACAGTATTGTTCCACAACACTCAATGAAATGCACTTTTCTTGTTCAGTTCCAGACAGACCTCACTTGACTCGCTAGCACGTATGAATTTGCATAAAGTCATTTAAGAATGGGGGTGACCTATGCAAAAAAAGAATAAATAAAAAAATTTACATGTAGTAAAAAAATCTGTTCTATATATGGCTTAAAAATGCAAAAAGAGAAGTGTCAATTACAAATTATGAATTAAATTTAATAATAATAATATAGTTACCAGTCACAAAAATCTTAGGGCCCAGAATTAAAAATGGAATACACTCCCCCAAACCCAACTCGGAAATATACTTTAAAATTTCTAAACTTACCGATACGATGAGAATACAATGAATTCAGTTTTTGAGCCATTTGAAAAGAATTAATATTATGAGACTTTCTGAAAATCAAACGTACAGGATCAAAATGGTATGAGCAAGTAGACCTCACTGAATTAGGAGCACCGAATCTGCAGGATAGAAATGCAATCAGGAAAAGTGTTCACACAAGGGAATTGGAGGAAGAACACGACGTACTTGGTTGGAGGAAGGGAAATTACAACAATCGATGAAAATACAAAAGTACTGGGCAAGGAGGAGAGTGAGCCATTCAAGGTACTCTGTATTGTTACAAAGCTAATATTTTGTAAACTAAGAGGTCCGCAACGTCACTATGTGCACTTATTGTTCATTTCCATCTTTATAATTTGTTTTCATTTCTTTTCTTCTTAAGTAAACACAGTCTTTAGTTTCAATTATGTTTTGTATTAACCCCTGTTTCACTGAATTTTATCGCGGTGACTTGTTTTTTGCTCCAAATGATGATGTAAATATTGTATATTGTGCTAATTTTGTTTCCATCTAGGCTCTCTTTTCTTTTTTCATTTGTTCCTTCATTATGTTTTTTGGCAATTTTTAGCTTGTATTATGTAAATTATTTCAACGCCACCTTTTTTCACTGAAGATGGCTCAAACGAGCCGAAACATCTTGAATTTGTTTACTCCATCTAATGATGGAATATATGATGTATTGAATTAGGAGGATACACTCAATTTTTTACCTTTCTTAAACGCAAGGACATGTCGGTGTGGGAAGCGCGATGAATAATTTATGTTTCACTATTATCAGATGTCAAAGTGCCACAAATTTGCCCTACACCAGTCTTCTTATGTACCAGTAAATCTACTGGCGAGATGTGCTCTCTTCTCATTCTCCACTCCTACCAGGACATTCAGCCTTCATGTCAGCCAAGAAGAACACAGCGGATTTCATTAATATCAGTTCTAACACTTCAACAATTTTAGAAGAGAGGACACAGGTTTTAACACAAGGACGAATGTTTGGTTGTTACATGGAGTGTCAAGGCCCATTCTGCTAAATGCGTAATAAACCTCGATTCCTCTGACAAATCACGAAACACTATTTAATGAATAATTTGTAAGAAAACTTTAGTATAAAATATTACACTGAAATACTGGTCACAAACACAAACATCTTTCTTGGCAGTCGCCAGATTACAGTTTTATTGCTTCTGTTAAGGAATGTCTCTCATTATCATAATCAATAACATCATTTGACCCCAAAATTAAATTCACCCCAATTGTCACAAACAGAAATTCTTTCATCTGAAGAATAAAAAATATTTTGCTCCACATCGCCCTGCCCTTCCAACATTCTGTTTATTTCTTCAACACTATATTTATTTCAACTTTAGTTGAGTTGCAGCTAAGGAACAATACGTATCTGTAACATTACAAGCACACACTAACTGCTAATATAACAGAGTTAGAGGGATGTTCCACCATTCAACACAATGTAAAATATTTGAAATTTATCAAGCAAAGACCAGATTCCCTTTGATTTAATTATTCTACAAGAACTGATGGATTCAAGGCAGTCGAAACCGGTCTTTGCTTGATAAATTTCAAATATTTTACATTGTGTTGAATGGTGGAACATATCTCTATTGTATTATACGTCTACACGGAAATGAAAATCATAACCTATGAAAGTACTGCTAATCTAACTACAACCACAATTGTAATTTTTTGTGTATTATTGGAACCTACTTGGACACGGCTGATGTGAAAATCAATGATATTTATAAGCAGACAAATTGGTCTTCACTTGCACCAAGGAAGGGCCTCGCAGGCCCCTAGCGGTTTTGATTATCATTTTGTGGTAAGAAAAAAGCTTCACAATTATTTATTTATTATGGCAGTTAACTTATGACTCAAATAACAATATAATTTCTTTACAAACGTTGCAAAGAAATCTCATTAAAAGAAGCAATTTATTCCAATGGTGGGCCTCGGGCCTTGGTTAATCAATTAATTTAAATTAAAAAAAAAATATTTCATAGAATCTGATGAATAACTCTCAGAATGAAACATGTCATTCTACTTTTAATAAATTGTTTCTTTTTTAACTATTGTTAAATGTTATTTAAAATTAGAAATTACTTTTGACAGGCTAAAGAACCTGACAGTTATACAATAAATCGCCATCAACAGAGTCGTGTGCCCTGACTCCATATGAGCAATGTGGAGAGGTTTGACATTAAATCTAGGCTTTTGGCACGCAATCTACCACCATCTCTCCTGCCCTGTGACATTTTTTACCTATCAATAGACTTGAAGTGGCTAACTCCTGCGTCAGACCATAAAAAACCTCACGTTCAAGGCCTCCATGCGGGCATAATTCGCAGTGGTGCAGCTGTTTCCAGGCACGCGAGCTCAGTATACCAGCCCTCCTGGCAATCTTAGCCTCTGAGGATGGCAGCCACACTGTGCATTATTCTTGAAATATTGCTTGAGCTAGTTTCAGCTCATGTTACAATATGTTTACCTTGAATGCGGAATCCAGTTCCATGGACAAGAGGTCACTGTCGAAGGGGAAGAGGTCGCAGGTGAATTCCTCGATGCCCGCAAAGTTCCCGTAGACTCCTCTGTTCTGGGAACAGAAGACCATAACATGACAGTGTGTGTGATAACAGCAGTGGTCACAGGGAGAAGGCAATATCGCTCACCTTGAGACGCTTCTCGCACAGCAAGCTCTTCCGTGGCATGAAGAACAGGTGGAACTCCTTGGGGCTGTGGCGACCTTCCTTCCTCGACTTCGGACGCACCTCCCTGAAAGGTATGTTCTTAAGTTATCTTTTACTATGATGTGTTTCAAAATCTTTAGGTTGCAAGACAAGCTCACTGATTGTAAAAATAATTTTTTTTCAGAAATATTTTCAGTTTTATTTCATAACCTTACATAGTAATTCAAAATGCAAAATCTTTCAAGCTATTTTTTACTCTGGAACTCAAAATCAATTTTTTAATGGGCAAAACATCGGATACAAATTTAAAAGTATAAATATGCCAGAGGCAGGCATTCATACCCGAGTGCACTGTCCCTGCAATCCAACTGATGAACCCAATGCTAGACCGAGTTTGGGTACTTTATGAATAAACGGGGAGAGGTTCATATCCTGGCGTGACAACGTTAACTAACGATGTATCTGCAATTAGAAGTACTTGTGGATCTTGAGATAATAACGTGGCTAAAAACTCACCCGTGAACGTTTTCTGCAACCATGTCCATGAGGTGCAGGTGGGGCCGCGTGATGAAGATGATCTTGTTCACCTTGTTCGGAGGGAGGGTGCCTGGTCTCAGCGGGTAGATCTGAACCACCTCGCGCTCCTGGAGCAGGCTGTACTTGGCGATGAGCCCGACGGGCCCGGCTAGTGTCCGGTCCCATACTATCACCTGCAGCACAGACAAGGTGTTCTCAACTGCGACCGTGAGTCTTGTGCCATCCCACTTCATAAGCTCTTGTTTTCCTGTCAGGTCAGCAAAAGAAGCTTATGGTCGCTCATAAAGAACACATGACCCGAGAAGAAAGACGGTACAGATGGAATGGCAATAGATTACACGATAACTGACCTCAGGTGGGGAGAATGAGTGCGAGATGTGAAAGCTATTCCTAGTGAATGTCTTGATTTGGCAGGAATCCAAGTGCAGAAGATATAGACCAGGAAGATGATACCAAGGATTAAAGACAGGAAGCTTAAGGAGGAGGACAGTAAACAGAAGTTCCAGAAATGATCAAAAGTCCTGGTGGAATGACAGAGTAAAAGAGGCATTACAAAGACAAAATATGGACAAGAAAGTAAGGGATGTTCAAAGAGCCAGAAATAGTGTTAACAGTCAACTGAGAGAGGATGCGGAAAGAAGAGGCAGGAATTGGGAGTCAGTAGTGAGAGAGAAAATATTTCTGAACAGCGATGGCGAAGATTCTTTCAACACCACCCTACTCAGCACGTTGATGGGGTCTTATGATAAGGATGATGATGATGATGAAAATGATAATGAAATTTGTCAATTACGGTATTTTACTACAGTCTGAAAATTAAATGAGCTGATACAATTTTTAATTTATTGTAATAATTACCTACAGGCCTATATGTATAAAAATGTTACATTCTTCACTTATAATCATTATAATAATCATTATAATAATCATAATAATCATAATAATCATAATCATAATTATAATAATCATTATAATAATAATAATAAAAAAAATTCTTCACTTATGTAAAAATATGTGAAATGAAACACAGGTATAACCATATCATAACCACACTTTGCTCACTTTTTCATTCTGAGTTGTCTGGAAGTATAAAAGGAACCTGGGCCCTAATAATCACCGATATATGACAGGAGAAGGTAATATTGTACAAAAGAGATACACATGGAAGCAAAACAGGGAACATGAAATAGAAGTGTAAGCAGATGAGAAAAATGATTTCGTTTTGGAAACGAATTACAATGGAAAGCTCAAATGCAGTGATTGCAGAATCAAGGTCATAAAGGAACACACAGCTGGTGATAGCAAAGTCCACACTCAGCTAGGGACTTGTGTTCTCAAGTTGCCTCTCACGACAGGCATGTACTCCAGAGACTGGAAACATCCTCTTCAAGTTTTGGTCAGAAACTGGAATTCTTGGCTGGGACATGATTAATGGAATTTAGAATTTTCCATTCGGAATTGCTAGGCGGGCAATAATTCCATTGTGGAGATTTATCTCCCGTATGCAGTTATCAGACTGTGCCTCTTATAAGGGCTTCTGATAAGTTCACCTGCATACACCCCAGCGTCAGTGGGTAGGGTCTGACACATCCCACTCTGACGAGTCTAGTGTCAGACCTAAGACGAAACGCTGGTTAATAGAGCAAACGCTTGAAAAGCCTTACATCTGATATGTTTTTGACATGATTAATTTTGTTGGATAAACACCAAATACGCCACGACTCATCAGAATTTGTTTACATTATACAGACCCAAAAAGAATTTCTTTCCTTGCCTTTCAAAAATAGACTATCTCAATAGAAGTATAATGAAACCAACCCAAATCAAATTTTGAAGTCTGATAAATCCCAGAAGCATATTCCTATCACCGAGCTCAATAGCTGCAGTCGCTTAAGTGCGGCAAGTATCCATTATTTGGGAGATAGTGGGTTCGAACCCCACTGTCGATAGCCCTAAGATGGTTTTCCGTGGTTTCCCATTTTCACACCAGGCAAATGCTGGAGCTGTACCTTAATTAAGGCTACAGCCGCTTCCTTCCCACTCCTAGCCCTTTCCTGTCCCATCGTCTCAATAAGACCTATCTGTGTCAGTGCGACGTAAAGCAACTTGCAAAAAATAATAATAAAAACAAAAATGCATATTCCTAACACTGTTGCTTTCCAGTGGATCCTGTCTTTCACCCACACCACCAGTGAATATGAGCATGAAGACCAATTTATCAAATAATAGAGAATGGTGGCGCATCAGTACCCATCCTGCACGATACCTGAAGTAGCAGAGAGAGAGGAGATCAGCCAGGTGGCAGATTCTCTATCATTTCTTCTCTTAAATTATTTCAAAGAAGTTGGAAATCTAGCCAATCTAGTAAATTATTCCAGGCCGTAGTTTTTCTTCCTATGAACGAATATTTGCTGCAATTAATCCTCTCGAACTCCAACTTTATCTTCATATTGTGAGGTTTCCTACTTTTGGAAACACTACTCCACCGACAGCTCGGAGCAGCTCACCTCCATACTCTTCTCAGCCCAAATTTTGCAACATTTTTGTAACACTACTCTTTTGACTGAAATCACCCAGAACAAATTGTGCTGTTAAAAAAAAAACACAACAACTTTGGATCTTTTTCCATTTCTTGTATGAACTAATCCTGGTGTGAGTCACATACACTTGGCCCTCTAGTTTACATCGTATTACAACCCCCAGGGATCTGTAACCAATCCTCTTTAGTATTTTTACACTGACTGACAGAGCAAATGCAACACCAAGAAGGAGTGGTCAGAACTTTATGCCAATTGCAGGGTAGACTGACGTCACTGAGGTATGCTCATGATGTGAAATGCGCCGCTATGCTGCGCACGTAGCGAACGATAAATGGGACACGGCGTTGGCGAATGGCCCACTTCGTACCGTGATTTCTCAGCCGACAGTCATTGTAGAACGTGTTGTCGTGTGCCACAGGACACGTGTATAGCTAAGAATGCCAGGCCGCAGTCAACGGAGGCATTTCCACCAGACAGGCGACTTTACGAGGGGTATGGTGATCGGGCTGAGAAGGGCAGGTTGGTCGCTTCGTCAAATCGCAGCCGATACCCATAGGGATGTGTCCACGGTGCAGCGCCTGTGGCGAAGATGGTTGGCGCAGGGACATGTGGCACGTGCGAGGGGTCCAGGCGCAGCCCGAGTGACGTCAGCACGCGAGGATCGGCGCATCCGCCGCCAAGCGGTGGCAGCCCCGCACGCCACGTCAACCGCCATTCTTCAGCATGTGCAAGACACCCTGGCTGTTCCAATATCGACCAGAACAATTTCCCGTCGATTGGTTGAAGGAGGCCTGCACTCCCGGCGTCTGCTCAGAAGACTACCATTGACTCCACAGCATAGACGTGCACGCCTGGCATGGTGCCGGGCTAGAGCGACTTGGATGAGGGAATGGCGGAACGTCGTGTTCTCCGATGAGTCACGCTTCTGTTCTGTCAGTGATAGTCACCGCAGACGAGTGTGGCGTCGGCGTGGAGAAAGGTCAAATCCGGCAGTAACTATGGAGCGCCCTACCGCTAGACAACGCGGCATCATGGTTTTGGGCGCTATTGCGTATGATTCCACGTCACCTCTAGTGCGTATTCAAGGCACGTTAAATGCCCACCGCTACGTGCAGCATGTGCTGCGGCCAGAGGCTGCCCAATGCTCTGTTTCAGCAGGATAATGCCCGCCCACACACTGCTCGCATCTCCCAACAGGCTCTACGAGGTGTACAGATGCTTCCGTGGCCAGCGTACTCTCCGGATCTCTCACCAATCGAACACGTGTGGGATCTCATTGGACGCCGTTTGCAAACTCTGCCCCAGCCTCGTACGGACGACCAACTGTGGCAAATGGTTGACAGAGAATGGAGAACCATCCCTCAGGACACCATCCGCACTCTTATTGACTCTGTACCTCGACGTGTTTCTGCGTGCATCGCCGCTCGCGGTGGTCCTACATCCTACTGAGTCGATGCCGTGCGCATTGTGTAACCTGCATATCGGTTTGAAATAAACATCAATTATTCGTCCGTGCCGTCTCTGTTTTTTTCCCCAACTTTCATCCCTTTCGAACCACTCCTCCTTGGTGTTGCATTGTCACTGTCAGTCAGTGTATTTATACACAAGAATTAAAAGTGAAACAGGCTAAAACTAAGGGGGGCGGATACAACTTTGCAGACCCCTGAACTAAAGCGTTCTTGCAGATGGGCAGATGTGATCGAGGAATGTTCATTTTCTCCGAGAGAGCACGCACCATGTATGGTCGCAGGGTCACCATATTCGTTGAAAATAAGAAAAGCGCGAAGTTTGAAACAGTGATGGCATATTGTGGTTGCGAACGCACTATGTTTGATGCGAGTGTATTGAATACTGACGAACAGAAATCCGCCGACTTTCTAGTCAGCCACGGCTTAATTAAGGGATTTATTCCTTGTAGTGCGTGTCTTAGAGATCTGAAACTGAAAGTGTTGGGGTCATTTTACCATACAGAATAAAAATTCCACTTACTAGTCATTTTAAATACTTTTGACGGACGCATACATTGTTTCCGACGTACCATCAAAAATGACCGTAGAATATAAACGGGCTGTAAAACCACTGGGACAACCGGGGAGAAGCAAATGACATCCATCAACATCGCGTCATACATTGTGTATCGCACCGAGCATTCGGGAGATAGTGGGTTCCAATTCCCCTGTCGGCAGTCCTGAGGATGGTTTTCCGTGGTTTCCCATTTTCACACCAGGAAAATGCTGAGGCTGTACTTTAAGTAAGGCCACGGGCGCTTCCTTTCCTATCCCGTCCTCGCCATAAGACGTATCCGTGTCGGCGCGACGTAAAGCAAGTTGTAAAAAAGAAGAAATAATCGCTAATTTCAAGCGGTTGCCACCCATACGACACATTTTTGTCAAAAACGAAGTAGGTACCGTTGACACCCTGGCAAAGTACTACAAATTCGATTATGAGGCAAACACCAATGAAAGAATGAGTGAATGAATTAACCAGCTAAGTTGTTCTGTACCTCCTCTAATTGAGGGTTGAGATGGGGGCGGATACAACTTTGCGGAGCCCTGAACTAAAGCGTTCTTGAACTGGATTTTCTTCTTAAGAAGGTAATGTAGCACAGCGAGAAGGTTTGGTCTTCGGCGTAAAGAGTAGTCTCCCCAAGGTCTCTAATTACGTATGATGCTTACATATTTACCCTTCGTGAGTGAGTTGCCCTCCATATGAAACTTACGCAGTCCGCACGACTCGCGGTAATGTGGCTTTACTAAAATTCCGAGGATGAACACAACTTTCCACCACTGGTTTGTTTATAGTACACGAGGTTCGACTTTGTGTATTGCTTTAAGGGATTTTATTATGCCATGGTTGGTATTACATCTAATGAGTGTTGAATTCTGGGAGTGACGATACACGGTACCAAACTTGAACCAACCGCACTGGCTATGGCGACAGTTTTACGGAAAATGTGTCACAATTAATGACATGAGGTTATAAAAGTAAATGGTTATATTTCTCGGCGAGGGTTGGTGGCTCTCTGGCCTTGGTAATGAGTACATCAATCATACAGGGTAAGCTTAACTCACCTTTCCAAATAATGTCATTTATGCCGAGGAGTGTTCCTGAAATCTTGAATGAATCCAATGCAAATCCTCAACCAAAACCAAACCCCATGGCACTACTGCCCTTGAAGGGCCTTGGCCTACCAAGCGACCGCTGATCAGCCCGAAGGCATGCAGATTACGAGGTGTCGTGTGGTCAGCAAGACGAATCCTCTCGGCCGTTATTCTTGGCTTTCTAGACCGGGGCCGCTATCTCACCGTCAGAAAGCTCCTCAATTCTAATAACACAGGCTGAGTGAACCTCAAACCAGCCCTCATGATCAGGTAAAAATCCCCGACCTAGCTGGGAATCGAACCCGGGGCCTCCGGGTAAGAGGCAGGCACGCTATCCCTACACCACGGGGCCGGCTCAATTATCCACCACAGTAAGTAAATATCAAAGATAAAATGCAATAGCTTTCTCAGATCTATTTAAGGGATTGTGTTCGGTAATCACGCCCTCTCTTGCCCGTCCGGTGGCCATAGTCTTCAAGTCCCGTTTGATGTTAAACAAAACATCAGAATGTTTACCGGGAGGATAGGACACGGGGTGTGTCAAATGTCCGAGTTCTATCCCAAAACCTCTCCGCAGTGTTCATATGGAGCGAGTGAATGGCGATTCGTCTCTCGGATGGAGACGTTAATCCTTGGAGTTAGGCTACGTACAGACACCGGGATTCGCCCTATTCCTACCACAACCAGAAGCGCAGGTCGCCCATGCAGATGAAATAAAGTGACCTGCACCGAACGACACTCCCAGCACTAAAAGCCATAACGCCATCACTTTAAGAGTGTGAAGGATCATTTGACCAAGTGGAAGATACAAGTTGGATTCATCAGAGAAGAATTAGACTGCTTCCAACTATTATTATTATTATTATGATTATTATATCTTTTTCAAATTAATTGCAGAAAACCGCAGGTTAAGTTATTACTACATTTATCAGCATTTTATAGAAAAACGAAAAAAATAAACATTTTAAAGTTCGAAAACACCCGAACTCCACACATCAGTCCAGGTGGCAGTATCTTCTTAACTTATTTCAAAGCAGCTGGAAATCTATGGAACATCTCGCTTTGTAAATTATTCCAATCTCTTACTCTTTGTCCTCTCAAATATTCCAAATTTATCTTCATATTGTGATCCTTCCTATTACTCGCGCAGGGGTGAGAAGTAAGGAGGGAGTTCTCCAGTAATACTGCCAGCTGAATGGAAATGAAATCTAAATTGAATCGATAATATGATCGATCGATATCTTCAGCCAACGGTGTCACACACACATTATATAACATTCCTCAATGCGAATCTTGTTCCTAGCATGAATTCAATAGTTTAGTTTCGCTGTGTAAACAACAACAGTACTAGTACGTAAAGTGTACGCCAGATGTCTCACAGCGATGCATAGTTTGTGTTTCAAAGGTTGCCAATACGAATCTCGATAACAGAGGTCTACCGATTCAGGCACTAGGGAGCCCAGGTATCGCTAAAAGTTATGAGAGTAATACTTTTAAAAGCTCCATTCAATCGTTTCACGCCATCGCCCTACTGACAGCTCGGAACATACCACTTATAATGATAAAGATGTTGATTCCCATAGGGAACCTGAAATATTTGTTCCAAATTAGAAACTTTATAATACCAATATAGTTCGTCCGTTATTGGACATTATAAATTTTCCAGTTAACTCATTCCTGGTTGCCAGCGTTTCGCCCCAGTGTGCCAAGTTGGGTTCATCTGTTGGTAAATGGCACACCCACCAAGACGCATGAGCCCAACTTGGCACACTGGGGCGAAACGCTGGCAACCAGGAATGAGTTAGCTGGAAAATTTATAATGTCCAATAACGGTACAACTATACTGGTATTACATACCACTTAGTCGAGCAGCTCGCCTTCTTTCTCCCAAGTCTCCCCAGCGCAAACTTTGCAGCATTTTCGTAACACTCTAGTTGGGGTCTTATGCACCCTTTCCTTTACATCCTCACTACAACCCCTCTCCATAACCATGTGAAGAGATCTGTATCCTTTACTTTCAATCTTATTAATGTGGTTATACCAAAGATGATCTTTGCTTAAAATGACCCCTAGGTACGTACAGTGATCCCCATGAGGTATTACCATCCCATCAGCACTAATTGAAACCAAGAGGACTTTTGTTTTTGGTGAAACAACCTCACTTTTCACCCTGTTTATCATCGTACCATTACCTACTGACCATCTTAACACTGCCAAGTTCTTTTTGCAGGCATTCACAATCCTGTAGCTTAATCATTACTCTATACAGAATGACATAATCTGTTTTCTAAAATTGTTTCAGGCTTATCATATTATAAGCTGCCACAATGCACAAAGAATACCATACATGTTAATAGATACTTACAGATATTGTGACAGGAGTTGAGTCATGGATGTGAAATGATATAATGAATGCAGAAATTTTCTCACGGAACTGGAGTGTGTATCGCAGAGATAGGATAGGAATGATAGGAGGGGGGTTATTCATTTGGTGAAAGAAGAATTTGTAAGCTGCAAAAAAGTTAAAGATGACAAACATAAATTCTAGGTGTAAGGCTCATCTCTGAAGATAATATGCAAATTGATGTCTTTGGAGTGTACAGATCGGGAAACGGTAGTGCTGATGCTGATTCAGAATTATTTGATAAGATAATCAGCTATGTGGGAAACGACATGGAAAGGAATGTGATTGTAGCGGGAGATCTTAATTTCCCAAATGTCAGTTGGGAAGGTAATGCGAATGACAGGAAGCATGACCAACAAATGGCAAATAAGTTAATATGGGAAGAGCAGCTGATTCAGAAAGTGATGGAACCAACTAGAGGGAAGAATATTCTGGATGTGGTGCTGGTAAAACCAGATGAGCTCTACAGAGAAACCCAAGTAATAGATTGTATTAGTGATCATGAAGCTGTTGGTGTGGTAGTTAAAAATAAATGTGATAGAAAGGAAGGTCTTAAAAGTAGGACTATTAGGCAGTACCATATGGCTGATAAAGCAGGCATGAAGAAGTTCTTAAAAAGGAACTACGTTCAGTGGAAAACGGTAAATGAAAATGTAAACAGACACTGGGATGGGTTTAAAGCAATTGTTGAGGAATGTGAAAACAGGTTTGTACCTTTAAGGGTGGTAACGACCCACTGTATTATAATAGAGAAATAAAGAGACTAAGAAGGAGGTGCAGGTTGGAAAGAAATAGAGTAAGAAATGGCTGTGGAAGTAAGGAGAAATTGAAAGAACTTACTAAGGAAATTGAATCTAGCAAAGAAGGCAGCTAAGGATAACATGATGGCAAGCATAATTGGTGGTCAGACAAATTTTAGTGAAAAATGGAAGAGTATGTATAGGTACTTTAAGGCAGAAACAGGTTCCAAGGAGGACATTCCAGAAATAATTAATGAACAAGGGGAGTGTGTATGTCAGGATCTTCAAAAGGCAGAAGTATTCAGTCAGGAGTTTGTACACATTGTTGGCTACAAGGATAATGTCCAGATAGAGGAGGTGACTAATGCTGAAGAAGTATTAAAATTTACCCATGACAGCAATGACATTTACAGTAAGATACAAAAGTTGAAAACTAGAAAAGCAGCTGGAATTGATAAGATTTCTGGGGATATACTAAAGGCAATGGGTTGGCATATAGTACCATATCTGAAGTCAGTAGCGTAGCCAGGATTTCAGTTTGGGTGTGGGGTGGGGGCGTGGGGGACAAGGGGTGGGGGCAGTATGGTAGGTATTCATCCAAATTTATTTTGGTGGATGTCCAAACTTACAGAGAGTTTAGGAAATGAGTGTCCTTGGTTCCTAGTAAGAGTAGTGGATTTGTGTGGATTCCAGAAACTAATAGTAATTTACATTACATGTAAAATGTTTAATAAAATTACTCCTGGTTGTTGAGGACTCCCCTCACGCACAACTAGTTCTTAACAGATGCCAGAGCATCAGAATTTTGTCCAGCAGCCACAAGCAAACAACAAGGGGCTGTTGCCATTACAACAACCTTTAAGTGCCACCGATCCAAGCTGGGATTTTAACCTGCGAACTCGGACTCAAAAGGACAAAGACTCAACCAACTGAGCCACATGAAAAGGAGGTGTTTGTACTTATTGTTATAAACTGATACAGTTGTTATTTTCTACAAAGGTTTTATGAGGAGGATTTATTAAGACGTACATTTTTCAACTGTACAAGACCGGACGGAAGAACTAGCTGGAAGCTGAGGAGCCTTGCTAGGATGTCGCTTCCTTCTGTTTACTTTTAGGCCTCCTCATTTTAGAATCTGTGTTCAATTCCCAGCACTGACAGAGTTATGACAGACATGGGATATGGGTGCAATAGAGTTGGCCTTGAGTCTCCTGTGATGACGTGGAAGGGGCGTAGTACCAAAGTGGTTCCTTTTCTAAGACAAATTAAGTTAAGATTCTACTTCCTCACAAAGAAGAACGATATTATTAATCGAAACAGACTTTCAACGTATTAGGTCGTGTTACGTACATGTAGTACGTGTTGAAGAGATGTTAAGTAGAGCAACTGACGCGAAATCGGGAGGTTGTGGGTTCGGATCCCACTGGTGTCCGGCTGGCCATTTTTGTTCTGTACTTAAGATCTCTTCAACACGTACTACATGTACGTAACACGACCTAATACGTTGAAAGTCTGTTTCGATTACAATGTGGTTGTGAAAATTCAATATTCATTAACGATATTATTAATATTACATGTTAAGAGGACAGCAGCTATGTTTTGTTTGTTGGATATAATTACGTGGTAACAATAAAAACCATCAATATCTATTGAAAATCTGTCACCGCACTCGGTAGGACCGGCTTTCTTTTTATATCCTCCTCCCAAGGAAAATTCGTATCCACGCCACTGGCATCCACTTATCAAGGTACAAGGTAAGCCTGAAGAATGGTTGGATACTCAAAATACACCATCATAAATGATGCGGTTATGGCTCAGAATTACTAAAGAAAAGTAAGCAAGCTTAGGGTTCGTGGGATTTAAAATCTTATAAGCATTAGTGATGGGATCTAAGGTTTTGAGTAGAATCCAATTCAATAGAACGCGACTTTCCATTTCAAAAATTTTGCATGCATCGCCTGCGATTCAAGCCATGGCCATCTTGATGAGAAGACAGAACCATTGGAACTGAGCTATCATGCCCATCAATTGCAAAATAGTTACCCGCACTTTTGATGGTGCCATTTGAGGTTCCAATCAGCCCCTGGACATTTGACAGACAGACAGGCCTGTCTATAGAACTTACGCACACATTCGCGATCATGCCTTGCTACTACATGCTAGTGCTGCTGTTAGAATAAAATACATTCTCATAACTTACCAAGGATGTACATAGTTTTGGCTTCTTTATGACAAAACGGTCTATCTTCAAAAAAATTAACTAATGTGGCACAAAATGTGGAACTCAAAATCCTGTCACAGTCTTCCCAACACTGCAACTTAAATACAGCACATCTCTCAACCGTGGTACAATCCGACAATCGCGACCACACTGTGCCAGGTTCCCTTGGACATTGCTGTTTCCAGGAACTGAGGTACAAAAGCTGATATGACGATGTAAGCTTGAAACTCTTTCTGGCCGTGGCCCCCGTTTCTCGGTGGTCGTGTTGTCTCCTACAGAGTAATCTCTTGCTAATTGCCATGCTCCTCTTCTCTTGACATTTGTCAACCTGCATTTATATTCCCAATACTGAGGCCCCTACAGGGGAATATCCCTGTGCGTCGCAATCCCAAGTGCTTTCCTTTCATCCAAGCTCCTTCAAGCAGTACAGACATGGAGAATGATGCATGACCCTGCTAAGCTTTTCTAGTAGATTCTTTGTCGCTACGTCAATTATAACATTTCAGCATAAGATCTTAATTTGTTCATACCGTACGTAAAACAACGGCTGATCTTTTTTTTTTTTTTTTTTTTTTTTTGCATGAAGGAGCTATACTAAATGAACGCAGAGTTGCCATAGTAGCCCCTGTGTATAAAGGAAAGGGTGATAGACATAAAGCTGAAAATTACAGGCCATGCATTGCATCATCTTTGGTGTTAATATAAGGAAAGATCTTCATTGGGGTAATCACATAAATATGATTGTTAATAAAGGGTACAGATCTCTGCACATGGTTCTGAGGGTATTTAGGGGTTGTAGTAAGGATGTAAAGGAGAGGGTATGTAAGTCTCTGGTAAGACCTCAACTAGAGTATGGTTCCAGTGTATGTGTATAATACTGCGAATGTCTAACGATACTCAGAGTATTATTGAATGGACAGGAATCAGAGACATATAGGATGGGTTTCAATCTCGTGGCATCACCTACAATGGTTAGTGCCTTGGTTCCTACCCAGGACAAGTATGACCCTTCTGTTAGTGGGAGTGTGCTCCTTTACCTTTTTGGGAAAGGTTGCACCGCTGCTAGCATCAGTGTGACACTTTGTGTTGTCTTCTCCAAAGCCATTTCCTCTATTACTTCTTGGCCAGTAAGGTCCAGTTTATCACAAGAGACAACAAAGGAGAACACAGAGGAAAATGTGACCTGTTAGGAACTGAGAAGCACAGGGACCAACAAATCTCTCAAGTCCTTACCAATGATAATGTTAGTGTTTCTTACGCGCCGTTAAATCTACCGACACGAGGCTGGCATATGTGAGCACCTCCAAATACCACCAGACTGAGCCAGAATCGAACCTGCCAAGTTGGGGTCAGAAGGCCAGCAATACCTAGACCAGATAGAAAGGGCATAATCGTTGTAAGGTCTGTTTGTGCACCAAGGCATAGACAACTGTACAGAGGGGCAGACCTTGGGTGAAGCCATCAACAAAACGACAAGGAAAGAAGAATTCATAACTTTACTATAGAATGTGGAAGCACTAGCCAGTGTTGCAAAAGTGCTTCCAGATAGATATTTTTAACATAATATATAGTGATGATGACACTATATTAGCATCAGAGTGAGAACCAAGTAATGCCTACACAATAAATGTTTTAGAGCAGCAAGGACCTAGAGGCAAGGAAAAAAAAAAAAGGGGGTATCGACAAAAGTTCAGAACAGCTTACATTTTCCAGCGCCACGCATCCAGGCGCGATTGTACTGTCATTTGTTTCTCTCTCGCTTGCTTCTCGCGAAGAACTTGATCTTGTGGTGGACAGAGCTGCCAACTGTTCATATAAAGAACTAGTCCTAGTGCAGTGGCGCTACTTTTATTTACGAATCTCGTTACAGTAGGTTAGTGACAAAGCCATTGGTCTGGAGTGGTTAGACAAATGGTCTGGATCAAGCAAAAGGGGTGTGGGGCGTAAGCCCCCAGGTTAGAAGCTGCGAAGTGGCTCTAGGCCTCTAGTATCCCGCGTGACACCTCCATTGGTCTGGATTGCTTAGGGTAGGTTAGTGACAAAGCCATTGGTCTGGATTGGTTAGACCATTGGTTAGTGGCAGAGCTATTGGTCTAGACTGGTTAGAGCATTGGTCTGGATCAAGCAAAGGGGGTCTGGGGGCGTAAGCCCCCAGGTTAGAAGCCGCGAAGCGGCCCTAGACCTCTAGTATCCTTATGTATTTCTTGTGCGCGGGTTGGTAACGGAATTCACTTACTTCATTGCTAGGAGTGACGTCATATCCCATAGTGTCTCACCCAATGGAAATGTTGGTACGTAGTTAGGCGATGGACTACGGCGCGTGATAATTTCTATTAGGTTATAAAAGCAAAATTACTTCTGGGGGATAGCGGATGGGTTCTTAACTGTCGCAGTGAACACATCGCTCCTCCACAAGGCATTCCACTTAAGATTTCCAACATATTACATCATTATAATGCTATAAAAGTAATGTAAGTCTTACTGAATTTCTACCAAAAGCAAAACCATGCATAGTTGTGTCAGTGCGACATTAAACCACTAGGCCTACTTGTGGTTAACCCTAGTAGTCTTTATGTGAAAAGTCTGCATTTTCATACAACACTGTAGGATGTTGCAGTGTGTGCATCGCGAGTATTACTGTTTGTTTATTACTAAACTGTGTCGATGTCTCTGTCCTAACAGACTCCAGTGTAATACAAAGTATTAACTTTTCCACTAGCTGAATAAAAGTTTTTTTTTTTTTTTTAAAGTATGGAATACCGAGAGACTTCGGAATTAAAAAATACCCTGTCTACTTAAGTGAAAAATAAAGATAAATAACCATTAATCTTCACAGTAAGAGCGCAAATTGTTCATACCGTAGGCAAATACTCACTTTCCATCTCCCAATAACCTACGTTTTTCTTTGTTATTCAAAAATTTTAAGGAATTATTGAACTATAATTGATTTACAACGGATTGATTCTTACAACCAAGGGTCTTGGTATAACGGCTATAAACTCTAGAGCATGTTTATACTAATTATTGACCTCTGATTTCCTCGTCGTCTATAACAAACACGCCTAACCTAACTTCATGACCTTATTGCATATTTAATATTAAAGGAGATTAGGACTCTCTTTTGTGTTTATAATAATAGATATAATACGTACTTTTGGTCCTGGAACATTTTCTAGCAATTTCAGGAGTTCATTTCGCGCTAATTCTTGAACTAATGCTATGTTGACTTTTCCACCCGATAAGTGGGAAGCCATGTTTAAATCAGGTGACTGACAGACGATGCATCCAACTTCACAATGTAGAATTTCTTCATATGAACATTGCAGAAAGAGAATTTCAATCATCCACTATCATCACATTTACCGCTAAAGTCTGGAGATTAACGAACAGTTTTCAATACGTATCATGATTTAATATGATAAATCTCTCCACCTTTCGTACTCAAATTATAACTCATCTGCGTTTGTTGGCATGCCTGTGTGTCAGAATCCTGAAACACAAGAATATCGGAATACGCCAGACCTTCCTGTACGTTCCACACTCCATGACATTGATCGACAAACTCCCTGTCGTGTTGGTTTTGTGGTGGGGGCTTATCCTATGCCCACATTAGATAGAGCAGTCCCGGCTGCTACGGAGCGTAGGCTAAATTATGTTCTAGTAACCGTTAGTAAATATGTTCTTTTACTTTCAAGGGAATGTGCGCTTGTAAATAATTATCAGTTACTAGCTATAGTCTACACAACAGCTTCCCAACTGCTGAGTATTTTGCGATTAACATAATGAGTGTTATGTGTCACTAATTAATTCCACACTTTTGCATTAATCAACGTGTCTTCTGGCATCCTTTTGCCGACTTGTAGCAGTGCCGTTGCACGCCCATTTCGAAGAGCGCTTTTCCGAATCGAAAACGCAAGACATACCCTTTGAAGATGACATCGGTGAGCAGCGGTGAGTAGAAATTTGCGCTTGTATTCTGTACAGTTGTGTTTTTCAGGTTGAAGGGCAGTTCAT
The DNA here is from genome assembly GCF_040414725.1 of Anabrus simplex. NCBI lineage: Eukaryota > Metazoa > Arthropoda > Insecta > Orthoptera > Tettigoniidae > Anabrus > Anabrus simplex. The sequence goes on along the minus strand of NC_090279.1, from coordinate 219,920,184 downwards.
TTCTTGTGATTGTATCTTATACTGTAATTTGGGTATAAATCGGCAGATTGGAGAAAACGCCGTACAATATGGTGTGACAAAATCGCCTTGTAATATTCTTGTTAGGCCCAGTAAAAGTCAAGAAGATTAGGTTCAAAGTTAGCCTAATTGTTGTTCAGTATAACGGCCAGCTCTGCTTCTTTCTGAAAGAAAACTTTGTTTACATAACTGAGGTGTGGGTGTCTTAATCGGATGGCACTGTCGATAGAAAGCGGCCATGAAAATAGGAATCTATTTTTATTTCGAGGCCAGTGAATGGAGAATTACACTGATAATCGAAGATATTCGTAAAGTTGAAAGGAAAATGGTCGCCGTGAGAAAAGTGTATGGCATTTTATTTCGAATGTAACAAAAATTACAAACCTAACGTATCAGTTCTATAAAAATAATTGTCATACATGATCATTCTCAAGAAAATAAAGAATTCGTAAACTTGGCTGTAACGAAAAGACTCCAGTGGAACACTTCTACATTCAGCTGTGAGGTCAGTCTTCTTTCACTTTTTTTTTGAAAATGGGGTGTTCAAATCCCGCCCAATTCATGCGTGATTTTTGAAATGTGGTTCTAAATCTATGTACTACTACGATTTCAACAGTCACATAAAATTTGAACCTAGCTTTGCCTTGTTCTTCCCGGAAAGTTCCATATGTAACATTGGAGGGTTGTCTGACTACTAGGAGGAGTTTGAGGGTTCTTTAGGGTGTTACGTGAACGACCACGCTTATGAACCCAGCAAAGCGTGTTCAGGAATGATTTCGAGTCCTCTTGAAGATCCATTTTATTCTGAATGTTGCTCTGTTTTAAAACGATTTATTTTCTCATTCATACCTAACTCAACACTTATTGTCAGATATTTTGGACCCCAGGGCTCGAGTAAATATTATTTGTAGGCCTAGAGTTCCTCAGTGAACATAGTATAAAAAGATGAACCACAACAAAAGATTCTAAGGTTTCTGGGTAAAAAATAAAGACAGAAATTATTAAAACTACCAAGTACTAAAAAATATACAGCACAGTGTTGGTAGGTACCAAGTCCGCTAGACAAATGCTGTTCTTGGTTTGGTAGTAGCGAACACAAGTTAGCTTTACAGTCATAGAGTTGAGCTGTACACTTTGTAGTCGAGTTTAATGTTAACGTTTAGACAGAGATCTTAGCCCAGGTGGCAGGTTCCCTAGTCTTCTCTTTCAAGGAACTTTAAAATTTGACGTACATTTCGCTTGATGTGTTATGCCAATCCCTAATTGTTTGTCCGATCTGTTCTCTTGAATTCCAACTTTGTTTTCTCCTACCTTTGAAAAGCTGCCCTCAAGCTTGGTTGACGGGTGCAGAGACGGTGTCGCCACGGCTCTACTCGTCTGCATTCGGTAGAAGGAGTGGAGGATGGTCCCTACAGTCGGCTATCCTGAGAATGGTTTTCCATTTGCCTGCTCCTAGTATAGGCCACCTTACAAAACACCGTGCCACATCTCCTGGCCTGGGAGAGGGCGTCACCCGCCTCTCCCTTAAGGGGAGGAGTGTGGAGTTACTTATTCGTCTGCTAATGCCATTCAACGCCATCTCTCCACTAACAGCTCGCCTCCTTACTGCCCAGTCCTTCCAATTATCTGTTTTCGTTTGTATCTTTTGTCACACAGCGGGCGGCCCGGCTCATTAGAATTACCTGAGAGGGCTCGCTTCCAGTCAACCCAGCTGCGTGCAGACACAGGGCTACTTGTCACTCAACACACGATTAGTGTTATTTGGTTCGACTCCAGAGACAGTCCAGTAATTCACACACTCAAACACAGTGAACAACTACACAACAACAGCTCAATAGTGTTAAACATCAGGACAGTGCTCCTCACAACAATCACCATTAACACTCTTCTAATTACAGTCACGACAGCTGCTCCAGTCCAGGGTTCTACGACAATCCTCAGACCACCAAAAAAGAAAAACAAACACACACACTGCACTCTAACACAGTACAAACCGTGTTCCGTTCCGTACGCGATGATATCCTGACTCACGGTATCCAACAGCCACACCGGACACACCGACACAACAACCACTCCTCGTTCAGACCTCGGCGGGACACTGTCGCCCCAGCCCACCCACCGAGCCCAACACATTGAGCGACTTTTCGCGGCTAGCCTCCTTTTCATAGCTCGGGTGGTGTGTACCGGAATATTGGCGATGTGGCGAGAGGCGGAACATTCTGGTCGCATCTCCCAGGAACTCGCGGGGAAACCAGCCGAAGAGACCAATACGCGCTTGTCTGACTCACAAGACCCGTCCAGGAAGTACCTAAAAGGTCTCCTCTAATTCTCTGAGTTCTCATCATCATCATCATCATCATGAATTCCTTCCAGCGAGCCGTGTAGAACGATGTGCCTCTCTCTAGGGCATCCCATGTTTCTCCTCTCTTCTTTTATCTGATCTAACCACCTGACTTCTACCTTATTTTCTAGAAATGTAGCCATTCTTTTGTCTCATTTTCGCCGGCAGTCTCCGATATCAATACCGATACAGTCCATTTGACCTCCTGAATCTAACGTATCTGCTGTATCCTACAAGTTGAGCCTTTCCTAAACCCGAACGCGTCAAGCTCACTAACCTGTAATTATCCGCTTTATGTTGATCAACACTTCCTTGATGCAGACACATTCTCAGGACACATTATCATTGAGGGCGTCACGTTAGAATTTCATCTGGTTACGTTCTGTTTCCGGACCCATGTACTGTCTTCTTATATGTGTGAGGAATGTGTCTTGGAAGATTGGCCGCAGGTTATCCCCAGGAATCTCATCAATACCAGCTGATTTTCTAGCTTTCAACTTGTATATCTTTTTGTAAATGACAGTTCTTTGTTAGTATTAGTCACCTTCTCTACCTGTGCTTTATCCTTATATCTAATTATTTTTACACACTGCTGATTGAATACTTCTGCCTCACATAGACGATCCCATTGTTCATTAATGATCATTGGAACGCCCTTCCTGGAACCTGTTTCTCTCTAAAAGTTCCTAAAGTACTTTCCATTTCCCCCCAAAATTCATATGACTGCCAATTATATTATTTGCCATCATGTTATCCTTACCGGGCATTTTTGCTAAATTCACTTTACTATTAAATTATTTCAACTGCTCCTTGCTTCCACAACTCCTAAACTCTTTATTTCTAACTTGCACCTCTTTCTTATCTTTATTTGTCTGATACAATATAGGGGATCTATCCCATTCCTTTTTTTTTTTGCTAGTTGCTTTACGTCGCACCGACACAGAAAGGTCTTATGGCGACGATGGGATAGGAAAGGCCTAGGAGTTGGAAGGAAGCGGCCGTGGCCTTAATTAAGGTACAGCCCCAGCATTTGCCTGGTGCGAAAATGGGAAACCACGGAAAACCATCTTCAGGGCTGTCGATAGTGGGATTCGAACCTACTATCTCCCGGATGCAAGCTCACAGCCGCGCGCCTCTACGCGCACGGCCAACTCGCCCGGTTATCCCATTCCTTAGAACCTTTGAAGGTATATACCTGTTTTCACACATCTCAACAATTGCGCAGGCTCTTTATATTTTTTGTTTGCCATTTTCCATTGATCATAACGACTTTTTAAAAACTCCCCCATGCATCAACGGTATGGTAATGTCTAATAGTCGTACGTTTACAACCTTGCTTTCTATCGTACATATTTTTAACTACGACAAAAATAGCTTCGTGTTCACTTATGCCATTTGCCACTTTAGTTTCCCTATAGAGCGCATATGGTTTTATCGGCACCACGTCTGAAATACTTCCCCCTCTAGTTGGTTCCGCCACTTTCTGATTCAGCTGTTCTTCCTAATATTAACCTATTTGCCATTTGTTGGTCATTTACCTTCCAACTTAACATTTGGTAAATGAGATCCCGCACATACCTGATCAAATAATTCCGCATCAAGGTCAGCGTCTCGGTACGCAAACAAGTTAGAGATTAACCTTACACATAGAATTTTATGTTTTTTAATCCTCATTTTTTCATAGCTTACAAATTGTTCTTTTCTTACAATTTTCTTTTACGTCGCACCCTTTTTTCTTGTTGTTGATGTGTCTTGCCAATGATTGAGTGTCCATTTGGATACATGTGCATGTTGAAACATGGTGAGAAATAATCACCGTGCCAGCGTTATCGCTGGGCTGAGTGGCTCAGTTCGGTGCTCAAGTACGTCAGCTTTGTGTCGGTAGCTTTACTGGCACGTAAAACACCTGCTGCGGGACTAAATTCCGGCACCTCAGCGTCTCCGAAAATCATAAAAGAAGTTAGTGGGACGTAAAGCCAATAACATTATTTATTAATAGTCCTATTTTTTATTTCAAAGTAAACCGTCTAGAATTTGGTTTTATACGTTCTATATCGCTTGATTAAAATAAGAGCGGGACTGTCTCTAATGTTAATTGTCTACATGTCGTTGTGTCACTTCAGAGATCCTTGCGCAGACTTCAGCCAAGTCCTCATGAAGTCCCCTCAAGATCCGATTGTGACTGCCGGATTTGAACCTACAATCTTGGTACCTGGATGTGAACACTTTACCACTGATCCTCAGACTTAATAATAATAATAATAATAATAATAATAATAATAATAATAATAATAATAATAATAATAATAATAATAATAATAATAATAATAATAATAATGACATTCGCACGTCATTAAGATAACGTTCTTTTAAAGAGACTGCGATTTCATAAAAGAAAAAACAAGGAATGGTTACAATTTGAAAGTGTAGACCAAATGTCCTCCCCTGCGAACCATGTAACCTTGTCGCGGTGGGGAGACTTGCGTGTCCCAATGAAGCAGATAGCCGAGCCGCAGGTGCAACCATATCGGATGGGTATCTGTTGAGAGACCAGACTAAGGAATGGTTCACCGAAAGGGAGGTAGCAGCCTTTCGGAAGTTGCAAGGGCGGCAGTGTGGATGATTGACTGATATTGCCTTATTACATGTTATAAACCTCATTTTAGGTCCGTATTGAAATTTTTTTTTAACAGTTCAACAATAATAAAGGTGTTTTAATTTATTCCACCTATTCAATACTTATATTTTCACTTATAGTTGTTACATAATTAAATTCTTAGTTACATGGGACATGTTTCGCCCTCAATTAAGGGCATCTTCAGCCTAAATACAATAATAAAAAATACAACTAAATTAAAAGTGTAAGTTAAATACAATCATCAAAAATACAACTAAAATAAAAAGTGGAAGTTAAAAGTTTAGTCTGTTATTAAAATTCGGAACAATAAAAATGTGAAAAATGATAAAATAAAAAGATGCTAATGGAAAACTGTCTTATGATTAAACTATAATCTTGTCGGAGACTAAAACTTCTATTAAAATTCTAATTAAAACAGTTTATATAAAATATTGGAAAATCAAAGTGGTAGTAATAAAAAGCCAACGACATGAGGGCGTGTACACAAGCATAAACTTGATTGTCATGAATACAATCTTTTCAAGGCCGCTGATGAAAATCGTAGCAAGTAAGGCAGAAGCGTCTATTGAAAAATTGTAAGAGGCCGTTAGCACCGGTAGGTAATAAAATGGCTGAATCCTTGCCAGAAAATGTCAACAGATGCAGAAATAAGTTTTATGTAAGTGGAAGTTGTTATTTGTTAACTACTGTTGAGTTGGTTGCTGCCCGTCTGTTGGCTCTGAGTCTGGTCTTACAATTTTTCAATAGACGCTTCTGCCTTACTTGCTACGATTTTCATCAGCGGCCTTGAAAAGATTGTATTCATGACAATCAAGTTTATGCTTGTGTACACGCCCTCATGTCGTTGGCTTTTTATTACTACCACTTTGATTTTCCAATATTTTATATGAACGGTTTTAATTAGAATTTTAATAGAAGTTTTAGTCTCCGACAAGATTATAGTTTAATCATAAGACAGTTTTCCATTAGCATCTTTTTATTTTATCATTTTTCACATTTTTATTGTTCCGAATTTTAATAACAGACTAAACTTTTAACTTCCACTTTTTATTTTAGTTGTATTTTTGATGATTGTATTTAACTTTCACTTTTAATTTAGTTGTATTTTTGATTATTGTATTTAGGCTGAAGATGCCCTTAATTGAGGGCGAAACATGTCCCATGTAACTAGGAATTTAATTATATAACAACTATAAGTGAAAATATAAGTATTGAATAGGTGGAATAAATTAAAACACCTTTATTATTGTTGAACTGATATGGCCTTGTAATAATACTCAACATGGCTTAGCTGTGTTGATACTGCTACACGACTGAAAACAACGGCAAACTACAGCCGTAACTAACTCCCGAGGACATGCAGCTCTCTCTGTATGAATGATGTACTAACGATGGCATCCTCCCGGGTAAAATACTCCGGAGGTAAACTAGTCCCCTATTCGGATCTCCGGGTGGGGACTACACGAGAGGGGGCGATCATCAGGAAGATGGATACTGACATTCTGCGAGTCGGAGCGTGGAATGTTAGAAGTTTGAATCGTTGTGGTTGGTTAGAGAATCTGAAAAGGGAGATGGATAGGCTAAAGTTAGATGTAGTTGGTATAAGTGAAGTACGTTGGCAGGAAGAACAAGATTTTTGGTCAGGCGACTACCGAATTATCAACACAAAATCAAACAGGTGAAATGCAGGAGTTGGTTCAATAATGAATAAGAAAATAGGGCAGCGGGTAAGCTACTACGACCAGCATAGTGAAAGAATTATTGTCGTCAAGATAGACACCAAACCAATGCCCACCTCAATAGTGCAGGTCTATATGCCTACTAGCTCAGCGGATGGTGAGGAAATCGAAAGAACATATGAAGAGATAGAAGATTTAATACAATATGTAAAATGTTATGAGAATCTAATTGTGATGAGAGACTGGAATGCAGTGTTAGGCCAAGGAAGAGAAGGTAATACAGTAGGAGAATTCGGACTGGGACAAAGGAACGAAAGAGGAAGTCGGCTGGTTGAATTCTGCACTGATCATAATTTAGTCCTTGCCAATACTTGGTTCAAACACCACAAACGACGGCTTTATACGTGGACGAGACCTGGAGACACTGGAAGGTATCAAATAGACTTCATTATGATTAGGCAGAGATTCAGAAACCAGGTTTTGGATTGCAAAACTTTCCCAGGAGCAGACGTGGACTCTGACCACAACTTGTTGGTCATGAAATGCCATCTGAAGCTGAAGAAATTGAAGTAAGGAAAGAATGCAAAAAGATGGGATCTAGACAAGTTGAAAGAAAAGAGTGATAAGGATCGTTTCAAGGAACATGTTGCAAAAGGACTAAATGAAAAGGCCGAAGGAAACACTATAGAGGAAGAGTAGATAGTCATGAAAAATGAAGTCAACAGGACTGCTGAAGAAATGTTAGGAAGGAAGAAAATATCAACTAAGAATCAGTGGATAACACAGGAGATACTAGACCTGATTGATGAACGACGAAAATACAAGAATGCTAGAAATGAAGAGGGCAGAAAAGAATACAGGCGATTAAAGAATGAAGTGGATAGAAAGTGCAAGGGAAGACTGGCTGAAGGAGAAGTGCAAGGATGTCGAAGGTTGTATGGACCTAGGAAAGGTAGATGCTGCATACAGGAACATCAAGGAAACCTTTGGGGAAAGAAATCTAGGTGTATGAATATTAAGAGCTCAGATGAAAAGCCACTTCTAGGGAAAGAAGACAAAGCAGAAAGATGGCAGGAACATATCCAACAGTTGAATCAAGGTGAAGATGTAGATAATTTGGTTCTGGAACAAGAAGAGGCTGTTGATGCTGATGAAATGGGAGACCAAATTTAGAGGTCAGAGTTTGACAGAGCTGTGAGCGACCTAAATAGGAACAAGGCACCTGGAATTGATGACATTCCCTCTGAATTACTGACTGCCTTAGAAGAAACCAGCATGGCAAGGTTATTCCATTTCGTGTGTAAGATGTATGAGATAGGTGAAGTCCCATCCGATTTTCGGCAGAATGTTGTTATACCCATTTCCAAGAAAGCCGGTGCTGACAGGTGTGAAAACTATCACGCCATTACTTTAGTATCTCATGCCAGCAAAATTTGAACACGTATTGTTTACAGAAGAATGGAAAAACAAGTTGAAGCTGAGTTGGGAGAAGATCAATTTGGCTTTAGAAGAAATGTAGGAACATGTGAAGCAATCCTGACTTTACGCCTGATCTTAAAGGATCGAATCAAGAAGGACAAGCCCACATACATGGCATTTGTAGATCTAGGAAAGGCATTCGATAATGTTGATTGGACCAAGCTATTTAAGACTCTGAAGGTGATTGGGATCAGATACCGAGAACGAAGAATTGTCTACAATCTGTATAAAAATCAGTCTGCAGTGATAGAAATCGAGGGCTTTGAAAAAGGAGCAGCAATCCAGAAAGGAGTGAGGAAAGGCTGCAGTTTGTCCCCCCTCCTTTTCAATGTTTACATAGAACAGGCAGTAAAGGAAATCAAAGAGGAATTTGGAAAGGGAATCACAATACAAAGAGAGGAAATAAAAATCTTGAGATTTGCCGATAATATTGTTATTTTATCTGAGACTGCAGAAGATCTCGAGAAGTTGCTGAATGGTATGGACGAAGTCTTGGGTAAGGAGTACAAGATGAAAATAAATAAGTCCAAAACAAAAGTAATGGAGTGCAGTCGAACGAAGGCAGGTGATGCAGGAAATATTAAATTAGGAAATGAAGTCTTAAAGGAAGTAGATGAATATTGTTACTTGGGTAGTAAAATAACTAACGATGGCAGTAGTAAAGAGGGCATAAAATGTAGACTAGCACAAGCAAAGAAGAGCTTTCTTAAGAAAAGAAATTTGCTCACTTCAAACATTGATATAGGAAATAGAAAGGTATTTTTGAAGACTTTCCTGTGGAGCATGGCATTGTATGGAAGCGAAATATGGACGATAACTAGCTCAGAAAGAAAGAGAATAGAAGATTTTGAAATGTGGTGTTACAGAAGAATGCTGAAGGTGAGATGGATAGATCGAATCACAAATGAAGAGATACTGAATCGAATTGGTGAGAGGAGATCGATTTGGCTCAATTTGACGAGAAGAAGAGATAGAATGATAGGACACATCTTGAGACACCCAGGACTTGTTCAGTTGGTTTTTGAAGGAAGTGTAGGTGGTAAGAACGGTAGGGGTAGACCAAGGTATGAATATGACAAGCAGATTAGAGCAGATGTAGGATGCAGTAGTTATGTAGAAATGAAAAGGTTAGCACAGGACAGGGTGGCATGGAGAACTGCATCAAACCAGTCTATGGACTAATGACTCAAACAAGAACAGAGCAAATGTCTCAATTTCGTCATATTTTCTGGCGTAGATCAAACTACTGAAGGTTGTAGTACGTAGTATAGACTAAAAGTACAATTAGACAGTTTGTTCGTAGAGAAAGCGATCTACGTCATCTATCTATTAAATAAATTAAGTTACATTTCTTTACTCCAATTTTCTCCAGATCTTGTGTCTACCGTCTGATCTAAGCAGGTATTACCCTTTGTCAATATTCGGGGTGCTTGTATTTCTCTGAAATAGCATTCCTTTCTCTCGAACAGCAAGCCTCGACTATTACTGTGAAACAGAAGGGCCGGACTGAGTGGCCTTGTGATCCCAACTCCTGCGGGACTAAATTCTGGCACTTCGGCGTCTCCGAAAACCGTAAAAGTAGTTAATGGGACATTATAATTTCAGTGATCCGAGCTGACATAGACAGCAGCAGGTGACATCACAAGGGATGTGCATTAGATACCAATACAGCATGAAGTTCCCCCATGACGAGACACAGTTCTTGGTGATTTTACTATAAGAATAACCATCACAAGGCTCAAGATGCCCGTGTTTTGTTCGCTACGGCTTTAAAAGGAAAGTTATTATTCAAAGTTTTACATTTTTGGAGAGTCCACTGTAAAATACGTCCTCAGTTCGTAAGTTAAACTGTTTTGGGGAATGATTATTTCATAATCTACCACTCACTTGAACCTCGTACGGGAGAGTTTGAAGCTACATCTAGGACGTAAATGCGACCTTGTAATGGAGCAATGAATACTTTTACAAGGGGTGAATGTTTTGAAATATTTATTAACATCTAGGATGTAGAAAACCACCCCTCGTGCCTGAAACTGTTTCGGAAGAATGGACGTTGAGAGTCAACTCCCATCTAAACCTCTCAAAGAAGAAATGTATACGGTATTTTACACCCAGCACATAAAAGAAGACCCTTCTCGTAAAATTACAAGTTTGTACTTCAAATGGTTTTATGAGAGATGAATACGGAGCTAACCTCATTCGACACAAGTGGTGGAGCGTTTACAAATATATTTCCTGTTTCACACGTAGGATTTAAAATGTATACCGCTATTTGGAATTTTGTCTTCGAACGTTAAACTGTTTCGGAGGAAGGAATTAATATATATTTTTCGGATCTTTACCCTCATTTAACTCTCCGAGGAGTTAAATTTGTTTCAAACCTTCTGTTATTTAACGCCCGGGATATTCAAACAGTTTCATATATACGTATATTTTTGTCATGATTCCTCATCCCCCATTTAAAACCCATTAGCGATGTATTATTTTAACTGCACTTCATACTTGTATCCTCATAAAAATAATTCAACTTCTTTTACACCCCCCCCCTTAAGTTGATTTACTCCCCCTCCCCAAGAAAAATGCATGTTTGTTTAATTTTAAAGGATATTCCAAATACCAATTTTAACGTCCGTAACATCCTTTGTTTTTGTGTTATAAGTATCCACATACAAAGAATGAAACTCATTTTTCAATTCATTTATCCACCTTAATCGGATTTTCCGAAAACAAAAGAATGCGCGTTTCTTTATTTTTAAAGAAGATTCCAAATACAAATTTTCATGTCTGTAACATGTTACGTTTATGAGATATACTCATTTTACAAATTCACCCTTTAGCGACGGAATATCCGAAAATCCTGCCTTAGTGAGCACCTGCGTTGTATTCTGAATGTATCCCTAAAATTTAATTTCTTCACGTCCAGTAGTTTTGGCTCGGCGATGATGAATCAGTCAGTGAGGACAACTTGTGCGGAGTATGCTTATTGAACCTCGCATTGCGGCAACAGCGAACATTGTCTTGTTCTCGGCCTGGCACTGTGCGACTCCAAGTGCTGGTCTGAGTCGGTGGTATACAGTAGATTGCGTGCCAAAAGAGCCTGGACTCAATTGCAAACCTCTGCGCAGTATTCGTATGACGCTGTTGATGGCGGATGGAGACGTTAAGCCTTGAACAGCCCCGTGGTGCTGTTCGGCCCTGCACATGTCCTGGCAATACACACTTGAGTGCTAGCAGAGGGGACGGAGTAGAAGCCCTTGTCCTCGCTACAAGCTTCTGAGTGCACTTACTTCGTCTAAGTTCTTGTAAGTGCACACATTTTCATTTCAATGAATTGCAAGTCATTTACCCTTCTGTTAGGAACGGGCCTAGCGAAACAGTTTTCCTAGGTTATCCGTGGGCCCGTCAAACGAAGAGAACACTGACCTTCCGAAGACTGCACGAACATCGGTGCTGGTGTAAGAGGAAGTGCAAATATGCAACACTAATCAGAGCGAAATGGAAGAGAGAATGTAGATGTCGGGAAGGAGAAAGACTTCCCAGGCCTCGCTCGATACGTTGTCTCACCGCACCCTCGTGTCAAGTACTGTCCCGCAGCACGTGCTAAACTTCTGTATTCAATTAATGCGATTTAGTTCGTATCACTAATTGTCATTGATGGGCTCCTCGCTTTTTAGTTTCATCGTGTTCCTGCCGCCCACTTCCACCGCTAATGTTGCAGCACGGAGGAACTTCTTGGCGTTACGATTCAAATTATTGTTAACCATACAAACTCACGGATCTGTGTACAATTTCTTGTATAATTCTGCTCCCACTCACTTGTGCCAGGCTCCTCACTTTCATCTATCCTATGCAACCTTCCTTGGTCAACTCTTCTTCTTTTCCGACCCTGTCGAGGGCTAGCGAGTCTTCCATTTTCACGCCTTTCATGGCCCTTGTCTTTCTTTGGGCGATACCTTCATATTTCGAAGTGTCGGATCGCTTCCATTTTTTCTCTCTGATTAATACAGGTCGGTTTCGAGGTGTATTTCCTCTTAAAACAATAATCACCTCCCCCGCTTGCTGAAGTCATGGGGAGCACGTGGGTGGAAAATAGTAAACAATTGTTGATGTCCACAGCCAGTACCGACCCAGCCCTCCTACGTAATTGGAGAAGAAGAATGCCGTAAAGAGGAGTCGAGCCATTAACTTTGCTAATGGACAGTGTGGAAATTATAGCTCTGCAATTCTATCTCTTAACTTTAATCGTCCCAGACAATCGACTTTTACAGTTGTTCGCCTCATCACACGGTTTGAGGTGGCACAAGGATGATGTATTTGAGTAAACGAGCTAGAATAACATAGAGAGCCGGAAGCGCTGCCTGGCTCTTGAATGGAGTAAGTACGCATTTTAGAATCACTTGGGGTGAATTAAAGACAGTTATCCGAAAGCTTTAAAGCATTAAAAATCATAGGCTGCGAATACCGCCATTTTATCACATTGCGACACGAGGCCAACATCACGATCAGCTGATCGTAGGGTAGTTCGAAATCGTTGCACTTTGACACACGAGTAGGCTTCGAAATCGGAACAAGAGCGTTACCCTGCTTGGTTGTTGTGGTTAAGTGTATATTACAATAAAAACCGTGGACATAAATATTTATGACAGAAATCCTTAAAATGAAAGGGACCTACAATAGTTTGCAACAAGGTATTGCTTCCCCATGAGTACTGTATTTATTTATTTATTTATTTATCTGTTTACCCTCCAGAGTTAGTTTTTCCCTCGGGCTCAGCGAGGCATCCCACTTCTACAGTGCCCTGGAGCGTGGGACTTTGGGTCGGGGGATACAACTTGGGGGACGACCACTAACTCGTCCAGCCGGCCGCACCTGCTATGCTGAACAGGGGCCTTGTGGGGGGGGGGGGGAGGATAGACAAGGAAGAGGCCGTGGCCTTAAGTTAGGTACCATCCCGGCATTTGCCTGGAGGAGAAGTGGGAAACCATTTCGAGGACGCCTAAAGTGGGAGTCGAACCCACCTCTACTCAGTTGACCTCCCGAAGCTGTGTGGAGCCCGTTCCAGCCTTCGTATCATTTTCCAAATTTCGTGGCAGAGCCGGGAATCGAACCCAGGCGTCCGGGGATGGCAGCTATACTCATGCTAATCACTACACCACATGAGTACTGTACCACTATAATTGTTTTATTACAATGTAATTCCGGTTACCATATCATACTGGGTTACTAGCTGAAAGTTGTCCATTATGACGTGTAGCCTAGTTTTAAATACCAATGCAACTGACATCTACAATAAAGGCTGTATACATTTCACAAACAGCAGTAAAATGCTGTATTTACCATGCTTGGTGTACGTTTGACCGAAATAGGTGACTTTTCGTGGTTACGTTTCCTTGGCGGTAGGCGCTCCATTTTCTTTCTCTGTAATTATCAAGGAAAATTGAACGGGTTAGAACGGCATTTGCCAGTAACCGCCGTTGGTCATTTGTTTCATACATGTACTTATCTTCGAAATGTACAGAGCGTAAGCGACTGTATTTAGTGGAATACCATTTATATCTTTTCGTCCTCACAACCCATTGTTCCGTCAATCCCTTGTTCTTTAAAGGAAATCTGAAATATAATCCGATAAATAATTACCGTGGCTATCAGTACTTCCGCTGAGTAAGCATTAACATGGATTTAATTACAAACAGAAGTTAACAAAAAGTGATCTCGGCTATCATTTAGTAATACTTATTTAAAATACGACATATCCTTGTTTTTATGACTCCGATTAGTACAACCGCACGCTGAGCATACGGCTGGCATTCTTGAAAGCGAGAATTTATCTTTTCACTTCTTCAAAATTTATGAAAACTTACGAAATTAAATTGCCATGCACAATTTCCCTGTCATCTCAACACATGTTCTCGCATCAACTCGCTTTGTTTTGACAACCGTTAACATGGCTGCCCTTTATCAGCTTGCTTCCGCAGGGAGCGCTGATGTCGGGCATACAGCCCCTCTATGTTATTCTAGCACTTTCAAATATTACCGCAATGTGGTAACTTGAGCTTCTTGCCGTCCTCCGTGCGACGCTTCTGCCGTCCCTTTCTATTCAGAAATAAGACGGGCGCAACTCTGAACAATTTGTGCTGTAGTGACTGCCGGTAACTTGTACTCGTGTCGAGACGGAGAGCATTTGTAACCATTGGAATTGAGCCGGGAAGTAGTCGCAAATGTCGAAACGAAACAAGTTGAAGAAAATGAGCTACATCCACTACACAGACACGCTCCACCAAAGTCTAGATTGAAATCTAGGAGGAGCTTCCTACCGTCAACATCTCCAATAAATATATCTCTGAAGGAAGCCAGAACAAGCCATGTTCAAGCATGGACAAAACCAGCTGAATGCTTACCAACCAGACATAGCACATAGAGATCACTGAACAGGTTAAGAACAGGTGTTGGAAGGACAACCTAGTGAAATGGGGATATTTGGATGTATCACCACTATGTGAATGCGGAGAGCATCTGTGTCAGTGCTTGCTCAAGGCACAAGGAAATGCAGTCGCAGTTGCTCGCTTCTGGGCTAAGACTATTTAATACCATTTTGGTACCGTATATATCTATATATAGATTCCTTCTGTTTCATTGTTACTAAATTGTAATGTAAAAACCGTTCTATTGTTTGCTTCTGACTCGAGTAAGTAAAAACCCATTGCATTTCGTATAGTGTTTTAGGTTAGCTTTTGCGGGTAGTTGATTCCGTTGCAATATCTACACCTGAATATGAATGACACTCACTCCAAGACAAGCCCAGGAAGTAGAGGACTTGTTTTGTGCCATGATCAGTCAAAGTCTCAGTATGATGCAGTCTGGACGTGATCTAAGTTAAAAACTGAAGACTTTCGTTTTACAAATTAATATTTATTCTAAATACCATGATTTCCTGTACTCATTCATGTTAACGCGTAAGCTACTGGCACTGTCATTTTTCGTATAGTAAAAATAAGAACAAATGCTGTTTTTAGATAAATGTTAGGGTTCGGAATTGCACAGTTGGTAATATTTCCGCTTAAAGCAATCACCACCACCACCATCACGACTGGGTTTGTGAAAAGTATCCAGTTTTCACACCGCATTGACTTAAGGTCTCGACCACTTCTTCGCACATCGTGATGGGTTGGAGCTCGCGTTGTCTTGTCGTCGTGGCATCGTCACTTGTGTTGTTATTGGTATTGTCAGAGAGTTTTTATTTCATTCCATGCGTGCCGCTATTCTCTTTACTGTTTATAATCACTTTGCTCGTAATCATTAGTTAGAAGTCAGTGTACGATAGGATATGGTGTAGAGGTAGGCCCAACAATCATCATGCTTCTCCGAAGTGTGGCGTGTGAAATGATTGTAACTGCCCTTGATTTTCTTTAGAAGGAGGGTGAGAAATAATCTGGCAAACCACATAGGAGCACACTGCGGTTGCTCTTTGGATTAAACACGGTTTGAAGGGTGACTACACAGAAATCGAGGACCTTTATGAACTTTTTGCTTTTTGCGGATGATGTTATTCTCTATAGAGTGATAAATAAGTTACAAGATTGTGAGCAACTGCAGCGTGACCTCAGTAATGTTGTGAGATGGACAGCAGGCAATGGTATGTTGATAAACGGGTTGTGAGTTTCACAAATAGGAAAAGTCCTCTCAGTTTTAATTACTGCGTTGATGGGGTGAAAGTTCCTTTTGGGGATCATTGTAAGTATCTAGGTGTTAATATAAGGAAAGATCTTCATTGGGGTAATCACATAAATGGGATTGTAAATAATGGGTACAGATCTCTGCACATGGTTATGAGGGTGTTTAGGGGTTGTAGTAAGGATGTAAAGGAGAGTGCATATAAGTCTCTGGTAAGACCCCAACTAGAGTATGGTTCCAGTGTATGGGACCCTCATCAGGATTACCTTTTTTATTTATTTGCTTTACGTCGCACCGACGCAGAGAGTTCTTATGGCGACGATGGGGCAAGAAGGGGCTAGGAGTGGGAAGGAAGCGACCGTGGCCTTAATTAAGGTACAGCCCCAGCACTTGCCTGGTGTGAAAATGGGAAACCACGGAAAACCATCTTCAGGGCTACCGACAGTGGGGTTTGAACCCACGATCTCCCGAATACTGCAGGATTACCTGATTCAAGAACAGGAAAAAAATCCAAAGAAAAGCAGCTCGATTTGTTCTGGGCGATTTCCGACAAAAGAGTAGCGTTACAAAAATGCTGCAAAGTTTGGGCTGGGAAGACTTGGGAGAAAGGAGACGAGCTGCTCGACTAAGTGGTATGTTCCGAGCTGTTAGTGGAGAGATGGCGTGGGAGGACATCAGTAGACGAATAAGTTTGAGTGGTGTCTTTAAAAGTAGGAAAGATCACAATATGAAGATAAAGTTGGAATTCAAGAGGACGAATTGGGGCAAATATTCGTTTATAGGAAGGGGAGTTAGGGATTGGAATAACTTACCAAGGGATATGTTCAATAAATTTGCAATTTCTTTGAAATCACTTAGGAAAACAACAGATAGGGAATCTGTCAATTGGGCGACTGCCCAAAGATCAGTATTGATTGACTCTTCCCAAGAAGATGCTGTTCTTCCCGATAGGGGGGCTGCTGTTCGAACGTGGAGATATTGTGATGCCGCGATGTGAATTGTTTTTAACAAAATCAGAACTAAGGACTTGGGCGAGACTTGGGTAAATGCGGGTTGGAGTAAAACTAAAGGTCGGGCTGATGACCATGCCTGATCCATCTGGAAAGGGTGCCTCGGCGTTCGTTAGCGGAGCACTTCTTTTCTTCAACAGCAGAGATTCTCGTGAAGAAATGGACTATGAGAGAAAGAATTACTTGCCAATAACAGCATAGTTATGGACAATGCTCCTTTCCAAACTGTGCAAGCGGACAAGGCTTGAGAGGCACGCGATCTAGGAGGCTTTGTTAGGAGTATTTAAATGTATGAAATCCCGAACGCCGAGATAGCGAAGAACCGGCGCCACAAAGTGATACGTCTCCCTCCTTACCGTTGTCATTCAGATAATTTGAGCTATGAATGCAGGATGTAGTGTTTACAGTGCTCCATGGGCTGTCTCTGTCTCATCCTTGGCTTTCACAATATGAAAGTGACTGAGGTATGAGCGATGCTAGTAATACCATTCCTTATGCAGCCAGTTGCTGTTATGAATGGTGTGAAAATATCGCTCATAGGGTTGATGCATGCATTTCAGTGGGCTTCGCAGACTGATATGTAATAGCAGCGGCTGGCTCGGTGAGGAAAGCAACGGGAAACTACCTCACTCCCCATTTCCCTAGTATGCCTTTGCAGTGACACCTAGGCTATCTATGATAGGTGTTGGTGGAGCTGTAGAGGATGAATACCCAACATAAAGAAGCTATGACTTCTACAATCAGAAGACCGTCAAAGTGTTTGGCCATGTTGAAGGCCGGGAACGAGAGGTGCGGTACATGATCCAATAATATTCTACGAGAGTCAGTGACCTGCACATAGCTGTTAGCATTCCAATAGTGATTGTCATCGAATTACTGTTTTTTTCGGTTGTTTTAATTAATTTGTAATTATTCTTTATGATTCCCTCCATTGAATCATTCTGTTTTGAGGAAAGGCAATGCCAGGAATTTGAGCTTATAACTAAGTTTTTATTCCCGCTTTAAGGTTAAACGTTTTTGTCTTCATGTTATCCGGTGTGTTCTAGTATTATGAAAATATAATTAAAATTTAGAGAATGAATCCTAACTTTGGAAACAACGGAAGTCCGTGAGAGGGGCGTGACTCTGTCTCTCGGGCCAGGAGGTGCGGCCATGTCCTGCAAGACGAGAACGAAATGCAGGGCTGCAACTTCGCTCAAAATCCATGCGTATTAGTGCTACTCAAAATGGAAGACGTCGGTGCAAGAACCACACAGCTCCAGTCCTCTATCGACTGCTTCAAGAACCACATACCTCCAGGAGCTGTCGCGTTTTCCGTCCAACTAGTTAACCGTTAATAATAATAATAATAATAATAATAATAATAATAATAATAATAATAATAATAATAATAATAATAATAATAATAATAATAATAATAATTTTTGAGCACCTACTCACTGAGCCAATCAACAGTATAATAAGAACTGTTGTCTTCAAGTGATTTTGGTCGAGTACTTTTAAAACCTGGACAAATTTTCATGATTATTTTAAAATCTACCTCTGGAATTTCTAATATAACACATTACAAGTTACTCCTTGTGTTCATACTGTTTTAATTTGTCCGTAGAGAGTTTTTGCATATCTAAAAGGATTTCATTGGTAGGTAAAGTCAAATATTTCCAGTATTATCCAGACAGTTCCATTCCTTTTTCTCTATTATCATCATCATCATCATCATCATCTGTTTACCCTCCAGGTTCGGCTTTTCCCTCGGACTCAGCGAGGGATCCCACCTCTACCGCCTCAAGGGCAGTGTCCTGGAGCTTCAGACTCTTGGTCGGGGATACAACCGGGGAGAATGACCAGTACCTCGCCCAGGCGGCCTCACCTGCTATGCTGAACAGGGGCCTTGTGGAGGGATGGGAAGATTGGAAGGGATAGGCAAGGAAGAGGGAAGGAAGCGGCCGTGGCCTTAAGTTAGGTACCATCCCGGCATTTGCCTGGAGGAGAAGTGGGAAACTACGGAAAACCACTTCCAGGATGGCTGAGGTGGGAATCGAACCCACCTCTACTCAGTTGACCTCCCGAGGCTGAGTGAACCCCGTTCCAGCCCTCGTACCACTTTTCAAATTTCGTGGCAGAGCCGGGAATCGAACCCGGACCTCCGGGGGTGGCAGCTAATCACACTAACCACTACACCACAGAGGCGGACTTTTTTCTCTATAAGAAATGAAATAGGCAAAAGGTTGAAAAAACCGGTCTGCAGTATAGAAAGACATTATTAAGGTTCTATCCAAACTTGTGTCCGCCTCCATGGCTAAGTGGTTAGCGTCCTGGCCTTTGATCACAGGGGTCCCGGGTTCGATTCCGGGCAGGGTCGGGAATTTTAACCATCATTGATTAGTTCCCCTGGCACGGGGACTGGGTCTATGTCTCATCACGACGCGCAGGTCGCCTACGGGAGTCATATCAAAAGACCTGCACTAGGGCTTTTCCGAGGCCACACGACACCCAAATTTGATAAGTTTTAAGAAACATCAAGTTAATTGTTTTTGCCCGTCCTGGTTCTTGCACCCGCGTCTTCGCTACTGAACTCGGGAGCTCAATGGCGTCGCTACTAGGTTCCATTCATTGTAATTTAGAAAAGTCGACTTATAGCAATATGTGGAGAAGGACAGCGCCAAACAGTTCGAGGTTAGTCTTCGCGACACTGAAATGAAATGGCGTATGGCTTTTATTGCTGCGAGTATCCAGGACAACTTCTGCTTGCCAGGTGCAGGTCTTTTGATTTGATACCCGTAGGCGACCTGCGCGTCGTTATGAGGATGAAATGATGATGAAGACAACACATACACCCAACCCCCGTGCCGGCGAAAGCAATAAGAACCATCTGCTTCACTATATTGGCTCCCAACACTCATCCATATAGCCGCGTCTGCAAGACACACTAGTAAACAAATACTTGAAAAAAAAACTGAATAATCCCAAACTTCCGGTTCATGATGACAATAAAGCGGCTTCGTTGCAGAAATCCGCCGCTACGTCTTGCTTGCCGATAGTAACTTCGACATTGATGACTTCTGGACTGACAGGGCTCAATCTGAATGCCGTACAAGGGTTATCAACTTCGGAGACAAATGTGGAAGTCTCAGACGCATCCGAACAGAACATGGAGTAAGCGGTGATTGAGGAGCCTTGAGTACAGAGCTAGACTCTAACATTATTTTGTTTTGTGTCATTTTATTTTTTTCTTTCGAATTGAATCTTAACAACCAATCTCATTTTCATTGTCTGTGTCTTGTTCACATCCTGCCAGTATCTCTTGCGCCCATCGATCAGCGCTTTCTTCCGCTCCTCTCGTAAAGGGCAAGTCCAACTTCTGGGTTCTGTCTTCACCATCCTTCTGAAACCAACCCTGTCATTGATTACATTATCTCTCACATCTTTCTCACATTCTTGGTACCATCTCAACTTAGATGCCTTTAGTTTTAGAAAATTCCACATTTTCTTTGTGAGCCGGTCATTATTTATGCGGAAGATATCCCCATAAAACACCAACAATATCCTTCTAATTGTTGTTATCGGTTCCATCTTACTGTATGCTTCTTTATTGGATTTAAGTTGATCCTGCCCTTGAGCCCAGCTGTTGCCCAAGATCTTCCGTAGTAGCCTGCGTTCTCTTTTCAATAGTTGATTGACTTGTGCACACGGTCTCTGAAGCATACAGGTCTTCTGGTATAACGACAGTGCTCTAATGTCTACATTTGGCTCCGAAACTCACCATCTTCTTATTATAATGTTTTTTAGTCAATTGGAACGCTCGATCTAATTTCCAGATGCAGACTTTTTCTAATCAATTCTCTTGGATTACTTCACCAAAGTAACCTTCTTGTCTGTTTCAGTCTTTCCATGCTCTGTTGACATCCGTTCTGGACCATTACTGATGTTCGTCATATACTTCGTCTCCTCAAAGGAGATTTGTAGTCCTTCTTTCTCTTCTGTTTTTTATTATTGTCAGTTAATATTTGTGTGTGTTATTTATAATAGGTTGTATTTTAGTTGAAGGCGTGTGATGCTGCCGCCTGATATTCATGTTAGCAATTCAAGTCGAGTGACATGGACTTTTTGTCGGAGACCCCCCGACCCAAGGGGAAGAACGTGACAGAGCTGAATTACAGATTGCAGTTTCAACAAGTAATCGGTAATATTACTTCACAGAACACCGGTCGTAAAGAAATTACGGACTTGTTTCTTCGCGGGATTGGAATCGTGGCAAAGTTTTCAAGGATAAAAGATGTTATTCTACTGTATGTTTAAAATCACTGTCGTTAAGTGCCTATAATCACTAGCTCTAAACATGAGAAGCTTCAACATTATTATTTCGCCGTAATTTGTATTTTACTTCGTGACTTTTAGAATAGCAAATGATTTATCATTTACTTTATATAACACTTTATTCTTAAATTGTCATCGCTAAGCCGAGTCTTCTTGCGGGGATTTTTGACGCTGTGCACGGACGGACACCTGTGTAAGAACACTCCTAAAGCTATCTTCATCATCTCCCCGTTCCTGTCCCAGTTAATACAGGACGTGACTTTGAGCCCATGTGGTGCCTTTGGAAGCAACTGTATGTCGTCTGGTCAGTGAGATTTAGTGAGATGCCGCGTACAGTCATATCATACCACTGTTGCCGTGCCCAATTGCAGATATGTGGCAAGGCTACACTGTTGGCCTTTTCGATGCTAATCTCTCATATTCGAGGATTGAACAACAGTGTCAAATGAAAGGTCTCAACACTAGTAAGTCCTCTGTAGGTAATGTGATAAAATTACATCAGAATGGTTTCTCACCAAAAAGAACTTCGAAAATGCTGGCCCGCAAGAGAGTTCGACACTCCAGTACTCCGGAAATCCTTAAGAAGGTAAAGGCTGCTGTCCTGAAAAGAAAACCCAGCAAATCAAAGACACCTTGCCAGCCAAACAAGTACATCTAAAGGTACAGTCTTCCGTATAGTACAATAAGATCTCAACCTGGTAAAGCGGCATAAGCCACGTGGACACGCTTTGAAAGCAAGGCACGTTAAATAATGGTTCACTAATGCCAGAAAAATATACGAAAACTACGTAGTAGGGGATAAATGGATGAAGCTCTGGTTTGTTTGGATGGCAACAACAAGCCCCGGGCAATTTAATATCGCAAAAAAAAACCAAAAGGGGCACTCAAACTTCGTCAAGGGAAACAAAGAAAAGTTTGCTAGGGGGTTCATGGTAGCACCAGGATAGTGTACGCGGGGTAAACTCAGAATCCTCAGAGCGCCGAAAAATGTAAAGAACAATGCTGCCTACTTGCAGAATAATGTCCTTCGGCTGTATGTTGAGGATTCTTCAAATGTCTGGATCCAGTCATCAGTCACCTACTACGAAAGAAAAGAAGCAGAGACGGGTGTCAGTGTCATACTATTTAGTGAGATCCCTATCAAATTCCCGGATGCCTCGCCGATGGATTTCTGTGCCTTTGGTCTCCCGGCTTTCTTCTAGACATCCCACCACTATTGAGGGTCAAGGAGGTGTGGGAGAATATTCCTCCGTCCAAGTCTTCTACAGTGTATGGTAATAGTCCGTGCGCGAACCGGGTCTGGAGGAAAGGTACGTCGGAACTTAACTCGGGCAACATGCGATGTTATCGATTAGTGGAGTGGAAGGATTATAATCTTATTTCAACAAGTAAATTATGACTGAAAATTAGCGATTAGTTATTAAAAATAAAAATAAATAAAGTATCTATTACTAGTAATTGGATTACTTCCCAACCCTCATTGTAGCAGTGTTGTTCGTTACGTGTGTGTGACGTGCGGGCGTTTCCCACAGGAAGTTCCTGGTACTGAACTGATGTTTCATCTGTCTTCCTATATGACGAGTTCCGGATGATCGGCCAGCGACATCTACTTTTGATAACTGGCACGCGAGCGCTGAACAAGTTGTGGTCTAGGGGTCACTCAGCTCACTCGCCGCCGATCTAGAGGGCTGAGAGGAGCTGTCACGCTGACCACTTCTCGCCTTCGGACTGAGCAGCGGTTGCTTTGGAGGCCAAGGGGTTTGTTATCCTTCAGTAGAACTTAGCTTCTTAGCAAACACACTGGTAGTTCGTACTAATCCAGCTCATCCTTATTTAGCCACACGTAATCGCTGTCATCTCCGGACTCTCTCAAACATATTGCCTTTTCTTTGTACTCCTTCTAGACGTTGACTTCTTGTGAACCACTCTCTTTTTACTGTGCCCATAAAATGATCATACTAGTTGTTATATTCTCGACGTTTTCATGAACTTCTCGATTCGGAACTTGGGTTGTGAATCTAAGATTTCCTTAAGGAAACTCCTTCCCTTTTTCTCAATGACCGGGTCATGATTCCCGCCGCATATTCCTCATTTCCTTTAATTCCACGTGGAACATACGGCCTCCAGCTTGTTCTATCGGCCGCCAATGCTTTCACCTCCCTCCATGTCTTATTACATAGTTTTCATATACCAGAATCCGATTCGTTTCCTGTATTTCATTGCAAAAGTCGTCCCCATAAAATCCATCCCGCATAAATTTCGTCTCGTTGCTGTAATGAGTTTAATTC
Source organism: Anabrus simplex (assembly GCF_040414725.1). Taxonomy (NCBI): domain Eukaryota; kingdom Metazoa; phylum Arthropoda; class Insecta; order Orthoptera; family Tettigoniidae; genus Anabrus; species Anabrus simplex. The sequence goes on along the minus strand of NC_090279.1, from coordinate 219,896,743 downwards.
ATGTGTGCGAGTTATTAGCCCACAGCCTTTACCACAAGGCAGTTTGTTTTTCCCCAAGAAGAAGGACTGCCACGCCGTACCAACTTCACCAGCTACAGTAGCGTCCCCACCTCGCAGGACGTGGACGAAGCTCACCGTAAAATAATGTGTTAATTTTGCTTGGATGGATATGAACTAGGATTTCTAAGTTCCATGACATAATCTGAAAGCTATTTTCATCTTTTCCACCCTTACAGCTTCTTTTTCATTCCATTCAGGCTGACAATTTCTCCCCGATACTGGAGTTCCTGAACACGGTAGATTTCCCCAAATTTGGTTTCTGTTTTCTCTCAGTCCATGTATGCAGTATTTCAAAATATATTCTTAAACCAGTTTTGGCGAACACATTTTGTAATTCCTCTATTTGTTTCGCGGCTAGACACATCCTATCTTTATCCCGTTCTGTTGTTGCCTTTCGATCATTCTTGATCTCCAATCTCTGGTGATCTTTCCCAGGATAGAATTAAACAGCAGTGGTGAAAGGCAGTCCCCTAGTTCCAGACCCGTTTTTGTGTCAAAAGCTTCACAGAGTTCACCTATGAATTTAACTTGACATGAGGTGTACGTCAATGTCTCCTTGATTAACGCTAGGGATTTATCATCTAAACCAAACTCACGAAGTACTTAATTCTATGCCTTACGTTATGATTGTTCTCTTCTGACTTCTCATTGCAGTTATCTCAATGAGAGAATGAAGGGAGCGTCCTTTCCTAAAACCTGCCATCTGTTCGTCTAGATCAGTTTCACTCTACGCAGCAGCGCTTTCCAAAGGATTTTACATACAATGGGAGAAAAGGAAATGGCTCCATAATGCAATTAGTGCATTCTTCTATTCATAAGGAATTACTTCTGTGTCACAAATATGGACGCAAAGTTCCTCTAGTTTTTCAAATACATTTTCACTGGCGTACTTATATAATTCTGCAGAGATGAAATCCTTTCCTGAACCTTTATTGTTCTGAACTCTTTTATTATCTCCTTAATTTCTCTCTTACCTGGTGGCAGAGAATTGTTAAGTTCTTCGGAGGATCACAATTAAGAAGTTTTTGAAAATAGCTTTCCTTCTTCATCTTTGAAACGTATACTCCCTTCATCTTGTTCTTGCATTCCTCCTCAGTTATGTCCAGCTGGTGATTTTGGCCATCAGTTTTCTCTGTTCCTTGAAATGTTCATAGTTTCTTTCATTCCAACAGCACTTACTTCATGCTTTGGAACGTTTCCATAAAGCCTCTTTATTTTTTGCTTTACGTCATACCGATACAGATAGGTCTTATGGCGACGATGGGATAAGAAAGGCTTAGGAGTGTGGAGAAAGTGGCTGTGGTCTTAATTAAGGTACATCCCCAGCATTTGCCTGGTGTGAAAATGGGAAACCACGGAAAACCATCTTCAGGGCAGCGGACAGTGGGGTTGGGACCCGCTATCTCCCGGATGGTAGCTGAAGTCATACCAATCTTCTTCTAACTTATGAAAGTGAGGAGCCTGGCACAGGGAACTGGTGGTCACCAAGTTGAGAGCTCCTGGAAGGTCCCGCTTAGTCTCCTCTTACGACAGTCAGGGGATACCGTGGATGAATTGTACCGCTCGCACTCAATCCAACACTGAAGATGAGTACAATAACACACTAGGGTAAATCAGGTCAACTCATAATAGACCCCAGGGAATCACTGGATAGGAACAAGGAATATTTTGAAAATCTTCTCAACATAAACGGAAATGTTTTTGTTGACGTAAACATTCGAGCTCATGGGGAGGAGGGCAATGATGTTGGTGAAATTACGATTGGGGAAGTGGAAAGAATGGTAAATAAACTTCATTGTCATAACGCAGCAGGAACAGATGAAATTAGACCTGAAATGGTGAAAGTGAATGGGAAGGCCGGGATGAAATAACTTCAGAGTAATAATGGAGTTAGTAACGTACCATCTGATTGGACAAAAGCAGTAATTGCACCTATCTACAAGCAAGGGAACAGGAAGGATTGCAACAACTATCGAGGTATCTCACTGATTAGTATACCAGGCAAAGTATTCACAGGCATCTTGGAAGGGAGGGTGCGATCAGTCATTGAGAGGAAGTTGGATGAAAACCAGTGTGGTTTCAGACCACAGAGAGGCTGTCAGGATCAGATTTTCAGTACGCGCCAGGTAATTGAAAAATGCTACGAGAGGAATAGGCAGTTGTGTTTATGTTTCGTAGATCTAGAGAAAGCATATGACAGGGTACCGAGGGAAAAGATGTTCGCCATACTGCGGGACTGTAATGTTGACGATCGTGCTGCAGTGAGAATTGATGGTTCAAGTACTTACAGGGGATAGACAAGGCAATAATATTTCATCTTTGTTGCTCATAGATTGCATGGATCATCTGCTGAAAGGTATTAAATGGCAGGGAGGCCTGACCTATACTGACGGCAGTGAATACGGTGTGAAAAAGCCTTTCCAAGACTTTCTAGTAGGTAAGATATTTGAATGTTAGGTTGGGAATACAAAACTGTTAATAGAGGATGGTGATGAGAGACGAGAGGCTTCACGTTACGTTCAGTTGTGGTGTAGGTGTCAAGGCAACAGAACGTTGTGTTTTTTTTTCGTTCCGGAAGGACTGTGGAAGGTCATTCCGACTGTACCATACTCCAGAGAGGACTATCTACTGCGGTTCGCACGAATTTAGCTGCTATTGTTCCCACCTATTTAAGAGGGACCACGATAAACTAACCTTTTTGTCTAATTTCATAGGAGCGAAACATGTATTTGGACAGTTATCAGTCCTATCACGTATTATTTCATCAAGAAATACACATAAGATCTATAAAATAGTTGTTTTCGTTATCTGGCCATACTCATGCCTGTTCCGTTTCTTGGTTTGAGATAATAGGAAATATAAACAATAGTTCCGCGATCTCCTGCTCCACGTTCGTGATTGCACGTGCTTCTCGGATGTTATCAGTATCATATTCTCAACAAGTATGTCGGTGCTGTTATTAAGAGTTGGTTCATGTCTGCGTTGTTCTCATCATAAAACAAGAGAAGTAGAAAGATTGCTGGGCCGAGGTTCATGAGCTTGTGAATGTTGCAATGGTACCGGCTACGTGCGAGCTGCCTTAGTACTTAATCAATACAATTTTCTTGCTGTGTTCATTTTAGCCAGATTAGCTCCAAAGTTGTTGGGACTTATCTAATTAGCAGCAATAAAAGTCCACAATTTATTTTAAATTGAGCAGTTGGTTTCGGAATTAATGCTATTTTGTTCAGAGTGGTGGGCGCATAGCAGTTTCTTGAGGAAGTTATCTATTACTTTTGTTATTTACGTTTTGTTAATAAGTAGAGTCGTGTCCTCATCCCGAGGTGAGGTGAGCTGCATGTACCACATACCTGCCCCGAGGATGGCAGCAGTAACCGTTACGCCTTCACTCCTGAAGTTCTCAACAACTAAGCAAAATGGTTACTGCAAATTCTGAACGACTAATTAAGTTAAAAGTTTTTGTGTCCAATTAAAGGGACATGCAGGTGTGATCTGAAAATCTCAGCAGCATCTTAAAAATGGCTGCTGATGCAAAAAAGGGCATCTTGACCAGACCCAAAATTTGGACTACCTACACATACAATTTTGTTTGGCTGGGGTTAATGTTTGCTGCTAAATGTGAGAAGATCGGCCATTTAAATCATGTCCAGGCGTCTAAGACGGAGATGGCAATGTCTCACGCGAAAGGGGTCTGGTGCTATGCTGCAAGGCGCCCTTCCCGTTCCTCCAGTCATTGTACACTTGTATGTTTGTGTCATTTCTTCATAAGGGATGTGTCATCATGACCAATCGGGAGCTTGTTCCCTCTCAGTTATTCTACCTCGCACGGTATGAAACACAGATTGTATTTATTTATTTATTTATTTATTTATTTATTTATTTATTTCGACTTTCCCCAGTTGGAGATTTCCCCTAAGGACAAGGTGTAGGTGAGGTATTAAAGAAAAACAAGATATATTTCAAAAGGAATTGTGAGCTGCTAACAGTTCGGGAGGTGTGCTTCTTCAGGATTTAGATGGAATGTTTCTGATTGAGGTTCAACGATTTGCACAACTTGATAGTTCCTCTAGCGCCAACCATTGATCTGATCCGTTAATTGTAGTTTTTGTTGTTGTTATGCGGAGATATTGTGAACACTCTTATAATGTTATCAGATACATTTAACATTTCAGTCTCTGTATCGTGTTTCAAGGTGCAGCTCATATGACATAAGGGTTGTGTACACACGTTTATTGTACAGGAGTGTATCAGGGTTAATTAATTATTGGCCCATAAAATAAATCACTCAAGATGTGACGAATTAATTTCATGAATTGTTTGTAGCAGCAGGATAGATAGTATTACGACTCCAGATTACCATTGTGCAGGTAACACTCGATATCGATTCTGGCGCAGTCGATCAGACGTTATCATTTCATCTATACAAATCTTTTACCGGCCGACTTAACTCTCCCCTTCACTTAGTAACCGGTCCACACGACGACGTAGCAAGTCCAAAGTTCTGAGCAGAGCAGAGTACATTGTCCGTGGTTCAGTTTTGACGTAATCTAAATTTATTTACTTTAACAGGAATGTTTTATATCTTTAAACATTCCTCGTATACTCTATTTATCCCGCACATTCCTGGTAGGTCCAGGAGATATTTCTCCAACTTTAATGACTTTAGGGAGAATATTCTGACAACATTGCTCGCTGTGCTGTTAAAACACAGGTCGACCGGTTCATGGTCAGGAGTGTAATTTACCTGTAGGAAATGTGAAGACGCTGTTTCTACATCAACTATTACTTAGACCAAATCATGTTTTTAAAGATTCACTTCATAATGGTAATTTTGAACGCCGCAACGAACTTTGTGCTTCGCCAGCATTTTCACTTGAGGTTCTTGAAGTTTGGGTCATCCTCTTCCATGGTGTATTCCACTTACTTGTCGCTCCTTTTCTTTCGGTCCAGTACACTCCATAGTAAGACTTAACAAAGTTTCACCTGCTTTGAAGACTTATTAGCAACTTATTCTTATTTTGGAGTACGCTTATCGTTAATGATAATACTTGCATGACAAAACATCCCTGAGATTTTGTCTACGAGTCGTGTTATTGCTTCCTATTTACGATCATTGTCTTGGTCTTTACTGTGCTAAATTTTGAGCTTTCATTTGCTTAAAGCTTTTTCAGTAACTTGTAACATCGAGTTTCTGTTAGTGCGAGAATAGCGATGTTGTGTATGTGATCGTTCTCAATTGCTCTCCAGAAAAGCGGTCGAGTAGAGGAAGGAGAGTTGTAGCAACGTCACAGGACGATGCAGGAAGTGACGTAGTGTTCCGTCCTAGCGCAATCTGTTGATATAAGCTGAGGATTCCTTGGCCAATCCCCACGGTATTAGGCTTACGACGCCTGGCTCCTCACACAGTAGTTCTTTCAAGAGTACCACCTCTTCCTTTCTTTGTATGCATTACAGTTAAGGCACCTGGCATTCTGTTGATTCAACCATTTGTACCAAACGTTGTAACATAATAATAATAATAATAATAATAATAATAATAATAATAATAATAATAATAATAATAATAATAATAATAATAATAATAATAATAATGTGGAGACATTTGGACGTTCTAGTACATGACAGAGTTTTAAACACGAGACACACATGGTGGAGTATTGAATGCCCTTAACCTCTCCTGGGTTAGAACAGGCGATCGTCCGATTTTACTTAGTTCGTCAACAAATAGCAACAATTCACATTTAAAAACTCAAATTTTATAACACTAGTAGCAACATATTTACAGGTGGTTAGCACGTCTCATATTCGGAAATGTCTCTAAGAAGCTTACTCGGACTTTACTTACTCGTTTTCACACGAATTTCCACTTATCTCAAATGAATGAATGAATGAATGAATGAATGAATGAATGAATGAATGAATGAATGAATGAATCAATCAATCAATCAATCAATCAATCAATCAATCAATCAATCAATCAGTCAATCAGTCAATCAGTCAATCAGTCAATCAGTCAGTCAATCAATCAATCAATCAATCAATCAATCAATCAATCAATCAATCAATCAATCAATCAATCAATCAGTCAATCAATCAATCAATCAGCACTGATCTATATTTGGGGCAGGAGCAATATTCCCTATCAAAAATGAAATGGCATACGGCTTTTCGTGCCGAAAGTGTCCCAGGACATGTTCGGCTCGCCAGGTGCTGGTCTTTTGAATTGACGCCCGTATGCGACCTGCGCGTTGTGATGAGGATGAAATGATGATGAAGGCAACACACACACCCAGCCCCCGTGCCAGCAAAATTAACAAATGATGATTAAAATACCCGACCCTTCCGGAAACCGGACACGGGGCCCCAGTGACCAAAGACCAGCACGCTAACCACTTAGCCATGGAGCCGGACTGTTCCCTATCAATTGTTTACCTAGTCTTTTACTAAACGATTTATCGAACAACCTCCTTGGCAAATTATTCCAATCCCTAATTCCTGTTCCTATTTGCCCCAATTTGTCCTCTTTTCATTATAGTGCACCCTTCACCGGATTATTTTGACGTCGATCTCTTCATCCTGGGTTCTGCCTCGTTGATGACCCTCTTCCTCAGGGGTGGTGACGTTCACTGGGCTGTCGGGGTGTTCACCCCATAGGGATATAAGGTTACTAGGCTAAACTATACTATTGAAATAACTAAACGATTGGCTCAGACTGAGGTAAAAAAAATACATAATTGATTATAAAAGAGAAAAAAAGGTGATTAACATTTTTATGACATAAATACAAAAATATTAATTAAGTAAAGTGTGTGTGATGTGACCAGTGCAAGTGACAAGGAAGCCAACCAAGAACATAAACAAAGGCGACCGAGCTCGATAGCTGCAGTCGCTTAAGTGCGGTCAGTATCCAGTATTCGGGAGATAGTGGGTTCGAACCCCACTGTCGGCAGCCCTGAAGATGGTTTTCCGTGGTTTCCCATTTTCACACCAGGCAAATGCTGGGGCTGTACCTTAATTAAGGCCACGGCCGCTTCCTTCCCACTCCAAGCCCTCTCCTGTCTCATCGTCGCCATAAGACCTATCTGTGTCGGTGCGACGTCAAGCAACAAGCAAAAAAAAACAAAGGCGAGTGATTCCGTACCAAATGAATTCAAAGTAGGATACCGATAGCTAAAATGCCTTATCTCATTTATTACATACACTCAAAAATAATTAATCAAATGCCAATATCATCAATGTAATCACGCCATTTACAAATGAATGACGCACACCAATCGTCCCTGTAACTTTACTCAATGGTTACTCATTCATCTGAATCTTGCATGAAAACTCTTAATGAAATTGTACAAACAACGTTATTCTTTACCATTTACTAAGTATTAAGAGGCTTACACATATTCTATAACTCAGGACATTGAATAATTCCTGGGATTAAATGATCCCCTTTAGCAACTTCATCTAAAAAATTAGATCAATCTTTACATTTATTTACTGATCTCTGATGGTTGAATGTCTCCATCTGACATTTCATTCAAAGTTACTCAGAACAAAAATTGTCAATAAATGGTTATGTTAAGTTTACAATTTTAATGTTGACATCACTGTGTAAAATCATAAGGTGGGAGGTCAATTACCTAATCTAATCGACTGAACAGCTATTATATTTCTACCCGATAAGCGCTGATCTCTCAGGGACCCAAATTATATGACAAAATATCTCTCACATATTCACTATTTCTGAATCAACTCCATTTACTTCAACACATAATCAATAAAAATTATCATAAGGTACGCTGTTCAGCGATTTCTGAATTATTATGCTTACCGTTTATCATCTAACCAAAAAGTGACTCTGAAATGTTGTTTAGTTTCGTGGACGCGAGCTCTTAAATCAAACACAGCGGAAATTATCCCGTCTTAATCAAAGAAAAGCTATCTACAACCCTAATCACAGTCAGTCATCACCTATGCTAAATTAAAATGAAATAAAGAAAATACATCTAAAATGAAGGATAAGAATATGCAAATATTCTACACTAATTTATGTACCCGCCTATTCACGCTCATAGTCGAAACCAACATAAGATTTAAGTAGACAGTAATTGACATAATTCCACACCGCGTGTTGGTTTCAACGTCCATGGATACTTTCACTGAAATCATCGGTGACCATGACCTAGATTTATGTTATTCATGGCTGTCGGCTGCTCTATAAAACTCGAATAACATCTCATGGCAAAATGAAGGGTGATACTCAAAATAAAACATAGCGCAAGAGAAATCTCACGGATGACGTCAATGCAACCCCAATTATAGTGGATCGCGGCCACATCCCATTCTTTTAAAAATTCCCAAAATGGAAACCATTTGATATTATTGTAAAACATCATCTCATCTACGCTGCACGAGTCAGTGTGCCTCATGCAAGTAAATGTTCGATAATTAGTTGTGCTCACTGACTCTTGAGCATTCTCCTAACTTCCTAATTCTCCACTTATCCTTATTTATCCTTAATCACACCTTCGAAGACACCAAATTACACTCATTACTTCGAGTACACAAACAATCGCGCTATTTCATCATATTCTGTGCTCCGCGCATTTCTTATCTCACAGCTGGTGTTCTTTACTTTCATCTGCTTCTCAGCTAAGCCTCTGACTTAGAAATATCTCTTTTATTTCTCTCAGGATAAATTCACCACGAATGCTGATATTCTTCATTATTACGTTCGAACTTGCACAACCCATTCATCAACTTGGATGTAGCAACAATAGCTTCTTTACTTTTATTAAAAAGACAACAAACAATCTCACTTGGTTTCCATGCCTACCGTGATCAATGAAGCTCGAATATCCCAATCGCAAGTAGCGGGATACCACACCACAAAAGAGAAAATCACAACATATAAAACATCTCCCTGCGCGAAAATAAAATTATCATATTCATCATTTACCTCATTACACCACGAGAAAAAATTCCTAGAGCTTACCATATTGTAATAAATGACGATCATGAAATGTTACTCGTAGTACAAATGCAGTACAATACAACCATCATTATGCTTGTGCGTCACTGCGAAGTGACCACTCGCGTCCTCAACAAATTGTATTTATATAATTAAAATAAACAACATCCTAGATAGGTATTTTCACTTACTGATTGTAGATCGTCCCAGTGGCTATTTTAGCTTAAGTCATGGCTGTAGAGATGTAGGATGCCATTATAAACTTGCCGTATCCACACATAATTGAGATGTACACTTATTTTTTCACACACACGGCACTGGATCTTGGTACTTATACACTAATTACAAATGTTATATCTTAGATTATCACTATAACTGACATTATTGGGTTTCGCGTACGATTTCACTAATACACTGACATTACGACAATATTCCGCCGCCGTTCTGCGCTATCCCCTGAAGTAACGGTGACCCCTTCACGAGGTTCCTGCTTGTTTGTTTATATTTGGAGGTTGGCCACCTCGCAATTCTGGGAATTCTGCTAGACTGAATGAACTGTCTGTAAATTACACATTCCTCTTCTGGCTGCTTCCTGGGCTTGACAAAACAATAATAGTAACCAAGTCTTTTTGTTGCTTGCCGCCGATTTTGTATTGAACCTGCCTTATTATTTCTACAAAAGTCATTGCCCCATGAAATGCTGTAGAATTTGTGCGCTAAAGCATGGAATTAATAACCTGTCAGTTATGTTTGTTATGTTTATTGTCCCACTAGAATTCCTATTCTAATTAAATACCTCCTCTCCTTTGAGCTCCGTGCCGTTACTTGTCTAGGAGTTATCACAGCAAATTCGAAATTAATGTTCCCATCACAGTTAATGTTATAGCAGAGCTATATTTAAAGTTTATAGGTAACTTACTCAACTGCTGAAAAGATTTTCAGTTGGCGAATTACAACACACTCTGCGCACTGAAGCAACACTGAGAGAGAATGCGGTAGGCGGGTCTGGCCCACCACGGGGCTCCGCTTCCTGCCCTCAGGGGTTTTGCGTACTTTTGCGCGTGGCTTTCTTCACAAGAAATACATGTCGTACACCTATTTTTACAGGTATTTCTGAAGACACTCTGACGGACGTTACATTAACCAACGATCGTAGAGTTATTAAGTGACTTGTAAGCGTCCGTGGCATTATTTTCTCTTGACGATGCACTGTACTTGGGCGTAAACTGACAACACGTGATTCAGAGCGCGGGATCTGTTTTTCACGGACGCACTTTCTCAATTAAACTTATTATAGAAGTAATTAATTACAAAAATATCATGGAAAATCCGCTATTACCTCCTGCTGTCGGGATCACCCTGCTTCTGCTTTTACATTGTCCAGATATTCAAGATTGACTAAATTATTTGACGTCTTGGTTCTAAATGTGTATTTTTAAGCGTTCCCATTGGCTGAATATTTCTTGAGGGTATGTGACATACTTCTGGATGGACTCAACCACCAGTTGTTCCCCACTCTGCTTTGTCTCTCTCTCTTTGTTAGTGCGAGGACCACGGCCATCCTGGTTCCCGTGAAAAAGTGGCAACAGAAGTATGCAGAGGGCTGTTAGCAAGTGCAATTACTTTGCTGTGTCCCAGAGCGTGCCTTAACCCTAGAACTGCGGACCGTCTTTCTGACAGACGGTGTCTTTCTTCTGCCAGAGATTTATTACTGGACGCCAGATGGCACTAATGTAGATACCATTTAAATACTGATACTTTTATCTTAACTTTTGAAAGTCTTTGAAAAACAAGCAACAGTATGAAGAAGTTTATTTAGCCAAGTCCAACTACAATTGCATCAGACCGTAATCCAGAATAAACATGGCGGACATCGGTGTGCGATATGAGAGTATGAGGGAAAGGTTATGTATATTTATTTCGAGTCACCTAAAGAAAATATCACAAGTCGAACGTCATGAAATGCAACTCACTAACTCAACATATGTATAATTAAAGACCAAAAGTAGCGTTATAACGTATCGTAAGTCTAAATGAAATTTCAGAGGGGAAAATAACGAAGGGAGAATTATTGTATCAACGTCAGGTTGAAACAGACACAGAGTATAAAATTATTTCACATATGAATCTCCGATCAGCAAATACGATATATAGATGTCAACAAAGAACATTATTAACCTTACATGAAATACTATGTAACACCACCATTAACCACAGCCCATTATGCAAAACACACAAACAAATTTCTCCAACAAAATTTCAACCCTCCAAAATCCACCTGTATTTTTGAGTAAGTACAAGCGATATTTGTATGACACACTTGACCATCTAAAGCACTCGTCAGCTTAAAACTCACCAGAATTGATGGTATAATTGTATTTTATATATATATAAACACAATCCTCATGTTCACTCCACGGTAAATGGGGTTAGGTTTAGTTTACGCATATTCATTGTAAAACGCTGAAAATTAATTACACCATTCTTGCACAACCGTTCAAGAATAATTTAGTCTCTAAATAATAAATTTTAGTCATGACTTCTGGGACTGATTTAATGTTCTGTGTAGCAAGGTACGTTGGCTGATAAGGCAAATGCTAGGATAGGCATCATTAGTTTAAACTTCGGAAGTTTGCGCGGCACTCGAATTAGATCACCACCTTCTATGAGTATATAAAGTCATCCCTGACAATACATTTGATTTCAAAAATGATAAAATGATTAATCCACACAACATTATTAGTCCTATGATTCGGTTCGAATTTTCCTCACGAATGCTCTTAACCCAATTTTGTCATAATACTAGGTCTTTTGGAAATGAGAACACTAAAGCTCTTATTCATCCAGGCACACAGCACATTAAACTATAAATAGGTAACTAAATATTAAGAAATAAACTTTCAGAGAAGAACACGAGAATCAACATTAACCTTATCACCACCGATATTGTTGGAATAAATAAGCTCTTTGAGAACAAATAGCTTCTTACAGCACTGAAAGATGATCTGTAACCTTCTTAAGACTATAAATAAATATAATGTACGATTAAATATTTTCAAATTTCCGGAAATATTTGGTAACAACATGGCTTACACAAATCAAAACAAACACATGCTAGCACTCCAGCTGCCGCCATTATGGACTGTTTCGATAGGTCGGTTAAGGTCTGAGATATTGTAGTTGGTCTTGATTTAGCTGTAGAAGTGAAAGTATTTTCATATGTTCTTAGAAACAAGATGGCAGCCCTCTTTGTTGACTATTCTGAAATCGAGCGCTTGATTTCCGAAAATCTTAGCGACAGTACTGATGGCGACAGCGATTATTGTGTTAATTCCGACGAGGAAATTATTCCTGAAAGTTATGAAAGTGACAGCAAAGTACGAGGTGCCTCAGAAGTAATGGAAAATTTCTATAACCGGAATGATGTTCAAATCGGTGCAGGTTATATTATTATTAGCAGTACGTGAATATTTGAAGAAACCAGTGAAGGGATAAGAATGAACTGTTGATACTTGTGTATATTGTTATAAATACTTTGATCGCAACACAAAAAAAAGGAATTGCCCTAAGAAAACCAAAATAAGCTGTAGGTTCAAAATTCGTGAAAAGAACTCAAAATCAGTTTCGACAAAAAAATGTGTTTTACTTAGATTTTGAAACGAAAAGTGAAGAATTGTGTGGGGAAAATGTAAGAACATACTTATGTATTTCAGGAATAAATTATATATCGGAAATTATTTTCTTAGTGCAAAATATTTCGGCAATTCCCTTTGTTAAAAAAATATAAATTTATATTTCGATAGTTAGAAATCGTGACAATTTTTAAAATTATTTCTGACATTTTCATATTGATCAATCTTTCAGTTTTCTATTGGTGTATAATATGGATTTATTGGGATTAATATGAGTTTACAGGGATGATTTTATTTTCATAGTGTATATTGGGTAAAATAACTGCAGCATTTGACAGATAAACCTGCAGCAGTTCTAGGGTTAAGACCCACGTTGGAGTTCAGTTTTCGATCGCCATTGGGCCTCACTTGCCGCCTGGGTGAGAGCTGTCTTATCTACCAAATGCTGGATAAAAATGATTCTGTATTTTTACATTAATTCGGGATATTAGGATCCGTCCTACTTTTAAAAAATGCAGTCGCGCATCTCGTCCCATTACTCGCAAGTCTTCCAGGATTTTCGTAACACTACTGTCTTGTCGACAAAGAACAAATCGGACTACTTGCCTTTAAATGTGTTTCAGTTTTCGTAACCATGGCGAGGTTGCCGGACTTACGCCGTTTACTTTAATATAGCTCCTTGAAACTTTCATAACCACCTGAAAGAGATTTCTGACTTGTGTTTACAACCTCCTTTATGTCATGACCTCAACGAAGATCTAGGTACTTGCAATGTCCTCCATGAGATATCAACACGTCTCCAAGTGCTGGCCGAATGAGGCTGTGCATTTTCATACAAGTGCATTAATACTGGCTCTTATTAATTACAGCATGAGATAATGCTGTGGGTTCGAACCCCATTGTCCGCGTCTTTGTTGTTGTGATTTTCCATTTGCACAGCAGGCAAATGCTGACGTCAGCACGGTTACGTCCTTCCCATTCGTACGATCGTCGCCGTAAGAGCTAGCTGTGTCGTTGCGAACAGTCTTTAAAAAAGGCGGCACCGGTTTACAAAAACAATAAGGAATTAGTTTATCTTTACCAAGTGTAAGAAAAACCATGCGTAGCACACTAAGTGAGGACAAATATCAGCGTAGGATGCGTATATCATTAAAAATGAACTAATAATGATCTGCTTGCGTGTCAATGTCCATGTTTCTATTCACTATTGGGTCACTTGTAGCACATGGGGTCCAACAAACAGTTATAGTGGTGAAGTGACTGGTTACTCAGCACAAGAGAAGTGAAACCTGTCCTCTAGTCGTCTGCAGCTCGAGGGCTCAACAGCATTTCTTCGCGCGTAATTTCCGGGACAACTACTAGAGTTACAAATGAAATGGATATTATTTATTTAGAAAATTGAATACACACGCTGGGTTTTATTTTATTCGCCCGTTATTTAGCTTGTTAGGCGCAAGGTCAGTGGATACCTACGTACTGAAACGGTCAGTAGACTTGTGTTTCAAATGTAAATATGAGGTAGAGTATATCCCAGCTAACTTGCTGCTCGAGTTTTGCGACAAGAGATAACATTTTCAGTTTTTAAGCGGTTTCTTGAAGACATTTTCACAAGTCAATTGTGGTGCGCGCGGGAATGTTTGTGACGTGCGATGTTACCCGTAGACCTGCAGAGGCACTACGAGTGATCACCGCGGATATTGCAATTAGTAAGTCCAAGGTATTGACATGGATAGAGCAGCCCCCTACAGTGAAAGTCTTTTTACAAGTTACTTTACGCCCCACCGACACAGATAGGTCTTATGGCGACGATGCGATAGGAAAGGCCTAAAAGTGGGAAGGAAGCGGCCGTGACCTTAATTAAGGCACAGCCCCAGCATTTGTCTGGTGTAAAAATAGGAAAACCATCTTCAGGGCTGTCGACAGTGGGGTTCGAGCCCACTATCTCCCGGATGCGAGGCTTCAACCGCACGATTGCTTGAGTGAAAAGTTTATGAGGAAATTCCTCTTGCGACAACTAATTGCGGGCACGAGCCATTTAGGGTTAGGCTATACCAATGTCAAGCAAAAATAACTGCATCAAATGTATGAAAGACTGACTGGTCGAGAGTACACTGAGGGAAATTATCCCCACTGCTATCCGCTACGTTTGTACTGATGGAATATTGTTTGTTCTGTTCTAGTTCCCTGAACACTCACGTTAAGAAGAACCGCCAGCAGCAGGAGCAGTGACCAAGATGTGGAGCCTTACCGCAGGTAGGCAGGTGCTGATGTCATTATTGTTTTAAGAGGAAGTACAACCTCCCGCTACACAACACTAATCAGAGAGAAAAATTGGAAGGGCACTTTCGAAAATGAAGTTATCGGCCAAAGATAGAAAAGGGCTATAAAGCGCGTGAAAATGAAACACTCGCTAGACCTCGAGTGCTCTAATTACCTTCGGGGTGGGAAAAGAACAAGAATTGACCAAGGGAGGTCGGATAGGATAGATGAAAGGGAAGAGCCTGGCACAAATAAGTGGAAGCAATGTCAGGACACAGCTAAGGGCTCCGTGGTTGCTAACCCACGCCCCAGCCACTGGATACTCCCTAGAGAGGGTCACCACAACAGTCATCCTCAGTCCCTACTGTCCGGCCGTCTCACCACCCCCCGGTGACACCTCCAGTACTCCACTTGCCATACAAACTCCATCCACTAAATATCATCAAACTATTAAACAAGCCTCGCATAAACACACATCACCATTCCAAACACGTATCCCTGTATCCCCTCTAATCTATACTTCATCATCTTTGAATTCACTGCACATACCTCCATTACACTCATCACCAATCATTTCACCATACAAACACAAACCACAATGCATCTCCGAACTCATAACCACCTTCATTCTTACCAAAAAGGCTCCAACTCTACTCCAATTCCGCCTCCTATGCCTCTCTCTCTTTCATCTTTCTCTCACAGGACTTTCTTATCGCACACAGATACCTGTTCAACTATCCTTCTTCCCATTGCTTGATAATCCACGTTATAATAATCTGCTCATCCCCCTTTCCTAATAGTTTCCGATGTTTGGCACTCAAACTATTTCTTATCTTACTCGTTATTTCACAATTACCTATTAAGTGAAAATCGTCGTTCACATAATATACATACTGACTTATCTGTACCTTTTAACCAACCCTTTTTCTTATGTAGACCCATCAGCCACCATACCAACCCACCCCTGTTTAACCTATCAACGTATCTAATATTTATCCCCGTTACTTCCTCTACTTTATTAAAACACTAAGAGAAATTCTTAGTCTACATTCTTCCAATAATTTCTGCCTATGCATATCTCTAATCCTCCTCGCAAGCACCTGGCTCCTGTCTTCGACCACACCTCGCCTCACATGTACCCTAAGCCTCCCTTATACACGCTCCTCAGTTGTTGTACGTACACTCCCGCCTTCTTGTCTTTTCAAAATCATCCAATATTTAACTATTCTTTTTACAGACTCAAATTCAAATCTTCGCCACATATTAATTCCACACCTGCATTAGCTGTGCACTGCGTGAGCCGCATCACCGCCTTACCGAAATTACTAATGATTCGTCTTAATTCCACTCTTTTCTCATCCAACCCCCATACTTCAGCCCCCTACCAAAACCCACCGATCTTAAAACTAACCTCAAGGTTTTATAACTGATACCCGGAAATTTAGCCACCAAGTTTTTGACTGAGGCTAGGGCGGCCATACCTTTGCTTCTCGCTCTTCTAATTTGATCGTCCGAAGTCCATTTTCTGTTAATAATGACTCCTAAATATTCCAACTTACTTCCTTGTTCCAACCTTTCTCCCTGCACGATCAATTTCCCATCCTCCTTCCTTCCTTTGTGTACCTGGGTGACTAGCACTTTAGATTTATTCCCGTTAATTTTCAAGGCTCATTTCTTTGCGAAATCCCACACTGCATTTAAGCTCCTTTGCATCCCCACTGAAGTTAGAGTCAGCAATATCACATCATCAGCAAAAATCAATCCCGGTATCTCCAACCCATTAATCACCGGCATGGCCCAGTTGTTTCCCCTGTGTCCATCCAAGATATCGTTAATAAATAAAATAAACGCCCTTGCTTTAAACCCACCTTAGACTCTAAGGGTCTGCTCAACCTATCGTCTCCCAATTTTGCACAGCACTTGACCACCTTATATATCGCATCCACTGTCCTTATGATCTTTTCCGAAACCCCCAACCTACCGCATTTCACAAATAGAGCCCCTCTATTCACCTTATCGAACGACTTTTCAAAGTCAACTACTGCTACATACACCTTACCTCTTGACAAGCTCATATACTTCACCAAGACCGCCTCCACTATATTTAGCGTATATTGTCCGTTGTCCTTTCCTTTTTTCTAACTCCCCCTTGGTAATCTGGCAACACTTCATTTCTTTCAGCCCATTCACTTAACCTGTTCGCTAACACCCCTGTATAAATTTTACTTAAGCAATCTAAGAGTGATATTCCCCTATAATTGTTCATACTGTTTTTGCTACCCTTTCCCTTATATATGGGACATACAATTCCTGTCTCCCACTCCCTAGGGTACTTCTCTCATCAAAAATGTTATTGAATAGTTTAACTATACCCTCTATCATTGCTCCATTTTTCCAAATTTCTTTCCAAAACTTATTATTAATACCATTGCAACCCCCCGCCGACCTGCCCCTGATTCTTCTTATCACTCCCAGAGTTTCTTCTCTTGTAATTTTCTTGTGTAGTTCGTAAATTGCCACTTTTCTATTCCTCCAAATTGCTCTTCATCCGTCTCACTCCACCATACCTCCCCTTCCTCCCGAGTAATTCTCTAAAGTAGCTCACCCACTGTACATCCCTAGACTCCTTCCACCCCTAATTATTCTGTTTATCCTTCCCCAAACTTTTTCAATGCTGTTCAACTTACATCCTTTATTTATGGCTACTCTTTGTTCCTCTAACTACGCCTTTTTTACCTCACAAATTTTCTTTTTTTACTCTTTCCTTAACTTACAGAAGAACGCTCTTTCTGCGCTCCCACCTTTTTTCCTATACTCCCCTAACGCTCCCGACACCCTCTTTCGCATTCCTTCAGACTCTTTATTAAACCATTCTTCTCCCATCTTTTTCCGTCTGCGCTATCATCTTTATTGCATTCAGCAGCAATTACAAAGCTTTATCAATAGTATTCTCCTTTAACGCTTCTTCCCATCCATATTTCAGTAAGTGTAATTCTTCTCTTGCTACCCTATCCCAATCCCGTTCCACTTTCTCTGTCCATTTGTACTTATACCCACTCCCTAGTTCATCCTTCATCCTAACTTCTTTCCTTATATACTTCTCCTACCCCTTTTTAACAGAACCCACACTGGGAAATGATGTGATTCAATCCAGTCTCCTACTTCCATCCTTACAATATCCTCTAACACTCCTTCCGAGCTTATAACTATATCTATCACACTACATCCTTGCTCTGAAACATAGGTCAATTTCCAGGTACTGTCACCCTCTTTCCATCTATTCAGAATATATAAATTCCCTGATGCGCACAACTCTAAGAGCTTCTCCTCCTAGCTGTTTATAATTTTATCCTCACTTCTTCCCTACTATATACTGGGTTCTGTTCCCCTATTCTCGCGTTCCAATCTCCAAATAGCAACATGTCCTCTTCTTATGAAAATGTCTCTTATCATACTAATATCCACCAATACCTCTTCAAAAAGATGCTTATTTGTGTATACGGAACTACTAGGATGGCAATATACGAACGCTAGATTTATTGTCTTCATTCTTCCCTCTACCCATCCCATATTAAATCTTGCATATCTGTCTCGATATCTTCTACTAGTTTACTAATTTCTTCTTTAATTAGTACTACTATTCCTCCAGAGGCGCGTCCCTTAGTCCTCTCCTTTCTTCTCTATTTATATTGAATCACAAGCCCCTTCCATGAAATCTCTTTCCCTGTTTCCAGCCACGTCTCCAAAAGCGCCACAACATCAAAACTTTCTACTACTTCCCCAACCTTTTTATTTCCTAGTTTGCTTATTACCCCTCAATATTCACACATCCTTTTTTCCAATATAGTTATAACTTATCCTCTCTCCCTTCTAAATTTCCTCGCTTATTCTTACTCCTTGTAGCTCTCTCTCCCTCATTCGCTGTTTATATTCCTCCTTTTTTAACATTCTTTGCCGTTCCGTGCCCTCCGTATCCCCCATCCCCTTGCACAAGTCTTTTAGGCTCCTACTTCTTCCTCTGATCATAACAGCTTTACTTTTAGGTCGATCACTCTTCTCATGTCCTTTCTTCCTCTCTAAACCACTACACTCTGCTCTCAACGGTTCTTGCAGCTCACCCTCACTCACCCCTTCACTGCTCTGATCTTCTGTATCCACACTGCATTGTCCACTTCCCCCTGGGTTGATCTCCACTCCACCCCTAGTTGTTTCTGCTTCCTTCCTTCCCTCTTGCACTGCCATCACTCCCCCCTCGGAACTGACGTGTTCGTCCATCTCTTTCAGCTTCGACACTGAGTGGTCTGTAACCCATCTTCCATTCGTCACCACTAGTCTCTGACCTCTTATGCGGGCTTTTAGCCGTTGCTGTCTCGCTCTCCAAAGATGCTTGTTCAAAATCTTCATATTTTCACCACCTTCTTTTCCCATATCTCTTTTCACCCCTACTTTCTGACCATGTAAATTGTTGCCGTTTCTTAACACAATTTCTGCCATTAGGGTAGAGAAAAATTGTACCCTAATTGGTCTCCGTCCTTTAGCTTTGCCCACTCTCTCCACAACTTAACTGAAATTTATCTTCATCCTATCCCGCATGACCTCTGCCACCTTATAGATTATATCAATCTTGGCTTCCTTCTTCCTCACCATATATAAATACGTCTCTCCTCATTCTTTCCTGGCTGTACCCCTCTGCTTCCTTCTTCATCCTCATCACCTCCTCTTCTACATGTTTCACCTTCCCTCTTAATAACTCTATTTCTTTCTCATTGTTGCACACTCTATTGTTCGATTCCTCAGTCTTCGTTTCTGACCATTTCTTCATGTTCCCTATCTGCTGCCTCTGCTCCTCCATCATGTCCTTTATTTCTTGCACCTTATCCCATTGACTATTTTCTTGTATCACTTCCTTCACTACCACCTTAAGTAGTGCCAAATCTTCCATGCTGAATTTGCCACTGGTATTTGGGCCTGGGTTTAATTCCACCTGTCCAATAACCAGAAGCACAGCTAACACTGCTGCTACCAGCACCGCTTCACCCATTGTTACCTCCTCTCTTTTATTACCAGTCCATTCTTGGCCTCCTTCCTCTGTTTCAACGGCGCCTCCCAATCGCGGCCCGATACCAACCATGTTCACGGCACTGCAACTGCTAGTTATTACTATTCATTAGTCGTTTTGGTCGGTGCTGAGCGTCGGGACGTCATAACTCTATCATTTCTGCGTTGCAGCCTCCATTCAGCTTTCCTAACGTAATCTGAAGAGACAGGCCAGTAATCTTCTTCCCCTGATCTAACCGTCCACTTAGTGTTCTTCCCAGAGGTCTATTGCCTTCAACTTTGCATTGCAAAATGTTCTTTTCCAAGTTCTCTTGTGGGAATGTGGCCGAGGAAGTGGAGGTAACACGGGGAGATAGAGGCTCAGTTCGTTACGAATGGAAACATTGGTTCTTCTTTCCGTCCAACACCACATCTCAAAGGCATCATTTCGACTTTTGTCTCTAGCATTCGCAGTCCAGGTACAACAAGACTGAGAACTCTGTCAGATCTCCATTGCAGCACGGCTGTCATTGATGACTGACCCCCACGTCCTTGGCCTTGCCGATCAACTGCCATTAGTTCGGTCTTTTTCATATTTATCTCTAGACTGATATTCTTCACTCTTCTAAACAGCTCTTCCACCTATAAGGGAAGTGTCATCTGCAAACCGCAGGTTGATAATGCTTCTGCCGTTCGTCGAGATTTCACTATTCCAGCCATCGAGAGCTCTCTGAAGACACACACTGCATGGATGTTGTAGAGCTGAACAACCTTGCCTTACTCCATATATCACATTGAAAATGTCCGAGAGATCACTATCCACCTTTATGGGCGCTGGATGGTTTTTGTGGAGACCACTCAATAATGATATTAAATGTAGTGGAACGCCAAATTCCTTTATTATTATTATTATTATTATTATTATTATTATTATTATTATTATTATTATTATTATTACTACTATTGTTATTATTATTATTATTATTGCTGTTTGCCCTAACAGTGTAGCCTTAGCCTTCGTCTGAAACTAGTCCAAGTTGAATACGTTCTTTATGGTGGCAGGATCGATATTTATTACAATGAAGCGTGAAGCCTACTGAAGTCGATCAGGAAAAGACGACCACTGTTCATAGCAGATGGAACCGTGTTCAGAGAGCGACAAAGAGGGAGGCCTACTCCTTGCTCTCACTATCCTCGTAGAACGAGCAGATCGATATTTGAGCCTAGCGCACACAATCTGCTGTGCTCGCGGAGTTGCTCCAGTCCTCCGACCTGTTGAAAACAACAATGCTACCTCTTCACTTCGCTACCCGGTCAGGCTGTACGCTACAACAGATCGTTCACGAACTGGTGGAATGAACTCCTCAATGACATCAGGGAGGTTAAATCAAAGACAGACTCCGGGCGGTCAGGGGCACTCGGCTGTGAGCTTGCACCCGGGAGATAGTGGGTTCGAATCCCACAGTCGGCAGCCCTGAAGATGGTTTTCCGTGGTTCCCACTTTCACACCAGGCAAATGCTGGGGCTGTACCGTAATTAAGGCCACGGCCGCTTCCTTCACTCTCCTAGGCCTTTCCTATCCCATCGTCGGCATAAGACCTATCTGTGTGGGTGCGACGTAAAGCAACTAGCAAAACAAGAAATAAAAAATCAAAGACAAAGTTGAAAGTGCTTTGCCAGCACTTCCAGCCTTTCAGTGTAAATGGGATGCATGAATGAGAGTGAATATGGTTTGTAATCGCACATCAAGTCAGTCTACTTCATACACAATATGAAATTAGCGTGAGAATAAGGGCATGAGGATATAACTGGCTAGGTTATATTCTTCTGTGAAGTGACACACAGTCCATTAAAATATACTTTCAAACTTAAGCACCTCAATATTCTTCACAACAGATGACAGCAAAACGACAATGCAAGAAATAGACACTACGTCGATAGATCTATAGCACACCACCTCCATAACACAAATTACAATATCAGAAATACACCGTTTTCTCTTATTCACAATCAGCAGTGAATTTACGTAACATAATTACTTACAGCTGGTACGACGACCTTGCTCTGTCCCTTGACACACGCTAAACTCAACTGTACATATAAACACAAAATCTTATTAGCTTGAATTTATAATTTGGCTAGTCCGACCCGCGACAAGTTCATGGTTTGAAACCAAACTCACGTTATATTCAGCTAAGCGCTTCAAGCCTGTAGTGTGTCCATCGACCAGCAGCACAACATTTCCACTACTCCGGCAAACCAGCCATTTTCTCTGTCCTGTCATGTTCGGCTACAGAATACAGAGTTCTTACAATGCCTAAATAATGTTTATGATACATTAATATATGCATAAAGTATTCCTACAATGAAATAAATGATCCTGACAATACGCAACCTATAGCATGGCGTAATGACTTGACGTGCGGTACGATTACAGGTTGCTTGCTGTTTATACTGTTGGTATGTATTAAAATGTAAATATTGTTACATTGTAAACATTTATATGCCCCACTTACCATGATATTAACCTTGAGAGTAAGAATCATTGTTCAATTAGAGTTTTGAATCTCTTCAAGTGCTCCTCTCGGAAAAAGAGCTGGACAAAACTTAAAAATCCTACACGTTTCTATATTCGTTGTACGGATAACATAAGTATTTTGACTCAGACATGTTTAAATTTTAATTTCAATATATATAGTTTCAGATTACAGTTCATTCATATCTTTCACTATAATTTTAAATACCGGGCAAGTTGGCGGTGCGGTTAGGGGCACTCTGACTACGGTGCAGCAAATCAAACATCCATTGCTTTGGAAATGAGCTGAGCCCCTTGCTGTATGTGGGGAGTACGAACACGTGACTGTTGTCAGTCTGGAGCGTCCACCTCCTTCATCTGCACTGAGACAGTGGCGGAGACCTGGAGAGCTCCACCAGCTGTACAGTACGATATTGCTTAGCCGCTGTTGGAGGTACACCATTTGTAATTACTAGATTGTGTACCATGGAGTTACTGAACAGCATTCTCAAAAGTCAATTTATGGTAATCAACAAACAGAGGATCGGCAATGCTGTTAAAGTAGCAATGTCTCTTGCTCATTTTTTTTTTTTTGCTATTCGCTTTACGTCGCACCGACACAGACAGGTCTTGTGGCGACGATGGGATAGGAAAGGCCTAGGAGTTGGAAGGAAGCGGCCGTGGCCTTAATTAAGGTACAGCCCCAGCATTTGCCTGGTGTGAAAATGGCAAACCACGGAAAACCATCTTCAGGGCTGCGGATAGTGGGATTCGAACCTACTATCTCCCTGATGCAAGGTCACAGCCGCGCGCCTCTACGCGCACGGCCAACTCGCCTGGTCCTTACTCATCTGAGGGCGTAGCGCCAACAGAAGCGAAGTTACTGAAATGTACCAGCTCGGAATGTTGGCCAATTACGACAGAAGATACAGACAGCACACTATTTTCTACCACAATCACATACTGGTTGGAAGCTGAAGAAAACTGTTCTGAATTATTCTCAGACGTAAACCAAATAATAGTCTCAATCCTTTGTAAAGAAACCTTAACTGTCTCATTAAGGAAGAAGGTCTCAATAGTTTGTAAGAAGGCAACAGTAAGGGACGGTAACCGCCTGAGTGTGAGTCTTGATCAGGCAGCGTGTTGTGGTAGCACTGGCGATAACTGCTCAGTGTTCAGTAGACATGCATGTGTGTTCGGCCGCTCTGTCCTGGGTCTTGTCTGTCCTCTTCTGTAACACTGGTGAGTACAACATGAAATAGAAGCTCCTTCATTTAGGACTTGACGCCTATCGCTGTCCTAACAATGGTTTGTTCTTTCACTTCTACAGCTACAGTCAATTCATTTCACTTTAGTTCCCAGTTTTATTCAGATCGCTCATTTCATCTCCAATAGCAATTTAGTTATTTCCTTTACGTACCACTGACTGCTTTTACTGTTTTCGGAGATACCCAGCTGTCGGAATTTTGTCCTTCACGACTTCCTTTACGTTCTAGTAAATGTATGACCGCCGGACGTAGGCAGGATCGAACCTGCCAAGTTGGAGTCGGAAAGGCAGCCCCTCAACTCTCTGAATCACTGAGCCCAGTTGGCTGGCATTAGGAAGGGCATCCGGCCGTAAAACGGTGGCGTATGGCCGCCGCAGTATGAGGAAGCGCTACACAAACGGTGACTCGGGATAGGTACTTCTCACTTGACTTATCACATCGTCGTGTGTGAAAGTGCGAAACGTCAATTCATCTTGGCAATCTTGAAATGGCTTGGTTCTTTGAGAATAGCAAGTTTTCGTAGTGGGCCCACAAATAGCTCCCGTTATAATGAATGTCTACTGTAGTATAATATCGAGTATTCCACAGTCGCTAAAGTGCGATCAGTTGAGATGTTTAATTGTTCAAGGAAACAACACTCCATATTTATTGTTAATATTGTATCAATGCAACATGATGAAAGGAAACAGAATAATTGTTAGCATCAGTGGACTGCGAGAAAGCTCAAGTTTTGGAGGGCGCGTGTGCAGCGTGGCGCTTGAGGTTGACGGCCGCAATAAGATGTTGGATGTTGGTGAGTAAACTCGTCTGTGACTCGCCGTCTTCACCTCAACTAGGCAAGTTTCGGTGGTATTTGAATGTGGTGAAATACGTCAGCCTTGTGACATTAGATTTACTGGCACCTCGTAATTCCGGCTCCTCGGCGTCTCCGGATACCGTAAAGAAAGAAGTAAACATTATTATTGTCTGTGGCGTAGGAAAAGGAAATGCAAGTTGCAGCTCGTACACAGGAATGACATGACTAGGAGGGGGAGAAAATGAACATATCCATGTGAGTGTGCATGTTTACCTCTGAGTGGCACAATTTCCTTCTTTGAATACCATACAGTGTGCGAACATAGCTTGTTATTTTTGCAATATAAACAGGTATAACATAATGAAGAGAATGTTGTTATCGGCCTCCTTGTCGTACGAGACCTCCACAGTGACGGAGGCAACAGGTGGTAGGTTTATCAGCGGTGACGTCGCTTCCGCCGCCAACTGGGTCACCGCGGTGCGATAGGAAACACGTACTCTACTTCCAGCACGCATAACACTTTGCATTTCTGTCCATCTCCCTTTTGTTTTCTGTTCTGAAACTTCCTCACGGCAATAACTTCTTCAACGCTTATTTCTTACACCATTTTTGTTGAAAATTACTTGAGATCTTGACTAAGAGGCCTTTCTGTAATCGCTGTGGAAACTAAGATAGTGAAGATGTTCGCAGCTCAGAAAGCAAGAAAAGTTAAGATTTAAGAGCGTAATTCCTCATCAGTCAGTCGCCCGGGTGACAGATTCTCCATCTCTTGTGAACCTCATGTTTTCTTAAACAATTGCAAATAATTCGGAAGTTTATCGAATATACCATGGTACATTATTCCAGTCCGTAACTCCATCGCATGTTAATAACATTTGAATTTCACGCAGGTATTTCTGTGTGGATAGCACACATTACAGTGGAGCGCACGTCATCACTTGCGCCGCAATGTATTTCTAGTAGCAAAATCACATTTGTCGGCTTTTCGCCATTTTTGATCCTAAATGTCAGTAGGGACCCCCTTAAGGCGAATACGGATCTTAAAATAGAAAACTAAGGATATTTTTTTAATATTTTACATTTTTATATTTTCGTCGTGCGAAGTAATTTAAAGCCGCCGGCCCTGTAGTGTAGGGGTAGCGTGCTTGCCTCTTACCCGAAGGCCCCGGGTTCTATTCCCGGCCAGGTCAGGGATTTTTACCTGGACCGGAGGGCTGGTTCGAGGTCCGCTCAGCTTACGTGATTAGAATTGAGGAACTATCTGACGGTGAGATAGCGGCCCCGGTCTAGAAAGCCAAGAATAACGGCCGAGAGGATTCGGCGTGGTGACCACACGATACCTCGTAATCTGCAGGCCTTCGGGCTGAGCAGCGGTCGCTTGGTAGGCCAATGCCATTCAAGGGCTATAGTGCCATGCGGTTTGGTTTGGTTTGGTTTGAAGTAATTTAAAATTTGGTGATAGAGATGGCGCGCCGCCCACGCTAAGGGCAGCGAGCTCTTTCTTCGGACTCGATTTCTGGCCATAGTGGGAATGTTTACCTGGATTTAAACGCTGGTTCACTCAGCCTGACGGTGAGATAGGGACCCCGGTCCAGAACGCGAGAGCATTTGTCGTGCTGACCACACGCCACCTTGTGATGTTAATAACCTCGTCCTAGAACGCTTGAAGTGTGAAGGAAGGATAATGTTGAAGGTAAAAGATACTCGTCGAACTGGGGCACGCAGGGGAATGGCCTTGGTAGCTAATGACGGCTGATGAAGGGAAAACAAAAAGGCGGATAATATAGCTCACTAAAATGTAATGGAGTTCTCGTGCTAGCGGTGCTTCCAGAATTGCTGCACCTAACTCCTCATAATGTAGAAGTTTTACGTTTTGAAGTGCTACTATCGCCCCACAGAACGATGTGAAAGAGACAGAAAACACACTTCAAACATCTCAAACGAAGAACACAAAGTGGAGATAGTGTGTTCCACCTGTGTATCCCCTGCCTGTCGAAGAGACGACTAAACTTGGGAGCGTAGGTTGGTGACCACGGGGCCCTTAGCTCAGTCCTGGCATTGCTTCCACTTACTTGAGCCAGGCTCCTCCTATCCGACCTTCCTTGTTCAACTCTTGTTCTTTTCCGATCCGGACGGTATTAGAGCACTCGAGGCCTAGGGAGTCTTTCATTTTCACACCCTTTGTGGCCCTTGTCTTCCTTTGGCCGATACCTTTCTTTTTTCCTTTGTGCTTACTGTTATATAGAGGATGATTGCCTGTCTTCCTGTAACACACGGTAACCGTTGACGAAGAGCAGCTGTTCTCTCTCCTAGATGGAAAACAGAGAATCCAATGTTGGAAAGCTGGCGAAAAGGAACTAAGTTTAACAGCTAAGGAACTACAGTATGATCGTTTTGCCAACAGTTTGTATTTCATGGTGTAAGCGAGTTTTGCTGGCACTAACAGGGGAAGTGAGGGAATGTGGTTCGAGCGTCGCTTAAGGGCATTTAGATGTGCTTCAAGGCCGCGTATCTAAGAAAATGCAGCGGTGATAAAGTGTGTTGTAGCTCGTTAAGGTTGCTAAATGTAATGTTTGCAGTGCTGCCATATCTAAATAATTATTTAACAAGAAATGATGGATGAGAATATTGAAAGGAAGGCTTGAGAACGTTTTCGACAATGTGATGCCTGAACTAAATTATTAATGGCTTAACAGTGGCTGTTTGTTGGTGTCTAGTGTTCATCGTTCAGAATAATAGATTTGTCGTTGCCGAGAGAACCAATGGAAAGTTTCTTGGGAGGGAAGTTTGAATATCTTGTATAACTGTATTCTCACTCTTCTGGCTTCTTCTTCATTGTTCTTTTAAGATTACGATTTTGATAGCCTGGGTACATTTTTGAGAACTTTTCGCAGGTTTTTGTAATAATTGACGTCAGATGTCTGTGATGACCACGTGTGTTTGCTCTTGTTTCAGACAAGGACTTCAAGGAGAAACTCATCCGGAATGTGAAGAAAGAGGTGAGTGTGCTTTGCTCAGTAATGTAGTTACTGGGCGACGGTCAGACAGCTCATACGTTGCTCAATCCTGACATGACAACAGTTTTGCCGGACTGGCTCCAGATTTTTACAAATTGTAAGTCCTACCAAGAAAATGAACATGGAAAGTATAATCCTTATAAAGTAGAATATGAAATATTCTGTGACACTGGATTCAGAAAGCAAAATTATTGTGCGAGAAAGGTCTGTCTCGACATCTCTTAGCCCCGGTGTGAAGATGTTGTCACAAAACTACATCACTGATGAGCTTGCGACTTTCACGACCATAGAAAATTCCTCACGACTTAAGTTCTTCACAAGGAAGACCTTAACAAATTGCTTTATATTACTGTAGACTGCCTTCCAACTGAAGGCCATGTCACCTTTTCCCAATTATCTTCATTGGCCGTCTTTGCCACAATGACATGAGACACGTTCAGCGTATTCCCATCAAAACAAATAAGCCACCCGTGTTT
Source organism: Anabrus simplex (assembly GCF_040414725.1). Taxonomy (NCBI): domain Eukaryota; kingdom Metazoa; phylum Arthropoda; class Insecta; order Orthoptera; family Tettigoniidae; genus Anabrus; species Anabrus simplex. The sequence goes on along the minus strand of NC_090279.1, from coordinate 219,868,718 downwards.
CTGCAGAACCTTATTGACTGGGCAAGTCAAATAGATCCAAAGCGATTCTCATTGTGAAATAGAACGCATTAGAAGTGAAATGGCGCCTTCTGGTCGATACTCCGGCAGGCCCATTTCAAGAGATACTCATGGGATGTCAGTCAGTGTACAATGTCATCATTTTCATTGACGTATGGAAGAAGCCCCTTTTTATCTCGGCCGGTAAGCTTCTGCATGCCAGCAGCTCAGACTAATGTCTCATATTGCTGTTACATTGCACGTCTTAATCTTTTATTTTTGCCTTCTGTCCACTTTCCCAGACTCTGCTCACAGGTTTCACGAACCTTAAAGTGCGATATAGTGCTGAGGAGAGGAAGGAGCGGTGCAAAGCGAAACACAATTATAGCGGTATCGGGTAAGTTCGGCAACCCTCAGTCGTTTTCTCCTCAGAGCGAAGCTGTGTGTATAACGTAGACCACTTCTTTAAAATGTAGTCTCTGAATGACAAGCTGCCACGTTAGAATAGACATCCTGGATATAAGCGCAACTTCTCCTATAGACGACTAAATTCCCGGTTTTTTGTCCTATCCATAACATGAACATTCCTTCGCCTTGGATTCCTGTACTCGTATAGTAATATTCAGCCACATTACGATACACACACTGTACTGTATATTAGATTCAGTAAACTATCACTATGCACTCCTCGCCGCTCCACTATACACGCAGACTTACGGGAAGCTCAAGATGAATACCAAAATATCCTTCATTTACTTTTCTTCAATTGGATTTACGTCGCACCGACACAGATAGGTCTTATGGCGACGATGGGACAGGAAAGGGCTAGGAGTGGGAAGGAAGCGGCCGTGGCCTTAATTAAGGTACACCGCAGGATTTGCCTGGTGTGAAAATGGGAAACCACGGGAAACCACCCATTCCTTTCAATGTTTTCCATGAGGTACTAGCACCCCATCAACACAATAATGCGAGGACCTTCCATTTTGATAGTCATCAACGACCACCTCCATCGTCAGCTGAACATAACACGTAACTACTGAGCTTGGGTTTGTATCCCACCGTCGTCAGCCGTAAAGATGGTTTACGTAGTTTCCCATTTTCACACCTGTACCATAATTAAGGGCACGGTCGCTGCCTTCCCAAACCTAGCCCTTTCCTATCTTTCTGTCGCCGAAATCCTTTGATGTATTAGTGTCAAGTTAAAAGTATCTGACGTAAAGGACTTGTGTAAACACTAATATTACCCGATATATTAGTGAAACTGTAATAATTATTGTCAATAATTGCATCATTATTATTATTATTATTATTATTATTATTATTATTATTATTATTATTATTATTATTATTATTATTATTATTATTATTATTATTATTATTATCATTATTATTAGAGGCTGCGCAACCGAGGCGGTAAAGTCGCATCGGTTGATCTGGGAGGACATGTGTTCCATACCCCGTTAGGAGGAGAAAACATTAAGAAACAAGATTTCCTCTCGTAGAGTCGTGAGGTTTACTCAGCTCACAACTTCTGGATGAAATCAGTTAACCAATGAGTGCCGAGCAATCTTTTAGGGGTGCCAACTACAGACACATCATCACAACAGGACTTATACCAGTGGCTGGTAATGCGTGTTTGTGTATTCTGCGGGTCGCGCGTTCCAGATACTAGAGCGAGCATGAGACAGGAATACATAACAGAAGCTCCATCACAACTACAGATGTAAACACCGGAGTTGGTCGTCACTGGTAACAGCTCATGGTAGCCCCCCCCCCCCCAGCCAATAACACTGCACTGTACTGGAACTAGCGAGCACACAGCAGCTGCGATAAAGGTATTAGGAATTTTCTTCCCTTCCTCAATTCCTGTGGATATGCTTCTGAGGCAGAAGGTGAAATGTGAGAGTCGCATAGAGCCATTTCAAAAGAATAGCTAATATACTAGTGGTCTGCGACCAAAGACCAGCTGAGCTCACTAAAGACAACAAGAAGTCGCGTATTTATCATTGTCGGTGTGACGGCCATACGACTTGAGCGATTCCTTAAAACATCACAACTTGCGTAATTAAGTTGCTGTCGAGCCCTCACATACTGTAGGTTCTATCCCACGTGCCATACAGTTTCAGGCGCGCCGACATCGGGTAATTATTAACATGGACACAGGCACGAGAAATGATGCACAATTATTAATGCAAACAAACAAACAAACAAACAAACAAACAAACAAACAAACAGAACAATAATAGAGCTTGTTTCTCAAATACAGATTTAAACGAGTCTTAAGTACGGAGTTTTCAATAATACTCACAAGTAAAGAGAACAAATACAACTTGATACATAAATACATATGTTGAAGGAATGTTTAATGTCAGAAGCTATCACAAATAAAGAAAATTAGAACTTGCTTCATAATTACATTTTCTTAATAAATGTCCTGTTATTACTTTTTACGTATAATATTTCATGAAACGAAATGTGAAAATCTCTACCACCAAATGTACCGCCTGAACAGTCTCCATTGGGAAATGTAGATCCAACGGTTTCTAATATCATGTTTTCCAGATTTAACGCCCCAGGGGCCCCCGAAGACTACCAAACTTAACATCTAGGAGGGGGAGGTGCACTGTACAGTTTCATTTTGCCTTGTTTCTGCTCTTCATTCCATTAGGTACAGACAGACGTGAGACGTCTCAGGCTCTCGCCACATTCTGCGATCGTTCGGTTCTCAGCTGTTGGGTGAAAATGGACATTCATAGTCGCCGTACGAGTGGCCAGTTCTGTACGTTCAATAAATATCCAGTACTATCGTATGACATAAACTTCATTTCAAGAGCTACTAGAATATTACTAAATCAGACAGAATTCAATCATTAACTTTTCTATATAAAACATTGTATTGAAACCGCCTGTACGCAATACGCTGGACGTAAAGTCAGCTGCTAGTGACCAAAACGCCCCGCACTACGCTAGTCGGGCGCACACATGGAAGCGTAGTGTGGGGAGAGCCTTAGTTCTCAGCTCTTCCACGCACTACTACTGTATCGGAAAAAGGTTTGTAAATGTTATTCAATTGTCCTGTGAAACCAAACGTAAAAGAAATGTACGGAATGGTATTTTTAGAGCACCCTGAATTATATTGATCATGTAAAGACTAAGATGCGACGAAGAGAGAAAAGCTGACTGTCCTATAGGAGGGTACATGTTCCTTCGCCAGAGTGGGAAGGAGATCAGTTGTTGCGTATTGGTTGGCGTTATCGCCAGCTGAGAACCGAACAGATCGATGTATGGTAGGCAGCCCGCATGACACAGCTGGCCGACCAGTTGCCGAGCTGGGCTACGTCACGGCGTCTCCTTGGTAACGAGTTCCCGTAATGCCCGCGTGATTCGCTGATCTTGGTGTGGCAATAATAATACGCCCCTTCTATCGCCTTGATGTTGGAGGTTTACCCTCGACCTATGTGCTTGTAAGAGAATGAGTTACAAACCGCTTATTGGAAGATCGCTTGTAGCAACATAACGGCTCCTATATGAATAGTGTATTCGCTTAATACGGCATGAGGTATTCTTATCACATCTTCGGAGAAATGTATCGACTATAACGTCAGATGTTGATTTTTGTTTGCTAACAATGTAAATGTTATTTGCAAAGTCTTGTTTTCAACAGAGTGTAGATTTCATATTGGCCTGTCTGTTGAATAGTCAAGGCAAGCATCGCCGTGAAGATGTCTAAAAAAAAATCAACAATTTACATTACGTCGCACCGACCGAGATAGGTCTTGTGGCGACGATAGGATAGGAAAGGGCTAGGAGTGGGAAGGAAGGGGTCGTGACCTCAATTAGGGCACAGCCCCAGCATTTGCCTGGTATGAAAATGGGAAACCACAAAAAAACCCTTCAGGGCTGCCGACAGTGGGATTCGAACCCACTATCTCCCGGATGCGAGCTCACAGCTCCTAACCACACGGCCAACTCGCCCGTCGTTATAACCAGTTTCTATTCTATTATTATTATTATTATTATTATTATTATTATTATTATTATTATTTACCTCGGACGGCATCTCCTGCGTGTCGTAAAAGGAGTAACCCCCAGTGGCCTACAGATTGTTCTCTACCGCCCCAGACGTTGTTCATGCCCTCAGACTTGTTACTGTACAGAACCGGGAGGGCATTAATTGAGGCCTTAAGGCGGAGGAACAGAATGGCAGATTGAGTTATCCCTTTTTAATGACGCTTTAACATCTGTGAATTTTGAAGACAAATCTCGCCTTTCCGGTGTTTGTCACGTGTTTACTCAGGTTACCGTTTTTTACTTTCGTTTCCTTGTTAAATAAGATTTGAGTTTTCTATATCCCTGTTTGTACTTGGTGTCTTAAGAACGTGTAATGACTTATGAGGTCCTACACTTAAAGAAATACTTTAAAATAAACCATAAGAACTTCCTTTCTTCAGATTTTAGTTGACAGCAACCATTGAAATATCCGTAGGTTTATGAAAATTGTCCGCGAAATGCTTCATGACTACAGTTTGAGTGCTGTAACAGAGGGCACCTAGGAGTGACACGAGCCCCGAGCCGTCAGTGATTGCCCTTCAAATAGCTGGTTCCAAGTTACTGTTCCTCATGCACCATCTGTAGGATGAGAGGGGATCCTTTACGGAAAGAAAAACGCCCACTTTGTCTTCCATTTTCTAAAAAGCTACCAAGAGCTGCTTAGTCCTGAGGACATTTGTTTGTATCCTTTTCCGTCTTCTCCTTGTATAGGACGTTTTGGCCACGCTCCATCTTCCCAGATACTTTTCATAACATATCTGGATGCTGACGCTCAGCTCCTTCATCATGGACCCACTCTTCTCCAGCACCACATCTCAAATGAGTTTACCTTCTTGACAGAAACTCAGCACCGTACAGGTGCCATATTTATTAGGACTGAAATGAGAGACCCTTCTAAATATGATATAGTTGAGTCAGAATGTTCTCCACTCCACAGCACCAAGGTTCATTTCAGCCAGTTTGCAGGTCTTGTCAAGAACCATAATTTGATCTGCGCCATGAGTAGAGTGGGGTGACAGTGTCCAGGTTTGTTTCACAGCACTTAGATGATGATAATAATACCACCATCAGAAAGAGACCGGCGGTCAACTACCTACAAGAGTGAGAACGTAGCCATAGGGCCTGTCACTCACGCATCAAAGTACCTCAAACTCAGGCAATATAAGGCAGTAGTAAAGCCTTCTGTTTTCTACGCCTTGAATGTCTCGTGATGACCAGGAAATGTCCTCTCAGGAAACTAGAATTCAAAGAAAGGAAGATCTTGGGGAGAATACTGGGAACCGGAAGAGGAGAGGCACCTACAGAATGAGCTATACAAACATCAGGAAGACATCGTCGCGTGTATAAGGAAAAGGCGCCGGGTGTTCTAAGGGCACCTAACTCGCAGACATACCAGCAGGTAGAAGGAAGACATCCACAAACAAGTGGAATCTGAACAACTGTGGATCCCGCATGAGTCGATACATGACCGCCCACAGTTTCTCTCCAACGTCACTTACGAGTGGGAAGAACACAGGAACCAGCCACAACATAAAGGAAGAGGAGAAGACAGCAGGCCCGAGATACGAGCCCTGTGGTAATCGTATGGCTCCAGGTACATTCTCAAGTGGTGCCATCTAGATGACCTGCTGTCTACCAACAAAAACGGAATTGTACTGTAGCGCTCCTATTGGCTGACTTAGTTTCACGGTGAGTGCGCCACCATCACGAAGTTGACCATCCTCCAAAAATCAACCCGTGCGCTTCGGGTCACGCAGCTGTGAGCTTGCATCTGGGAGATAATGAGTTCGAACCCCACTATCGCCAGACCTGAAATGGTTTCCCATTTACTCACCAGGAAAATGCTGGGACTGTACCTTAATTAAGGCCACGTCCGCGTCCTTGCTAATCCTAGCTCTTTCCTGCCCCATCGTCGCCGTAAGGCCTATCTCTGTCGGTGCGACCTAGAGCACCTCTTCACCAGGGATCGAACCCCCGATATGTCGGACACTATACCAATGCAGGTAGCACTTGTATTATGTCTCTGTTACACAGGGAACAATGACTGAGCTTGTGACCATCTACCAGCTACTGTCGTGCCTGTAGTCATCAATTACTTTCTTCTCTCTGAACAACACAGTTATCAGTTCTGTGAATAAATCGTCTCGTTACGTCAAAAGAAAATTAAACAGAATGATGAGGTCCAAGCGCGCCCCTTTTCTCCAGTATTGAACAGTTGCCGGGAGAAGCCGTTGCCATGGTTACGAACCTGCTTGCTCCACGTCGGAGTCGATGCCCTTGTTTTCGTTGTGGCTTCAGATGTCTGTAGGTTGATATTTGAGAACAAAAACCTTGCCAATTTCAACATTTTGCTTAATTAACAAATAGCATTTAAAAATTCCGTATACTGCCACAACTGTGGCCCAGAGGACGCGAGTACACTCATTGCGGATGGGAATACGCGCCCACGCCCAAACAAGCCGAAGGGTTTTCACCTCTCGTCCAGCGAGTGGAGTAGCGCACGGCTCGTACAGCGCTCTTACCTCTTCACACATGGCTGTGAGAACAAAAAAATGTACAGCTCAATACTAGTGGGTACGGACACATAAAGCTACATTTCCCCAGAGTTTGGAAGTGATTTAGTGCCATGCTATGTGCAAGTTATTCTTAAGATTGCTGAGAAAAGTGTAAGTAGTGTCACACTTTTTCATCAGGAATATACAAGTGTTGCATCACCGCGGAACCAGACATGTCGGCGGTTTTTTATAGTCTAACAAAAGAACAAATGACAGACAGAGGGGTACATCTCCTCGCGGCGTAACATTCATAAACAGCCTTCGCTAATTTATCCCAGACATGCCGCTGTAGTCGAGTGCTTGTTGTTTAAAGGCGCCTAACATCGAGCGATATCGTGATCACGATGGATGCGCGCATTATCATCCATTACAATTCTCTTGCAAAATGCTTGCGATACGGTGTCCCTGACATGGCCCCATTTAGACAGTGTGTGTTGAGACGCGACGAACGCCAGGAAAAGGGTTTATGTGACTGTGAGAGCTGCACCGCGCCATGCGGGTCGGGAGTGAAGTTTTGCCTCATTCAACCTCCTTTTTACAGTTTGATTGAAACGCGGCGACCTGTGACGTTGCTTAGAACACACCTGTACTGCAACTTCAACTGAAATACTGGCTCCCATTTGACCGTGGTGTGTTTACAAACGTCTTTGTGCTCTGCACATGAGATATCAACACAGAGGTATTCAGGAAATGTTAAGATTTTTTTATTAGGGTTGTTTATAGTCGCTTTAACTCCAAGGTCTTATCGCGACTCTTACATATGATTACAGAATAATGGTAATAATAATAATAATAATATTGTAATTATAAAAATGTAAAGGAAAAAATAAATAAGTATAATGTAAATAGATTTTGGAGTGCAAGCCAGTGTCCTTGAGGAAGTTGATGACTCAGTGCTGGAGAAGACAGTGTCAGTTCCATTCCTTTAGGTATGTTGTGGTGTTGGCGCCAATGGTCATACAGTTGACATTCTGAGATGATATGCTCGACAGTGAGAGAGCAGTTACATTTGCTGCAGGTGGGAGGTTGTTTCTTTTCTAGGAGATAGTTGTGGGTGATCTTCGTATGTCCTATCCTTAGTCGGGAGATTAAGACTTGTTCATGTCTGGTGAGGTTTTGGAGAGGATATATTCTCTTAGATATCATTTTAATGTTTTGGAGGTTGCTAGTGCAAGTTTTAAGCCAGTTCATTTTCTATTGTTCGTGTAGTTTGATTTTGATATAAGCGATGATATCAAAATGTGGCGTGGCAATTTGACGGTCGTTGATTGGGAGACTAGTAGCTTCTTTTGCTGCTCGATCAGCTGATTCGTTGCCTGGTATTCCTCTGTGAGATGGTATCCACATAAAAATAACATGTTTTCCTGCAATCTTGATCTTGTGGTACAGCATTTGAATTTCTTTAACAAGGAGGTGTGTTGTTGATGAATTTTGCATTGAAGTTAATGCACTTTTGGAATCAGAGGATATTATGAATGAGTTATTGTAGCTTGCTTTATAAATATGAATCATAGCCTGTTTAAGAGCATATAGTTCACTTGTAAAAACTGTGAAAAGATCTGATAATCTGTATAGCTTACTATAGTCTTTATATTTTACTGCACAACCATGTCTCTCATTGAATTTTGATCCATCAGTATAAATTGCTCTATATGATGAGTATCTATTACAAATTTAATTAAATAACTGTTGGAATTTTGCTGTGCCAGTTTGAGCTTTAAGATTGTTGTTCAATTCCCAGTTGTTTGGAGGCAAATGAGTTTTCCATGGAGGGGTATCTAGTGAGTTGTGTGAAAATAAAATGGTTGGAAGGCTGAGGTTTATTTCTGTGAGAAGATTGGATATTCTGATGTTTAAGGGCTGGGGTTGAGATCCAGTTAGTTTTCCTTTATGTTTCTTTGAAAGTAGGTGTTTTTTCAAGTATTGGTTACTTGAGCCAGCTATCTTGAGTGCGTATGTCAAACTCAGCTGTTTACGTCTGATTTCAAGTGGTGGTTCGTTGGCTTCAATCTCTATACTAGCTATGGGGCTGGTGCGGTGGGCTCCTAGGGCAATTCGAAGAGCTGAAGATTGGATGCTATCAAGGATATTAAGAGTAGATGGTCTGGCAGAACAATATACTCTACTGCCATAATCCAGTTTGGCTCTGATTGGGGCTCTGTATGTGTTCATTAGGACATGGTAGTCTGCTCCCCAGTTTTTTGCTGAGAGAATTTTCATGATATTCATTCTTTTTTGACACTCGTCTTTAAGAATTTTAAGGTATGGGGTCCAGGTGAGCTTGTTATCAAATAGAAGTCCTAGAATTTTAATAGTTTTAACTGATTCAATTTTATGGTCTTCCATATTTAATTCAGGGTTAGCGATAGTATGTTTATTTTTGGAGAAGAGAATACATTTGGTTTTAGTTTTAGAAAATTTGAATCCTGTGGTTTTAGTCCAGTTTTGAATATTTACAGTTGATTCTTGTAATAGAGTTGAGTCGTTGTAATGTTTTTCCCTGGGCAGAAGATTATCAAATCGTCAGCAAACAGGAAACACTTAACTGGTGAGTGGATGTTAGAGACTGTACCATTAATTGCTACAAGAAACAGTGTTACACTGATAACTGATTCTTGTGGGACTCCATTGTTGATTACTACTTCCTTTGACAGCATTCCATTTACTCTAACTTGAATTCGGCGCATTTGGAGAAAATTATTAATGAAATATAGGATTTTTCCAGATATATTATGTGTCATTAGTACTTTGATTACATAGTCTTTCCATACCATGTCATATGCCTTATTAATATCTAAACTAATTAAGGCCACGGCCGCTTCCTTCCCACTCCTAGCCCTCTCCTGTCCCATCGTCGCCATAAGACCTATCTGTGTCGGTGCGACGTAAAGCAAGTAGCAATATCTAAACTGACTGCTATTAGGTGTTGGTTATTGAGGAACGCTTCCTGTATTTCAGATTCCAGACTTATCAAAGTGTCTGTTGTGGAGTGTGCTTTACGGAACCCGTTTTGCACATTACTGAAGAAATTTATGTGCTCGAGATACCAGCGTAATCTTTTGTTGACTATTTTCTCCATGAGTTTACACATCGTATTAGTTAAAGCAATAGGGCGATAATTTTCTGCAATTGAGTTGTCTTTCCCTGGTTTGGGTATTTGAACTACAGTGGCATTGCGGCATTGATCAGAAGTCTTAGAGCTCCATATGTGGTTGAAAATGGCCAGAAGATAATTTATTGCATTTAGTGGAACCTGTTTTAGAAATTCGTAAGGGACTGTATCTGGGCCAGGACTAGATTTGCCACATTTGTCAAGTTCAATAATTATTTCCTGTAGTTGAAAAAGCATCGTTTAGATTATAGTTAGGGTCAGAGATAGCTTTCCTTAGATCAACGGATTCACTGGATTTCTTTGTATGGAAAAATTCGGGATCATAATTTTTGTCACTAGAGATCTCGGCAAATGTGTTAGCTAATTTATCAGCGATGTTTTGAGGTTCGTTTATGAAGGTTCCATCAACTGGGTTTCTGAGGGAAGTAATATAGAATTGATTATATTTGCCATTTATTCTTTGAAGTTTATTCCACATTTCCTTTTGTGGGGTTTGGGAACTTAGCGAGGAGACAAATGATAGCCATGAATTATTTTTGCCTAGTTTTATTTATTTTCGAGTGATTGCTCTACATTTCTGAAATTGGGCTTTATTTTCAGGTGTGGGTTTTCTTTTGTAGAGGAAGAAAGCATGATTCATATTCTTAATAGCCTCCTTACAAGTGTCATTCCACCAAGGTACTGTTTTCTTAAAGGAATTTGAGGTTACTTTTGGAACACTCATGTCCACAGATTTAACGAGAACTTCTGTGAAATCTTGAACAATGGTATTTATGTGCTTAGAAGGGAAATCATTTGGTGGGGTTAAGTTTTTTAAGTGATTATTGACTGTCTGCCTAAATTTCGTCCAATCTGCCTTATTTAAGTTCCATTTAGAGTTGTTAATAAATGAGGAGTTGACAGAAGAATTTTCATTATTGATTGGTATCGGGAAGTGGTCACTATTTCCTTGGAGTGTTGAATAAACAGACCAGTTGAAAAGGGTTGCTACGTCCGATGTGCAGATGGTTAGGTCTATACTACTACGGGTGCCGTGGGCTATGTCAAAGGGAGTTGGAGCAGTAGAGTTCATCAAGTATCTTTTCTATCTCTTTTCCTCTTGCATCAGAACTATGGCTACCCCATAACGTGTTGTGGCTGTTGAAGTCACCTACTAGGATGAATGGTTTAGGTAGTTGGTGGATAAGGTTTCGAAGATCGTCACCTTGAAACAAATAACTGTTTGGAATATAAACAATGCAGATACATAGAGAAGGTGGTAGATGAACTGAAATTGCTACAGCTTCCAAATTAGTGTTCACAGTAATTTCTTTGCATAGATATTGTTTTTGATATAAGTAGCTACTCCTCCACTCGCATGATTCACATTAGTTCTATTTTTGTGGTAGACACTGTAGAGTCTTAGATTGGCAGCAAAGTCGTTCTGAAAGTTTGTTTCTTGGAGACAGATAACAGATGGTTGGTGTTTATTTATTAGGAGTTGTAGATATTCTAAGTGTGATCGATAACTGTTAAGACTCCATTGGAGTAATGTTATCATAATAATGATCAAAAACAGAACGAGGTTTATCTCCATTGTTATACTGGGAAGGAAATGTTGTCACTGGAATAGTCTGGCGTTACATTGATATGCGTTGGGTCTTCACTTTGACTGGCGGATTTCAGTAGTTTTTTACTATTCGAGTGCTTTTGTTTTTTATGCTTTTATCGGTATAGTAAGGATAGAGTTTTTGAAGGGCTTTAGAAAGACCTTCTATGTCTTGTGTGTAGTTTGAAGCAGTTGCTGATATGTCCTTGGCACCAACTGTATTTTCAAAGAAGGACTGGAGCTGTAGGTAGCTGAGGGGGAGATATTGATGGGTCGACTTCCAGAACTTGTTTTACGGGCAGGAGCATATCACTAATTGATTTTTGCGTGTCTGTCTTGGATTTCTTGGAAGTGTGATTTGTCTTACGGTTTTCGATTTGTTCAGGAGAGGCCAGTATGGATTTTTTGCTATCAGGATGATTTGGATTAGTTGTTTCACTACTAGGTAGTGAAATTGGCCTTTTACATCCAGGAAAACTCACTGTTGTAGGGGTGGCCTGTGTTTCCATAGGTGCTGCAATTTCTCTCTCAATTTGAATTCTGGAGGAGGGAGGATCATTACAGACTTGGCTAAGTGCTAAGTCAGGGTTGGTCATTGAAGTGGCTTCTTGAATAGGCCTATATTTTGGGAGAGAGCTAGAAGTACCGGTCTGTTTTGGGGTTTTCGACCTCTGACTTTTGTGAAATCTCTTGGAGCTGAGGAAAATGATTCGAAGAGGATTCATCTTTTGGAAGTGATACGTTGTTAGAACAATCTTTGGCCAGATGTCCTTCGGTATGGCAAAGAAAACAAGTGGGTGAGTCGGATGATAGGTAAATCCAGTAGTTTGTACCATCGTAGTCGAGATGAAGGTATTCGGGGAGTTTATCAAAGTCTTCATTCTGAATGTACATTTGTCTTCGAAAGCTTGAAACGTGGGAGAGTCCTGGAATTGACAAACCTGCTCCGACTGGGGGTAATCCTAGACATGATTTTCACGCCGAGTTTTAACAATTCCTCTTCAGTAACATAGTTTGGGATCGCAGGTCATCCGTTGGATAATAAAATACCCTTGTTTTTTGTTAGAAGGGGTCGTGTTTCCAGTGATACATTGTTTATTAAGATCTTAGGGGTTGTCTCTATCATTTTTCTTACTAGAGAGAAAGATGCATACACGTGAAGCAAACCGTCATGAGATGGAGGGGCACCACTGTATTGCAGTTGTCATTTGCTTACCTGATGCACTCTTAGGATGCGGAGGGTTATTTACAGTGTTGGTATTATTATTTGTTGTCGTACTTGGTGTCTGTTTTGGAAAAATACCTTTGATTTTTTCATTCATTGAATTCGATAGATGCCGACCTCTATCAACAGAGGTGGCCATTTTGAGTGGGTCAACAAAGGGTTTTAGGTTATCTGTATAGTTCTTCACTTCACACAAAGACCGCGGATATAATATCAGGTATCTTACAAAAATGTAGTAGGTGATCTTTTTTTTTTTGCTAGGGGCTTTATGTCGCACCGACACAGATAGGTCTTATGGCGACGATGGGATAGGAAAGGCCTAGGAGTTGGAAGGAAGCGGCCTTAATTAAGGTACAGCCCCAGCATTTGCCTGGTGTGAAAATGGGAAACCATTTTCAGGGCTGCCGATAGTGGGATTCGAACCTACTATCTCCCGGATGCAAGCTCAAGTAGGTGATCTAAATATGTAATTCTGATCACTCTTACACTAATGTAACGATTACGAACCTCTATTATATAGCAAAACTTGAGCAAGAGAATTACTCGCGAACATCATCAGTCACTCTCTTTTTATCTTGTTGATGTTAAGATTAATTTCCACGAGGGCTGGCTTTTGCCTGAATGCTAGTTGGACGTTTCCACTAAAGTAAACTAGTGATTTCGGCGTTACTTGGTTTGGTGAGATGTCTCGACTTGTTCGCAGTTCATGTACAGTTAAAAACAAAGTGAAAGACATTAATGCTCTTGAATGTATTGTGAGAGGAATTGAAGTGAGAATTACGCTAGACGTGTATGTCGTGTTACGGTGTCACCTTTCTTGTATCTTTTGAAGTCGTTTTAACATGGCTGTGGTAATGATGGGCATGTGATTGAACTAAGCTGCAGTGCTGTGGGATCGAACATGTCTGAAGTCGTGCACCTTGAGCACGTGGACCATGTGATGACAGGTAAGAGTGCAGTCATGTCCCACGTAACGGTCAGAGGAACAGCGGAAGCATGAAAAGAGATGCTACGTCAAGCACATGGTGAATAGAGGATGTTTACGGAAAACAACTGCGGTTAGTTGGCCGTAAAACCAATTAGGATGTACGACCCCGAACTGACAGGTGTTACCAGTCTCACTGCCTGGTCACACAGTAGTATTATTATTTCGTGAAACTTGTTCATCCTGTCGGGAATCATAGATGAGATTTAAAGATAAAATGCGAGAAGAGAATAAAATAAAATTGTTTGCCGTAGGAATATTAAAGACCTACTTTTGTAATATTTGTTGAGTATTTTCATAAAACTGATTTTAACAGGTATGTTTTAGAGTTCTAGAGTACCATGCAACCTGCCTTCCTCAGCTACAACTACAATCCACCTCAAATTCGGTCCCACCATGATGGTGCATATCGCGTACCGGTATCCTTAGAGGGGCTAGAATATTAATATTAATAATAATAATCTGTTAGTTTCAGTGTTCAAAACTCCGAAATCATCGTAGCACATGGAGTGACAGCATTTGGACTTAATATCTGACGGGCGGGAAGAGTGACAACACCATATGCTAAATACAGTTATTACATGGGAGCAATCGGGAAGCTCGTAACCATATTTCGTAAAGTAGCCGGGAGTGCTCGAGGACATGTTCGGCTCGCTTCATGGGCGACCTACATTTCTAAATGTGGGGTGATGATGAGTTAGGGCAGGGGCGAATGCTGGTCATGAAAGTCAGGCTTGCTCTTCCATTCGTGAAAGTTGGTGGGGTGGGACATGCATAGTTCTGAATGAATAAAATTCATAAACCCAAAAATCGTTAAATCACATGAACATTTTAATCATGCATTCAAACTGGTTACGTCACACCTTCAAGAATGGCCAAAAGAATAACAATCAGACAAATTTTATAATTATTAACAAATCATGACAAGCCAGTGATTATAAAATTTAAAGAAGTAAACGTCAAACTATGTACACAGAAAAACTGCAACTATTTATTAGTTCTTCCTACTTGAAAACAAACTCTACTCTGCGGCTTCTCTTTACAAAACTATGCGCCGGACAGGGCCTACCATTCTTATTAATGTCCGTTTTCTCTTGGATAGTCCTCCGAGAAAATAGATTTGATAACAAGCTGTCAATAATGCACGGTTCGGAACCCATTGCAGCACGTCAAATCATTCAGAATAGATGGTCAGGAACTTACAGTACACTACTCACTGACACAACACACTAGATCTGTAGCTCTCAGACCAGAGCTTCCAACTACACATTACGAACGTGACAGCTTGCAACCGGCGTTGGAGAGAAGAAACCTGCGCGCGCATACATCTCTCGCTGTGTCGACAGCTCCGCTGAAGCTCCTAAGATACGAGCAAGCCTCGCTGAACTCGCCAAGATAAATGCAACATGCGATTTGTATAATGCAGATCTATTACAGATACGGTACATATTGTAATTTTTTTAACTCGCCTGCTTTAGAAAAATATTGCGCTTGCGCAGCAAGCGTAGCATGCTCGGAGAAATCGCCCCTGAGTTAGGGAGACAGTGAAACCCGGAACATCAAGGCGTCTGGTCAACGCTTGACGTCCCCATCCGACGGACGAATTACCATCAACAGTGTCATTTGGCCTCACTCTATATGAACAGTGCACGCAAGCTAGTGTATAGCAGCGCGGTGTTAGACGGGCAGGTGGGGTTGCTAGGCAACGCGCCCCACAGCCACATATTATTGCAGAAACTCATTTTGTTCTGACAGCTCGTAATATCGAAAATGAGGTGTTGACAAAATGAACACAGTTTCGTGTTCTAAAAACATAAAAACGTTCATTATAGAAGCAAAAATATTGTGTAGGATGAAGTTTTGTTCATCCATGCATGTGTATCAGTAGAAAGTACTCGGAAATCCTGTGGACAGTCCACATGTTCTCCTACCAAGTTTCAATACATTCGAAACTGTACCAAGATTCTTTCTCTCATAATCCACCTGGTGTTGTTCAAATTGGAAGGAAGAGCAGCCTTCAGATTCTTATCACTGTATCATCCCCTTTTCGCGTTTTGCTTTTAATAATATCTCGTTTGTACTGGGGCCAGGTGTGAGTGTAAATTCGTCCGATTTGGAATAAAACCCATATACTGTGTCAGGATTCGGTCCAGACACCTTTCCATAAGTTTTCTTAGAAAAGATCACATAGTGTGTGGTCTATAATGTTAACAATATTCAGGTTGCCATTCTTGTCAATCAAAACTGGACGTGCAGTACCCAGTATCTGCCTCATATGGTACAGCTTCATCATCGGATCATTTCACGCTTCAAGATACTGTTATTTTCGAACCGGATTCTTTTTGCGTCGCACCGGCACAGATAGGTCTTATGGCGACGATGGAGTAGGAAAGGCCTAGGAGTGGGAAGGAAGCGATCGTGGCTCTAATTAAGGAAGAGCCCAAAAATTTAACTGGTGAGAAAATGGGAAACAATGGAAAACCATCTTCACGGCTGCCAACATTGCACATCTCCCGAATGCAAGCTCACATCCACTTGATCGGTAAGCGTTTTTAAAATAGTTCTTTAACATTGCATGTGACGTGGCGTTTCCGTCTGTCTCCATGTGACCCTTTCTACGTGTATCCAGCCCGTAATAAACAGCGGAATCAACTGTTGTTTGTAGCGAAAGAGAAGTCCCATGCTGCTCTTTGAGGTGTGACAAAACATCACATCTCCTTCTCTAATTGAATTACAACATTTAACTTGCTTCTTGAAATAAAACTGTAGTTACAGTCGGGCAGTTTGCAATATTGTGCGCGACGACGTGGACTTGGCCCACATCAATCTGTCGCGTAAGAAAACACGGAATGGAGTGTTATCTTTTGTATTGTTATCATTCCATCGTCCATGTTAATCCGTGATTTCTCAATCACTCGCGTTCTGCGAAGGCATTGTAAGTAATTTTGCTCATTAGTTGTTGGAAAAGTCATTGTGATTCAGTGAAATGTTTCTTAGGAACTGTAAATCAGACCAGTTTCTATCCCTAATTATTTCAATGAAAACCGACAACGTGTTTTGCAGTCAATGACCGGGTCAGCGATGGGATGAATGAAGCTGTGCCTGTCACAGTCCTCTGGGGCAATGATTAATGGCTGACAGATGAAATGAGATGATATTGGAGGGTGTTCCTGCAATGAAAGATGACAGGGAAAAGAGGAGTACCCGGAGAAAAACCTGCCCCGCCTCTCACATGGACTTACCGGGAGCGGTGAGAGGATCTTCAGATAGTATTATAAGTGACTTACCGAATGCCTCTATAAATTGTTTCGCTCCTTCGGGCTTGAGTTTTCTGGTTTTTTTTTACGCCTGTAACTTGAGTTCCGTGTTCAAGGTAAGTGAAAGTCGGTACTAGAATGTAAAACCTTAGTGACGTGTACAAACTGTACTTCTTGTCTGAACAGAGGTAACATCAAAAAGAAGACAGGTTCCTCTGAGAAGAGTTGGAAAGGTCGTCCCGGCTGTGGAGCCTACTGGCTGGCAGAGGTGAATGAAACGAAATGGCGTATGGCTTTTAGTGCCGGGAGTGTCCGAGGACATGTTCGACTCGCCAGGTGCAGGTCTTTTGATTTGACTCCCGTAGGCGACCTGCGCCTCGTCATGAGGATGAAGACGACACATACACCCAGCCCCCGTGCCACGGAAATTAACCAATGATGGTCAAAATTCCCGACCCTGCCGGAAATCGAATCCGGGTCCCCTGTGACCAAAGGCCAGCACGCTAACCATTTAGCCATCGAGCCGGACTAGACCAGAACAAACATTAACAGATAAAAAGAATCAACACACATATCTCATTGATATTGCTATCCCGAACGACCATACAAAACAGAAATACAGAGAGAACGTTGATAAATATACTCCTCTGGTTGTGCAAGTAGCAAGGATCTAGAAACAAGACAGAGTGCTTTCTTTTCTCCTTTCTCGCAGTGAACTGACACCGGAAACTCAACCCATGTTCACTCACAATGTGGCACAAAAGGCTCCAACATCGGCGGAACATTCTCGCTGCAACCTCTATACTACCAACTATAAAGTTGTGAAATAATAATAATAATTGAGCAAGTGGCCGTGCGGTTAGGGTCGCGCATTCCGGAGACAGTGTCGGCACCATGAAGATGGTTTTCCGTGGTTTCCCCAATTTCACACCAGGCAAATGCTGGGTCTGTACCTTAATTAAAGTCATGGCCGCTTCCTTCCCACTCCTAGGCCTTTCCTATCCCATCGTCACCGTATGACCTATCTGTGTCGGTGTGACGTAAAGCAAATTGAAATAAATAAATAAATAAATAAATAAATAAATAAATAAATAAATAAATAAATAAATAAATAAATAAATAAATAAATAAATAAATAAATAAATAAATAAATAAATAAATAAATAAATAAATAAATAAATAAATAAATAAATAAATAAATAAGTGTATTGTGTGTAAATGTAATATTTACTGTAGGTACATCTCTTCATGACGACTTGTATATGTTGATCGCGATAGAAGAAGCGGGCAGCCACTTGCAGCGCGCTGAACCCTGCCATTTGAGGCCAGCCTCTTCACACGACAAGCTGTGGAGAGGGCTTAGCCCGGCGCGGCGCCGTGACGTCATTGTCTCGTGATGTATTGTCCTCTTCAAGAACCAGCTGAGCTCCCTCCGTCCTCTACGGTCCTAACAGCTCGCCACTGGCCTCGGTGGGTCCCGTAACTTCTTGCTGGATACTTGCTGAACGCAGTTTTTAGCCAACTGTTTACGAAAGTTAATTTCATTTTCAAACAACACAAAAACATATTTTCGTCATTTGAGAAGAACGTGTTTGTATGTAGGAAATTGCACGCTAAGTGCAGTAACTGTTTAAGGTGGTATTGAACGTCGCACAACAAAGCGAAGGAAGCGGCGGCGGCCTCGTGCTTCCAGATGAAGGCAAAGCAGTACACATCGTCGTTTTGTAATCTTATAGTGTGGTGCGCTGTTTGTTGCAGGTGAAGCAGATCATGGAGGAGGCGGTGACGCGCAAGTTTGTCCACGAGGAGAGCAGCTCCATCACGTCTCTGTGTGGTGAGTGCAACCCGCCTAGTAAAGTCATCACGAGCGTGGGTCACGGCTGCTTGGAGACCAGCTGACTAATTGTGAGATAAAGAACCCGCTGTAGATAGCGATGACAACTCGTCACCACCCCCATATGGCTCTTAGCTCAATCCTGCCAGGCTCCGACCGCAACTCACGAGTCTTTCATCTTCATGACCCTAGGCCCCGTGTTCTATTCCCGGCCAGGTCAGCGTTTTTTTGTTCAACCATTGCCTTTCTTTCGCCGATACGTTCATTTTCGTTCTCTCTGATTAGTGTTCGGCCAGTTGTACTGCCACCACCTGGAAGTCGCAGTCGCTCTTTCATTAGGCAGGAGATAAGTTTCTGCCGTAAATCATTGTCTGATCGCAAGTTGCTCCCAAGTCTATGTCGATCTCCTGCTCCATTGCCATTTGTTTTCCGTCCTCCGCGGAGGCTTCATCCTCGGAACGTATTCTTCAAGACGCGCATCGATCTAACCATGTAAACTTTCTTATTTCACAACACATTTCTCCATCTTCCTCAAGCCCGCCATCATTTCCCGGCTGGTGCACAGTAACATTGCTCTGAGATCCAGGAACTCAATTCACCATCACTCTTTGTGATTCTCTCGCCCTACAGATGTGCATCTTCAATTGTTCCTTGTACAGTACATGCCTCCCATTTCTCTATTTGTAAGTCTTTCTTTTATTTCGCAAAATTCGAGTAATGATTCTTTTGGTTGTGATTATCTGTTTCTTTCACACTGGCAGTTACCTCTTTACTCGTCATGTTTTCTTCATTCTTAATCTCGTTATCCCTGAAGCCTGCAATTCACCTTGTTTACCCCGTATTGTTTGTGTGTTATGTCAAGATCTCGTTGTTTGTTCTTGCGAACACAGTGAAAACACACTTATTATATTTGTCTCACAACTAAACTGATACGAAGTAGCACACGAAACACAAACCGAGTGAGTAGGCATGAGACAGATGGAAACAAAAGAGCAATGTTGTCGAGATCTTCAGAGAAGTTCTACGAGAATTCAAAATCGAACTGAGGGTTGTAGCAGTCAAGGTTGCAATCGAAGAAGACTGCTTTTTACGAAAACCGACAAACATTATTTTTCCTCATCGTTCAAGACAACTCTCTACTGTATGCAAGAATGATTTTTTTCGCATTACGCTTTATTATCTTCAAATCATTGTTTGTTACGCTGCATGCGGAAGGCGACTATGTTTTGGGGTTGCCCTGCGACGTTAGCTTTGTCGATAGCGAGAGCTGACAGTTTTATTGGTATAAATTGTGATGCTTTGATTAATGATCGTTTCATCTCGCTGTAATTACATTCCGTATATTACTGCTTGACGTATGGGCGTGGCTCCACCCACGTACAAGTGTCCTGCTAATGTTGTCAGAAGAGTCGAACAGGCACAAGGCAGGCTCAGAACACGTGCTGAGTGTAAAAAGACCGACAGGAAGAAACTGGAGAGTGAGCTTATCAGAGGATGGCAGTAGGAACATGAGGGCGATCACAACCTTACTCTTTCTCCACTATGTTCGCAATATGCCGTCATGTTTCTTTCTTTTACGTATTGCCACTAGTGTTGCATAATTAAAGCACATCTTCTTATTCTGACGGATTGTAAATCTGTTTGGGCAATACCAACTGTGGCTTCTTCGAATAATGCATTTTAATACGAGTACGGCCTTATTTCGTTCAATTAGGATGTATAAGACACAAGAAAAATCTGCAAGAACTCCTCCGAAAAAGAAAGCAACATTACCTCCTTTATAACGGCCAGTTCAGTTAAAATTGAAAACGATTTTTGTCACGACTTTGGTACGGTTTGCAGTCTTAGCTTCGTTGACTAGCTCGTCACAGCGTGGTTTCTCAGACAAGTAATAGCAAATAGCTTCATTATTTGCACCACACAAATACGCTCATGGTAATGAGTATATCAAAATAACGGCAGAAACATTAAATTAACTGAGAGAGAGTTTATTTCCTCATTAAGCTTGGAAACTGACTGATCCTTTACGTGGCTAAGGAAACGTCCATACTTTCACTGAGGTTTGTCTCGTGGCTTGTTAGTGTACAGTACGCTCCCTAGTGCAGAATGGGAACTTGGTCTCAAGAAAAGGTTCGCCTTATCCCAATGCCCCTACGGAAAACAAATTCGTACATTTTTCTTCAAACTCCATGAACGATGGTCTTCCATTGCAGCGAATCTTCTGCTAGTCTGAGTGAGATTTGAACAGGGTTCCCTAACTTTTTCTTGGACTATCGTTTTTTGCATATCGCCTTGCGATCATCGAGAGCCTGACAAAAATATTATGTTCAATTAAAATTGACACGTTCGTTCTTCAATCGCCCCACCACCACATTTCAAAGGTGTCAGTTTGTTGTGAGAAGCTGATTCTTTGTATATCTGGTTATCTGCTTGCCGGATCCTCTAGCTCTGAGTCAAACCATGGTCTGCGAATAGTTGTCCTCACAGGACCCAGTCGACTTCTTTCCCGTGTCATTATTCCCACCGGCATTTCCCTCCCTTTCTTGTGCTGACACCTTCATTCCTCGGAGCTCAGAACTGTTTAGGCTCGCAGGCTGCGTCATTTGCTTAAATATTCATCTGAATATTCTCGTACAGTTGAATGCATCACTTCCCCACCTGGTATGCACGTAACTGGCCACAAGCCACCGACGGGTAACGGGCGATCGCAACAGTGCATGAAAAATACCGCAGCTTGTCAGCAACAAGCTCACCAGAAATGTAACCTACAGTATTTATACCTGAGTAGTTTGATGTATTTTTGTATGTTGGGTCACCATCGTATTTTCGTTTACAAATGTTTTCCTAACCGTTCATTGTTTCTTTGCATTTTAATAATGATGTTCTCAAAAACAACTTTGAATGATCGTGAGTTCGGGGACTCGGTAAATGATATTATCTACCCTGTTATAGTGGCGATGCACCAGGTTACACCTAGTTTTCGAAGGGATCGTGACATTCAAATGCAACAAGGTATCTCTGATAGGTAGGATGTATAAAACACGCATCTCTGTACATGTTCGCTGACATTTTACGCTAATTATGCCCTCTAAAGTTGTCTCCCACTGTAATAGCGAATTTATATTAATTAGTCGGTGATATAAAT
Source organism: Anabrus simplex (assembly GCF_040414725.1). Lineage (NCBI taxonomy): Eukaryota > Metazoa > Arthropoda > Insecta > Orthoptera > Tettigoniidae > Anabrus > Anabrus simplex. The sequence continues at coordinate 219,846,970 of NC_090279.1, read as the reverse complement.
ACAATAGCAGTGAATGTTTCCTAAATTATTTGAAATATGCCACATTCATGAAGAGACAGAGACATTGGCGACATTTCTCCAATTTCAAATTATGTTTATACTTCAGTAATTATTCTTGTGTTTTTTACTTTTATTTATGAGCAATTAAAAATAAACGTCAACTACTTCCAGTTTCCTCATTAAGACCACTTTTCGCTGGGGTGTAACAAACCGCAGCTCACAGTTAAGGGCAAGCTAGAGGCCGAGCCAGCCACGATTAATAAAAAATATTTCGACCTTTAAGTGATTTTCTCGCTAACGAAACTCAAAATTAGACCCCTGAAAGGGGTGGTGTGTTAAGAAGGGAGCTTACCCCGTCCACCTCCCCCACCCTCAAAGACACTGCGACATCAAAAATTATGTTACAATAAGCGAAGAGGGGGTTTTGTTTTCTAATGGAAGAGAAAATACCGCTTCTACCAGATCGATTTCTCCGCCGCTAGACAAGTAAAACAGAGCTCTTCCCGACTCATCGGGTATTTCTCGGAAACAGATTTACTTGCCCTCAACCAAAATATACATACATACATACATACATACATACTGTACATACATACATACATACATACATACATACTGTACATACATACATACATACATACAGTACATACATACATACATACATACAGTACATACATACATACATACATACATACTGTACATACATACATACATACTGTACATACATACATACATTATCATTATAGACTGTTATGCCTTCAATGTTCAGTCTGCAAGCCTCTGTGAATGTATTAAACGTCGCCACAGTCCTCTGTTTGTAAGTCGTTCTCTGGCCTCGTTTAGTTCTATACCTCTTAATTTTAAATCGTTAGAAACAGAGTCTAACCATCGTCGTCTTGGTCTCCCTCTACTTCTCTTACCCCCATAACAGAGTCCATTATTCTCCTAGGTAATCTATCCTCCTCCATTCGCCTCACATGACCCCACCACTGAAGCCGGTTTATGCGTACAGCTTCATCCATCGAGTTCATTCCTAACTTAGCATTTATCTTCTCATTCCGAGTACCCTCCTGCCATTGTTCCCACCGGTTGTACCAGCCATCATTCTCGCTACTTTCATGTCTGAGTCCACCCAGATTTCGCTCCCGTAAAGCAAAGTTTGTCTGAAAACAGACCGATGTAAAGACAGTTTCGTCTGGGAGCTGACTTCCTTCTTACAGAATACTGCTGATCGCAACTGCGAGCTCACTGCATTAGCTTTACTACACCTTGATTCAATCTCACTTACTATATTACCATCCTGGGAGAACACACAACCTAAATACTTGAATTTATCGACCTGTTCTAGCTTTGTATCACCAATCTGACATTCAATTCTGGTGAATTTCTTACCTACTAACATCAATTTAGTCTTCGAGAGGCTAATTTCCATACCATACTCATTACACCTATTTTCAAGTTCTAAGATGTTAGACTGCAGGCTTTCGGCACAATCTGTCATTAAGACCAAGTCGTCAGCGCAGGCCAAACTGCTTGCTACATTTCCACCTCACTGAATCCCTCCCTGCCATTTTATACCTTTCAGCAGATGATCCATGTAAACTACGAACAACAGAGGTGAAAGATTACAGCCTTGTCTAACTCCTGTAAGAACCCTGAACCAAAAAATCATTCCACCATCAATTCTCACTGAAGTCCAATTGTCAACATAAACGCCTTTCATTGATTTTAATCATCTACCTTTAATGCCATAGTTCCCCAGTATGGCGAACATTTTTTCCCTCGGTACCCTGTCATATGCTTTCTCTAGATCCTCTCGTAGCATTTTCCAGTTACCTGGCGCATACTGAAAATCTGATCCTGACAGCCTCTCTGTGGTCTGAAACCACACTGGTTTTCATCCAACTTCCTCTCAACGAATGATCGCACCCTCCCTTCCAAGATGCCAGTGAATACTTTGCCTGTTATACTCATCAATGAGATACCTAGATAGTTGTTGCAATCCTTCCTGTTCCCTTGCTTATAGATAGGTGCAATTACTGCTTTTGTCCAATCTGAAGATATCTTCCGCCCCTTGTGGCTTGGCGACGCAGACGAAGAATATGCCCACGGTATCCCCTGCCTGTCGTAAGAGGCGACTAAAAGGGGCGACCAAGGGGGTGATCGAATTAGAACCACGAGAGTACTTGTAAGTAGTACCATCACGCGGGGAACACCATGGGTCGCTTTTTCTTGCGCGTAGTACCACTATGTTAGGTACAAAATAGGTTTGTGATTGGTAGCAACAGAGCGCGCTGTCGGCTTTTATAGTACCTGTGATTAGTACCACTATATGAGGAACACCACGGGATAGTACGAGTCCCTGTGGTTAGTACACTTTTGTGATGAACACCATAGGTTTGCGTTGCTTGTAAATGGCGCCGCAATGTGCGAAACACCATAGGTCTGTGTTACATGTGCGAATGTCATTACCTGTGAGTAGTACCATAATGTGTGGAATACCGCGAGTCTACGCTACTTTTGATCAGTAGCGCAGCATGACAAATACCATGGTTCTACTTTCCTAGCGATAAGTACCATTATAAATAAATAAATAAATAAATAAATAAATAAATAAATAAATAAATGAGGGGCCGCTGACTTGGACTACAAGCATCATCCATTCAGTATTATGCTACAGAAGCAGTCCCTTGCTCTTGTTTTACGTCAGTTTCTGGGAATGTGAGGAACTGCGGGTCGGATCCACTGATTGTTTTCAATTAATTTCCATCCATTCATTCTTCGTCCTCACGTTTTGAATTCTGATGAGTGGAGGCATTTTGGACTTTTAATTAACTTTTCATTACATTTCGTCTCATGTCGTACCGTTAGGGACCGATGATCTAGATGTTAGTCCCCTTTAAACACCAAGCATCATCATCAAGGTACCTTACCAACACTCCACGCTAATTTTACTACTCTATGAAGCCATTTCATCCCTGCCTTCCCACTATACTTCACCATTTCAGGTCTAATTTCATCTATTCCTGCTGCCTTATGACAATGGAGTTTATTTACCATCCTTTCCACTTCCTCAAGTGTAATTTCACCAACATCATTTTCCTCCTCCCCATGAGCTTGGCTGTTCCCGACATCACCAGGAAGATTTCCTTTTACATTGAGATGATGTTCAAAATATTCCCTCCACCTCTCCAGTGATTCCCTGGGATCTGTTATGAGTTCACCTGAATTACTCAAAACACTGTTCATTTCCTTTTTCCCTCCCTTCCTAAGATTCTTTATTACTGTCCAGAAAGGTTTCCCTGCTGCTTGACCTAGCCTTTCCAGGTTATTACCAAAATCTTCCCATGACTTCTTTTTGGATTCAACAACTATTTGTTTCGCTCTGTTTCTTTCATCTACGTACAAATCCCTGTCTGCCTCGGCCCTTGTTTGGAGCCATTTCCGATAAGCCTTCTTTTTACGTTTACAACCTGCTCTCACTTCATCATTCCACCAAGATGTTCGCCTTTTCCCATCTTTACACACAGTTGTTCCAAGGCATTCCCTGGCTGTTTCTACTACAGCATCCCTGTATGCCACCCATTCACTTTCTATATCCTGAACCTGCTTACTGTCTACTGTTCGAACCTTCTCACTAATCATATCCATGTACTTCTGTCTAATTTCCTCGTCCTGGATATTTTCTACCCTTATTCGTTTGCAGACAGATTTCACTTTCTCTATCCTAGGGCTAGAGATACTTAGTTCACAGATAGTGGTCTGTTTTATCGATAAATCCCCGGAAAACTCGTACATTCCTAACAGACATCCTGAATTCGAAGTCGGTTAAGATATAGTCTATTATGGATCTGGAACCCCTAGCCTCCCATGTGTAGCGGTGAATAGCCTTATGCTTGAAGAATGTATTCGTAACAGCTAAACCCATACTAGCACAGAAGTCCAGCAAACGCTTCCCATTCCCATTAGCTTCCATATCTTCCCCACATTTACCAATCACCCTTTCGTATCCTTCAGTTCTATTCCCAACTCTCGCATTGAAATCGCCCATTAGCACTATTCTATCCTTGCTGTTGACCCTGACCACGATGTCACTCAATGCTTCATAAAACTTGTCAACTTCATCCTGATCTGCACCCTCACATGGTGAATACACGGACACAATTCTAGTCCTAATTCCTCCAACTGACAAATCTACCCACATCATTCGCTCATTTACGTGCCTAACAGAAACTATGTTGCGTGCAATGGTATCCCTGATAAAGAGCCCTACCCCAGACTCTGCCCTTCCCTTTCTAACACCCGTCAAGTACACTTTATAATCTCTCCCTCGTTATCTTCCCTTACCCGAACAGCATTTGCTCCCAGCATATCCAGATGTATCCTCTTTGCTGACTCAGCCAGTTCTACCTTCTTTCTTCCATAAGCCCCATTAATATTGATAGCTCCCCATCGAATTCCAGTTCGTTCGCCAAGTTGTTTCCAAGGAGTCCCTCGCCTGTCAAATGGGAGTGGGACTGCATTACTCCCATAGGTCCGAGGCTTGCTTAAAGTGTTCTGAGCTTGGTAAATTCATGAAGCAGGATGCTACCCTACTCGCACATAGTCCAAGTGAGGATCTCTCCTCTAACGGGTTAGGGACCACTGGTGCATTGTATAGTCCTAGCCGCCTGAGCACAAGGAGGGCCGAGATGCTCACTCCCTTTCCATATATCCCGACTCTCAGGACCACTTACTAGGCCACTCAGCCGTTGCGCATGGTTCACGGACTACGACGTGACTACAGTAACCCACACCATGAACCATCCTCAAGAAAAAATATAAATAAAAAGAAAGCTCGGTTTTTGTCTGTGTGACCAGTGAGTGGTCGCTGCGTGTTGTGCCCGAGCGTTTTCACTGCTCGCTCGGATACCGTTAACATACCATCTGGTGGGATAACAACTGATCTTAGAGATAGCATGACTGCAAGTTCAGGGGTGTGATGATAATTTCCAAAATTCGGTAACTATTTATCCAGAAAATTAAATGTGCTTCCTTCGAATGAATCACCAAGCAGCCCTTACCTGTTGCCTATCTTGTTATTAAGAGTTCTCGTGGTGTCTTAAAGGGCACATTACGTACGTCACGACTGGAGAATGAAGAAATCCATTTTCTCGTGAAGTAGTTGCACTGTGAATTAAAGGTTGTTGGCGGTATGTTTCAGCTGCGGTGGAGGCCTGTCTGTCCCAGGGACTGCGCAGGCGCGCTCTCGGCCTCTTCAAGACGAGCTCAACAACGGCCCTTCTGCACAAAGTGGGCAAGAGCTTCGAGCCCGCGGCCGTCATCTCGCGCATGGTCCAGGACATCGAGAACACCGACCCCAACAGGTAGGCATTTCCGCTAGGTGAGGTGCCACATCAATCAATCAATCAATCAATCAATCAATCAATCAATCAATCAATCAATCAATCAATCAATCAATCAATCAATCAATCAATCAATCTTGATCTGCATTTAGGGCAGTCGCCCAGGTGGCAGATTCTCTATCTGTTGTTTTCCTAGCCTTTTCTTAAATGATTGCAAAGAAACTGGAAATTTATTGAACATCGCCCATGGTAAGTTATTCCAATCCCTAACTCCCCTTCCTATAAACGAATATTTGCCTCAATTTGTCCTCTTGAATTCCAACTTTATCTTCATATTGTGAGTTTTCCTATTTTTAAAGACACCACTCTAACTTATTCGTCTACTGATGTCCTCCCACGCCATCTCTACACTGACAGCTCGGAACATACCACTTAGTCGAGCAGCTCGTCTCCTTTCTCCCAAGTCTTCCCAGCCCAAACTCTGCAACATTTTTGTAACGCTACTCTTTTGTCAGAGATCACCCACACCGGGCGAGTTGACCGTGCGGTTAGGAGCGCGCAGCTGTGAGCTCGCATCCGGGAGATAGTGGGTTCGAACCCCACTGTCGGCAGCCCTGAAAATGGTCTTCCGTGGTTCCCATTTTCACATCAGGCAAATGCTGTGGATGCACCTTAATTAAGGCCACGGCCGTTTCCTTCCTATTCCTAGGTCTTTTCTGTCTCATCGTCGCCATAAGACCTGTCTGTGTCTGTGCGACGTAAAGCAACTAGCAAAAAAAAAAGATATCACCCAGAACAAATCGAGCTGCTTTTCTTACGATTTTTTTCCAGTTCTTGAATCAGGTAATCCTGGTGAGGGTCCCATACACTGGAACCATACTCTAGTTGGGGTCTTACCAGAGACTTATATGCCCTCTCCTTTACATCCTTACTACAACCCCTAAATACTCTCATAACCATGTGCAGAGATCTGTACCCTTTATTTATAATCCCATTTCTATGATTACCCCAATGAAGATCTTTCCTGATATTAACGAATTTTCCTATTTGTGAAACTCACAACCTGACTTTTAACCCCGTTTATCATCATACCATTGCCTGCTGTCCATCTCACAATATTTTCGAGGTCACCCTGCAGCCGCTCACAATCTTGTAACTTATTTATCACTCTATAGAGAATAACATCATCCGCAAAAAGCCTTACCTCTGATTCCACTCCTTTACTCATATCATTTATATATATAAGAAAACATAAAGGTCCGATAATACTGCCTTGAGGAATTCCCCTCTTAATTATTACAGGGTCAGATAAAGCTTTGCCTACTCTAATTCTCTGAGATCTATTTTGTAGAAATATAGCCACTCATTCAGTCACTTTTTTTGTCAAGTTCAAGTTCAATTGCATTCATTTTTGCCAGTAGTCTCCCATCATCCACCCTGTCAAATGCTTTAGACATGTCAATCGCGATACAGTTCATTTGACCTCCAGAACCAAGATATCTGCTATATCTTGCTGGAATCCTACAAGTTGAGCTTCAGTGGAATAACCTTTCCTAAAACCGAACTGCCTCCTATCGAACCAGTTATTAATTTCACAAACATGTCTAATATAATCAGAAAGAATGCCTTCCCAAAGCTTACATCCAATGCATGTCAAACTGACTGGCCTGTAATTTTCAGCTTTATGTCTATCACCCTTTCCTTTATACACCGGGGCTACTATAGCAACTCTCCATTCATCTGGTATAGCTCCTTCGACCAAACAATAATCAAATAAGTACTTCAGATATGGTACTATATCCCAACCCATTGTCTTTAGTATATCTCCAGAAATCTGATCAATTCCAGCCGCTTTTCTAGTTTTCAACTTTTGTATCTCATTGTAAATGTCATTGTTATCATATGTAAATTTTATTACTTCTTTGGCCTTAGTCTCCTCCTCTATCTCGACGTCATCCTTGTAACCAACAATCATTACATACTGCTGACTGAATACTTCTGCCTTTTGAAGATCCTCACATACACACTCCCCCTGTTCATTAATTATTCCTGGAATGTCCTTCTTGGAACCTGTTTCTGCCTTAGAGTACCTATACATACCCTTGCATTTTTCACTAAAATTTGTATGGCTGCCAATTATTCTTGCTATGATGTTGTCCTTAGCTGAGTTCTTTGCTAGAATGAATTTCGTAGTAAGTTCCTTCAATTTCTCGTTACTTCTACAGCTATTTCTAACTCTATTTTTTCCAATCTGCACCTCCTTCTCGGTCTGTTTACTTCTCTGTTATAATAAAGTGGTTCTTACGACCTTTAAAGGTACAATACTGGAGTGTTCAACATTCACATTTGAACCATGTTACCCGTATAGTTTAATTTAATGGCACGATACATGTTTGTATCAGTTGTGTTACTCACACGTGAACTATCTTGAAGTGCTCCTAGAAGAGAGCCTTGAGGGACTCTTCAGTTTGTGTTTAAACAGTGGCGGCTCGTTTGGGAGGCGCTAAGGCGCGCGCCCCCCACGGGGTTCCATTAAATTCGGGAATTTTAATCTTAAATGTTAACAAGGGAAATATTTTACTATAAGATTATTATCAAGGGCGCGAGTGGTACTGTACAGCGGCCCGATGTGCTGCTGGTCCCCACGCAGGAGGGCGCTCTCTCACAGCGGACCAAATACTCCCGAGTCTCGCTTGACTGGCCTTGAGGGAGCCAATCAGAGGCGCAGTAGAGATATGCTGTTCTACGGAGATTCCGGCGCGTTTCTGCCGCGGCCCATCGTTGCAGCCAACCTACCCGAAACATTGGTGATCTGATTTCTATTTAACAGGGGTCAGTTTATGCCATTTCTCTCCTAAAACTAGGAACTATTTTACTGAGGCACTTACCTGAGTTAAATGTGCCGGTATACATTTAAAATAGTCTTGTAATTTTTAGGATTATTAACTAACGAAACGAGTAACGACTGTAACTACTGGCTCCTCGCACTTGACTCATGTTGGCCATACTCACTGGAGAGCGCGATGTTTAACTTTGTGTTGGTGAATGACCGTGATGTGACTGTGACAAGGTGAAATTAGGAGAAAGGTTGTGATTTATATGTAGGCGTAGTGTTATGTATGCACTTCGTACAGTATGATTACCGTCGAACATATTAAAGAACTAACGTTTTCTTCTCTTTCTACCGAGAAGAAAGTCGAACTGAAGGAGTGTTTTAGGCCGACACCAGACTTCTTGTTGAAAAAACCGGAGACAAAGAAAAATGAAAATAGGGCTTTCCAAAGACAAATTAATTCTCCTGACGTATATAACAAGAACTCGCGGATATGTGGAAGTGATATCTCAGAAACCTTTTACTGCTTTCCTTGCCCGCTATTCTGCCGTTCTAGGAAAGGAGATAAATGGATCACCACAGGGGTGATATCAATAGTACCATGGACTTTGAAATGCTTGGTGAAGTCAATGTCGTGTCTTGTGTAAGTGATCACTACAATGAAACTATTCGTAAACATAACTCGATGGTGGACAAGAACAGGCAAATATTATTATTATTATTATTATTATTATTATTATTATTATTATTATTATTATTATTATTATGTATGTTCAGTCTTCAGCCCTAAGGCTGGTTGGATCCTCAACAGCTCTGCCATCAGCTGTCATAGATGGCCTAGGCATCACTGAAGAGGCATACTAGGGAAATGAGGAGTGAGGTAGTTTCCCGTTGCTTTCCTCACTGAGCCAGAAGTTGCTGTTACATATCAGTCTGCGAAGCCCACTGAAATGCACGCACCAACCGACCCTATGAGCAACATTTTCACACCATTCATAGCAGGGACTGGCTGCAGAAGGAATGGAATTACTAGCATCGCTCATACCTCAGTCACTTTCATATTGTCAAAGCCAAGGATAAGACAGAGACAGATCAATGAAAGTAACAAAATTGCTCTAGCCCATACCAGAAGACATAGTGCACTGTAAACATTAGGTCCTGCCAGTAAAGGCATATAATAATAATAATAATAATAATAATAATAATAATAATAATAATAATAATAATAATAATAATAATAATAATTTAAGGCCACGGCCGCTTCCTTCCAACTCCTAGGCCTTTCCTATCCCATCGTCGCCATAAGACCTATCTGTGTCGGTGCGACGTAAAGCCCCTAGCAAAATAATAATAATAATAATAATAATAATAATAATAATAATAATAATAATAAAAACAATTGCGTATGCATTGCACCGTATAGTGTTCGAATTGTGTATCTTGATAACATGTTTTGAAGAACTTGAGATATTTGTGGAATTATGAAACTACGGTGCGCCCCCCACTGCTGATATCCACGAGCCGCCACTGTGTTTAAACAAAGATTTTCGGAATGCACGGACTCCAACAAGTCTCGTAATTGAATAATGTTAATAATAATATGCCCTCGTCCACCGTGTGTGATCTTTGCTATTCGGGCTGCCTCTGTATTTCGTTTTACTTTTCCCGTTGGAGAATGTGTCATGCTTGCAGGCGCTCGTCGTCCAGCAGCGAGAGCACCAACAAGCCGCCGCTGCAGAAGAAGAATTCGTCGGGCGGCGCTGCCAGTCCTCCACGGTACCTGTGGATCCGGCTGGCGCTCTTCGAGAAGCAGCTCGCGCGAATCATCGACCACCTGGTGCAGAACAGCAGGTACGATCTAAAAATATTGAAAAAACGTAAAAGTTCATTCACAATTTTCGTTATAATTAATATGATGTGTAAAATGCAACGTACAGTGCAAAAGTAGATTCCGTGTTTGTTAAAACAAGTTGTTGCAGGATTTAGAATGAATTCAGCGAACCCTCAATTGAAATTAGTATAACTGGAATCACATTTGGATGAAATCTCAGCTCACTTTGCTTTGCAGTACATCACAAGTCATCTCCAGGTCGCTTTTCAGACATCGAGAAACTTCTCTCCACATGAACCGATGTTAAGGGTTCATACTCCAAGCAAATGCTATTTTCCTCTTCAAAAATACTCGCATCAAAATTTCCTCCTTCCAATATTTCACTACATCTTGTACATAATTTGACAGCCCTGGTTTTTCAAGCATTAGTTTCATTTCATTTTCATTTGAGTTTGTCTCTTAACAGAGAAAAGAGGTAATGGTTGAACCAATGGCCAGTACAAATGTAGTCGAAAGAAGGACCTATAAGCCAAAAGTGCCCAAAATAAGAATAAGACCCACCAGAGTTGGGCCATGTCTTGAGACACTATAACACGAAATGTATGTAACCATTCATATTGTAATGAAATCGTCTCAATACCGCTTCCAATTAACATTATGTAATTTTCAAAATGAATATATTAAAAGTAAAATAATTAAAGTTAATTTAAGTTAATAGCGTCATTTGCCCCTCAGTGGAGCATCTAGCCATGTACACTTTAACATCATATGCGGCTTAGAGGAGAGTCACACTGATTAAACATTACTGGGGAAAATAAATGTTTGTCAACGTCAAGTAGTAGGAAACTCTGTGCCGGCACCTAGCCTACTCCTCTCCATTAACGTCTCCACCGACAGCGGAGAGGTTTGGAATTAAATTCAGGCTTTCTCTACGCAATCTAGTGATTAGAAATTGTACGCCATCACCAACATTCTGATGGCATGGTGTGACGGGCGGGCACTAAACAGCCTCACGTCATCATATTGGTGTACGATTATGAAATGAGGGAAAGCATTTTCAGGCAACTGTATTAAAAGGATGAAGACATTTTAGAGGAGGAGACTGTACAAGAGAGTAGATACATCCCATGAATTCCTTATGACCGGAACTCCGTAAGGTTAAGAGATTTCCAAAGTCTACACAAGAATGTCGGCGGTTCTCAACATGGTGAAGCCAGGTAACATTCAAATGAGGGACAACACTCGTTTTGTGCCAAAGGTAAGTAACAATGTATATTTTGATGACAATATTATATTGATAAACGAAAACGCGACTCTTTTTACCTTCTGAGAGTTCAACACGTTACAGCAATCTGATTAAACGAAACATCGCAAAGGGAAAAGCGTCCGAAGTCTCCGCGTTTGACAGCAGCTTTCTCACGTCACTGTAATGTCCTATGACGGCTTCAGTTTACGTCTGTTACAGCATCGGGAGAAAGTAGATTTAATAAAACTTGCTATTACAGGTCAACGACGATCCTAACTAGAAGTTGTCCACGAGGTGGTGCTGTATGGTATGTTTTGCACGAAAATATCTCATGGCGTATACTTGTTCCGATAAGGTAAATATCAGTGGTAGTGATGTAAAAGTAGCTCTGTAGAATGTCGCCCCAGGCAGCAAGGAAGAGGCGTGCCTTAGAATCTGGGGAACGATGTGACGGGTACTACTGCCACTGGAGCAATAACATGTACATTTCTCCCATGAACATTGGAACAGAGATAAATAGGAAGTGATCTGTCGAAATGAACCTGAAGTCAAAAGTCTTTAGTGTATATGCTATGTTACGCGCCTTGTCAGTGGTGGCTGCAGTAATGTAGTCCCATGCGTTGTAGCATGACAGTCCTGTCAGCTACTCTGGTGGTCCCTGCACCAGTAGCTTTACGGATGTGCTAATCATGCGTCTCCCTTCCTGTATGCATGATGTAAAGTATACTGAGGCCCAATCTATCACAACACAAGGTCGGCAAACGTGCAATTATCTCCTAGATCGCTTTTCTTATGTGATGTCGCAAGTACTGGGAAAACAGGTTAAGGACATAAAGAATACTGATTTACTCGCGTAATTAGAAATCGAGAGTTGGCTCGAAAGTGGAACCTTTCAGTGAAAATGTACTCTTATGATAATAACTATGGCGAAAGTATGTAAATATAAATGATTGAAAACATAATTTATGAACCTGCTAACAAGATTGACATCAACGTTTTCCGTGACGATCCTTGCGCGATTGTTGTCACCACCATGGCACACTCTGGATTCTTACTGCTATGGATACTGAAAGCGAGATTTGAACTTACATACACTTCAAGATGTTTCAATACCTGGAACTTCGCTATGACATATGACCTCAATGTTAACAGAACCTTCAAAAATAGAACGGTTAGCGTAAGGCTCCACGATCACAGACTGTCGGTGACAATTTGTGAAAGCATTATATGCATCAAGAACGCAGTCGCGAACCATAGCCAGACAATAGAACACACAGAAGTGCTAGAATGTAGTTTATACAGTATGGTACACACAGCTCAGATACTAAGGAGTAGTTTAGTTAGTACATGTTCAGGACATATACAAGTCGCCTGTTCTTCCCAAATGGATGAACCGATTGTCGCTGATGAGATTTCTGCTTAACATGTAAAGAAATCCGACTAAGACCAAGTACGTTATTGCACCTCATTGCGGACAGTTCGCTAACTGCTCACGCCCCTGTAAGGTTACATTCTTCTCATGCGTCATCCGGCCCGGATGTAGTGTTGTTCATACATGTTGCGAATAGCTCGGCACTGTTGGGAGTGTTCGGTATTTGTGTTTGTTGCGCTTGAATGCAAACTCTCAATTTCTTCTATTGCAGCCATCAGCGTCCCTGCTCTTTCTGTGCGGCTTATCACCATAAAGTTACTTCGGAAGCTTCGCTTGGAGTTCTTACTCAGTCCATTGGAGGAGTTCTCGTGTAGATCAGCCGAAGATCTCCTCGGAGTAAATATTGAATAGACAAAGGGAAAGTATCCACAGTTGCACTACGAAGGGCTTGGTGCTGACAACAATCGGATGTCTTGGTGCGATCAATGAAGCGACGCGAATTGCGTTTCGTCACTTAATTCTTCACCGTTCTAGAGTTTCAACTCGTCTTTCTGAGCGCCTGCTCTTGTCAGGAGAACACAGCATTCAGTGCCGCGAGCGAGCGAGTGATCTTAATGATGACGTAGACAAACGTCGGGACATAGCCTACTCTTGTCGGGTCTCCTCAACGCCTAGACGAACGAACTGCCATCCACAGCCTCATATCAACACTGCGAAAAGATTTGTGATTGAATCCAGGCTTTTAGAGATTACAAATTGTATGGCGCCACCTGGCCAACAATCTGACAATGAACATTTTTAGGTAGGGCGGGGCTCGAACCGGTCTTAGAGCATATAGAATAGACCACCAGGCGGACTGTCCCGTGTGTAAAACGGGATAATTGTGAAAAAACTTCAGAACCGCATATCTCCAACAAAATGAGACGGGCCTATAGAGTAGCTCCACTAATATTATTTGTACAACAACGGCAATAATAATCTTCTACCAGCTTGTGGGGCTCTGTTCTACGGTCGGATAACGCTAACCCCGTATGGACGAATGTGTGTTGTCTCAATATGAAGAGGAGAGAGTTGGGACAAACACTAACCCCCAGTCCCCGACCCGGCCGAGAATCCAACCCAACAACCTCTGAACAGAAGCCCTCAACGCTAACCATTCGGGCAGGGACTCGGAATAATAATAATAATAATAATAATAATAATAATAATAATAATAATAATAATAATAATAATAATTGTCTTTACGTCCCACTAATTCCTTTAAAGGTTTTCGGAGACGCCGAGGTGCCGGAACTTAGTCCCCCACGAGTTCTTTTACGTGTCAGTTTATCAAGGGGCTGACGTATTTGAGCACCGGACTGAGCCACTGAGCCCCGCACTCCAGACGAGATTAACGTGTCAACTGCACTCACGGACCAATTCCTCTTGACCATCAATACGGCAGACCTGAAAGGGTGTGAACTCCTGACCTTTTGTCGTCGTCTGGGAGAGTGTGGGAGGCGCTTCACTATGCAACGACTATTTCCCGGGCTGCACCAAGCTCGGTGCATCGACCGGAATTAATAATAATGATAATAATAATAATAATAATAATAATAATAATAATAATAATAATAATAATAATAATAAGCGGCGGACACAAGAGGGGATGAGAAAAACGAACACAAAATGATAAGGGAATTTTCAGGCCAAAAAGTCACGTGACACGTCTCTGATTGAAGTTGAATTATGTGAATAGACGATTGTAGAGGCAAAAGGGACGTTATGAAATGGATCGCTGAAACGAACAGATATCGCACAAGGAGAGAAATTTGAGCACAGGTGAAAGTTAGCAAACGTCTGTAAGTTCTTCGTGAGCGCGCGTCCGTGAAGTAACCTACCGGGCAAGTGCGCGTGCATTCGGGAGATAGTGGGTTCGAACCCCACTGTCGGCAGCCCTGAACATGTTTTTCCGTGGTTTACTATTTTCACACCAGGCACCTTGTACCTTGATTAAAGCCACGGCCGCTTGCTTCCCACTCCTAACCCTTTCCTATGTCATCGTCGGCGTAAGACCTGTCTGTGTCGGTGCAATGTAAAGCAAATTAAAATAACCTAGCCGGACGGAATCGAAGTCGGGACCTCGACCGAAGGTGAGCACGGAGCTGGACTTGACACATTGTATCCTGTATTCGTACACACACAAAAGAGCGAACAGTTACTGAGAGATGAACCTCGGTATCTTTTAATACTGGTAGTGTACGGTACTTGTGACGTGCCACGGAAACGTTAGCCGGACTAACCCGGTTTGTTACAAAAATCAGCTGAAGTGTATCTCACGTACACAGAGTCGTTAACTGTTTTTATCCTGTAAGATACTTGGCAGACTTGTACAGGTTATCTGCAGGAACAACTTGTTTGCTATGTACTCCATTTCGTTAATTACTCGCACCACATAGATGTATGAAGTACAATTTCCAGTAACAAATACGCAGAAGACAGTCACCATTTATTTTCGGTGAGGGTGGGGGAATTCTCTTTGCATTTCTTCCCCCAAGTTCCGACATTGTATACACATTATAACATTCGTATCCCAAAGGCTGGATACGTTCTAGGGCGTACTAGGGAAGAGATGTAGTTGTCCGTTGATTTCTTCGTTGAGTCGGAATGTCTGCCAGGCAGATGAGTATTACATGTTAAAGTGATGCGACCAATGCAGCGAGGAAGAATGCTACACATGTAAGAAGTGAGCAGTCGCAGCACTTCAGTGGCTGTTGCGGACACACTATCAATTACTCTAAATTGAATTAATGTAGTTATGAATAATTTTGATCTCGTCCATTGCCGTGTCTTGCTGTGGAGGATATAAGAGGTTATGTTGTCGTAACAATGAATGTTGCAGTCCACTAAAGATGGTAATACAAACTCTAGAAAGCGGAGACGATCTGGCGGACAAACAGTTCTCTCTGAAGTGGAGTTCAAGCAATCAGAGACTATTTGTAATAAAACAGTACACCACAACAACTTCAGCTGCGGGGTGGCAATATCTTCCGAACTACTTAGTCATTATAACATCGGACGTGTACTTGTGTGTTCTACTGTACTGTACTGTTGATGTTTTAAGGCCTTTCATATTGTATGTAACCGGGAGACAGACGTGACATTACAGGAACGAGAGAGTTGTTAGCTTGCATTCGGGACATGGTGGGTTCGAACCCTACCGAGATGGCTTCCTGTGATTTTCCATTTTCAGATCGGGGAAATGCCACTGCAGTACTCTAGTCAAGGCCACGGTTGCTTCCTTCGCTTAGCTATCCCATCGTCGCTGCAGAACGAATCTGAGTGTGTGTGCAGTTAAAAACCCACACAGGAA
Organism: Anabrus simplex; assembly: GCF_040414725.1. Lineage (NCBI taxonomy): Eukaryota > Metazoa > Arthropoda > Insecta > Orthoptera > Tettigoniidae > Anabrus > Anabrus simplex. Next base: position 219,830,991 of record NC_090279.1, on the reverse strand, counting down.
GGGCCATTTCCTGCGAGGGTGTGAGTTGAACAGCAGAATACAGTGAACGTTTGAATGCTGCTGGTGTACAGGACAGGAGAAAGGAAGAATGAACAACAGACCTCATACCGCCTCGGTCGACCACGGGAAGTCGGATAGGAGAAAAAACCCACCCTGTTACGTACGACGATGCTCAACAGATCACATGTCTTTTGTTAGGTCAGACTGCAAAGCGCCATTTTCTCGAGAAGTACTTCCCCGTTTTATAAAATGTAAGCACCGTGAATGTAACGATAGCTCGACAATGAGCATATCTTAACACTCATCGCACTTAGCTATCGGGTTTCTGCCACCTCATATCGTACCAGTACCTGAAATAAAGTGAATTCTAAAAAGTATTTTACCATAGATATGTCCCCCACACAATTTTGGTGGTGTTACGTATATTTTTGTATCTGAAGGACGCTAACTTTCAGCTTCATAGACACGTGTGGAAGCGAGCTCACCTGGCCTCACTTTGTTAATGGAGCTGGCCCGGGCGATGATCGATCCACTCGTAACCTGCCGCAAGCCGCTTTGCCTGACCCGCGCTTCTTGCACTTCGATGGGGGTGTAGCAGGGGGGTGACACTTCATAGGGAGCGTCCGAAGCAGTTCTGAGATGGGCCAATCGATCTCTGCCAACTAATGAAAACTAAAATTCTCTTTCAGAGGGTTAATTTAGAAGGCAGAAGTTGGCATTACACATTCAGTTGCGTGGTACAGCAAATTCAAAACACAACACCGTTATCGTTGCGCGCGAAGGGACCTTGGTCGTACGGTATGTAATAGTGTTTGTTAGACGAAAATTTGTTGAGATTCTTTCGCATTGAACGAGATTTTTGATCCCGTTTTTTGAGAGTATGGTGTGAAATTATAATTATGCGCGTTCTTAGTGTGAAGAAATAGTATTATGATCATGAACATACTTCACATTGAACTACCTAGCTGTTGCGAGTAAACGTCTGTGTGATTGTGCTTCTTACCTGCTGTTTAGAATAAATAAATTCAAAATATAAACTGTGTGCATTATGCTGTGTTTTACCTTCATCCTTTCCTTCTCGTGTTTTCCATTCCCATACATAAAAGTCGTGGGAAGTGTTCAACGAACGAATGAAAGAATGAGGTTATGTTAGATCGTGATTTAGGCAAGTATGGGCGTTTTGGAGTTTTATATGAATTGCATTAACATTTTCAGTAATCAATGTTGAATTTATCACTTAATAGATGTAAATTTACATTAAAATGCGAACGGTGAAACAACGATACAAGCTAGCGTTATAACAGTATTGCCAACATACAAATACGGTAATTGCAATTTACTTTTCAAGTAAAAGACACGAGAGAAGCTTTAGATACAACTTTCCTACCGAAATACAATCATCATCTCTATCACAACTAAAATTTTAACAAAGTAACAACTATCATCATCGTGCTTACTACGAGGTACTATCGTGGGATTTATTTCCTTATGTTGGCAGAGAGAGAGTGGCCACTGTAGCTTCCATGACCTGTTTTCTCAGCCAACTTTATTACACAGGAGTGACGGATCTATTTCTCTTAAATGATCCTTGGGGTGTAGCAGCCCCAACCAGTGTTTTGGTGGGCCGTCTAATCTGCTTTCCTCCCCTTCAAAAGCCAGCTCCTCTTCTTCATCGTAGTACTTCATACATTGCGCCAAACGGGAATTTAGTGTACCGGTACGAAACATGATAATTTATTATTCAGGAAACATTAAGAACCAGTATATTTAAAATGTCCTACCGCCAAAGAAATCAAAACTGTATCGTTGAATTATGGAAAATAAATTCTACAACGAAAATAGCTTACACATGTCGAAATTACGGTATGTTTAAAAAAAATCACTTGACCAACTAGAAAGCTACAAATCTTTTGGGAAATTTTTTGATACGCCGACTAGTAGCCCCAATAAAATAGTTCGATTTCTGACCGCGAGTATCTGCTATTCTGTGCGGGATGTGAGATTGTTCTTTATCAAAACCACCCTAAGAAATTATTGAAATAATCATGAGGAAACCATTGCCAAAGGCAGTATCCATTAGTTACAAACTCCCAAGGAATACATTGTACACGGCACTTAAGAACTGTTCCTTTTGTATCCCGTGGGTGAAGAAGCGCGGCAACAAGTAGGTAGCGTACCTAATTTCCATCGGATCAATCACCTTTATTATTATTATTATTATTATTATTATTATTATTATTATTATTATTATTATTATTATTATTGGTATCGCGCACAATGTGCATCAGTGTTTAGCATAGTTACAGAGTGATTTTGTTCTCGTTTTACAAAACTGTAAGTGATATCTGTGACAACTTTCACCACACATGAGTCACAAGGATCATGGAATCTTCATGACAAGCATACCGGGTCATCACATGTCTCAACTCGTAGTTACACTGCGTCCACGCCTTATCCGTCATGGCGTCAGTGGCATAAAACTCGCAATTCGTTTTTGTTCTCGCTTTCTTAACGCATTTTGGAGGGCAATCGTTGATGGTAGTAGCATATTACGGTATTTCTGATTTCTTGAATTAGATAGTCTTCTTCCGTTAGGACATATACAAGCCTCGATCGAGTGAATTATGAAACACCAAGTGTTCTCTTGAGAAATAAAGCCTTCTAGGGTTTCCAAATCACGTGTTTTTAAATGCTCCCGTATACAGTATAATAATTTCTATTCTACTTCTGCAGAACTGAACTCGGATACAACAGCACACGAACGTTTATGTATCTATATAGTGAGTTAATAATCTATCCTATCTATATATAATATATATATTATATAAAATAAGAGTTTTGTCTGTACATTGCTCAGTATTTGAAAGAATGGTATTTCTGTATCGCTCATGTCCACAGTAACAAGGAAATGCACTTTTTACTTTTCCGCAATTTCTGTCTGTCTGTATGTATGCATGTATGTACAAGATATCTTTAAGATTAATCATTTTAACAGTATTAACCTATGTAACATTCTCCATAACTCTAAATTATGAAAAATCGGCAATCAACGTCAATATCTTTTCCATAAAGTAGTATGTATTTCTACCGCAATTAGATAGGCCGCCAGCGCCACGTGTCGAGCTGTGTAACTACTCCGATTACAGTGCGTGGACCCGATTGACAAGGCCGGTAAGGAGCTAGCTAGAGCGACGCATCAAGTCGGCCGTGGACGAAAACAATGTTATTATTCTCCTCTCCGATAGGGTTCGCATGAATTGTAGCCACAGGGTAACCAACTGGTAACCACATTCAGCGAAAGAAGGCAATAGCGGTTGTTTGAAAGTAGAAATGGCGTGTGCTGGATGTGATTTCAGTATAAACGACATTTGTGTTTCGTGTACCGATCAGGTTAAATTAAAGGATTTTTTAACAACCCACGGAGTAATTAAGGCTTCTGTTCGCTGTGGATCGTGCGCTAAGGAGCTAGAAGTGAAAGTTTCCGGCACTTTTTACTTGCCGCAAAAGCACGTGTAATTTTAAGAGATTTGCGAAGGTGGGAACTTTCGCCTGTTTTGTGGCATACTGGTTATTAGGTAATAGGCCACAGTACCCTTTCATAAAACACAAACTGAAACTTCGTTCCGAAACTACAGTATATCAGACTGGTGCAGTAGTGGTGGGGACGGAGCAAGTACTGTGACGTCATTACTCGGTTAAACCGAGTACAACTTTATAGCGGTAAATTTAAACTTTATATTGACCTTCTAAGCTACAGTTTACATTTATAATGAAGATTATAAAGGGAGGGATGGGAAGGTTCAAGGCGCCTTGAACCTTCCCATCCCTCCCACCCTCCACTACTTACGTCATTCCTCTCCTCCGTATTCACCTACCCCTTTTCTGCTGATCTACTCCGCGCTACGCTCACTCCGTAAGTTGCATTCAATCCAGCAAGTTTGTTCCACGCAGCGCAAGGTGAGTCATCGTTTATATTTTCCGGTGCCTCGCTTCTTCTCTATCCGATTACCGCGTTAATACTATCTTCTCTCCCCAGGTTCATTGGGGTCCCTATTGAACTGAGACTTCTGTTCAACACAAAAAGCCTTTAATTCCACCATAGAACAGGTTCAACTTTGTCAATTTTAATCTGGTGCTAGTCTCATTGGACAATTCTTCCCTCTACGCAAAAGTGGAACTCACATCTACAACTTTCTAGAAGCATATACGTAGTTATATATGTCAATCGTGCAACAGAGGAGCAACTGCCAACCTGACTATCTCATCAAGGGTTTTTACGTGACTTCACAAGATTTTACTTGTCATTGTGAACACTTCTGCTACTTTTATCATTATTTGCAAATACGGTTTTTTCACTTTTATCTGTCATTCCACCACCATCCCATCCTTTTAGATCCTCTCATTTCTCCATACTATTTTTTATCACTATGTCTTTTACTGTTGTAATTTGGCTAGGCTGATGATGGTCCACAGTGGACCGAAACTAGTACCATTTTAATGTCATTGTAATGTTTTTGTAAAAACATCACATGATTTTTTAGTATTGAGAAGGTGGAATATTAAAATTTTGTATTTACTTTAAGCATAGTCTCAACTCAATACGGAACCTAACAATGAAGTTTATTACTTTTAACTCATATAATGTCAAACATTTCATTTATAACTATATGCTAAGGAGTTAAATGAAAAATCTGTTAAGATAACATCAATAATGGAAATAAGTAAAGTATACAAATGAACTCAATTCTTCATCTTGTGACAAGCATTAAAATCAAGACACAACATGTTGTACACAGAGAGTAAGGGAAGTACTGTTAGTGTTCTGTATTGCATGGAATAGGTGTTATATAGGAGGAATTTCCATTCAGGAATATCAGAGTTTCAGCTCGTTTTGCAGAAAGCGACAACCTTCGGTCTGAAAGAATTTGTGCAGCGCATGAAAACACCTCCTATGCGGGCACAGACGTAGCAGATACGCTAAGGTAAGCAAGTGCAGGTTCACTTAAGGGTCAATGAATATTGAATTTTCAAGACCGCACTGTAATCGAAATCGACTTGCAACCTATTAGGTCGTGCTACATACATTTAGTACGCGTCGAAGAGATGTTAAGTACAGAAAAAAAATTGCAAACCGGACACCAGTTTGATCCGAACCCACAACCTCCCGAGTTAGCGTTGGTAGCTCTACCAATTGAGCTATGATGACCCTGTTCTTTTTTGTGCTGTTGGAAAGGATCTAAGCTACAGCTCTGGCTCTATTATCTACAACCCTCAGTGACTGCATGTCTTCGCATACAAAAGTAGCCAAACTCCTATGCAACTTATTTTTTTCCTGCACTGTCTCATCCATACGTAGGAATGGAATTACTTTCACGATGTGCAACTGTATTTGTACCGTGTCCTTACGATGCGCCCGTTTTATGTGATTCCATAAATTTGACGTTCCTTTACCTGCAAAATAGATTTGATTGCAACTTTTACAAGTAGCGGATTTTCTACCTGGACTGCTAGTAAAATACTGCCATGCTTGGGAGGACTGTCATGGCATTATTGCTTCTCTCTTATTACAAACATCGGTAGAAAATATAGCGCAACAACTTTAAACAGAGATATATGTAGTATAAGAAAACACAAATAGAACAGACGTCTCAGTCTGGAGTCTAAACAACAGAACAGTGGTGTTGCGAGTGTAGCCTGGCTGGAAGGTTTACTGAAGCACCCGCAGCGCTGTACAGAGTATTCGAGTTGAATCGGTGCTCCGCTGTGACGTCACGTAAACCTGAAAAACCGAGTTACTTTACAGTTCTACTCGCTCTGTCCCCACCACTATGATGCAGCTGCTGCAGGGAAGTGTGTGTTGACTGGGCCGAAAAGAATTCCACTCCTATAAGGAGGAGTCGGTTCTATTGTGGAAATACACGAGGCCAAATTCGGCAAGAGAAAATACAACCGCGGCTGTAGAGTTGACTCACGAACCAGGTACGGAACATTTACCATAACGTTACATTGACCATTGTTTGTTGTGATGTTCTTAGTCTCTTATGCTGCCACTCATCTCCGATAGATGGGATTACAGCTGCGTACCGAGTATAACAACCTGACTGAATATTGGAGGGAAATAGCTGGGGAGTTAGAAAACTTTCTTCTTCAGCATCTCATTCCTCTGGTTCATATATTTTCTGATACTGCTAGTACGTAACACACTGGTTCATCATAGTATTCCAGCTATTCGATCCCTACTCTGACGCGCTGTTTTGAATGAGCAGTGTGCACACATAAGGCAGAGGCTCACTTAGTAGTAGTAGTAGTAGTATGACCTGGTCTAGAATTACAATTTAGGCCTGTTGCAAATTATAGCACCACAATTCACTAAATAACACAAAATTCAACCCTAAAAAGAGCCGTTGCTTAAGAAAAGCATCTTCCTCTTCACTTCTATTAAATTCTACATTCATTTTATTCCAAATCAGCAGTGAAGAGGGGGTTTCTCCTCTGGCTTGGAAGAAGAATTTGCCTCCAAGTCAGATAGTTCTTTCTGTCGCCAGTGTAGTGAATTGAGATTTTCCAATTTATCAGGTAGTCTTAGGAAAGACATTAGTAAAAGGGCATAGTTTTTGTCCTGGGACTCTCCACTACTTGAACCCCTTCCACCAAAAAAAAAGATGAAGAGTGTTCACGGAACACAACTCTCTGCGGCTTGGTCATTCCAGCTCTGGAACTTTGGATTGTTAGATCGGCAGCTTTTTCCTGTTTGTTAAAAGTGAGAAAATCCGTGGTTTTTCATTTGATTGAGTATTTCATATGAAAGCATTACTTTTAATCGCGCCATTCCTACTGACGTCATTGTAATGACCTATGTTCATTTCAGTTGCGAAAACTCTTAAGACAGTCTTTCTGAGGACGTAAAAAGGCAGGTCGAGATTGAGTGTCTGCCATTATTATGAAAACTCCCCAACTTGATTGTGATTGATGGTAGGTAAGCGGGCCTACCGTTACAATGAAAACTCCCTAACCCAGTCTTCATATGAGAAGAGACGTTTGGTGACTTCCCCGTCGTTTCTAAGGTAACATTAAGAGCTATGGAATTTAATACAATCTTGCTCACAACATGTACACTACCTAACCTGCAATTCTGTATACAATGTAGAATTCCGTAGCAAAGCACGGGTACATCAGCTAATATTATATAAATCCGGTCTCCATGAACTTGAGCCATGCTTCTTACTTCCCGCATCCGTTGCTCAACTCTCTATATTGTTAGGTACTCGGGGCTTTGTGAAGGTTTCATTTTCCTACTTCTTATTAACCTCCGCATCGTTTCAACGAAGCATTTCCGTTTCTTCCTGCAACATAAGTTAAGGGCTGATAATCACCTGAAACGACACTACAAGCTGAAGTTGGTGTTTGAATGTGATTGTGCAGCGTAGAGCGTAGTGCATACAACTATAACCTTCACCCCGTCAATTTTAAAACCTCTTGCTGTAGTGCGGAGCCATTTTGCTCCATATTCACAATATATTGCAAGTATTTCAACATGCCTTCAAACGTGATGCTTTGAGGGTAAGAAGATTGCCATTCTTTGGAACATACTGTCATTTTGGAATATTGTTAGTTTATTTTCTTGATGAATGAAGTGCCTTGTCACACCCACAGTCTTCTGTATGTACCAAAGAGAATATACTTATACAAACCAAAGGTGATGTCATTGTCTACATGATGTAAGTATAGTCACATCACGATTGTTTATCTATTTCGTTCTATCATATTATTCCGTTTCTTTTTACGTTGTTTAGTTCTGTCAGCCTCTGCATAACTTTTATGTCCGATTCCGGGGAATTGTTTCTTCGAAGCCAGGTAAGACGCCAACTTCATTTCCTAGCCAGAGTCGCGAATTGTTCATTTAACAATATTACATAACCCCATAGTCATTGTATATTCTGCAGACTTTTATTACTTACATACTTCATTTATGTCATTTTGGTGGATCATTCAGTCAATAATTACACACATTCCTGTTGGTCGAAACCACTGCCTGCTCATTAAAACATTATTAACATGGCACTGAATGGAACAGTGAGTTTACAAATACCGATGGTAGGCGGCAGCACCAAATGGCCCCAGTGCTGTCAGAATGAAATAGCAGAAAATAGGCTAGTACTGTGCTTCTTTTTAATGAAAGGGATATATCATATGGGATTGTATTTGTTAGAGGATTGCTTCTCCGAAAGATTACGAATATGGACAGAGATCAGAATTAATATAGTCACCTTCATGTAGTATATTAGATAGGTCTCCAGGAGCGATGAAGTTTGGAACAGGTATTTCACCGTTAATAAAGGAAAGATTGCAAGCAGAATGATCTGAAGAAAGTTTGCTCTCTTATTTGCAACGAAATGGCAGTCAAAGAGCGGTGGCTCTATAATAATGAAGAGGACAGATCCTACGGACTTGTCGAAGCAGAGGGAGTCTATAAAGAAGAAATTGGAATAAACCCTCAACTCGCCAACAAATTGCTGAGATTTGTAATTCATGGATTGTCGAAGAAATTTACGGTTCCACCTGCCTACTTCATGGTGAAGGCATTACAAGGAAGTGAATTTTCCTCCTGGTTCAGCAGGTTTTGAAGGCTGGATTCTACGTTATTCATCTTGTAACGGGCAGGCATAGAACAAATTCTCTCATGTTCAAAAGATTTGGTGACGGACAATTAAGTCGTGTGGTTCAGCCATGCGACAGTTTCTGCCAATATGTTGATGAGATATAAGAAGCTCCAAAGCTCCCAATAATTGAAAAGAAAACTTGCCGAAGAAACACATCAAGCTATTATCATTGTCCGACTGCTTGGTTGAATGGTCGACGTTGAGTTCTTTGGTTCAGAGGGCCTTGGGTTCGATTTCCGTCTAGGACGGGTGTTTTAATCATTTTCTTGGCTCGAGGACTGTGTATTTGTGTCCCTTGCAACACACTTCTCTTCAAATGCAGACAAAACACCAGACTACCAACCACCATAGAAACACGCAATAGTAATTACGTGCCTCCATATAGGGTTGGCACCAGGAATGGCATCTGGCCGTAAAACGTGGAAAAAATCCACATATGGGTGACACAGTTCGCACCCCACAGGTGAGGGAAAAGATTACAGTAGAGTCTCGATTATCCGACCTAAACGGGACCTGGACTATGTCGGATCACCGAAAATGTCGGATAATACAGAATAACTTTGAAAATGAACTGAAACAGGAAGGCTATACGCTAGTACTATAACGACATGTTTTACGGTACTCTATTTATTGAATTATAATTGTACAGTACATGCAGTATTGAACGAAAACATTCCAGATGTCTTACGAAAAGAAACTTTTCTCCACAGATATTAAGCTGCCTAATGCCGTGCCGTTTTTTTCCACCGATCAAGCCACCCAGCACTGGCGGGAAAATTAGGGTCCCTTTCATTAAACTCCTTCTAGAAATACACAGCCTTTAACTGCAGAATGGGGCCAGATATTGGCAGGCCCTTTTCCCGGTGTTGAGATAACCAAAGAAATAGTGCTTCACTTACTTTTTCGTACTCACATTGTTTCATTGTTTTTCTCTGCTCTGGTAGAGCACCACTTTTCAATTTCTTCCCTCTGTTTTTTCCAGTCTCCCACTGCAACACATCCAACACCATAATCTGAAGCCACATCTTGAAGAATTTCCCCTTTGTCCAGTCTCTTTAATGCACTCAACTTGTCTTCCATAAAAACAATCACTTTCTTCCATTTACTCGCTATACTCACAGAGGATATGAAAACTATAACATCCGCACCCAACCAATACTACAATGAACAATGACTGAAGACTCACTGCACCTGTCCTTGAGCAAAGAAAACCGTCCTACCGCCACTGGTCAGGCCAGTGTTTGTCCCATGGTCGCACCCTCCACAGCGGGTGTGCCTGAATTCAGTCTCCACCAAAAGATCAAATTAAGTCTACCAGTGTCGGATAACACGGAATGTCGGATAAGCGAAGGTCGGATGAGCGAGACTCTACTGTATCTACTTCTTCTTTCATTGTTCATCTTCTACAAAATGACGTGCTGACACAGGCCTTTCAGGGTGACATGACTGACTCACGGGCTGCTCAGGATTCCGTAAAGAGAATTCTGAAATCCGGAATTTTTATGTTCGCCGATGGTCTAGCAAAATGCACAATTTTCTGCCTCAATATCCTCTTCCAGACTTGACTAAAGAGAATCAATGGTATCTGATTTACTGGAAGGTGTTCGTAAGTCCCCTGAATCAGTGTGTGTCACTTTGGTAACAGCAGTGTGTGTGGTTATTTGGTGCGTGTAATCCAAGAAGAAACTGAATGCAGTATGTGCTTGAATAATGTTTACACCTCAGTTAATGCATCCCTATTGATGAACTTGATCAGTCATTCGGATACGCCTGTGATATCTCCAGCCGCTATTTACTGGCCTAATTACGGAGCTATATGAATTTGTTGAGGTTGCTGAACTCTTTGAGTAATTTAGAGTGTGTTAGTTACAATAATCACCAGGAACTTGCTTCACAAACTGTGGTGGCCAAAACTATGGAACCCTTCCTTAATAATGTGGGGAAGTATAATAAAGACGAAGTTTCCAGATTTTCTTTCCGTCGAAGCGTTTTTTTTTCGAGAAGTTCTGAAGATATAAATCTCTAGAGCACTACTTTATAAGTAAACTCTTTCCATTTTCTACTTATTTTCAAAGTTTCAACTTCGCTTACGTGCTTATCTACCTGTATTCCCGCAATAACTAGGGCCATTTGGTGCTGCCATCTACTGGCAAGTCATGTTACACGTTTGAGTATGGAATGAGCAAATGTTGGCCGGCAGTATAATAGAGGTGATCAGTAGATTGTGTGCCAGGTATGGGGTGAGAGCATATGATGCTCTCGATGGAGACTTTAAGCCTTGCGCCAGCATTAGGTTTCACCCTCTCCCATCCTACTATCACATATCACGTCATTCATTTTGTCTCATCGACTTCTCTGATGACTTTGATGTCGCTACAAAGATTAATTTCACTTCATATCCGACCCCATACAGAAATGGGCAATGGGTTGGACATGCAAGCAGACGTGCGGTCTAGGGGTAGCTCTTAAATGGAGGCTCCGGATTATGTTACCGAATAGGTCAGGGATTTGTACCTTCATCCGAGGGCTGGTTTGAGGTCCACTCAGCCTACATGAGAACATCAAGGACCTATCTGACGAGATAGCGGCACCGGTGCACAAAGCCAAGAATAACGGCCGAGTGGACTAGTCGCTCTGACTTGTATATGCATGCTTTTGGGCAGCAGTTGCTTGGTAGGCGCAGGCCCATCAGGGCTGTCGAAGCAGTGTTTAGTTTTGTGGTTATTACTATGAAAATTGGGAGGTTGTGGCATCCCTTGTCCACCAAGGGCATCCATCCTTTGAACTACAGTTCTACAGCGGAGGAAACTTCTGGCTGACAAACGCAATGCTAGGAGAGAGCATATGAATAGCAGAAGTATCAACCCTCAAGGACACTGTGTGTCTACATTGTGCAAGAGTCTGTGGTTCCAGGATTCGATTATACAGCCATGTGATTTGAACTTTATCTTTGGAAGACAATCATACTTATTGAGTGATAGCCTAATAAATAATAAAATAAACTATGATCATCTCTCCTTTATTCTTCATCTGTAGGAGAAGAAGATACATTCAAGGTATCTCTTGTCTGGGTGACTCACGTGGGTTTTTTTTAAACTAGTGGGAGAAGAATAAGAATAATAATGTAATTATTATTATTATTATTATTATTATTATTATTATTATTATTATTATTATTATTATTATTATTATTATTATTATTATTATTATTATTATTATTATTATTGTAGTAGTTTGCACTTTCTGTTTTTGTGCCAGTCTCATCCCTTGTTTTCTTCCCATCCCTAGGGTAAGGTTCCTCTTTTCCTCCTGATTAGAGTTCCTAGGGGACGGTTATCAAGTTGCACTGTTCTTCCTCTTAAAACAATAATTACCACAACTACTCTCCCTTAGTGTTAATCGTTTTACACATCCTCTGTTCCAGTAAGTACTACGAGAAGGACTCGCTGGTGGCTGATCCTGACTATGGATCCATACTCAGTTCACTTCTGGGTGAGTATTCACACTGATAATGTTAGGGTGGTATTATATCAAGTTAAAAGTTAAAGGCGTTACCGGCACGTACTGCGGATTGTATCGAACAAGGATTCGGCAGTGTTATCGCGAAAGCAACAGAGCACTGTCTCACGATGGGCCTGTATTTCTGGGATTACCCACACTATTAATTGCTGAAATCTCAATAGATTTGTAGAGGTTCTCTCTCACTGGAGGACTCCTTAATTGTTTTACGAATTAACTTCCCTTTGGTGGTGGATGTATGTTTATGTATATTTTCTGCTGGTCTTAAGACTTCGCTAATGCTCTTCAACATATTCTTCTTCTTTTTCTTGGTAGTCTCTTGCTTCCAATTCTGTACAGTTAAAGAGGTTTAGAACATTCATGTTTACTTTGTAAGCAGATCGTTAAAGATATTTGATTTATTTGTCTTATTACACAGAGATTATTAAAGAAATTTAAATAATGAAGCAATGGCTGTGAGAAATCATAACATGTAAAATTACAAAACTACACTAACTGTTACCAGCCGCAGCTGGACCTCGTCAGATAAGCCGACAAAGTCCTCGATACAGACATTGAATGCTCTCTTGTCACACTCCAAAGAAATGTGCTGAACAGTCTGGTTCAATGCTCTGCAGTCACAGCACAGGGACGGTTGTGTACTCCACTCGTTAAGTAGCGAACCATATCTTGTACGGCCTGAAATCAAAGTAGTTTGTTGGAGATCAAAGCATGAAAGAGGATTCTTCTTATTAAACAAAGGAGCCATGCCGAGTGCCACTCGTCCGTTCCATTGTAGGCTCGGGAGGACCTTGACTTTGAGGCAATGGAATCTCCCTGTGGATTGGGAGGGACAGATTCCGGGGAACTTTGCTGAATCAATGAAGCAGATTATAAACATATAGGCTTATTAGCACCAGGGTGAAGGAAGAATGTCTCTGTTTGATCCTCCTTCACAGAATATGCTATTGGCCAGTCTGCCACAGCAGAACAGTTCGACTTCTGCAGTAGAGAACAGATGCCTGAAGAGGACTTGTGTGCTCCATTTATGAAGGAATCTACAGAGACAGAGCTGTGCAGGGAAGACAGCTTCATATTGTCAAGTGCATGGAAACCTGTCCATAAATATAACCATAGCATCACCACAGCACTATGCAATGACCTCAAGAGGCCAATCAGTTTGTGATTCACTCAACAGACTTCCATTACACATTCTGTGAAGCATTCCTCTGCTTACTGTCAGCATTGGTCTGATGAAAGCAAATGAAACTTGTTTGTTTGTTAAAGATTTCTGAAATATATACATACATGGCTTTAATTATGATAATGAGCCAGTTGTGTACTTCAGAGCTTGTAAATCAGCAACTGTGGGTCATTTGGGCGAACTGAGTCATAGACTTGCAGGTTTTTATGAGTGTAGTCCTTAAAAAAAGAATTACGATTGACTTTGTTAATTGTATAATGGAAGGGTTTGATTTGATGTCAGTCCAACATTTGACAGTACTTCTGTTGTATGGTATTGCAAATCTTAAGATTCCTGGTTTTCTATTGGTCTGTTTGAAATACCAATTTTCCTACTTGCGTGGCAGTGGCAGAAGCAGTAGATGGTATTACAGTCGCAGCAATGAATGATGGTTTCTCCTTCACTGTACCTTAAACTTATATTTCAGTAGAGTGGTCCAGAAGGAACAGTCTGTGCTTGCCCCAAGTTGGGTTTGATCACAGAAAAATTGTTTAACACCAGGTTGCTACACTTTACTACTTTTGTCGGTGCCTTAACGTCAAATCCCTTTTTTTTCTAGTGCTGGACAATCACATTCCCTTGATTTCACAGAATTTCTCATCACATGCCACGTAACATGAGAGCCTTTACCAGAGTAGCGTGCTACAGTGAACAGCCGGAGGAATTAAAAGCAGACCAAACACAATTTTGCCAGTCGAAAGGGGAATGCTTGGTGGGCAAGAGAAACAATGTTCTGAACATGCAAGAACGACTTCAGTAAAAGGAAGTTGAATGTACAGGAAGAGCAATTGGTGTTACCACAATATCTAGGAAGGAAAAAGAAGAATACCCTTGACAAGACTTCCTGCAGTAGGAGCAAGAGATGATGGTTGACGTATTTGACATACATGTTGTGGATATGGTACAAATGTAAGCATTGGATTATGGGAAAATAAGTCTGAAGGTTTCTTATATGCTTTTTTTGTTTAAGAGTACCAAACGTTGTAGTCACTTTTTAGAACTTGTTTTAAAGATGTTTCTCTTTACATTTAAATATTGTTATTGCAAATGCTTACAGGGTAACTTAAATATGATTGATTTTACAAATCCATTTTAATTTTTCATCAGTCTTTAACAGTTTATAAAATCTGGCTTGAAAGCTAGGTGTTTGGCAATACCCTGGTCTCCTCGATATTTAGTTTGTGTTCCTCTACCTGCTGTAAGTGGAGCTTCTGGCCTTGTTTCCTCTTACTTGTGCTAAGCTCCTCTGACTCTTACGGTATGTTTATGGAAACAACCGGACCTGTACTTCCATACATCACTTTAGACCCTCAAACTGTTGTTGTTTTGCACGGTAAGTTACTGAAGTAACTGTAATCAGTTTTCTATTGCAGAAATATATGTTCTTTCCCAGAAATCACAGTCACAGGGGAGAAAGCAAAACTTATCAGATGCGCTCAAGAGATGTTTGGAACAAAAGTAAACCTTCAAAAAGAACTACTGTGCTAAAATAAAAAATAAACATGTTCATTCTAATGATATTACAGCGTACTGGCCTTCGGTTCAGAGGGTCCCGGGTTCGATTCCCGGCCAGGTCGGGGATTTTAAACTTAATTGGTTAATTCCAATGGCACGGGGGCTGGGTGTGTGTTGTCTTCATCATCCTTTCATCATCACCACGACGCGCAGGTCGTCTACAGGCGTCAAATAGAAAGACCTGCACCTGGCTAGCCGAACCCATTCTGGGATATCCCGGCACTAAAAGCCATACGACATTTCATTTTTCGCCACTTTATTCTCTAGAAAAAAGGAAGACTTTATTTTCTTTTTTTCTGGAAAATGTAATTGTATTTTAATGAAAATTATGATGTTGGCTTTTTTTTCCCCCCACTTTGAAATCGAAATATTTGCTTGAAAGTATTAACAGAGGATGGTTGCTCAGTGATAATCACTACCACTCCTTACTCTTATATTAAACTACTAGAAGTGTTCTCTTCCAGTGGGTCCCTGTGCACTGGATTTCTCGAAGACAAAGACTCAGGACCACTACTGGACAGACCCGCCGGCAGACGAGCTGGTGCAGAGACATCGCATCTCTAGTGGACACGCAACGCCTCCCTCCTGCCGACGTCCCGCCCTCAACTTCCGGCGCTCGCTGCACGCGGTGAGCAGCGAAGAAAGCCACCGTGGAGCCAGTCCCATCTCGGCCAAGGACTACGTGGAGTCTCTCCACCAGAACAGCCGCGCCACGCTGCTCTACGGCAAGAATAATGTGCTCGTCCTGCCGGTGAGCTGTTTGCTAGTTATTGTGGTTGTCTTATTCTGGAGTATGAAAGGGGAAGGTCATATTAAACTGTCTTGACTAATCTTAAATAAAGTTAACTGGCAGTCAGTAATACTTATTACAGGTTTTGCCCTATTTTAAGGACTTTTTTAGAATAACATTATAAATGTTAGTCATTGTTAACACTATATATGCACTAATACAGCTCACTTGTTTTATATAAAACACTGTCTAATAAGCAGTTCTTCAAGTTCTAATACTTTAAAGCAGATTAAATTAAAATAGTGAAATGCTGAACTTTCCTTTCAATATCCTGCTCTAAAATTGTATATATCAATTTCAAGTCCAAACCTCACGTCTGATAGTACTTATAAATGGCAATGATTGTGAGGCTCTGAAAATGTTACACAATATTGGATAGCTTTGACAGTGTCACAAACTCTTGGCACAGATCCATTAAATGTAAAGAATTCTTGGTTGGGTATGAATTAAAGCAATTGGTTGAATGTTTAACAGTGCATTGGCACTGAAAACTGATGCTTTTGATTCAACATTTTAATACCAGTCTAAAGTTAACAGGTTATTGCTGGAATTCTCTGAGACATATGCTTAAAACAGAATAGCACCTATGTACTGATATTCAATTTGCAGAAGGACCACACGGAGCCAATGCCAGGTTACTTGTCACTGCATCAGACGGCTCATTCCCTCACCATCAAGTGGACACCCAACCAACTGATGAATGGCTACACAGAAGCTGATGTCCAGGACAAGAGGTGGGCAGCCTTGTGGCTCTTCTTTGTTTGACTCCTTTGTCTGTGTTGAGTGTACGAGGTCTCTTCATAAAAATAACATACCTGTTATGACCATACGCAAATTATATTTATAATTAAACACGAACACCTTGCTTACACAAATACTGTATTGAAAAGTGTCTCACGATACACTGACATAAAACAACCTCAACAAAGAATAACACAGTTTCTATATAAATGCTGTGATCAACACGCGCACATTCTACTGGGATATAACAGTCTCCCACACTTATTTTGAAGAAGAGAATTTGGTGATCATTTAAGTAACATAGTCCTTAAGGTATTGCGGCGGATGCGTGTCCTATCTGGTCGGCAGGTTAGGTTTGGGGCTGGAGGTCCGTTTTCTTCTGCTTCAAGTCTTCAATTTTGCATGTCTTCTTCTGCCTCGAGTCCTTGATTACTCCTAGGGATTGGCTCATTGATCCAGTCAGTGAAGATGAAAGGTTGTTTATATTTAGGATGTTCTTCTTGTTGACTTGGGCCTAATTTCTGATCAGTGATTGTTCCTGTCTTCTTCGGAACCTCCGTCCTAAGTATTTGGTCAATATGTCTTTTGAGGCTATAACCATCGTCTAGCTGAATCTGGTAATGTAAATAACTGAACTTTTCAATGACTACTCCATACTTCCATGACATTTTATTTCCTTCATAGAATTTCACTTGGACTCTGTCTCCCACGCTTAGATTGCGATGTCCATGAGTCTCCTCTTGATTTCCTTCCTGTTTGATTGGGCGAATAACGTCTAGTTTGATCCGTAATGGTCTGTTCAGGTACAGTTCAGCTGGTGATTTTCCACAATCTAGAGGGGTGGCATGATATTTCAGAAGGATCTCTTGCACTTTTCTGGATATAGACAAGGGCTCATTCGACATGGCTTTTAGTCAACGTTTTAGCGTCTGGATGTTTCGCTCAGCCATTCCGTTAGTTGCTGGATGGGCAGCTTAATGAACACATATGAAGATCTATACATTCATCTAGACCAACTTGTAAAGAAAAATGATAACCTTAATGAGGCCGTAGAATATCAGAATCCATTATTTTATCAAATTCTAGTATATTTGAAAATGCTTGAGAAAGATAACGAAAAAAGAATTGGAATTTCTCCTCTTACAGATAGCCCTACAACTTATTCCTCCTCAGTTGAAGCTATAGGTGAAAGCAAGGAGGTTCTTGACACACCTATATCCCCCGCTCCTCCACCTCCTCAGGTGCAAGAGCAAGGAAGAACGCGTCATCAATATTACACCAGACACAAAACTGTGAAAGAATGACAGGAGTTACTGTTCCAAAGGAAAGCAGGCTTAATAAGAATTGACAACTAGGAATTAGTTATATTTTCATCTGCATTAATAATAAGAGCCACACTGTGATATCTGGATTTCTTCATTTCGACAATTACTTATAAATTGTATAATTTTTAATTTATGAATTTACCTTTTTTCATGAATTATTAAGAAAAGAATATTCATTAGGACATATTCTCTATGGAATATTGTACAAGTGTTTCCTTGACAACTGCTTTCAATTGTAGAAATAATTTATATATTTTCTCTTGAGTTATTTGTTTGTTTTAATGTTGTCAATCTTTTGTTAATTTTAAGGACACTTCCTCTAAAGCATTACTTTGTCAATTTATATATTTTTCATCTAAACAGTGATGTGGCTGAAGATGTTGATAATATACGAAACATTTACCACTTTTATCCATTAAATTGCATTAAGCAATCATTGTATCGACTAGGTGGAAAATAAATAAATACTTAATTGTGAAGGAAAATGCTTTTCGAGCTGAAATCCAAGATGCATCGCACATTGTCAAGACGAGCTGCACTATACTGTACCGAGTGTTGGCCTACTCACTCCATGTCATGGAAATGTTAATGCTTTGAAGAATGCTGGAGGTTTCTCTGCATGAGCACACCAGTAACACAACCATTAGATAACTAGCAGAGGAAATGCAAGAATGGAATCTTTATTGGCATGGAAGTTTCTTACGAGCTGTTTTCAGCTCAGCTTCAGTCTTGCTATTGAAGGCCAGAGGCAAGAGCTAATTTAAGGTGGACACCATGAACGTTACCTTCTTCACTGGCGTTATTCCCATCAGGCTGCAAGGTCTGCCTTCCTACATCTTGCCCTCCACTTCATATCTTCCCAGAGACTACCCATCGAGCATTTTTTTGGTTGTCCTCAGAGTCACTGTCCATTGGTGCTAAGTTCAGGTGTCCGTTTTGCAATAGATTCTCCATCAGTTCTGGCTACATGCCCATAGCAGTGCAGTCTCCCCTCTCTCATGTCAGTCGGTATTGCGGAGATCTGGAGGATATTCCCGACATCTTCATTCCATGTAACAATTAGCGTCCATCATCACAGGCCAACATCCTGCCCTCTAGAGTGCTATTGGATGAATGACCATGAGATATACCGTAGATTGTAGATAGAGAGGAATCTTCTGGTCACAAACTACACTTCAGCCATCCAACCGTTAACGCTTGGGCATTAGTACTGTATCATTGTCAGTTTTCAATATACCTAAAAGTTGAAGATTTCACCAGCGGTATACCATCAACCATGGTCGTGTCATCTGTCTGGCTGCCACACTGATGTGTTCAGTTTTTGTCAGGTTGAGCCATAGTCCTAATTAGTTCGCTGGTTGACCAGATGTTCGAGCCTATTCCAAAAATCCCTAGCAAACATCACATTATCAGCATACAGTAATGCTGTGAGTCACTGAGTCCATGCATAAGATGAATAACAATGGGGCCAAGGGCGACCCCTGATGAATGCTGAATGGCTCAGCAACACAGCAAACAGAGCCTATAGAAGATTTGCATTAGTGCCATGAACGCTGACCTATGAACCCAAAATGAATTTATCCTATAAGCAGACACTTGCCTCAAGGGGAAGATGATGAAAATAATCATAATAATGCATATAACCTGTCAAATTAATGACCTTAAAACATGCCAGAATATGGACAGAGTGGAGTTAGGCCTAGAAAGAAGTGGCTGCCTGAGAGAGTTGCCATGTCTTGCTCTATGTAAAGTGATCAGTCTGCAGTGAAAGCTCACAAAGTTAGGTTGCTATTACTTGTTTAGTGCTAGGTGATGTTTGATAACATCTGTTACACACACTCATTTTAAAACACTATTAGTGATTGTTAGCAGCCTGGGATGCAGAATACACTATTAGCTGCTGAAACTATTATAATCTATTTGTATGTACAACTTCACACACTCCGTTAACCTGCTGCATCTGACACTATGTGCTGGTCGACCCATCAGTAGTTTCTTGAACTACTGCCAAACCCACAATGTTAGTTTCATTATCACATCGACACATCAACATCTGTTGATAATCTTAACCATGATAGGTTAAAATGATTGTATGATCCGTACTGACTTAGTTTGAATGTAGTATAGAAATATGTAAGATCTTGTCAATACACCTATTAATGGAAGAAAATTATTATCTTATTAGTTTTCTTCCATTAATAAGTGTATTGACAAGGCTGATTCAAATATAACTATCTTAAATATTTCTATACTACATCAACATCTATCGCAATCCTTTTGAGTTCCTGCTCTATTAACGTGTACTAGAATCGTCGAGTTTGCACTTCTCTTTATGCACTGTGTCTACAGCCTCAGGAGTCCCTTTCACAGCTTTGGAGACAATAATTCTTCTTTAGTGGTATAGCATGATCAAAGATTGTACAGTATATGTTCTTTGTGCACCGTGAATGGACCACTTCAATATAGAACTACAGTTCTGTTAACCAGCACAAGAAAACATCAGTTCACTCTGTTTGTGGTGAGTAATATCCAGACTCATCAGACGCCTAATGCAGACAGTCAAGAGTTATACAAGACAAAGAACTTAACATATACCTCATTTATGCTAGGGACATTTAATATCCAATTTGTTCAGTTTGTGCTTTTTACAAGTTCTAAGTAGAATCTGGTATGTAACTACTGTAATCTTACTTTTTTAGTCATTTGTTTATTTTATTTGCACGCTGTTATTTTAATTTATTTTTTCTTCTGTTGCGGCAGACGAGGTAGTCTGCCAGTGAAAACCGACCACATCCTAATAAGGCGAAACAGTTTCAGACGGTCGTCGACGCACACGCAGCTCTTGTAAGTCTTACTCATGGTTCTTACGGTGGTGGGCTTGTCCTGGTGTGTACTGCAGAACTCTTTCTTTCGTCTTCAGAGAATCAAAGTGGCCATAATTCTTTGTAAGATACAAACATGAGAACAATTTGAAGAAAGATGGATTGATAGGCCAAATGTTTACACATCCAGAATTTGTTGAGTTGGTTTGTTTCCAAGACACAAATTAGGATTATTTGGCATAAGTTGAATGACCTGCATAAGCAGAAATGTATCAGGAAGAAGAAGAATGACATAAGTATGAATTTCTCTTAAATCTGCTTAACGTTGCATCGACACAGATAGGTCTTGTGCCGATGATGGGACAGGAAAGAGCTAGTAGTGGGAAGGAAGCAGCTCCAACATTTGCCTGGTGTGAAAATGGGAAACCACGGAAAACCATATTGGGGGCTGCGGACAGTGGGGTTCATACCCACTATCTCCGGAATGCAAGCTCCCTGCCACTTGCTTGGGGTATGAATAGTTAATGAGTACAAGGAGGGTTCGGACCGTCAGATCTGATCCACTCTTGTGCAGGTGTTGCCAATGATTAAGTTCCTTGTCTTACAATAGTCAGGGAGGAGATGGAATTTAGTGATTGGTACAAATCCTGTTAAGAGCAATCAATGTTTTCCTTAGTAGGTCAAAACACGGTGCACAGCTGTTTCTTTTTAAACAAGATCTGAGCTGGGGGCTGGTGTTCAAGCTCCATGGTTCTCTGTCCAACTGATGATCTGCCAATCATGGACCACTACCAGTTAAAATTTTTTTCCTGTCTGTCCATGGCTTTCTGATTTTTGGCCTTCGGTTTTAAGTCCTTCCACAGAATTTTAAGTTAGTCTTCATTGCGTTTTCCAACACTCGAAGCGCTGAATTCTTCTGTCATGACTTTCCATCCATTTCTTTTCTTATCCAGCATCTTCATGTCTTGTTTCTTACACTCATAAATCTTCATTATCTCTACTGACAAGCATTTTTACCTTTTTTGTTTTTCACACATAACCTTATCCATTTAAATTTCTTTAAAGAAAACACAAAAACATAACACTCTGCAAGTAACAAACGCTACTTCTATAGTAGTAACGAAAATATTAAATTGTACTTGAGCTCTCCGATGTTACTTCCGGAGTAAATAACTCTTGTAGTTTTACTTCTGTTGTATGGACTTCTTTAGTAGACGCTACTTCTGGAGTGATTTACTTCGAGATTGTGCACGCCAAGCAAAGAGTGTATCAAAACTCAAAACTCAGTGGCAAGACTTGCGGAATTGATGCCTCGTACAGAGAGAAGAAAAACGAAACAGTACGGCAACATGGGTCTGAAAATGCAGAGTTGTCAAACCTTTGGGGACACAGCTGTTGATGATAGTCAACATTGTGGTAGCCTGTCAGACAGCATGCAATCAGCAGAGCTGGAGGTACAGTCCAACAACCCAGGTTGTTCTCTCTGTACGAGGAATCCATTCTGCCCCATACACTAGCTTATACTTGGATGGAACATGTGCTTGAAGTAAACATGAAGTGGTTTCAAGAAAGCTTCAACAATGGTTTAGACATGACCATTTAGTTACACGCAGTCAATCTACTGCAAAGAATTGCAAGGACGGACTAGTTTGAGCATGGGGATAGAGAGAATTTTGCCGAGTGAGCAATGTAGAAGCGCTGTTAAACTCCATGGCTTTGATCCAAGGAAATAAGGACGATGGTTTCTTCTTTTATTAAAAAAAAAAATGTAGTCTCATTAAATTCTACTTTTAAAGATGTGTCACAAATATTCAGAAAGGGAGCTTTAATTTGAGACCAGTTTGAGTACAATTTATGAGCTGTTCCTCCGTATGAATTGTTACATAAAAATGCTGCTCTGTATTAATATTCATGTTTATTTTTCTTTTTGTTTACAATAGAAGTGCTATGTTATTTATAGAATATATATCACTGCACAACCATTACTTTGGTCTTTACAGTGTCCAATATGTCTCTGTAAAATACTATAATTAACTCTGGTGTTAACAGCATGTATTGGGAGTACGCCATGAATGTACGAGTGGATGAAATCGTCTACGTTCACTGTCATCAACAAGGTCAGTGCGTCTTTCAGAGTACTATGTTACAGTTTTAGTATTTGAAACCCAGCGCCAAATGTTACGCGTTGTGTGGTCTTTCAGCTGATAGTGGGGGTACAATCGTGCTGGTCGGGCAGGATGGAGTTCAGCGACCGCCTATCCACTTCCCGAAGGGCGGACACCTTCTAGCCTTTCTCTCCTGCCTGGAGAATGGACTGCTACCCCACGGACAGCTCGACCCGCCGCTGTGGTCCCAGAGAGGGAAAGGTACAGAGTGCTTGTAACTCTGATATGTGTAGCGATCAGCCATCGGCAACATTTTAACAACTATGTCGCATTTTGCTTTAGGGAAAGTGTTCCCCAAACTTCGTCGGAAGGGCAGGCCTCTTCCTTCTCTCAAAAATGATGACAACGAGGAAGAAGCCACAGACTATGTGTTTCGAATCGTCAGCAAGACACGGCACGAAGATTTTTGTGAGTATGCTCCCTTGGTTTATTGTTTATTGCCTGTGCGTGTACCAAACTCTTTAGGGGGATTATGTGTAGTTCTACTTCTGATTTAAGATGACCGAAATCATTGTCCCTTCAGGAAGAATTTCACTTTCGGGAATAGAAAAATGTCTGCTGGAGTCTGGTCAGGCAAGCAGTTTTCTTTGTATTTGTCAAAAGTTCATTAATCAACAGCGATGTGTTATCGTGATGGAGGCTGGAGGAGTTAATCTTCTTCTTGTGACATTTTCTCTCAGTTATGTCAAGACTTTTGAGATAATACTAGCGGGGTGATCCGGAGGTAGGACAACACCTGACCTGGTGTGCCGTATAGGACTCCTGTCAAAGGTTTATGTAATATAAGAATCACAACGCGTATGCAACACAACTGTTGAGCGATAACTGACTGTTTGAGAAGTGCTTGATATGGCCAGTCACTTAGGATGGATACCACTATACAGCACTAAGACATAGTGTTTGCATGGTCTACATAAAAATTGTTCCTCTGTTCTTCAACCAGTTCGGTCTGTTGACCGGATGAACACATTACACATACCTGAGCCATAAAGGAACAAGATTATTAGCACGCACGCCTAGAGTTCTACCATGTGGGTTTTAACAATGGGTCTGGTTGAGTGAATTAAAAAAAAAAAACGTTAAAGATATTGAGTTGGGAACTTTCTCCCGATTTAAGCGGGATACTCCCAATTTTCATCCTTCCTTTCACTCTCCTGGTCGCTAGGACTTTCTTGTTGTCATTCTGTCTATGGCTAGAGAGAATTGATGTTCAGTGGGCATTGGTAGGGCGTACACAATCAGCAGATATGGCAATCCAGCGAGTGAGATTTGAGCAAAAATTTAAGAAAACTGTCACGTACAGTGTTGAACAACAATCAGAACCAGTCGCACAGTGGGATGAAGTAATTTAGTACACTTTTTCACCTGAATAGACAATCAAAGACTGACAGACTTCAGAAAATTGAAAGGAGGATTGGAAGAACCTGCGTCAACAAAAGATGCAAAAAAAGATGGACAGTGGCAGATAATACCTAACAAAGAGGTAAAACCCATTACAGATACTATGCGTAAGAGAAGAGTGGGATTCTTTGGACATATCGTGAGGATGCAGGATTCGAGACTTCTGAAACAACTTACATACCTGCCAACTTTCCCAATTTAGGCAGGAGACTCCCGATTATTCTATTATTTCTCCCAATTTTAGCTTATTTTTTGGTGAACTGCAAACATTCAGCTTTGTACGCCGATGGCTGGAAGTCCTTCACTGATTTCAAATAAAATATCTACGTTTATTAATACACTCACGAATGTGCGATGTTTATTGAAACCTGTATATCGCAACGCGCACATCGCGTGCTATGTTCGTGTTCATTCGCATCAGTCTAGTCGATTCTAGTCACTAGATTTGAAGTTTTTTTTAGTAATTTAGTGACAGAATTTCAAAGATAGCGACTAGTGACTTTTCTAGAGATTTTAGGAGCCACTTAGAGGCAAATCTGGTGAATTTTAATTTATTACTTGACTAGCTGTTACCTGCAGCTTCGATCGCGTGGATTTCTTAATTTGATAACAGTAATCATTTCTCGGTACTGCACTAAGACATTATCTGAATTCCCTAAAGTAGGAGTCTAACATCTTCAGTTTTCAATATATATGTATCAGAATTTGACTCCTCCTTCTTCTTTTCTCCCCCATTTAAGTGGATTACTCAAAAACAAAAATACATGTTTCTTTATTTTTAAAGGAGATTCCAAATACCAATTTTCACATTTGTAACATTTTAAGTTTTTGAGATATATGTATCCTGATAAAAAGAATTCAACCCATTTCCAGTCTTTTTCACCCCCTTAAATGGATTTTTCAAAAACAATAAAAAAGGTGTTATTTTACATTTAAAGCAGGTACCAAATACCAATTTTCACGTCTGTAACTTTTGTGTTTTTCAGATATAAGTATCCCCATTAAAAGATTCACCATTTCTTCAGTCCTTTTCACCC
The DNA here is from genome assembly GCF_040414725.1 of Anabrus simplex. NCBI lineage: Eukaryota > Metazoa > Arthropoda > Insecta > Orthoptera > Tettigoniidae > Anabrus > Anabrus simplex. The sequence goes on along the minus strand of NC_090279.1, from coordinate 219,805,794 downwards.
CCTTAAGTGAATTTTTCCGGGGAAAAAATATGTGTTTCATTATAAAGATGATTTCAAATGGCAATTTTTGTCTATAACATGTTATGTTTTTGAGATACACTAATTTAAAAAATTCACCCAATTTTTACTTCTTTTAATCCCCTTAAGTGGATTCTTTGAAAACAAAAAAAATGTGTGTTTATTTTTAAAGGACATTCCAAATACAAATTTTTACATCTTGAGTTTTGAGATATACTAATTTAAAAAATTCACCCTCATTTCCACTTGTTTTCACCCCCCCGCCCCTTTTTGTGTGTGGATTTTCAGAAAACAAAAAGCATATATGTTTCTTTATTTTTAAAGGAGATTCCATGTACCAAATTTCACATCGGTAACATCGTCAGTTTCTGAGATATAAGTATTCTCATAAAAAGGATTCAACCCCCTTTTCACTTATTATTACCCTCCTTAAGTGGATTTTCCAAAAGCAAAAAAATATGTTTCTTTCTTTTAATGGAGATTCCAAATACCAATTTTGACGTCTTTAAACTGTTAAGGTTTTGAGAGATAGATATACGGATTTCAGAAATTCACCCCACTTTTCACCCCCTTAGGATGGAATATCCAAAAATCCTTCTTCGAGCACCTACAATGTAGTATAAATGTATCCTTTCTGTTCAGTAGTATTGACTCGGCGATCATGAATCAGTCAGTTAGGACATGTTATTTTATATCTATAGATAAATAGCATTGCGCAGGTGCATGATGCAATCTGTGCATTTACTAAGTAATGGCATCTAAGTGCATGAGTGATTCACATGTATGGGGCGTGAGTTCGTACTATTTTCGGAAGAGATATTGGAGACCGATCGTCTCACTCACATACTTCCCGTCAGGGAATAGAGATGTGTAATTTTTAGCCTTGTAGCAATAGTCGGGTCTTATAATATATACTGTAGTACTCCTGTATTGTTTGAAGTTGTAGTGGCAGTGTTCTTAATTGTTATTAGAAGTGTTATTGAATTTAATGTGTGATTATGGGGAAGCTGTCATATGTACAAATCTAAGGAATCTGTTACCTCTACTACAGTGGTAACACTAAACAAGGCACAAACACAGTTAAAAGGGAGGGTAAGAGCACAATACACAATATAAGTAAACACTACACACTCGGAAAAACAGAAACTAGCATACGCAGATCTCCAACAAAACAAGTACGTAACAATCAGTAGGGCCAACTAGTGAACGACAATAAGGGAAGATGGAAGGGCTGGGAACCTACCAAAGGCATGGACATGGCTTAGATAGCGGATTCCGAAAAGAATCACCGTGATCCTTAGATTTAAAAATATTATTTACAAGATAATTCTACATGTACATTCCAAGTTATGAGCTATAAGTTCAGTGATATACATAGGTTGTTCGTAGCAGTGTAAATTCAAATTACAAATCAGCTGTACATCTAGTTACCAGTGCAGTAGTACAATACAATTTACAGGTTATCCAAAATCTAGCGTACCGTACCTAAAGTGATACAAACTTGGAGAGGCAAACCCTAAGGGAAATACTATTAAACTACAATATACATATTTTAGTGAAACAAAACGGGAATGCCTCGGAAAACGAACAGGTAAGTCTAGCAGAAAAACTAAGGCGTCATAAGTAACTATTTTGGTGAATCTAGGCGAGGTTAGGGCAGACTCCTGTATGAAAAGCAAATCGGAACATTACGGAATTTTTAGCAGGAACGGAATTCAAGAGTGCTTACCCGGGGAGTGTGCCATCCCGAAAACCGGAGGGACGTCATCCAGATAGGCTGCTGGCAGACAGATAAACCGAGACCGACAGAATTCAGGAGACAGAATCACTTCGAACACTACCTCGCTCACTATATATATGAATTACTGGCCTTGGAGGCAACCAATCAGCGTGCACGTGTCCCCTATCGCCACCTAGACTCACCAATCACAACCTTACTTTCGATCGAGAACTCAGACTAACCTTCTAGAATACGCATGATCGCGAAAGTCGTATTTTTCCAGAATAAACAGAACACACTTTCTAGAACACATACCAACAAAATAACACACCCAGTACAAAAGTTATGCAACTTTCTAGATCTTTCCAGGAACTACAGACAGAATTCTACTATTTACAAATGCCTGTGTTACAACATTATACAGTACAGGTTAGGTCATTAAATTATCTTATGCTCTACAAATAACAGTACAGGTTAGGTCATGATAACTGAAACATTATATGGTACTTCGCCAATAAAGTCTTAAAAAAAATTACATTCCACTCATCCTACATAGTTCACTTGTAACAGAATCGAACCGAGAGAGTTGGTGTCGTGCGGTTAGGGGCGCGCTGCTGTCAGCTTGCATTCCGGAGATGATTCAAACTCCACAGGCGGCAGCCCTGAAGATGGTTTTCCGTGGTTTCCCATTTTCATACCAGACAAATGTTACGGTTCTACCTTAATTAAGTCTATGGCTACTTCTTCCCACTCCCGGCCCTTTCCTATCCCATTGCCGCCATAAGACCTATTTGTGTCGGTGCGAGGTAAAGTCAATTGTACAAGGTAAATTTTAAAGCATGTGTGCACCTGGTGGCCCTCTGTGGGCAAATGTTTATCCAGGTTGTTGGAACAGTCGCAGCCTTTGTCCAGTCTGCTCAATTATAAAGTGAAGTCTGGTAAGACAGGTCATCTTAGAAGTCTCGAAACTTACCATATTCCAAAGATGAAACAAACATCAGTAGAAAGTGTTGCCCTTTCAAGGAAAAGAACCAATGAATCACCAGTCCCATGTACTTCACCCAAAACAACTAAACAGGATTCCTTCATTAAGTGCAGTCTGTCTTGTGAAGAAAGGATTTTTATGTTCCTGTCATCAAATTGAAATAGGCTGTTATGTCTGTTTTTATCAAATGTTATACCTACATTTGATAAATCAAATTTAATTTGCAGTCAAGTGTGCCTCACATCCATTTACTGCAAGATCTGATGCTGGACACATTAAGGAATTTGATATCAAAATTTGTACAACCTTCAGTGGTTAAATCCTCCTCTCTTTTGGAAGTCGATTACCACAGCAGGGAAAACCAGAAGAATGATTGTGACTTGGTCACTGGTAGTTTCATTTCCCAATTCGTAGAGCATCTGAAGCATGATGAGGAGGAGGAATTTTTCTCATCAGTTCTCATCACTTCACTGATAGATTAGTTCAAGTCATCTATCGGTGATGAAAACTTGGAGAGGTTGTTGACAGTAAAATCAAGGCTACAGGGCAACTGCTTTCAACAAATCTTTGACAAAGTTTTTTCATAATACCAATATAAATGGTCCGTTATTGGACATTATAAATTTTCCAGCTAGCTCATTCTCGGCTGCCAGCGTTTCGCCCTCGTGTGCTAGGGTGGGCTCATTCCCTATGGGAATCAATATCTATATCAAAGTTTTTTCAGACAGGCAAAATCTGCCATTGCTGCTTCTATTTATCAACAGCAATTTTCTACTGATGGAGAAGCTTCTATAAATCAGTAAGATGGAAGGAAGGCAGGCCTACCATACCATACATGTTTTTATACATTTTCCGTTGTTCCATACGAGTATTTAGGTATCACTGAATATGAATACATATGGAGTAAAAATTTGTGGATTTAGATTCCATTCAGTTTCCCTGGAAATATGTGTTAATTTAAATGTGGACTTGATGACATGATACATTGAGCTTGTATGTATTGCGCAATAGAATAGAATGTAGAATAAGCAGTTTTGACCAATTGTATCTCCTGATTTCTCCTGATTTTCATATCAAAATCTCCTGATTTTTGGTTTTGTAAAGTTGGCAGGTTTGGAACTAGTACAACACAATCTCATCTCAAAAAATACCACAACAGGAAGTAAATGGATCAGGGAAGTAAGCGAGGATCTGAAGGAAATGGGCCTTACGACAGAAGACACCACAAATAAGATAAATTTTAATACAAAACTCAAGAATACAAACCTCCGCTTTACCCTTACATGAAACAAACCTACAACATGCACATTTTCAATCGAGGAAAGGGCATGAAGATCCGAGTGTGTGAAGATGTACCGGGAGGACCACAAAGCTTGAAAAATCCCTTCAAAGGGACCTGAATGATGGACTGACTGAAAGATTCTTTGCGGGCTTAAAACGAGGAGGAGAAGAAGAAGAGTACTTTAAGGTGTTATTTTTTTAATTAATGCAGATTATGTCGTAAGTGGTGCATCGCAACATGTCATGATGTGTTGTAAAAGAAATCTGCTGATTTTTGACTTTTGAAAGTTGTTTGATTAGGAGATCCAGAAAAGTAATTATTGTTGTGTCAAAACATGAATTCCACCAGATGTACTGCATACGTCTTTTAAAAGTATCTTGAATCGATTATGGGTCCGTTGTCACATGATGAGGTATTAGGAGCATTTCTCACTCACTGTGTTTACAGGACGTTGCAATTTGCATGTGTTTCAGTTCAAAGACCTAAGGGGCAATAAAGATAATTAAATTTACTGTAAGACTGGAAAATGGAATGGAATGTAGGAAAACCTACAACCATTAGCACATTTTATATTTTCAGTTATTGGTAAGTACTGCCCGTTGTATTTTGCAATCCAAAGCGAGTAACAGTTGGCAATATTTAGAATGTAAAACATGCTGCTGTTACAAACTGTGGTATTTAGTTATCTAATACACAGGCAACAAGGTCGCCGTAAGACCTATCTGTGTCAATGTGACGTAAAGCAACTTACTTTGTTCAGCTATGAGATGGTTTTCTTGTGTTTTACTGTAGGTAGCTGATTTACTTGTAGGTATACTGTATACAGTCTTGTTGATAGTGTCTGGACAGGAGCTTATGGACCCCAACGCTTGGGCCGAGGCTAGTGGAGCGCACTCCCAGCAGCAAGCGCAGTCCCGCATGCGAACGCAGCTCCTGTCTTCTTCCACCACCAGTTCTACGTCGTCGTCAAAGTCCCTCAGCCTGGACCCGGCCGGCAGCATCAGCGGCGGGGAACTGCCTGACAGTCCTCGGATACTCACGAGCGGCCCAGCGCCTAAGCTCACTACGGGGTGAGTATCTTCAGAACTTCAAGCTCATCCCAAACAATGCAATAACTTGCAGGAGACTTTGTTGAGTGTTATTAGGTGAAAAAGAACCACACAGAAATTTACGCTTTTCCTAGGTAGCTTTTTTTTCTTTTCATTTTTGTACAAAATTCTTCAAATGAGAAGCCTAACGTTGTATCTGCTGAAATGTCCTTTGAATATTTGAAGTGTCTATTAGTGTTCTTGTTCATGCCACCTCCCTTTGATTTGGTTATGGGCAACGTTGGACTGCAGTGATGTAGTGATTAGTCTGTCCGTCTTTCTGATGTACAGCTGCTGTACGCAATTGTGCCGATTTCTGATCACGGCATGAGCTTGCAATTGGCAGGTAGTGGGTTCGAACCTACTATCTCCCGAATACTGGATACTGGCCGCACTTACGCAACTGCACGGTACACAAGATAAAAGCAATGCACAGATAAATAATAAGTAACGTAGAAGATATAAAGATATTTTTCAAGACGAAAGTTCCTGTGGAGCTATATAACACTTGACTATAAAGCACTAGTTTTAAATGTCTTTAAAATCCTGATGTGAAGATGAGTAAATAGCTCGATGTTAAATCTCATCATCATCATCATCATCATCATCATCATCATCATGAATGGCCCCACTCCAGTCACCCGGCTGTGGTTAACAAGCCTCCTCCACTCATTTCTGTCCTTGCACTTTTCCTGCTCCATTACTTCTGCCACATCCAATCCAGCGTCTCTAATGTCCTTCCAGATCTCATCCATCCACCTTCTTCTCCGTCTTCCAACTGGTCTCTTTCCCTTAACTTCTCTTTCCAATTCCCTTCTTGCTACCCATTCCTTTCCCATTCTTTTTACATGTCTGAATGATCTCAGTCTTGCTTTCTGTATGTTCTGTACTAACGGTTCTATACTAAAGCTCTTCTCTCATTTTAATATTTTGAATTATATCCCTTCCTGTCTTTTGAACCAATGTTCTTAAATATGTCATTTCTACTGCTTGGATCTTACTATCTTGTTTCTTATTAGTTACCAGCATTTCTAGTCCATATGATACAATTGGTATGAAATACTGTTTATATAATGTTAATTTCATTCTCTTGGGTACTTTGTCACCCATAAAAGCTCTCTGGCTTGATGATAAAATGTTGTACCTTTACTTAGTCTGTTATTAACTTCAGGGTTGATTTCATATCTTTCATTAATAATACTACCCAGATATGTAAATTGTTTTACATTATCTAACCGTTCTCCATCTACGAAGCATGTTTTTTAAGTAAGGTCCATTTTGTTGTAGACACTAGTAGTTCGCACCCATATCGCAACGAGCACGTGCGTTGTGTACCGGCATGCCTCGGGAACAACTGTGCTCAGTTTCAGCTCTGTAGCTAAGCTGTACGGTTCTGTTCTGTGCTTTCAAAATGTTTAAGACTATCAACTCACCTGCCGCTTGTGAGGTTCGGTCAGTGATAGGGTTTTTATCAGCAAGGAACCTGTCTGCTGCAGAAATTCATCGACAGATTTGTGAAGTGTATGGTGATACTGTTATGAGTGAAAGCAAAGTGCATAAGTGGGTACGACAATTCAAAGATGGCCATGACAACGTCCATGATGAGGACCGCTCCGGTCGCCCTTCTTTGTTTACAGACGATTTGGTGGCTTCAGTTGAAGCGAAGATTCGTGACAACAGGCGCTTCACAATAACAGGTCTCTCAAACGAATTTCCTGACGTGTCGAGATCAGTGCTTTACAACATTGTTTCTGAACACCTAAAGTTTAGGAAACTGTGCTCCCGTTGGGTCCCGAAACTCCTAACAGAGGACCACAAAACCAAAGATTTGAGTGTGCGATGAAGTTTTTGACTCGTTATGACGAAGAAGGTGATGGCTTCTTGAATCAGATCGTAACTGGAGACGAAACATGGGTTTCGCATATCACGCCCGAATCAAAGCAACAGAGCATGGAATGGAGACACACACACTCGCCTGTAAAGGTGAAGGCCAAACAGACTCATGGCGTCAGTGTTTTGGGATAGGCATGGTGTTTTGTTGGTCGACTTCATGCAACGAGGAACCACCCTATCAATGCAGAAGCATACTGCCAAACCCTGAGAAAGCTACGCAGAGCGATTCAAAACAAAAGATGCAGCATGCTGACAAAGAGAATTGTCCTTCTCCATGACAATGCAAGACCTCACACTGCAGGTCAGACCCGCGATTTAGTGGACAGTTTTGGCTGGGAAGTTTTAGACCACCCACCCTACAGTCCTGATCTTGCGCGGAGTGATTACCAGCTGTTCCTCCACCTCAAACATCACCTCAGTGGCAACCATTACAATGACGACGACGACATGAAAACGGCAGTGAACTCTTGGTTATCGGGGCAGGCGGCAAGTTTCTATGAAGAGGGTATTTTAAAATTGGTTATGAGGTATGATAAGTGTTTCAACAAACTTGGCAACTATGTCGAAAAATAGAGTGAAGTAAAAAAAATAAAGTGAGGTATGCGGGAAAACCAAAGCAAAGGTTAAGGGAAAGGAGATGGTGGTGGACAGACAAAATTAAAAAAAGAAATAAGAGAAAGGAACAAGGTGAAGAAAGAAATGGATAAGGAAAAGCAAAATACTTATCAGAGGGATGAGAATAAGACAGAAAGGTTACATGTTGAGTATAAAAGATTGAAACTACAAGTAAAGAGGATATCAAGGAAGAAAAGGAGAGATGTTGGGGAGAGTTTACCAACAAAATTGAGCAAGATAGTCGAGGAAATCATAAACTATTATACAAAGTAAGAAAATTGAAAGGAATAAATCAAGAAAAAATCAAAGCATTAGACAGAGAAGATGGATCCATAGTACATGACGAAAAGGGTCTTCAGAAGGTAATGGCAAATTATTTTGGAATGTCATTCTTTTATCCTCCTCCTCCAATTCCCAATTCCTGATCTTTGGTTTCTTCTTCAGTACAATTTTAAGGATTTTTACTTGTTTTAATTCCACAATTAATAATCTATGATCACCTTCCATACTTTCACTGGGGATTATCTTCGTATGAATGACATATCTTCCGGATTCTCGGTCTGTTATAAAATCAATGAGTGTTCCGTACTGTCCATCCCAACTATATTGGCTGATCTTATGGCTATTCCTCTTCATAAACATAATCGTATGTTTGATATATTAAGATGCGCATAGCTAGTTGTCTTGTTATGCAGAAAAGTTGAAATTAAACACCTTTGTGAAGAGAAATAAGTAAAACAGAGTGCAGTAGTAGAACAATTGAGAATCACAGTTGACAAACGAAGGTCTCGAGTAGTTCTTGAGGTGGCAAAGAGCTCATGTTGTTCCGAACCATGGTTGATTTTAATTCCCAGTTTGATGCAGAAATAGAAAGACATATTGAGAGTAATAAAAGCTAATTTAGGTGAGGGATAGATTTTAAAGGCAATGAGTTGATCAAGAAAAAAATAATAAATACCTGACATTGCACAGCATGATAAGGTGAAGGGTTGAATTTGGAAATGTGTAAGAGAACAGAAAGGGATAGGGGCAGGAGAAGGTGGGGAAAAGGGAAAGGAGGAAAGGGGAGTGAATTTAAGGCAGGGGAGGTGGATGAGGTAATGGGGATAAAAAACGTGGATGGATACTATGCAAGGTGTGGCAAAATAAAATTTGGGTTTAAAGATATAACATATAAAAATGAAGTAAAGAAAATTGAAAATAATATTTTGTTTTTCTGAAATGTCATTTAAATTGAAATTAGGATTAAAATACTGGTCCAGATGAATGTAAAAATTTTTGGTTGTGTTAAGTAGGGGGCCTTTATTATTTCAAGTATTTGCATGTCCTGTTCAATGTTGATGAAATTATGTTTAGAATCATGTATATACTGTCCTACTGCAGAGAATATATTATATTTTAAAGCATTAACATGTTCTGAATATCTAACAGTAAAATTATGCCCAGTCTGTCCCATATACAAAGAACTGCAGTTGTTGCATTTAAATCTGTAAATCCCGGATTTTGAAAAACTATTAAATTTGTTCACCAAGGAAGAGTTATGTAAGATATCTACATTCCTGTTGTTAGTTCTAGAAGTTATTTTTAAATTGTGCTTTTTGAAAATGTTGGTAATAATAATAATAATAATAATAATAATAATAATCGTATGGCCTCAGCTACCGTGTGCAGACATTTCAATTTGATGCCATCTGGCTGTCTGCTCGTCAATTTCAACGTTCCGTTTTACTCTAGGCCCGCTAGATGGCAGACCGATTAAACCAAAACTCTTTTGGGCATCTATGGCTGAGATTTAATGAATTTTGTCAGGTAAACACCAAATCTGTCACCAGAAATCTTTTACATGCCGACATCGTAGGACATGGAGTGTCGAATGGACTTTTTTCCGCCCTTCAAAAATCCGACTACCTCAGCCGGGTTTGAACCCGCTATCTTGGGATCCGGAGGCAGACACTTTACCAACTGATCCACAGAGGAAGGTTGAAAATGTTGATGACTTTATAAATATCTTTATTAAAAGTAAAAGTGGAAAATGCGGAGGCGTTGAGTTTTTCTTTCGTTAACACTGTTGTCATAGCTGATGACATGCCTGCCCTTCAGTGCATGATAAACTCCTTAGTTCAGCACAGTGAAGAGTTTGGATTATATGTTAACACCTCAAAACTGATGGTGTTCTCTAAGAAGACAATTTGGACAAATCTCACAATAAAAGATAAACTAGTTGAGCAAGTGTCTTCTCTCAAATATCTGGGTACCATCTTGGATGACCAATGTAACTCCAAACGGGAGATAATATCTAGAATCGAGCAGGCCAGGAAACAATTCATTACCATGAAGAAATTCTTTGTGAGGTCAGATCTCAGTCTCCAACTACGAATTCGTATGATCCACTGCTATATATTTTCTGTTCTCCTATATGGATGTGAAAGCTGGACTCTGGATCCAATAATAGAAAAACATATTGATGCCTTCGAAATGTTCCTGTATCACCGTCTCTTGTGGATATCCTGGGTAATGAAAATCTCAAATGCCGAGGTCCTTCGTCGGATGAAAAAGCAAAAAGAACTACTGCTCACCATAAAACATAGGAAAACGCAATACCTAGGACATCATAGTCTATCAGCTTCATTTCCATATTGATTGGTACTCTGATATAAAGAACTAAAGAACTAAAAAACTAATGTATTGATAAGGTGGAGATTTTAGACTTTCTTTATATCATACCTAGGACATATCATGAGAGGTGAGAGGTATCAGTTATTACAGCTTATTATCGAAGGGAAGCTACAGGGGAAGAGATCTGTTGGGAGAAGAAGAAATTCATGGCTGAAAGACCTTCAAAGATGGCACTGCTGTACTTGAGAAATGGCATTGCATTCTGTGCTGTCAAGATCAGAGCTAGTTACGTGGATCGCCAACCTCCGCTCGGAGACGGCATCTTAAGAAGAAGTAACCCTCAATCGGGCACGCGTGGTCTATTGCAAGTAAGTTTACTCTTATTTAGATAATATTTGAATCATTTTTATGTATTCAATGACGCATTAGGAAAATAAAAACTTGTTGAAAATTGAGTTGATTTACAGATACATTTTGAAAGCTTTGAAAACTAACTTTCTGTTCTATTTATTTTTTCTGGTTTGTAAAATGGAAACTATTTGAACTAGGTACATATTTATCCTCCCCTTCATCCATTGTCAATGTAATATTTATGGCATGAGTAATCATAAATTAAAACACTGTTTTTTCAGGAATATTTGTATTTCAAATAATAAAAACTTCTAATTTTACAGCATAACAACCACCTTTGAGAAAAACAAGTATATGAGAGAATTATACATTATTTTACTTATATTTGATTTCATATTCAAGTTCAATTTTGCACCATTTTCTTTATGTGAACAATTATTGTCATTGTTTTAAAAATATATGTAATTTTCATGTTATAAAATATGGTTTCAAATCACTCGTTACAATACTAAGACTAAAAACAATAAAATGAACAAAAAGTATTTAAAAGAAAAGAAGTACACTGTTGGAAATAATACACTCATCTACACTTTCGAACATTAGTCGTCATCTTCTTCTGGCTCTCTACCTTGGTGTACCAAAGGGGACGAGTATGTTCGCGACATATGTATGTCATGCACAATAGAACACCGAGTTTTTGTCTTTCGATTCTTCCGGGAGTCGCGGAAATGCTGACCGTTGGACCTCATCAAAGTGCTTCGCCAGCTGCTCTGGAATGTCTTCTCCTCTGCTTTCGAGCATGTTTTGTATTCTCATCTTGAGGTTTCGTGGTAGCTCGAAACTTCACAAAGTCAGCACAGAGGCTCCACACCAAACTCTTTATGAAATCATATAGTCTCCACATTTCACCAGTAGCCTCTCAGTGCGCTATGAAGCTGTTGATTGCACCTATGTTCATCAGAAGAAGAACATGGTGAGAGGCCATCTGCAGCTTCTCCTTGACACCGAATAAATCTCTTTGAGATGATCCACAGTGTCGATACCTCCTTTAGCAAGATTGTAAAATGTTAGTATTTTAGGCTTTCCCCGATGGCATCTGTTTTGTGGAAGCTAGAAGCTTGTTCGCCTTGGGTTTGTATGACACTAGAGTGCACTCATCCCAGAACCCGAACAAGCTGCTATTCACAGGTCTTGATTTCAGCTCCGTAAAAGTTGGAGGATTCTCCTTTTTGTTTTTTCTCATCGTTCCAACTGCTGTCAACTTATGAACTTCTCTCAGGTGAGCTACAAGAGGAACGGAGGTAAACCAATTATCCATCGTGATATTTCTCCCTGTTTGAGAGATGGGCTTACCATTCGTTCAACAATTTCTTTCGGTGTATTTGCCTGCTGGTAGGGTCCAATGGGTTGCTGCCCTATATATAGTTCCATTTTCATTGTGTCGTACATTCTTGCACATGCGAGTCCAAATATTTTTAAACCGTTCTTAGCCGGCTTGTTAGGCAGGAATGGTCTGAAAGGACAGTTGCCTCGAATTTCGAGCATTCCATCTATAGTTACGTACTCTCTGGGGCAGTACAAGCTGAAACATTTTTTAACAAAATGATCAAATATTTCATGAATTTTTGTCATTTTATCAACACGTACATGGCGTTCTCGATCGTCAATATTGTCAAAGCATAAAGCATGCAATAACACCTTGAAGCACTTGGTGCTCATAATGCTATGGAAAACATTGATCCCTCTACCGCCCAAAGGTCTTCCACAAGCCAGTTAGCTGACCTAAAAGCACCTGAAAAGTAGAAAAGCCCTAAGAGTGCTCTGAGTTCCATAACATTAGTAGGTCTGCAGTCTCTTTCACGCTGGAAGTTACCTCTCTCTTTCTCTAACCAAATATTGGTATAGTCGACAATCTTTTGTACAATATCATCTGGAAAAACTAGCTCCCAGGTTTCAATTGGAGTTTTCACATTCCTAGCTAAACCTTTAGGCCCTGTAAGGAGTGTTACAATATTATGACCTTGCGAATGTTGGGTGCGCACGCCATTCTGTCTCACCGTCCTTGCCTGTCAAATTCAGTTCAGAAACACCAGCACCGCATCCGTCATCACCAGATTGCTCACTATCTGTATCATGGTCACTAACCTGAAGATTGTCAGTTTCACCTTCATCATCACTTTGTGGCTGCTGTCTGGAAGTATCTTCTGCTGCCTCATCAACTTCTTCCAATAGCCATCCTACTGCTTTGTCTCTGTCTTTCACAAATGCAGTTATTCTTTCACTTTCTTCCTTTTCAACACTCTCTATCAATAATCGGATCCTTTCCTCTTCAGCAGGATCCATATTGAGATGTACATGCACACGAAACTAAACGAATCTAGTAAAACACACCTGGGCGCGTACTGGTCACAATGACCGAGACACAAGTTAACTTCTTGCCATTTTTTTGTGTAGGCTGATGATGACATGGACACATGTCGAAACCGGTTCCTTAATAAATTAAATATGTTGCTACATTGATTCATGCAACAGTGTTATTGTATTGAAAAGGTGGAACATTTTTCCTTTTTTAACATTGTTACTATTAGTTCAATACGGATCAGTTATGAAGTTTTTAACTTTAAACAAGTTACACTAATGGGCGCACCGGTGTAAAAGATCGCAGACTAACTCGACCACCTACCTCCCTGTCTACAGGACGACTGAGGAGGGGCCACCCTATCAGGTGGCTAGATGATTACTTGGGGGAGATAGTCTGGAGGAGGGGGTGCATAGCTGACCTTCAGACTGATTCCATGTCCAAAACTTTTAGAGGTCGGCCGTTTTGACCGCTACGCGCCCGAAGAGGGTTAAAGTGGTTTTGGGACGGTGCTTGAGTTTGTTAATTATTCGATCTATGAAAAAGTTGTTATAGCCGTTGAATTTAGCAATAGCACGGATATAATTTAATTAACAAAGTATTATTCCACCTACTCAGTACTTTACAATAATGCCTATGTATACATTACAGAGTGTTGTTAAGGGACTAGTTTTGACCCTGTGTGGGTCATCATCAGCCTAAATGAGGTACACTTTTATTTGCCGATATCCCAGAACAATATTTTGTTAATAAGATAAAATGAGCTATATGTGTTAATCTGCATATAAAATGGTGAAATGCATGAAATGTTATGTGAGATAAAATTGTATCGTGGCACTGATCAATAGACAGTGAACTGTGGGACTATATAGTACCACATCGATTTTTACAATAATGGTTGAAATATTACATTTTACACATACATTAAAATTGCATAATGATAAAAGTATAAAATGCCGGTCTGAATATAAAGTCCAGATGCTTCTAGTGAATTCTAGCATTCAATTGTCAAAATATTGAATATTTGCTATGTACAACATTGCTTAAAGTCTAGTGTTTTATGATTCAGAAAATGTATACAGGTTAAATATAAGCGACTTCTTATAGTTTAAGGAGTTCTGCATATGATGAAGTGAAATTCCCAATCCAATTTGGAACCAATAGAACCTGTGATGAGAATAGAAAAATTAACATTAATGCAAAGATCTTTGATGAAAAAGAAAAGAAAGGGAGGAACACGAGGAGAAAGAGTACTCACCTTGCATGGCACGATCACATTGCTGTGCCGTGAGGCTTTAAATATGTCATACGTGGCAAACTTGTTTCTAAGTTTCAGGCTGCTTCTTATAATGAAGTGATTTCCTTTCTAATTAACACAGAGAACAACAATCAAATGCTGTTTCGATTTCTTGCCACCTCTACATTTATCATGTTTCAAAGATAAGGTTTTCTGAGGGAGAAGCTGATGAAATACACTCTCTTTGTTCCTTACCTGTTAGGTTCCTGTATTTATCTGGACACTTCCCTTATTATGACTGAAGATCTGTCCACCCTCCTGATGAAGTCGGGAAGTAGAAATGAGCTCGTTTGGGGACCAAGAAGACCTGCCTCATTTTGATATTCCTATCTTTTTGACTTAATTGAAGAAGAACGTTAGGCAGTTCTCCACAGCTCTTTCTCACTTCGAGTTTGATTTTTTATGCGTCCGTTGATGACAATAAACTGGTACATTTCTTCATCCGCTATGCATTTACTCGTGAAAGTCTGTCACACAGTACCACTCACTGTACAATTGTGCTACATTTTGGACGGGCTCAGATATGGGAGATTGGAGGTTGTTTATAAATATTCAGTTGTATATCTCTTCGTATGCCTTTAATTCTGTGTGTTATAATCCTTGTTGCCTTGTTCCAGGAACTCGATCCAGTTGGTGTGCGACACCATGAAGAGACAGATAATCTCTCGAGCGTTCTACGGCTGGCTGGCGTACTGTCGTCACTTGTCTACGGTGCGCACTCATCTCTCCGGCCTTGTGCACCAGAGCATAGTGTCCCCAGACTCTCCGTGCGATGCCGGCGAGGGGCTCACCGGCGACAGGTGGCGGTGCATGCACTCCCAGGGCAAACTGACAGATTCTGCCGAAGTGTTCCGCCTCACCTACTACGGCGGCGTTGATCACAACATACGCAAAGAGGTATCTCAGTTTTAATACAGTTGAAGAAGGTTGCCTAGTTTACCTCCCCTCAAAACAACAGTCAGTCAGTCTGGTGGCATCATCAAGTTAGGGAACTCAGATTCTGAAAACAAAATGGCAGGACTTAAAAAAAAAAAAAAAAAAAAAAAAAAAAAAGCACTGAAAAGCAGTAGAATGTAGATGTAGGAAATAGAAAATCAACATTGTAAGCTCACAAAAAAGGAAAACCAAATCAATTACTTCTCTTTTCTTGTTTGTTCTGGCTACAGACATATCTACACACTAAACTTCCGCATTTTAACATGAAGAAAAGAAACAACAAGCCTTTTAAGATTTTACTTTAAAATAATACATTAGTATTGGAAACACATGTACTGCCTGTGTGATGGAACTCCTTGTAAAGAATCCTTTATCAGATAAAATTTTTAACATGATGATATTATTATTATTATTATTATTATTATTATTATTATTATTATTATTATTATTATTATTATTATTATTATTATTAAATGGAACTTTCTAAAATAAGTTATCACTTAAAGCATTTAGTTTGTGAGCTTCTGTAAGACCTTCAAAATAGAGTCCAACCAACATTGCTCATTACCTTCCATTATTCCCATCCGATCACCAAGACTGGCTCACAATGAAAACAAGATGCCTAAACTTTGTGTATATTCCTTTTAAATGAGACTATCATGAATTCTAAAATGCTTCAGGCCTGGCCCTACCTGCTTGGACATTACGGGTTCGGTAGCTCCCCAGAGGAACGGCAGGAGCTGGACGCCCAGACACGTCAAAGTTACGAAACAACCATGTCCGAGTGGCTTGCCGTGGAGGCAATAGTGCGACAGAGGGACAAGGAGACCATGGCCGCCAACCTCGCCAAGCTCAGCTCGGAGAGTACCAGCGGAGATGTTCCTCCGCCCACGCCGGCACTCGTGCAGGATCTCAGCAACGATGTGAGTGAACCATTACTAATGAATATCCATTAGACTGTAATATATTGGAAGCTCGCATTTACAGATATTAAAGGGGATGTAACAATTTGTCGAAGTTCCTTTATTGGCAGGGAGTGTATACTTTCACTCTTTAAATTAAATTCTTGAGGCTGAAAACCACTCAAAGCAACACTGTCGACAGCAAAACTTTCAGGTTTGGCAAATTTACTTTTCCTCTTATTGCACTCCCTTAATATGTAGTCTTTCTGTTGCAAAACTGTACTTATTTCAATCTTTTGGATACAGAATTTATCTGCAAGTGCATAAATGCTGCATATAACTTTTTCTGCACACTTGGTAACTTCTACTTTTTCACAAAATGAAGTACACTGCCAAACAGTTGAGGAGAAAATTGTAAACTCATTAAAATAAATAGTAATTTAGTCCTTATATCAAGGAAACAGAGTCTCCGTGGCTCAGGTGGCAGCGCACTGGCCTCTCACCGCTGCGTTCCATGGTTCAAACCCCGGTCACTTCATGTGAGATTTGTGCTGCACAAAGCAGAGGTGGGACAGGTACTCTAGTTTTCCCTGTCATCTTTCATTCCAGTGACACTCCCCAATATCATTTCATTTCATCTGTCACTCATTAATCATTGTTCCAGAGAAGTGGGACAGGCTTCGGCAGCCGACACAATTCCTATCCTCGCCACTAGATGGGGGCTTCGTTCATTCCATTCCTGATTCAGTCGAATGCTGGAAACAGGCACATTACATCATCACAGTACATATTGTCTATCACTGAATGTTTCAAAATCACAGTAGTTTTAAATGGAATCTCAATGTTGTATGTTATTTATTGATGAACATAAAAATCAAGGAAAAGGCTCAAAAATAACATAATAGACGTTTTATGTAGCATGTAAATACCGTAATTACTTGTGGTAGCACACACTCCTTAACCAAAATCAAATTTGACTAGCGTATCTCTTAAAAATTAATGTAACAGTTATAAATATTTCAGGATATTTGTCTTTGTACAGGAGGTACAATATTAGTCCCTGACCGTTCCACGCATGCGCAGTTGAGAGAAAGCGTTCCAACACACCTCAAACTGCAGTTACTGACCACCAGAACTCGTCCACGGCCTGTGGCATGGACATGCACAATGGAATACATGCGCGCGAGAGGAAACTCTCTGGACAGACCACTTCTCGTCTGTTCCTTATTCTTCTCACATGTGGTCTAAGCAGTAATAATTATTTCTAAATCTGTTAATGAATTATGTTAAGGTACTTGTGAATTCAGGAGTAGACATAATAAATAAGTAACAAATTGATAAATAATAAATTAGTAATAATTAATAAATACACAATAAAAATGGAAAGGTATGGGGATTTCGTTGTATCCTTATCCAGTGAAGATTCAGTTAGCAGCGCCAAGGAAGCGAGAAGATTATTTGCGTAAGTTTTATTGTTGCTAGTGGAATTTTCGAGGTTCTTTTTAATCGTGTCATTCTGATTTCACTGTCCAAACTTGGTAGTGATTATTCTATTTGTTGTTTTTCTAATGGTAGAAAATGACAGAGTCACGGCCACATAAAAGTTAATTAGTAATTAAAAACATGTAGGTAGCCCTGGTACATCAAAACGGAAACCTACTTACCACTTGTTCTCACCCTAGTGGGGCCTGGGAGCGAACTGTGTTGCACCTGTTATGAAGGGCTGTACTTGCTATTAAGTGTTTCTCCGTCGGTCGGTCGGTCGGTTTGAGACGAACACAAACACCCAGTTCCCGCATTCTTGGAATTAACCAGACCTAACCAGGAATTGAACCCGCTACTCTATGAACCGAAGGTTGTGACAATGACCTTTGATAATAATGAATTATGATGATAAATAATAAAGAATGTGCAAGTGTATTTATTTTTGTATCGAGCGAGTTGGGCGCACATTCAGGAGATAGTGAGTTCAAACTCCATTGTTGGCAGCCATGAAGATGGTTTTCTGTGGTTTCCCCATTTTTACACCAGGCAAATGCTTGTCGCTTCCTTCTCACTCCTAGCCCTTTTCTATCCCACCGTCACCATGACCTATCTGTATCGGTGCGATGTAAAGCAACTTGTAAATTTATTTCTACGTTTGTAGTTTGAGATTTACTATGCCTAACAATATCAGCAGTTCCCTCTTTCTGCCGGGTATTGGGAGCTGAAAACATTTATTTTCTTCCTCAACCATAATCTTCTTTAATATCATTTGCTATCTCGCTGTATTGTACGGTATGTATAAACATTTATGTTTCATCCAAGTTAGTTCCTTAAGAGTGAAATACAGGCCCAAGGCTTGGAGGCAGATATCCCTCCCTAAAACCATGTGTGTGTGTTTCATACTTTATTCATTTTTTAAATACTTGTTGTACCATATTCTGTATATACTGAATTTCATCAGTATGTCAGTAATTTACCCTTTCCTTTTTCGCACAAATCTACAAACAACTAAACAGGGCAAGGTAATAATAAATATGCGCCAAACTCTTTGTTTACACGTCAGATTGCTGTCCAGGAAGTGTTCCAACACTATCAAGTTTGGGACCAGCCGCTGGTCAATCCTAAACCGGCGCACGTTTGCAGGGCGATGCATGAATCTGCTGGAGACCGTCAGAAACTTGTGTGTTGGAACGAACCAGTAGATAAATTCAGTTCAAGGTTGAGACTATCTTGACAACTATAACGACTTATTTCTGGTGGGAAGCTATTAATGTAAACCCTAACCGAGTCCTTCACTTTATCACTGAGTGCATGAGGAATTGTGGACTCATCCTTCACTTTAGCTTGCAATGGCTTTGTGTAATTTTGCAAGCAACTGTCCACAATTTCCGTATCGATGTCGTACACTGTTGAAAGAAGTAAAAACACCATGGTTCCACCTGATCGATACTGTTTATTTGCTTACAGGCAAATTAAAAATTGTAGAACATGTTTCTTCTACTTTGTAGACATCTTCAGCTACACATGTTTAGGCATACTGCATAATTAACAAGGACACATTCCTGTTATCTTAATGTTAAAACACACATGTCATGAGGAGGAGCAGGGTCTATCACAATCTTGTACTATCCTGTATTTTAATGGTGGCTTGCAACCAGTTCTGCACTCGGGCAGAAAGGAAAATGTATGAACACATGTGTATGAACTGTTGTAATATTAAGATGTGACTTACATTCTGATTTCCCCGAGTCACTTAGGAGCAGTCCTTGTGTCCTTGCAGTAAGTATAAATATATGTTTTACAGTTTCTAATTTGCCTTTAAGCAAATAAACAGTATCAATCAGGTGGAACCATGGTGTTTTTCACTTCTTTTAACTTTGTGTAATTTGGTAGGTATCTAGCAGATTCTTCTGACAAACCTGTTTTTCTGCGGTAACATACTTGAATGAAGCCAATTTTCAAGAATACATTTTACCAAGACCATTGACCATTCCTTAACACTGCAGGTTTCATTTCTAGTGTCATAGAAGAACACCTTTCCTTTCTGCATATTTATGGGTCACACCTGAGTGTGAAAATAAAATAATACAGCATCCTATTCTATTAAAATCCCAAATCATCTTCTTTATCTGTTTACCCTCCAGGGTCGGTTTTTCCCTCGGACTCAGTGAGGGATCCCATCTCTACCGCCTCAAGGGCAGTGTCCTGGAGCTCCAGACTCTGGGTCGGGGGATACAACTGGGGATGATGACCAGTACCTTGCCCAGGCGGCCTCACCTGCTGTGCTGAACAGGAGCCTTGCGCGGGGATGAGAAGATTGGAAGGGATAGACAAGGAAGAGGGAAGGAAGCGACCGTGGCCTTAAGTTAGGTACCATCCCGCCATTTGCCTGGAGGAGAAGTGGGAAACCACGGAAAACCACTTCCATGATGGCCGAGGTGGGAATCGAACCCACCTCTACTCAGTTGACCTCCCGAGGGTAAGTGGACCCCGTTCCAGCCCTAGTACCACTTTTCAAATGTTGTGGCAGAGCCGGGAATCGAACCCGGGCCTCCGGGGGTGGCACCTAACCAGTACACCACAGAGGCGGTAAAAAAATCCCAAATAATGAACTTTAAAAGAACTATGAATGTAGCATACAGCATTGTTCGGCAGTACTTCAATTTACAAGTAACAACTCTCATTATTGTTCCGTATTGAAGATGGCGCTAGGCGTAGAATCTCAAGAATAGTATAATAAAACCTCCTATTCAATACTTTCCAAAGTGGTTGTATTATATTATCCTTGAGATTCTACGCCTAGTACTTCAATTGTCGAAGCTTTACATTTAGATACCATTGCACAAAACAACTGACAAATCAGTGAAGAGATAAATGAAGTTCCAGTATGGGTTAAATTGAAAGCAGTAACTTGAGACATTTTATGACCTTCCAGTTAATGGAGGGCTAGCAGGTATTACAGTCTTCTTGTCCTCAAACAAGAGTTAGTTTATTATTACTTGTGTTGTGGACCCTCACAGGTGTTTGAGGATAACCTCAGTCTGGTGTCGGATGACGACGTAGTAGTGGAGGAGTTACGATGCCCTCCAAACTCTCTGGAGACCAACAGCAACCACCCATCAGAGGTGGAAGAACTGCAGAACCACCACAACCACATGGAGGAGAGGAACAGCACAAGAGGTGAGTCGGGTGGTGCAGCACCGTGTCAGACTCGTGAAGTAGGTACCTTGGTTACTCTTGTATGAAGATCTTAACCGGCTCCTTTTTAGGTCATAATCGTCGTCGTCATGGCGTTGACTTCCTGTATGCTTTTTCAGGCGCAGGAACAAGTGGTAATCACTAGACAGGATGTATAGACAAATTAATCTGATGAAAACGAACACTTATTAAAGTTGTGAATGTCCCCTTCAAGCTACATACAAACCATTACTCATGTTACAATTCAACAAGAAATAATTTATAAATCAAATGCCTCAACTCTACAGATAAGGAATACCAACTCCCAGATCGACTCAAGAACACTTGTT
The DNA here is from genome assembly GCF_040414725.1 of Anabrus simplex. Lineage (NCBI taxonomy): Eukaryota > Metazoa > Arthropoda > Insecta > Orthoptera > Tettigoniidae > Anabrus > Anabrus simplex. Next base: position 219,784,720 of record NC_090279.1, on the reverse strand, counting down.
TTCTATAAGGACATTGACATAGTTCAACACTTTCAATGTGTCATTTCAGTTTCAATTTTAAATGTGTACTCCAACTTCAATGAGGGTTAGAAACTGCCACACTTCTCACACCGCTGCACAAGGTCCAATTGCTCCACGATGAACTGAGAAATCTTCACTACCCTTTTCTTACAAATATTTATTCGACCTTCATGCACAGCACTTGCCCTCAGCATCATAGATACTGTATCTACTTGAAGTTCATCCAATGACATGTTTTCTAATTTATTTACATCATGTGTATGACTTATTTCCTTTACATCAGTGTCAAGCAAGGTCGTACAACAATTAGTATATATTAGTACGACTCCAACAGCATATAAATTTTGAAGCATTTGTGGTTATTTTGCAAACTTTGATCATATTTGTGTCTACTTAATTCATATTGATCAGTGCTGCACAAGGTCATACAACCTTTAGAACTTGTATGAAAGAAACGCTTTTAAGAACTTTAGTATCTGGAGCCAACTATAGCCACAGTTTGCCATACTCTAAAGTATTTGTGCTTATCTATAAACTTTTATCATCTTTGTCTCTCATCATCATCTAACATTTTAACTTGACAATGTCATATTTGTCTATTTTAGTATTGTACAATTTATGTTTGTGGTTGATGAACAGGGTCGAAACTGGTACCAAAGAAATATTTAATGTAATGTAAAACTGCATTGCAAAAGTATGTTGTATTGAAAAGGTGGATTTGTAAATTTTACTTAAATATATACTGTATAATCTCGAATACCACCCGCACTGTTTTTTTTTTCCCTCGAAAATATCGCTTCCAAAATTGGGTGCAGGTCTTATTTAAAATTTTGGGAAATTTATCTTTCCAAATGCGCGTAAATCGGGCATCACCGCCAGCGCGGCTTGGCAACAATGCTCTCTCCGCTCTCAGTATACGCTACTTCCACGCTTGGCGTCAGTCTCACGCACGTTCTCGGAGTATCAACATGAATTCCACAAAGCGCTTGCGTTCTTTTACTGCGAGCGAGAAACTGAAACTTTGGGAAGTCGAAATTATTGGAAATCGTGCCGCTGGTAGGAAATACGATATTGCTGAGTCGTGTATTCACAATTGGAGAAAGAAGAAAAATGTGCTATTAACATGTAGTGGTGATCGTAGATCTTTTCATGGACTGAGTGTACACTTTCCAGAAAATGACAAAAAAAAAAAAAAAAAACCTTTATAAATATTGACAGAAAGGCATGAATTGGATATGGTGTGTCAACTGAAATGTGTCAGCTAAAGGCATTAGAGATCGCAAAGGAACTTTCATCAAAAGGGTTTAAGGCAAGCCGAGGATGGGTTTGTAATTTTTATAAAAGAAATGGGTCGAGCGTACGAAGGCGTACCTCAATTTCACAGCGTCTTCCTGGTGCCTACGACAAGAAGTTATTGCTGCTTCAGCGTCACATAATTCGGTTGCGGAAGGAAAATGCATATTTGCTTTCCGAAATTGGCAGTGCAGATCAGACGCCAGTCTACTTTGAAATCCAGTGGACAGGACTGTGAATGTTAAGGGTGCGAAAAGTGTTACCATTAGAACAGGTGGTAATGAAAAACAACGGTGTGCGGTAATGTTGTGTATTCTTGCCGATGGAACCAAATTGCCGCCGTACGTTGTTTTCAAGCGAAAGATGCTTCCTAAAAATCTACCTGCTGGTGTTATAGTCAGATCTCAGAACTCCAGCTGGATGGACAGTTCACTTGTGGAAGACTGGGTAAAGTGTGTCTGGCAACGTCGCCCTGGTGCATTATTGGGACAAAAGAGCTTGCTTGTTCTTGACAGTTACCGCGGCCACACAACAGACGCTGTGAAGAAACATATCAAGGATGGGAAAACCGACCGGGCGGGATGACGTCTATGCTACAGCCGCTGGATGTCTGTGTGAACCGTCCATTTAAAGCAGCCTTGAAACAGCTCTATACAGAATGGATGGCGGCTGATAATCACACACTGATGCCAACTGGATGCATTCAGCGCCCGGAAGTGCAGCTGCTGTGTTCATGGATTTTGATGGCATGGAATCGTATCCCTGGAGACCTCATACGGAAGAGCTTCAGGAAATGTAGCATTTGTAGTGCTATGGATGGCAGCGATGATGACATTTTGTGGGAAGGTGATTGTGATGAAAGTTCCGAAGTTGGAACTGATGATGATGAATGAACTCATTGGATATCGTTCTGGTAATGTTTGTTTACTTTCATTTGTATTGTCCACCTCCATTGCATAACGGTTAGCATTATTGGCTGCCGTCCTTGGGGGCCCGGGTTTGATTCCCGGTACTGCCAGAAATTTAAGACTGGCAGGAGGGCTGGTATGTCGTTGAAATGGTACATGCAGCTCACCTCCATCGGGGGTGTGCCTGAAAAGAGCTGCACCACCTCGGAATGAGGACACGAGTTTTTCCGACTCGTTGGCTGAACGGTCAGCGTACTGGCCTTCGGTTCAGAGGGTCCTGGGTTCGATTCCCGGCCGGGTTGGGGATTTTAACCTTCATTGGTTAATTCCAATGGCCTGGGGGCTGGGTGTTTGTGCTGGCCCCAACATCCCTGCAACTCCCACATAACACTATCCTCCCCCACAATAACAGGCAGTTACCTACACATGGCAGATGGCGCCCACCCTCTGCCTTACAAGGGCTGCAGTCGGCTAGAAATAGCCACCCGGAATTATTATTTTTATTTGTATTTTCTAATTATTTGATGTGTGTTAGTAAAGATTGTAAATAATTTTGACTTCACTTCTTTTTTAAAATTTTGTTCTTTCAAAATAAGGGTGCGGGTCTTATTCGGTGGCGGGTGGTATTCAAAATTATACGGTATGTAGTCCAACTTCATCAATGTTTTAGACTTAGATTTTAAATTAAGACGTACTAAATTGTATTTTTTATTGTTGTATGTAAACATATGTTTCCATTTAGATAATGGGTGAAGATGACCCAATGTATGTAGGGTCGAATCTAGTACCATTTATATAGGACACTGTATTAAGCTAATGGTATTGAAGAGGTGGATCTTTCTCTACCCTTTGATAGTTTATCTTCAGTTTCAAGGAAACCAAAGCAAAAATTCTCAACAACTTTCTTCTTCAAAAATCTCATTTCATATACCATACAGTAAAACAAAGACAGTTATGAAGGGGACAAGGAAAGGGAAAGTTTTAAGCGAGAAAACGTACTACTGATAACACAAATTAAAAATATCCAGCAGGGATATATAGGAAACCATGATATGTTTTTTCGACATGGTTGGATTTTATGTCGTATATGTATGGGTACAGGCTATCTACCATTTCTAAAGATGAGTTGAGAGTATTAAAAGGGATCAAAAATAACAGAGAACAAATATGAACAGTGCGTTAATAGACGCATAAAACACCAGACATTTGCACTAAATGTTAGCTGAAGGCCATCGGGTTATGAAACCTTGTTTTCTGGTCACATTCTTTGACCATGAATTATTTGGAGGTTGAACTTGGCCATGTGCGAGAGATTCCATCTTGAAGTTGCAAGCAATCATCCGCATTTTCTGAATCGATGTTATACGCTGTTAAAGGAAGTAAAAAACAACAGTTCCACCTGATCGATACTGATAAACAGTACTTCGACGACACTTCGATTGACTCGAGGGAGTTTCAACATACACGCCACCGCTGAAACACGCAGATGCCCGTGCACTTCAGGAATTTTAATTTTGTCTTCATTAGTAAGCTGTTTCACAACTTTTTCTGTATCTATAACTGGGCTACCGCAAGACAAACACCCACCAGTTTAATCAGCTATCACACGACAAATATTCCACGGTCCCCAAATTACATTCACATCAAGCAAATGCAAGTGTGTAAGCGAGAATTAAATGGCTCGAAGCTGATGTGTAGTTAACCCGGAAATAGTCACGCATGAGCCCACTGGACCCCATGTGTGAATATTAAAAATTCTCAAACCTATGTAGTGTAAATTAATTACTATAAGCATAGTAATGTTCAAGCTTTATTTAAAACTGGTAATAATGCACTCTTAGGAATTAATAATAACAAAATTCAAGTATTATACACCAACTTGTAATTGTTAGTAGAGAGATTAAAGATTGTCAAGTATAATGCAACAGAAGAATGTCAAACACTTAATGTAACACAGTGAATACAAATGAATTTTCTGTGCTCACTTCTGCATCAGATTCAGAAGAGGTACAATCGTGTAAATGTTCTGGACGCTGTGGTACTGGTGTATCAGGGCTATGAGGAACAGGTAAAATTGTAGATCGAATATTGCTTGGATACACAATGTTACCTTTGTTGCTGCTGTTAAATCCCTTCACATTCACAGAACAGAAGTAGCAGCGAGTACTGTCGTCTGGGGGTTCTCGCCACACCATTGGAATACCGAATGGCAACGCAGTTTGCTTACCGTTCATCCATTGCCGTAACTGCTCTATACAGGTTCTACAAGCCTTATGTGGTTCCCACGGCTTGTCTTGGTCTCCAAGTTTCAAGCCAAAGTAGGCAGAGTAGGCCTTTCTCACAAACTCGATTATATTGCGCCGCTGTCTCATCGGCACAAAACTTGCACATACATAGCAGAATATATCTGGATTGTTCTTGCAGCCACGCCATGGCATGTTGATATACAGTACGTCACTCACATATAGAACACTTTTCACTAGCAAGCGAAACACAACTCGGACTGTCGCGGACGAAGCACGAGAGAATGACGCCGCTCAGCGTTGCCAGCTATGTTGTACATAGTTGCCAGCTCTACACACTGTGCGTGATGATACAGGACTACGAGATGGCTGGATGACGTCGTATTAATAAAATTAATTAATAAAAGAATATGAAATTCTAAATTAAATCGACACTCTTCCTAACAACATAAGAAGTGCATTATTGCATGTGATGAAATAAACGTAATATAGCATTTTGAGAAAGTGTGATGTGATGGGGAAAAGTTAACATCGGATCCTTATTCAGAATGTAGAAGTCATCGTAAAAAGCAATACAGGATGGCGGCAGTGAACAACCTGCCACCTGGGCTACTGCCCTACATGCAGACTGGTAGTGAATGAATACCGAAACATCACTTTTACAAACCATGTCAGTGTGTGGAGTGGAGACAAGAACAATCTCCACATAGATGTGTCCTCTCTTCTTCTCGGCCCCTGACGAGCTTCGTCAGGAGGGTGGGCATCACATTCATGATCACATTCAAGTTGTATGTTTCTATTGCCCTGTGTTTACATTTCATCTCTGTTTGTTTAGTCTTCATGAACGGCGATCACACAGAAGAGGTCATCCACCGTATATTGAAGCACAAGAAGAGGCCTAAAGCCAATCACATGGTGAACGGACATGGACCTGAGGAGAATGACGATAAACATAAGGTATGTGCCAAATAAATGATAAGTGTGACGAGATCTAGAGACGGCATATGCAGGGATTATTAGGCTGCAGGTAGAGTAGGGGACATTGCTCTGTAGTATAGAAATTCATTCTGTGATGTTGTAGTTTGAGTCATCAGTCCATAGACTGGTTTGATGCAGCCATCCATGCCACCCTATCCCGTGATAACCTTTTCATTTCTGTGAAACTACTACGTCCTACATCTGCTTTAATGTGATTTTGATATTCATACCTCGATTTATCCCTACTGTTCTTACCGCCTATACTTCCCTCAAAAACCAACTGTGGCTGACTGAAGATGTGTCCTATCATTCTATCTCTTCTTCTACTCAAATTTAGCCAAATCGATCTCCTTTCACAAATTCGATTCAGTATCTCTTCATTCGTGATTCAATCTCCTCATCTCACCTTCAGCATTCTTGTGTAACACCACGTTTTAAAAACTTCTGTTCTCTTTCTTTGTGAGCGAGTTAGTTCCATGTTTCTTTTCCATGCAGTGCCACGCTCCACACGAAATAACGAGCGATAATAACACGTTTGTATTCTTTTGCATTTTTTGCTGATTTGGCATGATCAGTCATTATTTCAATTTTCAACAGGTTTTATGTCAATATAAATAGTATATTGAAGAATTTATAGATCATTTTATATTTTGATTTTAATTTATGCATGCATTCTGTACTGTCAGACTGATAACATTTCACAAGTGGCAACATAAAACAAAAATATTATTTTTTCTTACATATGGTTAAATCTGCTAAATATGTTTCATGACAAAGCAAGCTGACAGCAGTTTGGTGACTAAGAAAGGGTAAGGAACGGATTTATACCTGCAAGTCTTGTGTTCCCAAGATGTGAGCAGGAACACAGTGGTGGTGGTGATTATTGTTTTTAAGAGGAAGTACAACTGGACAACCGTCCTCTATTAACACTAATCAGAGAGAAAATATAAAAGGGATCCGACACTTCAAAAAATGAAGGTATAGGCTAAAGGAAGACGAGGGCCACGAAGGGCATGAAAATGAAAGACTCCGTAGGCCTCGAGTGCTCTATTACATGATATAGATGTTGATTCCCATAGGGAATCTGAAATATTTGTCCTGAATGAGCAAATTTATAATACCAATATAAATGGTCCGTTATTGGACATTATAAATTTTCCAGCTAGCTCATTCTTGGTTGCTAACTGTTAGCCTACGCAGTGGCCTCCACGGTATGCACTAGCCAGCGTATTGGTAGGTGTGCTAGGTACCAACTGATGAGCCCACCCTAGCACACGAGGGCGAAACGCTGGCAACCAAGAATGAGCTAGCTGGAAAATTTATAATGTCCAATAACGGACCATTTATATTGGTATTATGCTCTATTACAGTCGGAGTTGGAAAAGAACAGGAGTTGTTCAAGGGAGGTCGGATGGGATAGATGAAAGTGAGGAGCCTGGCACAAGCAAGTGGAAGCAATGCCACCACTCAGCTTGGGACCCCATGGTCGCCAACCACGCTCCCAAGTTAAGAGCCCTTGGGCCCCTTTTTTAGGACAGGCAGGGGATACCGTGGATGTTATTCTACTGCCAACACCCACAGGGGGAGAGCAAGAACACAATACAGCACTCTGATAATCAGGAGAAAGTATTTCCTAACATGTCTAAAGCACAAGGAATGCTCCAGCCCCTGCGTACCTCATGGCCAAGAACAAATGGAAACAACAGTTTTCCGTTTCATTACAGAATTATCTTCCCAAGTACCAAAAGTGAAACATCCTCCGAGTGTATTTTTAATTCAGCTAGCGAATGAATTTGGAAAAGACTAACAGATGGGTGTGTTTTATTTTATGAGTTGTGCAGCGTTGAATTTTGTTGTACAACAGCACCTTAAACGAGAAAAACATCTGAAAGCTGTAGCAAGTGTTCCCAGGATCTAGCGCTACATTACTTGTCCACACTCGACTAAATTACGAGATAATTATTTCTGTAAAAACAAGATCTGTGCAGTGAGTAGAACAGGGATGTATTAACTTGTAACAGTCACGAGAATTCAATTTGGTCAAATAGTTTTAAGGTCAATTTTTTTTACTTTCTTTTTAGCATTTTTCATACATTTAGAGCATTTAATTGATCATTTTTAGTTATATTTAGGCCGGCAACATCCGCTCCCTACTTATTGGCATTCGCTGTCACATTTTAAAAAGGAAATGACATGTGAGCGTTATTGAAAACAGCCGAGGAATGGGAATCGAAAGATGAGTTTGCTTGATCGGCACAGGAGCAGTGGTGATGAGACCACTTGTCTTACACACTAGTTTATAAGGAAGAGAGAGTGTGAAGGAAACTTCCTACGTTTCATGCAGATTAGAGTGGTAAAAATGTCTTGTAATTCAAGTACATCCTTGTGGCTGTGGAATTGAACTAATCTCTACATCATCTTTACCCAATCTCATTCAGTTTTGTAAAACAGGGAAATTGAACTTTTATGTTTCCGGTTGTACAGAAGTACTGTGCTTAAGTGGTCATAGAACTGTTGACTGTGTTTCTTGCTTCATAACCAACAAAATGCAATGGAAATGTAGTGGATTTAAATAATTTAGGAATTATTCTGCATACGCAAACAAAGGAGCTTCGTTCTATACGTGTGGAAATGTACTAATTACTATATGTAAGTCTATTTGTTGTCCTAAAAGCAGAGAAGCGAAGAACAAAAACAAGTTGTCCTTATATTTTTCTTATTTTGTGTCTTTAGAACGGGAAGCCGACTTCACCGGACGAAGGGGTCGTGCTGGATGTTGTGTCAAAAACCAATCACGTCAACAACGAAAACACGACTAAGGAGGGTGAGTAAACACATCTTTAGGTTTAAAACAAACTGAAATGAAGTACTTTCTGCCCATGTTATACAATTTTAAAGCTCCTATTTAGGGATGTAGAAAAATATAAACATCGTACCATTGATCCACGTCAGCCTTTGACAATACGAAAGTGACTGAGGTGCGCGTGTTGCTTGTGATGAATGGTGTACAAGTGTTGTTCATAGGGTCGGTTAGCGCAGGCAGACCGAGGTGAGGAAAACAACGGGAAACTAGCTCACTCCTCGTGCCTAGGCCACGTGTGACAGCTGTTGAGGATCAAACTAGCCTTCGGGCTGACATATCTCAAGAATTAGGAAGAGGCCGCAGCGACGACATGCACCCTACAATCAAGAAAGGATTGCGCTGAATGCAGGGTTCGTCTCTGTGCTCATCGCAAGTTGGCCTGGAGCCATCTCTATATAAAGGTATAAAAATGAATAGAGACGTGAATTAATCAGGCACTTTCAGATATCTCAAAAATTTGAAACTTGGTACCAGAAAAACTGATGACCCCAGCATCCTTAGAAAAATAAAAAATTCTCAAAATTCCCTGAAGTGGGCATGCTGGGGGGGGGGGGGGGCTTCAAATTTTGTGCTCAGCATAAGAACGTAGTGATATAAGTTATCCAAAGCGACAACCTATAGGTTCCGTGGCTTTAAAAAACATTCGTGAATTTCCTAATTTTACCCCCCCTCCCCCACCCCCCAAATCAAGATGGTGGCATAATCCGCTAGCCGAGCTAGAAAATTGAAATTTGGCAAAATTATAGCTTTTAGTCTTTAACCGAAGGAAAAATTCCAAGATATTCAAATTTTTCACTTTTTACACCCAAAAATATTGAAATATGGAGGCGATTTTAATGACTGTGCAGACATTCTTTTGAGCTATTTGTTGGCTAAACGGTAAGTCGTATCACAAAACGGATGGCACAATATTGGTTCAATTTGAAGTGATCTACAACTTTGGTCCTATGACTTTTTGTCATATCTCTCTCCCTTATACGATAAATCTGGCTGTATTTTTGGATTGTTTGTAAATTTGGTGATTTTTACACAAATATTTCATTGTTTGACACACTTATAGGAAAGATAGTCATCAAGTTTGGTGCACACATTGGCACCATTGAACGCCATATGTGGACCAAATTTCATGATTCTAGCAAAACATAATGTAAAACGTTAAAAATGTACCCAAATTTTTTAACTCAATTTAACCCATAAATATCAGAGATAGGAGAAAATGTTTTAGAACCAAATATGTAGAAGGATAAAGGGCGCGTCAGATGGTGTGAACTGTTTGTTAATACGATGTGACGTTTAGGTGTGGTGAATCTCGAAGTGGAGTTCTGCACTTTAATAAAATCTCAATTACCGCATGTAAAGTAATTTATGTAGGAATCCGTATACGTTGTAAAAAAGCGTAGCGAAGCACAGGCACATTTGCTAGTACTGTATAAAGCACACAGTTCTTGAATCTTTATTTCTGTTGAGTAATTTCTGTGAATTAGGTCATTGTACTTCCTGTAAAACTTGTGATGAAGCTGGAAAGCAAAAGCGAGCTCATAGGGGCTGAGAAGAACTGGGATTGAGAGGACAGCACTTATCTTCTCTGTATCACAGTGACAGTGTCTGTACAGCGGACGTCAGTAAATAACCCGATCCCCTGACGCTGGAACCCATTGAGTAGCGTCTGACCTCAGGTTAGGAGCGGCCTCGTCACCTGGCCCTATCGTAATACATACATACATACATTATCATTATAGACTGTTATGCCTTTCAGCGTTCAGTCTACAAGCCTCTGTGAATTTACTAAACGTCGCCACAATCCTCGATTTGCAACTAGTGTTGTGGCCTCATTTAGTTCTATACCTCTTATCTTTAAATCGTTAGAAACAGAGTCTAACCATCGTCGTCTTGGTCTCCCTCTACTTCTCTTACCCTCCATAACAGAGTCCATTATTCTCCTAGGTAACCTATCCTCCTCCATTCGCCTCACATGACCCCACCACCGAAGCCGGTTTATGCGTACAGCTTCATCCATCGAGTTAATTCCTAAATTAGCCTTTATCTCCTCATTCCGACTACCCTCCTGCCATTGTTCCCACATGTTTGTACCAGCAATCATTCTTGCTACTTTCATGTCTGTTACTTCTAACTTATGAATAAGATATCCTGAGTCCACCCAGCTTTCGCTCCCATAAAGCAAAGTTGGTCTGAAAACAGACCGATGTAAAGATAGTTTTGTCTGGGAGCTGACTTCCTTCTTACAGAACACTGTTGAATGCAACTGCAAGCTCGCTGCATTAGCTTTACGACACCTTGATTCAATCTCACTTGCTACATTACCATCCTGGGAGAACACAGAACGTAAATACTTTAAATTATCCGCCTGTTCCAGCTTTGTATCACCAATCTGACATTCAATTCTGTTGGATTTATTACCTACTGACATCAATTTAGTCTTCGAGAGGCTAATTTTCATACCATACTCATTGCACCTATTTTCAAGTTCCAAAATATTAGACTGCAGACTTTCGGCACAGTCTGCCATTAAGACCAAGTCGTCAGCATAGGCCAGGCTGCTTACTACATTTCCATCTAACTGAATCCCTCCCTGCCATTTTATACCTTTCAGCATATGATCCATGTAAACTACAAACAGCAAAGGTGAAAGATTACAGCCTTGTCTAACTCCTGTAAGTACCCTGAACCAAGAACTCATTCTACTATCAATTCTCACTGAAGCCCAATTGTCAACATAAATGCCTTTGATTGATTTTAATAATCTACCTTTAATTCCATAGTCCCCCAGTATAGCGAACATCTTTTCCCTCGGTACCCTGTCATATGCTTTCTCTAGATCTACGAAACATAAACACAACTGCCTATTCCTCTCGTAGCATTTTTCAATTACCTGGCGCATACTGAAAATCTGATCCTGACAGCCTCTCTGTGGTCTGAAACCACACTGGTTTTCATCCAACTTCCTCTCAACAACTGATCGAACCCTCCCTTCCAAGATGCCTGTGAATACTTTGCCTGGTATACTAATCAATGAGATACCTCGATAGTTGTTGCAATCCTTCCTGTTCCCTTGCTTATAGATAGGTGCAATTACTGCTTTTGTCCAATCTGAAGGTACCTTACCAACACTCCACGCTAATTTGACTACTCTATGAAGCCATTTCATCCCTGCCTTCCCACTATACTTCACCATTTCAGGTCTAATTTCATCTATTCCTGCTGCCTTATGACAATGGAGTTTATTTACTATCCTTTCCACTTCCTCAAGCATAATTTCACCAACATCATTTTCCTCCTCCCCATGAGCTTGACAGTTTGCAACACCACCATGATGATTTCCTTTTACATTGAGAAGATGATATATAAGTAATAATAATAATAACGTAAACGTTTCCACCTTTTCAATACAACAATATATTCACAAAATTACAAATTATATGGTACTAGTTTCGACCCATCCAGGGGTCATCATCAGCCGTATTGGAGCAAAGATCATTTGTGGCGAAATCCTAAGACAAGTCGTCAGCATAGGCCAGGCTGCTTACTACATTTCCATCTAACTGAATCCCTCCCTGCCATTTTATACCTTTCAGCATATGATCCATGTAAACTGTTATGACTTCTGTTATGACTTCTTTTTGGATTCAACAACTATTTGTTTCGCTCTGTTTCTTTCATCTACGTACAAATCCATTGTCTTAGGATTTCGCCACAAATGATCTTTGCTCCAATACGGCTGATGATGACCCCTGGATGGGTCGAAACTAGTACCATATAATTTGTAATTTTGTGAATATATTGTTGTATTGAAAAGGTGGAAACGTTTACGTTATTATTATTATTACTTATATATTATTCTCAGTTCAATACGGACCAAAAACATGAAATTCATAACCATCAATTGAGAAGATGTTCAAAATATTCCCTCCACCTCTCCAGTGATTCCCTGGGATCTGTTATGAGTTCACCTGAATTACTCAAAACACTGTTCATTTCCTTTTTCCCTCCCTTCCTAAGATTCTTTATTACTGTCGAGAAAGGTTTCCCTGCTGCTTGACCTAGCCTTTCCAGGTTATTACCAAAATCTTCCCATGACTTCTTTTTGGATTCAACAACTATTTGTTTCGCTCTGTTTCTTTCATCTACGTACAAATCCCTGTCTGCCTCGGCCCTTGTTTGGAGCCATTTCTGATAAGCCTTCTTTTTACGTTTACAGGCTGCTCTCACTTCATCATTCCACCAAGATGTTCACCTTTTCCCATCTTTACACACAGTTGTTCCTAGGCATTCCCTTGCTGTTTCTACTACAGCATCCCTGTATGCCACGCATTCACTTTATATATCCTGAACCTGCTTACTGTCTACTGTTCGAAACTTCTCACTAATCATATCCATGTACTTCTGTCTAATTTCCTCGTCCTGGAGATTTTCTACCCTTATTCGTTTGCAGACAGATTTCACTTTCTCTATCCTAGGGCTAGAGATACTTAGTTCACAGATAGTGGTCTGTTTTATCGATAAATCCCCGGAAAAATCGTACATTCCTAACAGACATCTTGAATTCGAAGTCTGTTAAGATATAGTCTATTATGGATCTCGTACCCCTAGCCTCCCATGTGTAGCGGTGAATAGCCTTATGCTTGAAGAATGTATTCGTAACTGCTAAAACCATACTAGCACATAAGTTCAGGAAACGCTTCCCATTCTCATTAGCTTCCATATCTTCCCCACATTTACCAATCACCCTTTCGTATCCTTCAGTTCTATTCCCAACTCTCGCATTGAAATCGCCCATTAGCACTATTCTATCCTTGCTGTTGACCCTGACCACGATGTCACTCAATGCTTCATAAAACTTGTCAACTTCATCCTCATCTGCACGCTCACATGGTGAATACACGGACACAATTCTTGTCCTAATTCCTCCCACTGACAAATCTACCCACATCATTCGCTCACTTACGTGCCTAACAGAAACTATGTTGCGTGCAGTGGTATTCCTGATAAAGAGCCCTACCCCAGACTCTGCCCTTCTCTTTCTAACACCTGTCAAGTACACTTTATAATCTCCTATCTCTTCCTCATTATCTCCCCTTACCCGAATATCACTTACTCCTAGCACATATAGATGCATCCTCTTTGCTGACTCAGCCAGTTCTACCTTCTTTCTTCCATAAGCCCCATTAATATTGATAGCTCCCCATCGAATTCCATTTTGTTCGCCAAGTTGTTTCCAAGGAGTCCCTCGCCTGTCAAATGGGAGTGGGACTCCATTACTCCCATAGGTCCGAGGCTTGCTTAAAGTGTTCTGAGGTCGGTAAATTCATGAAGCAGGATGCTGCCCTACTTGCACATAGTCCAAGTGAGGATCTCTCCTCTAACGGGTTAGGGACCACTGGTGCATTGTATAGTCCTAGCCGCCTGAGCACAAGGAGGGCCAGGACTCAGAATATGTCCGAGATGCCCACTCCCATTCCATAGCAACTGGTATCCCGACTCTCAGGACCACTTACTAGGCCACTCAGCCGTTGCCCATGGTTCACGAACTAGGACGTGACTACAGTGACCCACAAACATGAACCATCCTATCGTAATAACAGCCTAAAATGAAAGTGGCAGTTTTATATCAACCTCAAACTGGAAGTGATGTGACCTCTTTTTCCAGCATAGTCGCATGTTTATATCGGTGATTTATACAGCTTATGACCCACATGCAGCAAACAAAACAAAACACTCTGGATGTGTTTCTTTTTCATTTCGTCAATACCTAACACAGCTATGTATTGTATTGTACTCATTTAACATTTATGGGTGCATTACTCCGTTTATTTGCAGTTGGAGGTAGCATGGAGTTCTACTTGTAACTGTCTTATTTGTCTTCCAGACGATACGCCCTCCACTGCTGTGATCGTGTGTACCAACCCGTCGGTGGACAGTGGACACCAGTCTGAGCCATATCTCGACGACATAGGTCAGTTTGATCTTTCCCTCCATAACTTGTGCGTTCCAGACTATTTATGGAAAACATTTTAATGTCTTTTTAAACACTTCAGGAAAGACATTTGAATAGCAGAGACGACTCAGAGATGATATTAATAAATTTGAGAATATTGTATGTCCATCTGTCATTCTCTTTGAATGGAATAACCAGTAACTTACCAGTATTAAGGTAGGAATGTCGACAAATCCCCGCACATGGCTTTGTCTTCATTTGGAGAAGTGCAGAAATATTGTTTTTAAACTCAAGAATTCTGCTCTCAGCAACTGCCCCTCCCCTTGTGTTACACTTGTACTTTGTTGGTACCGGTATTTTATAAGTGTAACTGTTGTCATCATCATCATCCTAAACCATCTCCAGTTTCCCAGGTGTGGTATATGAGCCTCCTCCATCTCATCCTGTCCTTGTACCATTCTTCCTCCACCAACTTGTCCCAATCATGACCTCTCAGCAGTACATCGCTCTTAACTAAATCTATCCATTTCCTTCGTGGCCTTCCCATGGGTCGTCTTCCTTCTACCTTTCTGTCAAATTCCTTCCTTGCAGTTCTGTTTACTGGCATCCTCTTCATGTGACCAAACCACTTCCGTCTTGATATCTGAATCTTATTGAGGAGAGAATCATCTATTCTTACTTCTTCTCTAATTTTCTCATTCCTAATCTTGTCTTTCCTGGTTTTCTGGACCATAGTGCGTAGGAATTTCATTTCACCTGCCTGAAGTTTGGAATTATCTCTATTGGTCAGTGTTGCGGTTTCGAGACTGTATGTAAGAATTACGACTTTTGTTTTCATGGGTATTTGCTCATCCCACAGCAGGTGTCTTACCTGGTGGTAAAATTGTGTTGCCTTATTGATTCGATTGTTCACCTCATGTTTTGCTAGGTTGTCATTTGATATAACACAAGACTGTTGTGTGAGGTGTGGAAGCCATAGCCTTGCACACTAAACTCGCTAACTACAAGATTTTGTCATTTCCAATTCTTGCTTCACTGAATCTATGAATTCACTTTCCTTACTGTGTACTCACCTTCCCTTTCCGGACAGTAAATCAGGCATTTCAACTTTTATCCAATAGAAATGTAAGGTAACAGTCTACCCAGAGCTTTTCTTTGGGATTATTTGTAACATAGCACTTTGATGTGCCCAGGTTGTTCTATTGACAGGCTGTGTACACCATACAGTCTGATGACTGAGCACACCAGCCCTTGTCCTAGGTCTTGTTTTTATCTAGGAGAACCATCTTTTCCTTCAAAATTCCTATATTAAACTGTGTATCGTCCTTCGGTTACAGCGAGAGCCCCATCACTGACGCATCCGTTATTATGAGCGATTAAGCGCGCACGATTTTTTCCGTTACTGATATTTATGCACCCCAGCGATGATATTGCATGCAATCGATTATCTTCGGTATCGTTTCCTCTCTATGTGCATTCGCGAGTTCTCTCGTCGACATTCAAAGGCGATGTTGGAATTGATTACTAATACCCGTCAACTGCTGTTCTCTAAAGAAAATTCGAAATGAAAGAGGATAACACGTTTTCGTAATAAATGGGTAAATAATGTGGCCGATAGCAGTTGTTAATTTGTTAAAAATAATGACTGAAGTAAACGATATCTTGATTTGAATGTTATATACGGAAATTAAGTAAGAATGTGATACACCTCAAGATATGCCAGAGTACATCACTGGTTTCAGAGGAGATTTCATATCTTCTCGCGCCTAGTTAAATTTCGGAAAGGCTATTTACATGTAAATTTTTTGCGAATAGGTTATAATTTGCGTTTCAAATATGTTTTCATGATACATTTACGGTTACGTTAGGTGATGCCGTTTGAAAAAGAAAACTGAAGTGTTTGCCACAGAAACCTCTGAAGTGATACTGTATTTCTCCGAATCCAAGACTTTTTTCTCAGAATCTCGTGCGAAAACTCGAGGGCTGTCTTGCATTCGCGACTTAACAGTAAGTTAATGGATACCACTAGCAACTACCATGGTAACCACGCTTCTTTTCACACGCGCACAAAACTCGTTGACAATAAACGACCGGCTCTTTAGTATAGCCTACATCGCTATCCGCGACAACCGGTTGCACAGTGCTTGTGCGTAACATCACTGGATCTCAGGAAATAGTGAAGAGAGTATGGCATTCTATTAGCTTCTACAAAAACGTTTCTCAAATCTGCAGAATGGCATCAAAACATGCGAGCCTTCAAATTCTTAGAAAGGCCATGGCTGCTCAGTGGCACAGTTATAACGCGTCTATTGTACTTGATGCTTAGCAAAATTAAGTTTTATAGACAGCAGGAATATTTTCATGATGGATAGTCGTATTGTAAAGATACGTGGAAAAGGTATTGCCGGCAAATTTTCAACAGATTCTCTTCGGTATTATGCCAATTTTAAGTTAATGGTCCTTAAACCCGCGGAAATAAAGAAAAATTGTGCAGCCGCAAAAAACCCCGGCATGACGAAAGTTAATGTTCGGCATCTAAAAATGCGTAGGCCTACTGTACAACAAAGGCATTCATATGATTTTACAAAGTACTTTTTGAGCCTGATTTAAATTTTTTGAAGGAAAAAGTTGGGTTCATCTTGGATTCGGAGAAATACGGTAATATCTTTTCTCAGAATAAAATTTAACATACACTTTCACGTAGTATCGGATTTCGAAAAATAACAAACAAGTAAGCCGGTGTGGACATCATCTGCGGAAGCGCAAGTTTTGAACAAACGTATTGCCGTTTAATATCGATTTTAATGTATATGAGGGGTTTCCCGACTTTTATACAAAAATCAGATATAACGACAATCCGTTATAGGGAGTAAATGGTTCACTGTTATGAATTCTCGCTATAACGGACTTCTACTGTAGGTGGGATGTGTTCTTCTAAACCCATATTGTTGTTGTTCAACCTGAGGATTCTTTCCATTATGTTCAGTCGATATGAGAGAAGAAGGTAGTGAAACTATGAGGCCTTCAGTCCAGTCTTCTGGGATGTTTTTCTTCTTTCCATATTGTGTTCATGGGCTTGCACTCCTTGGACTCCCACTGCCTTGATGATGTCTGCGCTTAACTCGGCTATGCCTGTCGCGTTCATTTTCCTCGTGCTCTTTACAGCATTTTCTGCATCTGTCCGTGCCAGACGGGAATCATTTTTCCAAACAGTTTGTTCCTCCTTTGTCTCCTGGGATTCGTTTTGCCACTGTATAGTGGTTCAAAATGTCCCATTTCATCCATATTCTCTTTTTGCTCGCATTCAACTTTATCAGGTCTTATTCTTCACTACTAGGTGGATATAATACTTCTTACGGTATTACTGTCATCTGCTATGTGAAGTCAGTCCATGTTCTCTCTTTTTCGGATGTGATAATTCTCTCTATTTGAGCTTCAAATCTTGATAGTCTTATATTTCCTTCATTTCTACCCACATTCTCTGTCTGTTTTCTTACATAGTTCTTTACTTTACTGTTGCTAATTATCCATACAAATCTTAAAATGTGGTTCATGTTAAGTTTGCTGTAGAGTGAGCACAAATAAAAATCTCTACTTTTGCACAGGAAATGACACCAATGAAGGTGATGAATGATGTGCTTATAAGGGAATTGATCTCAGTGAAGCATAAGTTCCCTGCACTTAGTTTTATATCAATGTCTTTGTAGAAATGTGCAATGGATGTTAGTGGGTTTGTTCCATTGCAACAACTGGGATATATCAATGAAATTTGGTGTGCATTTAGGTGCTATATAAACAATAAGGAAATGATACGTAGAACTTAACCACATCGACCGCTCAACCTGTAGAAGAGCCAACTTACTGTTGCTGTAATTTGAACAGATCACCAAGGAGATGCGTGTTTGTGACATTGTTTAGTCACCCTTAATTTTCCACTATAATTGGGGGGGGGGGGATAAAATCATTGAAAAGAATGCAGAAAATGTTTCAAGTGACGAGGCAGCAGGTGCTGCTTCTGCAGCCTACGTTTATTGATGCTCTTCCACCCTCCGCATCCTGCACGGCAGCGTGTTCTGCGTTAGTAGGAAGTGTCCAGTACGCAAGAGAACAAGTTTTACGGCATCTTTCAAGTTTAATGCGTTAGAATGTGGACCGAGGCGGCGAGATGTAAATACAAAGTGCAGCCCTGTATGACTCGTTATTGGCGTAACCACAGAGACCAATCATTCGGAGAAAAAATAAATTTAGTTCCTTCCTGCGTGTAAAGAAAGGAGGATACGAAAATATGGACATGAAATTTGTCGAGAGGAAAACAAGAGACAACGGCAACGCTGTAGATACAATATCATATTGGTTCTGTATTGCTGTGCATAATAAAATAATTCCTTTAAATCGAGTAGTATATATTTTCCACCATTGAATTCTTAATTACATATAATAGTATATATTTTGGTATATTTGACCTTTTATGAAAGTAACATGTTTATTTAATATAGTCATGATTATCATCCTCCTTTCCACATATCCACCTTCTACCATTCCTCTTCCATCATTTTGTCCAAGTTTCTTCTTCTTGTACTCCTCCACCTTGTTTTAGGTCTCCCTCAAACTTCATCACCTCCGTAATCTTTAAATGTCCAAACCATCTTAGTTTACTCCTATCAGTCTTAGGTTTTATATTCTGAGTTCCTTTCTAATGTCTTCTTTCCTATCACACATCTTAGGTATTTCATTTTGGCTTGAATCAACACCTCCTAGATAATAAGGCCTCACAACTGTTCCGCATGTCTACCGTGACGTCACTACGCGGAGGCAAGCTTGAACCTTCTCAGTGTTAAGAAAGCAATGAGTGTGGCCATGTGTCGGTGCAATTATGTAGAAGTGTTTTAATTATTTTAATTGTACCAGTTGCGAATCGTTGTGTAGAATGGTGCTAAAGTGTTGTGTGCCCACCTGCAAGGGAAGTTACGATAATGATAAAAAAGTCCATGTGTTTAAGTTCCCAAAAGATGAGGTTATGCAGCAGAGATGGTTACGTGCAATTCCAAGACAAGATTACAGAGTTACTAATTACTCGGTGGTGAGTAACTGTTACTTTTACATTCTCACATAATCATAACGCACATAGGCCTATTAGGTATTAAACTACATGCAGCAACTGGTGATATGTAGGTATGTTTACTCTCGTAAGATATGAGGTTATGTTAGCTTACAATCAAGGGATACATTATTATTATTATTACCCGAATTAGATTTATTATACTCATTAAACTACATGCCTACATATGTAGGTGTACTGTTGTGAAGGAAATGCAAGTAATTTTTCTGTGTGCCGATGACCTTCGATGCTAGGCCCCTTTAAACAACAAGCATCATCAATTTCTGTACATGGATACATTAAAGCAACCACATTGCATAGCATATATAATAATTGAAGAGGACATGACCTCAAAAGTGTATTCTAAAGGGGTTTTATTGCAGTGTAAATTTTCTAATGTAGACAAAATTACCAACACAAATGAAGTACATTCTTTAGTTACAAAATTCCATAGCTACATTACAGGGAATGAGTGTAACAGTGTGCAGAAAGATACAACGAATAAGTTAATTCTAGGCCTGGTGGGTGAAATGATCACTGAGGAAGATGACCCCACGTTTAATTTAATAAAATCACAGTTAAAACTTTCCTTAGTTCCTATACACAAAAGGGAGTATGATAATGATTTTCTTGTTATTTGTTCAATCTTCCAACTGATTTCTCCTCATGCTTACAAATTTATGAGACATAGAAGTAATTTAATTTTGCCACATGTTAATACTTTGAAAAGAATATGTTCCAGTCTGAATGGTAGCCCAATATTAGAACAGAACCCTACATATTTTCTGGAATATATAAAACAGAAAGTTCAAGGTTTTCAATAGAATGACAAATTTGTAACATTGATGGTAGATGAAATTCACATTAAACCATACATGGACTTCAAGGGAGGGAACATTGTAGGTTCATGTGCTAACACTACCAATGTTGCTACATCAGCATATGTATTTATGATCCAGAGCATTTTATCATCAAAGAAGGAAGTAGTTCATATTCTCTCTGTGTCCAAGTTAACAGGTGATGATTTACACAGTATCATGTCAAAGGTTATTGTTGGTTTGAAATCTATGGGATTTAATGTTCTGGCTGTTGTGACTGATAATAATGCTCTCAACACCAAAGCAATGTCAACATTTTCAAATCCACCTCAACTTAAAACTGAGTATTGCAATCCTGGAAATCCTAACAAGTCTCTTTTTTATCTCATTGACACTGTGCATTTATTTAAATGCATCAGAAATAATTGGCTCAACCAGAAAACTAATGGTTTGGAATTTGTGTATCCTGACTTTGATGATTTGTCTAAAGTTAAAGTTGCATCTTTCAAAGCTATAAGGGACTTGTTTGAGGCTGAAGGGAATGACCTTGTAAAGCATGGGTGTGGTTTGACTGTCAAAGCTCTATGGCCTTCAAGTTTTGAAAGACAAAATGTGAAATATGTGTGTCAGTTGTTTTTAATGACCATATAGTAAATGAGGGCACAGCTGAATTTGTAAAAGTAATCACCACCTGGTGGCATATTGTTAATGTAAAGACCCCTTTCAAAGGTGTAAGACTTAATGATAAATTTCAACAGCCTCTCACCAACAAACCTGGTGATGAACGGAAGGGTTTTTTAATGAAGTTTGTTCAGTGGTTAGATCACTGGGATAATCTAGGTCTGAAATGTGGCAAATTGTTTAGTCAAACGCATAGGGCTCTTACTCAAACAACTTATACAGCTAACAGAGTTTTGTTCTGAAGTACTGAAATGGTCATATTTTCTTCCTGGAAAGTTTCAGACAGATGCATTAGAGGCACGATTTGGTGAATACAGGCAACTTGCAGGTGGCCATTACCATGTTTCTGTTAGACAGGTGTTTGAAATTGAGAAAAAAATAAGAATCTTGAATTCAATTGAACTGTCCATTTCTAATGGTAGGAAAATTGTTGTAAATGATATTGTTGATGAAGATATACTGTTAGATCATGATTATTGTGCAGCTTCCTCATTTCAAACATTTACAGGCGAGCTCAATATAACACTCAGATCTTGACAGCACATCTGGTGTTGCAAGTGTTTTAACATACATAGCAGGTTATTGTTGCCATTCTCTTCTCAAGAAATTAAATTGTAATTACTGTGCAGATTTCTTAGTTTTGAAAGATGTTACTGTTAGAAATAGTCATCATAATGTTATTGACAGCCTCAATAGGGGCAATTTGAAATATCCTGCAGAAACAGCTGTACACTTAGATACATACACATATGTCATCATAAAAAAGATGTTGAGGCCAGAAAGTGAGAGAAAATTTCTTAGCTTAAATACTAAGAAGTAAGTGATGTGACCCTGCAAATTGTTCTCTCAGCTGATGAATGTATAGACGACACGTATGAATGTAGGGAGCATACTTCAGAATATTTGTATTACAACATTATTTGGAAGTGTACAACTATTCTAATAAATAACTACTGCAGGAACAAAACCAATGAATCCATAAAACATTGTACAAATTCAAGAAAGTCTGTAATTTTCTCAAAATGTACTCATGTAATAGGCAAAAGTATCAAAGTCGTTTTGCATTACTAGCATGCTTGATATATGATGATGTATATCTTATTAACTTTAATGCCAATGTGTTATAATTTGGACCTAGGCCTACCTACAGACCAGGTGAATGTTATGCTCCTCTTCCTTAATATTATTAACTCAGTGTCTTTCTAAATTTTCGCAAAATGGAAGTTTGTAAATAAATGTGAAGTTAGTGTATCATATTTTTGTAGTACAGTCTACATGTTAGGCCTAAACTAATTTTGTGCGTTCTCTTTTTGTTTTAAAATCATTTACTGTCTATTCAGTGCCTATTTCAATTGAAATATGTTTGTGAATTTCAGTTCAGTGTGTTAGCAAGTCAGCCTGGAGTAAGTTAACATTGTAAATGCTGCCGTGATTTAAAACAATCTTTAATGACAGAGTCTCTAAGATACGGTAATAACGGCAATTTAATTCAATGTCCCTTAAAATTTAAACTTTATTTGTTGGTAAATAAGTTATTCCACAAGCTAAAAGTATTAAAATCATGTTTGTGTGTGACCATGCTTTGCGTTTCTTTGGATTGTGATCGCCTCCGTGGCGTGACGTCACAGCGCTGTTGTGAGGCCTTATTATCTAGGAAGTGTTGCTTGAATGCAACTCTCCTCCCTACTTGGTACAAGTCAATTAGGTTGTTTACACTTCCATACAAGGTTTCTTACTCCATGTCCAGCCTTGTATTCTGCATTAATTCACTCGCTAGATATTTGAAACTGACCATAATATCACCATGGTCACACTTTTCTCTGCGCTCATTTTCATAGCACACTTTTGAATTTTCTTGTCATTGCATCAAGTTGTTCTTGTACTTACCTCTTTGAGCTGTGAGCTTGCATTCTGGAGATAGTGGGTTCGAACTCTACTGTCGGCAGCCCTGAAGATGGTTCCCTATTGTTTTCCATTTTCACACCAGGGAAATGCCGGAGCTGTACCTTAATTAAGGCTACGGCCACTTCCTTGCCACTTCTAGCGCTTTCTTATCCCATCGTCGGCTTAAGACCTATCTGTGTTGGTGTGACGTAAAGCAAATAACCTAATTTCAAGGTTAATTTTTACTGCAAAGTGCAAAATGAAACATTTATTGAGGACTACCTTTTACAGATAGATACACAACCTGTAGATCTTTTTATGATCAATAATTCTTACACATAAACTTGGGATCTATCATTGATAGTTTAGGCATCATAAACCAAGAAAGTGTTGAATAATTGTTTTTTCTTTGACTTCCTTCACTAAAATCACCCCTACTCACCTTCCATTTTTTTCCTGGATAAATGCTGTATCAAAGTGTGGAAACTGCATCTCATTCCATTTGGTGACTCTCGAGATGAACACAACACATGTAGATCTTGCCACTTAGTACATTGTTTGTTATTAGCTATCATCAGCAGTGGGAGTTAAAGAACTCTTCTTGTCGTAGGAGAACGCTTGTTGACTCCACCCTCAGAGGAGAAGGAAGCTCAGGACACGCTGGCCGTGGCCGAAGAAACTGCAGAGGGGAACAGCCAGAGTTCCCGTTCTACCTGCATCTCCCCGGCCAGTTCCCAAGGTGGAGTGTACTCGGTAGGAATACTTCTTAAATCAAGTTTGATTTCTCAGTTTGGGAAAGGACAGGTCAATTTGAGATGTGCTCTCTAGTGTCATCACATGGGATACATGCCAAACACAAAAGGAGAAAGGGGTGAATAAAAGTAATGGAAAGGAACACACAAACCAAGTGTAATGAGGTCAATATCCTACAGTGGTGGAGTAGAGTACAGCTGGTAATACAGGCTGAGTGATGTCCCTGTCTCTGTATATAACAGCTTTGAGTAATAGAAATGTAGTAAAGTTAGAGTCAAGTGCTAAGTCAATAACTAAACATGCCAACTCAGTGTTATAGCTAGAGAATGGATATTTCGCAGTCACACTTTTCACGAATTTTGGGAAAACGTAGTTTCACAAACTGTCAGATTCGTGGGAAAGAAAAGATTCCAGCACACACCAGACATCTGCAAAACATGTTCCGGCCTTCGATTCTCACAAAGATGGCAAAATATCTCTCGTTCAGATGTTAGTGTTTTAACAGTGTCCAAAACAAGATGAAAACCAGGCAATGTTTTGGGAAACGTGTAGCAGACACATTCTTAAAAACAAACATACTAATTTTGAAGTTGGAAGACAAACATGTGAAGTCGTTCATGTATGAAATCACACAAAATAAGATTGCATTTAATTTTGTTTACCGTATGTTAATTTACATAAATAAGAACAAAATATTTTCATGAAATTTGGTAAAGTTTCATTTTCAATTGGCATATGTACTGTTATATAATCGGCGTAATGTTATCTGTCATCAATTATTTACTAAGCAACTTCTTTTAAAAGCTTCAGCGGCAATGATGAATGAAAAGGTGGAAGAAGTTAAGAGCAAGCTTTCAGGACAGAAACTGTCGTATATTGTGATCAAATCACAAACAAAACCAAAGTTGCAATATTTAAAGCCTTGAGCTTCTCAAAACAGCAGATTCAAAAACCTGCTCCAGAGCAGACGTTATCTACAGAGCAGTGGGTAACCACATGGATATACCTATGTTACCATATGAATAATAATAATAATAATTTGAAGCATGGATCATAGAGATAATTCCAAACTTCAGGCAGCTGAAATGAAATTCCTACGCACTGTGATCCAGAAAACCAGGAAAGACAAGATTAGGAATGAGAAAATTAGAGAAGTAGGAATAGACAATTCTCTCCTAAATAAGATTCAGATATCAAGACTGAAGTGGTTTGGTCACATGAAGAGGATGCCAGTAAACAGAACTGCAAGGAAGGAATTTGACAGAAAGGTAGAAGGAAGACGACCCGTGGGAAGGCCACGAAGGAAATGGATAGATTTAGTTAAGAGCGATGTACTGCTGAGAGGTCATGATTGGGACAAGTTGGTGGAGGAAGAATGGTACAAGGACAGGATGAGATGGAGGAGGCTCAAATACCACACCCGGGAAACTGGAGATGGTTTAGGATGATGATGATGATGATGATGATCATGCAGAACAAACAGGACATAGATTATGGAATATAACAGCGCAACAAAATTAATCATCGACAAAGGAGAAATACAGCAGTGTGTAATATATTTTCATGATTAACTAAAGTTTTGGGATACGTACATTTATTGACAGAAAATACAATTTACAGGATTTGAACACACAATATATCAAGACCCTTGCCACTGATAAAAATAGCAAGTTGGGAGGCATCATTAATATCCGTGCTGGCGGGAGCCATTTGACAGACAGTGAGATGAGTGATGATACTGGCCTTGTAGCTAGAAACCGATTCTTAATTCATTGTAAAGTAATGTAAACCTATTCTTTAAAGTAGTTATTTTTCTATATTACTCAGTCCAATATATAGTATTCAAATATTTAAAGTTATAATGTAATAAAACTGATACAGATTGATATGTAATCCGAAAGATTTACGGCGTCCTGCAGCCTGTGCTGGCGCGTGCACCCCAAACTGCCTCAGCTAAGCGGCGTTTACATGATCGCTTTCCAAGCCACTTTCCAGGAAAACTACAAGACTTACGGAAATATGTTTCAGATAAGAAATATGTCAGGCAATTTTTTACATTTTTTCCCGCAGACAAAATTTTATTGGCTGAAGAAATAAAAACTTGGCTGCTCACTGAAATTTTCAATACATGATTCTACAGATTTAAATTTACTCGTTCAAGATTTTATTTTTAATAATTATTCAAAGTAGTTTATATGAAAAATAGTTATACCACTGAAATCAGCAGTCTTTTCTGAAGCTTGTAGTATAATTTGTTCTGAAACATTGTATTAAGTAACATCAGGAGCTTGGGAGAGAACAATCTGCCTTGCTCTCCAAAATTATGTGTTCAGTGAGACATTTCTTCGCCAGTTGCTACATAACCTTGGCAACAGCGTAATTTCTCTGACCTGCTTTATTTGGTGGCCGCGACAATTGAAGATTTTCAGCTTTTTGTATCTAAAGTGAAATCTTCACTTTTGAATACACGGGTATAAAAGCATCACTTCAGGAAGTTTCAGGTCAGTGCACACCACTGTTTACCGTGCCTGTTCACATATGTGCTTATCTTGGAACAAACCAGTGGTATATCTTGGAGATCGCATAAGAGATGTGTTGATATTCCTCAAAAGTGAGGAATTTGGTGGGCAAAATGCTGGAGTTTATTTACTTTAGAATATACAGGAGGATGGATCAATTTCTGATGGAGTAGAGTCTTTTCTTGAAAGGGAATTGAATAGTTGCATCATTAACTAAATTACTTTTCTAGAGAGCCAGTTGTATACTGTTTGTTTAGTCCTCAGCCCGAAGGCTGGTTGGATCCTCAACAGTTCCGTCATCAGCTGTCATAGATGGCCTAGGCATCACTGAAGAGGCGTACTAGGGAAATGAGGAGTGAGGTAGTTTCCCGTTGCTTTCCTCCCCAAGTCAGAAGTTGCTATTACATATCAGTCTGCCAAGCCCACTGAAATGCATCCACCAACCGAACCTATGAACAACATTTTCACACCATTCATAACAGGGACTGGCTGCATAAGGAATGGCATTACTAGCATCGCTCATACCTCAGTCACTTTCATTTTGTCAAAGCCAAGGATAAAGCTGAGACAGATCAATGAAAGTAAGTAACAATATTGCGGTACCGCAAGCTTCACACAGTTTGATAAAACTGTAAGAAGTGGTGAACATTTCACAATTTTTGCTAAAAGTGATATGGATGCATGTGAAAATGCAAACTGTAAATACAATATTGTTTTGTCTGATAGGGGCCATTGCTTGTATATGGAGAGCTAGATTTCCAAAATCTCAAAAAGTTCAATTGAAAACAGTGATTTTCCCATTTTAAAATTCTGTTTTCTGCACTTCCAATTCAACTAAAAATTCCAATCTCTAGTTATAACAGGTGTGGGGTACAAATTAACTGTCTGTGTAGAGCATGTTTGAATTGTCCAAGTTGTCAACATACCCTCTGTTGGCTGTTGTCCACAGACAGAACTGTTGGAGACATTCGGGCTGAACCTGCATAGGATAGACAAAGATGTCCAACGCTGTGATCGTAACTACTGGTATTTCACAACGGAGAACCTGGAGAAGCTACGCAACGTTATGTGCACGTAAGTAAGTCTTTGTAAATGGACTTGAAAACTCCCTGTATCTCAGTATTTAAAACTCTAAAATAACTAAAGACTTGGACAGGGATACAAAGACACATCACTGTACAGATGGCATGATTTAAATTGTAGTGTGAATTAAGAAAGATAGGAAGCACAGTAATTAATGTTCTTGCTTTTGCTGATGCCATATACTCGGAGTCAACTCAAGTCCTGAGCGGTCTCTTTGATATGTTATATAAAAACCGCTTGCATTACCCCCCAGGTTCAGGGCAAGAACCGTGTTGGAGAAGGCGAATGAGGCGAAGTGCTCACCCGCGGAGAGATATATACCTCAGTTCTTCAGATGACTACCGGTATAACATCAAAGCGACCGCTTAGGACTTGAGTTGACGCCAACTATAGCAATAATTGCTGAACAACTAGATATTAGTAACTAATTTAAATAATTTGTTAAGAAGGAAGTCACGCCTTGCAGTGTCGACTTAGTCAATGTAACTTTGAAAGCTTTTCAGCCTGTAAAAGGAACCAGGTATGTTATAGTGTTAATTATTAGTGTTAGACAGGCTGAAAAACTTTGAAGTCTGGGAGATAGTGGGTTCGAGCCTCACTGTCGGCAGCCCTGAAGATGGTTTTCCGTGGTTTCCCATTTTCACACCAGGCAAATGCTGGGGCTGTACCTTAATTAAGGCCACGGCTGCTTCCTTCCACTTCCTAGGCCTTTCCTATCCCATCATCACCATAAGACCTATCTGTGTTGGTGCGACTTAAAGCCACTAGCAAAAAAAAAAAAAAAAAGCTTTGAAGTTACTTAAATAGATCTGCACTTAGAGCTCTTCCCCAGCTAGTAGATATGCTGTCAATTGTGTACCTGGTCTTTTCTTAAATGATTTCAAAGAACTGGGAAATCTCCCTCAGTAAATTATTCTAATCCCTTATACACTTGCTATAAACTAATATTTGCACTTGTCTGACTCGTTGGGTGAACGGTCAGCGTACTGGCCTTCAGTTCAGAGGGTCCCAGGTTTGATTCCCGGCCGGGTCGGGGATTTTAACCTTAATTGGTTAATTCCAATGGCACGGAGGCTCGGTGTATGTGTTGTCTTCATCACCATTTCATCCTCATCACGACGCACAGGTCGCCTACAGGCGTCAAATGGAAAGACCTGCACCTGGCGAGCCGAACACGTCCTGGGATATCCCGGCACTAAAAGCTATACGACATTTCATTTCATTTCATTTTATTTGCACCAATTTCTCTTCTTGAATTCCAACTTTTCCTTCATATTATGATCTTTCCTACTTTCAAAAACTCCATTCAAGCTTATTTGTCTCCTAATGTTATTCCAACACCCCTCTACTGACAGCTCGGAACATGAGACACATTATTTCAGACACACAAGGCCAAAACGTTGGCAACCAGGAATGAGTTAGCTGGAAAATTTATAATGTCCAATAATGGACCATTTATATTGGTATTACATACCACTTAGTTGAGCAGCTTGTCTCCTTACTCTCAAGTCTTCCCAGCTCAAACTTTGCAACATGTTCATAACACTACTCCATTGTCAGAAATCACCCAGAACAAATCGAGCTGCTTTTGTTTGGATATGTTCTATTTCTCAAATTAAGTAATCCTGGTGAGAGTCCCAGACACTGGAACCATACTCTAATTGGGGTCTAACCAGAGACTTGTATGCCCCCTTATTTACATCCTTACTACAACCCCTGAATGGTCAACAGCTTGGAAGGAGGAAGAGGGCAACTAGCAATGACCCAACAGTGAATATGGCGAATGAACCATCGTACGCTCGACACAATGGCGAAACGGACAGAGGAAAAGCCTGTTACCTTTGAGGTTCCCCACGATCGTGGAGGCGGACACACTGGCTGTGAAGGCGCTGCTGAGCCTGGGGCAGTTTGTTGCAGTTCCAGTGTCTGAAATAATGTGTCTCATGTTCCACGTGCTGTGATGAATGGGTGTGGAATCCTAGCGTGTGGGTCACTTCCTGGCAAGATGCGATCCACCTTAAATACCACATGAAGAAATCTGTAACCTTTACTTGCAACCTTGTAAATATGATTGTTTCAATGAAGATCTTTCCTTGTGTTAACACCTAAGGAGCCTCCATGAGGTATTTTCACTCCATCAACACAACAATTGAAACTGAGAGGACTTTTCCTCTTAATGAAATTACCAACATGACTTTTCACCCCATTTACCATCATACCCTTGTCTGCTGTCCAGCTCGCAATACTGTTGAGGTCTTTTTGTAGTTGCTCACAATCTTGTAACTTATTTATTACTTATTTATACAGAATAAAAGTAGCCTTATCTATGATCCACTTCTTTACTCATACCATATAAGATAACATAAAGTTCCAATAATAGTTAGGTAACATCACTCTTAATAATTACAGGATAGGAGAATGCTTCACCTACTCTAATTCTGTAAGTTGTGTTTTCTAGAAATTTAGTCACCCATGCAGTTCCTCTTTTTTCTAGTCCAAAAGCCCTCATTTTCATCAGTTAACTCCCACGATCCACCCCCATCAAAAGCTGTGGATAGGTCGATAGCGATACAGTCCATTTGACCTGAATCTAAGATATCCTTTATATCTTGCTGAAATCCTAAAAGTTGAGCCTAAACCCAAACTGCCTTATAAACACCAGTTCATAAAAGAATAACAAGAACAAAGTACATGGGCCTAAAAATACATTATGCAAAGAAGAAGTTTATGAGAATTGGTAGAAGGAAAGAACACCAACAGCAGATCAGTCGGATTGTACTTCACGTTGGAAACCACAACTTCCAAAATTTAGATGTACCTACTTTGTTGCAGTATTAGCCAGTAAAAACACTGAATATTAAATTCAGCAAACACAAGCTAACGGAATCCATAACTGTTCTCTCATCATACAAAAATATAAAACCATGGTACATTTGGAGCAGAAAATTGGATTTTGAATAGGAAGGAAGGAAGGACATCAGAGAACTAGAGGTGAAGAGTGTGGTGTACCAGATTGTGGGTACAGGTTCAGAAAGATATGAGGAAAATATACCAGAAGATATAGTGTACTGTAAACACTAGGTCTCCCTAGCATAGGCAGGTACTGAGTAAGAAATTAAACTTTGATTCACTGGTGTGGAGTTATTACTGTGCATACTCAGCAATTTGTAAGTAAGTACAGTAAAACCTTGTTAAGACGTTTGTTTCTGCAGGGAACAAGAAAAAAGAACATGTTAAGCAAGAAAATGTACCACTGAATACACAAATAAAAACTATCAAACAGGCATGTAGAAACACTAGATATTGATTTTTGTCCAACACGAGGGCATTTTATGTTGTGTATTCGTGGGTACAGTGGGGGGTCATAAAAATATCCAAGTATTATTGCAGGTCACACACTTTCTAAAACAAATGTTTGTAGAATCCTTTTATTTCGGACCAGTGGGTCACACTCCAAAACAGTGAATTTCACGTTCCACTCAACCATGTGCGATGTACATCATGAAGGCAGTGCTGCCGCCATTTTAAATCCAATAAAACTTCAACCAACTTGAATGTGTGAGTTCCAACATTTGCGTCACCTCTGACCAGTCCACTTTCTGACAGGTTTTAATTTTGTCTCATTAGTAAGGAATTTCATGGCATTTTCCATATTCATAACTAGGCTATCATAAGACAAATATGCACCACGCTAGTCAATTTCACACTGTACCACTCAACACAAAATAAATTTTTAACTTCTGACTGGAATGTGAAATACAAGTACAAACAGGCTCACTGTGTTATTGAGCAATCTTGATGCGAACCGGCAAGCAATCCTGAACATTCCGGAGGCTAACGGCTTGCTCCCCGAAGGTGTAACTTATCCTGTTCAGTTTAGGAATTCAAGGTCTTTTCCCACAACTGTGACGAAGGACCTTGCCTGAGTTGAAAATCACATTCTTTTCACAAGTGATGACAAAGAACATCTTCATGGCTAGGGAAAATGTCATTGTACTAAGCGGTAATAGCAAAAATTCATGACAATATAAGTGAGGTATTTTGATATAGATTTAATACGATGAGAATCGGGACTCTGAATTTATGACGGCTAAGTGGGAAAATGTGTTAATGGGGAATGCACTAATGAGGTTTCACTCTGTTAAGGAAAAATCTTCCCTTCTCATTATTAATGCATGGGGGAAAAAAACTTTTGAGCTTTAAATGTTTTAATTTGCCAACTTTATTGCAAATGGCTTATCCATTCATTAACTTCTGGTCAATTTGGGGTAGCCAGAGGTTTTTGCCAAAGTTGCTGAAGACTGATAGGAGCAGCTGTTCTTTTGCAATTTATAGATTTCAAATTTCTTCAGTTTCAGTGGTCAGATGACTTGGGTGTGTGTGGAGACCATCTTGAAATTCATTAAACATTAATTCTATGGCCACAACATCTTACAAGTCGGTGATGGACCGAAAGTGACCCTTAGTTCCTTCTGTGCATCATTGCTAGAGGGTTCAAATCTCTGGATTACTGAAGCCAAGAAAAAGTCAATTATGTTCAATGTCAGCATAAAATATTTCTGGTCCTCAGATCACTCAACAGAACTGAATCCAAGCAAGTAGTAGCAGGGAGTGTGGAGGGGAAGTGGGTGTATGACGCCTTAAAGTTTGATGTTTCTCTCTAACTTTCACTTACTATTACTATGTAAAATGAGAAAACAAGTCATTTCAACCTTCTCAACATCAATGGTCATTTTACGATTTTATGAGTGCAGTTCTTCGTTATGAATTTTATGAACAATTCACATCAATATTATTGACAACATGACTTGGAACTTTAGTCAAGTTTGCTATTATTTTATTTTAACCCTTTTGCTCTCAGGCTATTTTCACCAGTCAAGCCCAAAACACTCAGGCCATTTTCCATGATTGTACATGTTAAAATGTAAAAAATTGCCATATAAAGAAATCCCCAGTTATAAAATTGAAAAAAATCACAGTAGTACACTATTTAATATCGTTTTAGGAAAAAAATATCCCAAAATTGTTTATGGCATATTTTACTACAAAATAAATTTTGAAATTTGAAAATATATTACAAAAATAAAAATCGGTTTACAAATACTAAAAAAAGTAATATGTTCTTTAGTGATATTGTTGTTCAGTCATTCTGAAAATAAGAGCATTTAATTCTGTATAAGATGATATAATTTTGTTTTTTTGTATCCTTATTTACTCGTGAGTTACAGCACCTGACGTAAAGAACTGTACACGTACCTTCCAGAGTCAGCATTTGTGTTTTGGAAAACATTCTCCTATCATCAGTACCTGTAAAACCCGAATCACTCTTCTTCTTTATCTACAGCTTTTCCCACACCTGTGGGGTCGCGGGTGCGAACTGTGTCGCACATGTGGATTTGGCTCGTGTTTTATGGCCGGATGCCCTTGCGGACACCAACCCTATATGGTTGAGGTAATCACTATCGCGTGTTTCCGTGGTAGTTTGTAGTGTATTTTGTTGTCTGAATATGAAGAAGAAAGTGTTGGGACAAACACAAACACCCAGGCCCCGGGTCAGAAGAATTAATCAATGGCGATTAAAATTCCCGACCTGGCCGCGAATCAAACCCGGGCCCTCTGAACCGAAGGCCTCAACGCTGATCATTCAGCCAATGAGTAGGACTGAAATACGAATCAATATCGGCTATAACGTCACTGTCATCGTTTAAAGCATCTAAATAATCTAAAACATCCGAATTATTTAGCCTAGAACTTGGCCCATCCATGTAAAAAAATTAGGCCTACTCGTGGCACGAAAATCTAATAACACGAAATGTTAAACTAAAATTCACTTGAGAACACTGATAAATGTAGAATATAAACAAAATATAATAAACAATAATCTATTATTAAAATTGAAACAATAAAACGAAGGAAAACGCGTATTTTGAAGCTTAAATGAGACTGTACTCGCAAGGAGCACACTTCAACTCGCCATGCGGTGAACATACGCGGTTTGATAACTTCATTTGTTCCAAACAGGTGAGCTTAGTGTCTCTATCTCTCGAGAAAAGTGTAAACTAAATCCAAAAGCTACTATTGATGTCTTTTCCTGACATCTGGGAGTCCATTAAGGTACTTATACAGCCATCCGAACACAAAGCCGATAGATCGGCACGCTGAGTGTTTTAAGCAATACCACTCGAGCCGATAGATCGGCTCGCTGAGCGTATAAGAGTTAAATGTACTTGTGTATGATAGTGTATTGTCTTACCAATCTGTTAATGTGATTTCATATCTGATGTGTTTGTGAAATATCCTAGCTGATGTCGACACATGTTCTAGATATAACAAATTATCTATGTATTGAATAGGTAGATCGTTTAAATATAATATTTAAGTTTATTCTTAAATATTTACTACTTGATACTCGAGCTAAGGGAGCGGCTGTGGTGGTCAACCCGACTGAGAGATTTGAATATAACTAGTGTATTTGATGACATCAGGGCTATCCGTGAACCAAGCTGTGAAGACCTAAAAATAAATGCAGAATTCAGAAATGGGAAGTGGTGGTCTGATTACAGGCGCAAGAGAGAATTTGCCAAAAGAAAGTCTGGGCTTCTTGAGAAAAATGAGAACACCTGAATCCACCATTCAGGCTATACCAGACACCTTCACAGTATGTGTAATGTTCTGAAGAAGTGGACTCACATCCTCGATATCTGCTTCCTAGAAAAATAGCAATAAAACATAGAAATTGTAATAATGAAAACTGTAAAATCCATTAGCAGGCCAGTCAGTTTGGTTCAAAGTGTGCTGAGCTGATGATGTTGTTCTTACAGGTACGTGTGGGAACACCTGGACGTGGGCTACATGCAGGGGATGTGCGATCTGGTCGCTCCTCTACTCGTCGTTTTTGATGACGAGGGCACCACCTATTCTTGCTTCTGCCATCTCATGGAACGCATGGCAGCCAACTTCCCCAATGGAGGAGCCATGGACACACACTTCGCCAACATGAGGTAATTGTAATGGTGTGAAATAGTTCCACAACTTCCTCTTCTTGTGGCACCTTACGTCACACACATATACGATAAACACAACGACAGTTGAGAGTAGGAAAAGGAGACCAGGACACTCTGCTCATCTTCTTCTGAGCCCGTGGTGTGTTTGTTCCTACTTCCACCTTCATCATGAGGGCAGCTATCAGCACTCAGTGAGGACCGTCGTCTTGTTGTTAACAGTGAAGGCGGATAAACATAGAAAAATGGAAGAGACATAAGATAAAGATGAATACAGGTGGTAAAACACAGGATGAACACAAAATCATCCCAACAGGTCAATATAAGTAATGGAAAATGAATTTTTATTGCTATAACCGTAATGATGGCAGCTCATAGTGGGAGGTCTAGAACTTGACCCTCATGAGAGGTCTTCCTTTGACCTTGGTGTTCTGAAATGTTTAGAACATTTATAATACATGTATTAATGATTACAGATAAACCTCAGTTATACATTTTCAAAGGGAGACTGCTAAAATAATGTACCCCCTGTGGGTAGGGACAGAGACGAAGAATACACCCACATATCCCCGATAGGTACCATTATGTGAGAAACACCACGGGTCTGAGCATTGCCTATGATTAATACCATTACGTGATAAACAGCACGGGTCTGGGCGTTTCCTGTGATTAGTACCACTAAATGAGAAACACCATGGGAATACTGGCGCCCGTGATTACTACACCTAGGTGAGAAACATCATAGGTCTGCCTTACCTGTGCGATGTACAATACTTGTGAATAGTACCATAATGTGTGGAACAACGTGAGTCTATGCGACTTTTGATTAGTACCACAACTTTAGAAATACCACGGTTCTACTTTACTAGTGATAAATACCATTATGAGGGGCCGTTGACATGGATTTTGGACCCCCTTAGACAATAAGCATCATCAATTCAGCATTGTGCTTTGGAAGCAGTCCCTTGGTCAGTAATACTGTTGTTTTAACATAGTTTCTGGGAAAGTGGGGCATTGCAGGTGGCACTGATTGTTTTAAATTCATATCCATCCATTCGTTCTTCATCATCACATTTTGAATTCTGGTCAGTGCATGATTTTGGACATTAAAATTGTCATTACATTAATCTCATTTCATACCATTAGGGGCTGATGACCAGTAGCATCATCATCAGCTAAAATAATGTGCAAATGAGAAAACGTAAAAGTGAACTTTCGTAAGGAACTGAAACTGTTTTATTACATTATTACTCAAACTACTGTATAAGAAACACATACACTGCATTCTTTAGAGTACAGTACTTGTATGGTGCCTTTCACTGGTTTAAAAAAATCATCAATTTTTCTTTGCTTCTTTGATTTTTCCCTGCAGTCGTACACTAGTTGTTTATATGCACTAGTCACAGAAACGCTGTGAACACTTAGGTTTCGTCATGATAGAAATCACCGTGTGAATTGTCTCGTACACACTTTCGTTCTTTAGGCTGATACAACGTGTGGAGAGACCTTCTTCACAAAACACAAATTCTTCAAATCCAACATGATGTTCCAGATGACTCCAGTCTGCAAGGCATGATAAATCGGAAGTAGTACTTTCATCGTCATCTTAATTGTCCCAGACTCCTGCTCTGTGATTCCAGCTTGCAGACTTCACGCTGTGGAGGCTGACCGAATGAGGTGCTACAAACAAGGAATAACATGCGGTATAAATCTTACAAAAACAATTGCTCCTGCAGTACAGTGCAATCTAAAGTAGGCAGTTTTGTACATTGTGTACAGTAAATTACAAATTTTGATATTTCTTTTCCTGCATCAATATCAGCAACCAGCAGCTTCTGAAAAAGAACCTTCATGCTAATCCTCAAATCCAATGGCTACAAGGAAGGAAGGCAAGTTCCACGTTACTGAAGGTTGGCGAGCTGGAATGTGCAGCACAGTTGTCTAAAAGGAGCAAGATTTTTCTTTGTGGACAACACATTCTGTCATTCAAGTTTTCCAGATAAGTGGTGAAAATTACACTCATCCAGGCTTTGTTATTGGCCACCTTTTAGGTAGCGAGGTTTGGCTGAATTTCTGATGGCCAATGGAGGGAGCTTAGCAGTTTCATCTGCAGGTGTTGTAAGATGTACTGTTAGGCACTCTTTGCTCCTTTTGTCCCCACAACAAGGATAGTCCTTCTCTGCGAGAGATTTGTCTGGTAGGAGGTTAAAGAATATCCCTGTTTCATCACAGTTATAGATGTCAGTAAAAGTGTAACGTTCTGTAATTCTGGGAATTTAATTTTCTTTCCAATGACAGACTGTATTCTTGTCTACACGGTTGACCTCTCCACAAATCCTGCAGTTGGTTATGGCATATCTCTTCTTAAACTTCTGCAACCAGCCAGAGGAAACTTTTAACTCTTCTGTCATGTTAACCCTGTCACTACCAGTGTTGCTCCTAAGCAATGTGTATTTCAAGGATACTACACCAGTTTTTATTTTGACTGGTCCCTTCAAGCCCATTGTTGCCATAAAGCTACAGGTATGTGTTTTCATAAAATGACTACAGATGCCGCTTACAACACTGATCTAGGTGGCAGTGTGTGTGTTTATTTTGTGAAGTGAATCAGCTGGCTGTGATCTAGTACCACCAGTGTTACAAAATCACGTTTCAGAACAATTAATGGTGAGTTAACTTTTTATATTAGTGTATTTGTCAACTTAATGTACTGTTGTAAGATTATGTACCGCGATAAATTGGAATATGTATCATAACTAGTGAATACGTCTTATTAGAAAATGGTGTTGCTCTCAAGCGACATTGCGGTTAAGTATAAACAAATCATTCTAACCTAACTTTTACCAACCAGATTGTAATTCCATTTTTTATATGTTTTATGCCAATAGCCAAGATGAAACCGACACAAGTAAGGAATGAAAAGGACGTTCTTGATATTCTTGAACAGTTATCAGATGGAATTAATTCTGAAATAGATTATCAGATTTTGAAGACTCAGAAGATGAAACAGCTGTATTTCGTCAAGCATAGTTGTGGCTCTCACAAATGAGCTTCCTGAACACAAAAAAAACTTCAAAGTTTACTTCGATAACTGGATTTCTTCTCTTCAACTTGCTATAGCACTGAAAGAAAGGGTATTATTTTGTGTGGGCACAATACGTAATGACAGGATGGGTCAAGTGTCGTCTGAAGCTGAATTGAAACGCTCTGGAAAAGGCAGCTACGACTGGCGTGTGGAAAAGGACAGTAATGTGGCACTTACAAGATGGTATGACAGAAAATCAGTGAATGTTATATCAACTTATGCTGCAATTGATCCAGTATGGAAATGTAAGAGGTGGAATGCATCACAAAAAGTAACCTTGGAAATAGATTGCCCCAGTGTTACAAAAGAGTATAACTTCTTCATGGGAAAGGTAGATTTGGCTGTTATGCTTCAGGAATTGTACAGAATTGATTTGAGATCAGTGAAATGGTACACTAGAATTATATATGGTGTATTAGTGTTGCCGTTATGAATGGATGGTTGTTGTACCATAGACACCAGGCAAAATTCCAAGCAAATATTGCAAGTGCGCTTACGAGATGAGGGCAAGGGAAAGGTACAAAACGTCGCTTGAGTGAAGCACTCAAAGAACCCACTAAAAGGCGAACATCTCCAGTCCGCCCAAACGATGATGGGTATGAACACTGGCCGGGATACTCTGGTAAAGGTAGATGCAAATTTTGCCCAGGGGGATTCTCTCATGTAGTATATGCAAAATGTAATGTAAACTTGTGCCTAACTGCAGCAATGGCAAACTACATCACACCTCGTCTTGCCTAGTACTCCTCATTTTGGTGCTGTCATTGGTTTTTGTGGTTTTCCTATAGCTGCATAGCCTTTGGTGGTGCTGTCTGAGGATCCAACCAGCCTCTGGGCTGATGACGTAACAGGCAGCAAAAAATTGCCTCCCTCTGTTCCATACGAAGTAGGCCTTAATTGTGTACTGTATTTGTTACTGGAATGATAGTGCTTGTAAAGACGTTTCTAGTGTTCTAAAACAGGTTTTTATGATATTGTAATGTTTTAATAAAGTAGAGTAGAATATTTAAATTTTCAGTTTATTTTGTCTTTGAATTACCACTGAGCCCCAATGTAACTGTGAAGCAACATGTTCAAAAAACCAAATCTAGGAGGGAATTTTTTTGAAAATGGCAAAAATGCATTTGAATGCGACCTATTAGTATAGAACAGCACAAGTACAAAGTTTATTAAAAATATTTTTACTCTTGGGGTTCAAAGGGTTAAGCTGTTTAGTGAAATCTTGTAGCATCTTTCCATAGATGGGGACTTTTTTTCGCATTGTTGATGGAACCAGACTATAACACACTTTTCTAAATCAGCAAAACATTCTGTCTGCACTCTTTTTAAAGTTTCATGGCTATAACCAGGCCTTGAGGCATTTTTCTCTATTTCCTCCGCATTTTTTTGTTACCAGTGTCAATGTTCAATACAGCAGTCCTTGATTCTCAGTGATGTTTCATTAGTGTTGTTTATAACCTCATCCATCATTTTTAACTTAACCCTAAGGCTTAAGGGTTTTCTGTTGATGGGCACACTTGCTTTTTCTACATAACTTTATCGTTCACTGAACTGCACACAGAACGAGACCTTGTCCTACCGTATTGTTGACATGTGTGCAGCAATAATACATGGAGCAATGACGTCTCACTTAACGCGTTGTCGGCGGCAACCCTTTTATCCGCTGGTCGTTTCAAAAAGGTCCACTTATTGAATTTGTTGGGATTAGATGTACTCAATTTTCTCCCTGTGACTCTCATATCCTCGGTACTTTATAAATGAATATATTTCATTCATGGGGACGTTTTCATGAAAAAACGTATAATTGGGCTAAATATTAATGTACAAAGTTTGGTGCCTAAAAAATTAGTGTTTAACTGTGAGGAAACTTAAAGTGAATAATGTATAAATGAGGTTCAACTGTATTTATAATTGATTTTAAAAATAGATGGAAGGGGGGGGAATTACAGTAAAACCTCGTTAAGAAGTTTCTGCGGGCGACAACAAAAATGAACGTGTTAAGCGAGAAAACGCACCACTGAATATACAAATAAAAACTATCCAACAGCGATATGGAAACACTCGATAAGACTTTTTCCGACATGAGGACATTTGTTGGACATTATTTACTCATTCGGGACAAATATTTCAGATTCCCTATAGGAATCAACATCTATATCATGAGGACGTTTTACATCGTGTATCAGCGGGTACAGTGAAAACTAGAACATTTCTAAAGATAAGAGGAAAGTATTAAAAGGTGTGAAAAACACCAAAAAACAAATATAAAAACATATGAACGAGGGCCAATAAAAATATCCAAGTATTATTGCAGATCACACAAATGTTAGTAGAAGCCTTTTATTTCAGAGCAGTGGGTGATTAAACATTATTGTCTGGTCGCACTCTTAGATAGTGAATTGGAGGTTACACTCGACCAAAAGGAATGACAGACCGCAGTTTTGAAACACTTCAACCAAGTCGAATCATCGACTTGAAACTCGAAGGTGAGAGTTCAACATTTGTGACCTCTACGCGCTTAAAGATGTGAATGCCAGTCCACTTTATGAAAGATTTTAATTTATTAGTAAGGAAGTTCACGACTTTTTCCTTATTCCTAACTAGACAGATGTGCAGCACATTAGTTAATTTCACACGATTATGTTCATAATCCACACATAGGACAAAACTTTAGTGTACCACCTGAATGGAATGTGAAATACAAGCACAAATAGGCTCACTCTTTCCGTAATCACGCAACTGTGGTGATGGCTCTTACCTGAGTTGGAAATCGTGTTTGTTTCACAAGGGATGACAGGGCTAGGATAAATGTGATTGTACTAAGCAGTAATAGCGATAATTCGTGACATAAGTGAGATGTAATACAATGAGAATCAGGACTTTGAATTTACGACGTGATAAGCGGGAAAATGTGTTAATGAGGTTCACTGTATAGCCATCAGCTCTCTGAATGTAATGGGCTGTAAAGAATAGACAGAGCAAGCAAATTTTAAAAACATGTTGAAAGCTCTTATATATATATATTAAAAAGTAGCTACAGATTCATAACAAATGTCTTGTCAGGCTTCAGAATAAAGATTAAAAATTAAATCATTGATAGTGTTTTTGACCTGAAAGGTCTCACGTCCATAACAGGCTTATGATGCAGCCTTCAGAACTGGTCATTTCTAGATTTATATGGAAGTTCCTTAAAAAATGAAAATGTATAACCCAGGTTGTTTATGAAGAGGTGTACGTGTTTTTCCAGGTCACTGATCCAGATCCTAGACTCGGAAATGTTTGAGCTGATGCACCAGAACGGAGACTACACACACTTCTACTTCTGCTACCGATGGTTCCTTCTTGATTTCAAAAGAGGTCAGACAACTGTTACTACCTGTTTAGGGTTATTATGAGAAGCTCTGGGTAGGTTATTACAGCAATTGCCATAAGAATGAATATTTATAAGGTTACTTTGATGATCATTTACTGAAAGGTGTTGGAAGGGGATTCAGTCGGAGCTTGAAAAGAGGTGCAGGGAGTGAAAATGAAGTGGGGAAGAAACCAACTATGTGAGGTTGAGAATACAAAACTACAACAGGATGGTGGTGTAGCAAGTTGGCAGCAGTGATCAGTGGTATTTTCTAAGATTGATGTTGTGTGGCCTGCCTGGCTGAGGGAGGTGTCGGCACACAGCCTACTCCTACACCAAGGGTCTGCTCAAACTCTTACCGTCTCCATCAACAGTGTCATTTGAGCACTGTGAAGGCTTTCAGCACGAAATTGTGTACCGCCACCTCACTTTGCCGGTTAACATTCTGAGGGTGAAATCATTTTCCGTCAACAGAACTCAAAGTGGTTAAACTCACCGCCTCAACAATCGTGAGAACAACTGATGGTGTAAAGACAGGAGTGTGCTCGGGATGGGGAGATGAAGGTAGGTTAGGAATGAGGTGACGAATGTGAAGGATAGGTTATCTAAGAGAATAACAGAGGGTAAGACAAGTAGAGGGAGACAGTAATGAGCGAGCTCTGCGACCTCATTACAAAGGTATTTAGTTAACTCACTCAATGCTGAGAGAGCCATGTCCATTTCCAATGAAGGTGTATGTTGTTATTAGACTTCACACTTGCTAATTACTCATGTTGGTTGGTTCTCTTTTGACTTACAAACTTACAAAATTCTTTTTCTTTTATTATAAGGTCAACTTAATAAATAAAATCAAATATATTTTAGTATTGACTAACTGGTCCTTATAATAAAACAATTTTATGAGCTATTGACCTTGTACGCCAAACAATAGTAATGGTGACAGCCTGACTTTCTAGCCCACTATCTCTTTACCTTTAACAAACTTTGATTTGTTTTCTCTGTTGTATATGGCAATTTCTTTCTGTCCTCGCAGAGCTGGTTTACGAGGACGTATTCAGCATGTGGGAGACGATATGGGCAGCCAAGCACGTTGCATCGAGCCACTTCGTACTCTTCATAGCGCTGGCGCTTGTCGAGACCTACCGAGACATCATCCTCGGCAACAGCATGGACTTCACAGATATCATCAAGTTCTTTAACGGTGAGTCAGTGTTGTCCTTCAAACCTGGAAGCACGTAGTACAATGATCTTTGCCGTTTACGTGTCAGTTCTGATGTTAAATTAAAATGTGACACAGGCAGTTTAGATTGAGTCAAATTGAAATTCTTGCACAAAACAGTGAAGTACTTTGTTGTGGGTTTTATCACTGTTCCACCCCCGAGAGGTACAATAACGAATAAAATACCGTTATGCTCGACGATGCCGAAATAGAAATATTATATGCCAGAAAACTGAATCCTGATGAGGCTCATTATAGTTCGAGTTTCATTATGATACAACTGTTTAACCAATTAGATAAGGATAGCATCGCACCAGCTTCTCTCTTGTTTCCAAAATCAAACTTGTGGGACACACATCAATCCACCTTCTCCTTCCTATATTCCACAACCACACGGTACCACCAAACAGTTTGTATTTGAAATAAAGCTAGGTTATGATAACCTTCTATCAAAGCTTTGAAAACATGTGACATTGTCAAGGTCTCTGATCCACTCACAGAAAATCAATAACCCAGCTCTGTTCAGTAAACTCAAGCGACATCTCAGCAGAAATTTATGAATAGAGTTATAATTATCGCCTATAATGGTAATTAAGACACTCGTGTCTTGCCATTATAGACTTGTTGCATAATGTGCTATTAAAATTCAATAAATGAGCACCAAGACTACACAAGATAGGAATGTGCCTTGAGGTTGACAGATGTAACTTACTGGACTATAAATTGAACAAGAGATTCTCTTTTTACGTAAATACAGTACTGAAATGAAATGTCGTATGGCTTGTAGTGCCGGGATATCCCAGGACGGGTTCGGCTCGCCAGGTGCAGGTCTTTCTATTTGACGCCTGTAGGTGACCTGCGCATCGTGATGAGGATGAAATGATGATGAAGACAACACTTACACCCAGTGCTTGCGCCATTGGAATTAACCAATTAAGGGAATCGAACCCGGGACCCTCTGAACCGAAGGCCAGTACGCTGACTGTTCAGCCAACGAGTCGGACAATACAGTAGTTATTAACAATAACACACACAGGGGCAATATAACAATATAACACACTGTGGTGCAGCAATGAAATAGACTTGGTATTACCTGAAACAACAGATTTAAGACACCAGCGAATGAGAATGTTGCCAAGAGATGCGTTCATGTACTCTATACACAGAGGGATCTAACATGTATCACTCCAATGAACGTCCCAAGGTGTGTAACAGTACGGTTGCCACAGAAGAGCTTACATATTGGATTAAATAAAGATAAATTGACCCTGATCCTTACATCCAGGCCAGAGGGGTGTGGATCAGTGGTGGAGTGCTGGCCGCCTGATCCCAAGATACTGGGTTCAATCCCGGCAGAAGTAGTCGGCTTTTAGAAGGACAGAGATAAACCATTTGCAACTCCATATCGAACGATGTCGGCATGTAAAAGATCTCTGGTGACATATTTGATGTTTACTCAACAAAATCCATTAAAACTCAGCCATAGACACCAAAAGAAATTATTATTATTATTATTATTATTATTATTATTATTATTATTATTATTATTATTATTATTATTATTATTATTATTATTATTACAGTCGAACCTGCCCTAATGGACACCCTTCAATTTTATATTTCAGTAATAGTATCACCGAGCGGAGAGCCAAGCTCTGCACTCGGCAGGCGAGTGGGTTCACACCCCACCGTCGGCTGGCCTGAGAATGGTTTTATTTTTATTTTATTTTTTTGTTTCCCTTTTGCACTCCCAAGCAAATGCCGGGACAGCCACAGCCGATTGCTTTACCTTCCTTACCCAGTTTCATTCACCATCGTTCATTTCATATTCATTATCTTCTCGACTGAGGTTTGCATCCGGCCGTAGAAATATGGTGTAAAATGTAATCTCACTTCATTCCCGACACCGTACTGGGCTGCATTCCATTAATAGTATCAGTAAAAGTGCTTCTTCCTTAAAAATCCGACGCAGAGGGCTCGGCTGCTCATCAAAACTCGGCAGGGAAAAGGTTAAGCATAAGGTGGCCTAAAGAAAAACAACATTGCACTGACATTGTGCAAGGCCTACCGTATGCACACGGTATCCCCTGCCTGTCATATGAGACGAGGCAACCTTGGCAAGGAACTGGAATAAGGATTTGGAGACAGTGTGGGTGCGAGAGTGACAATATATCCACAGGCAGTCCGTGCCTGCCATAAAACATTACTAAAAGGGTCATGTAGCAATCGTCCCCACTTAAGGGACACTGGGACTGAAATTTCCAAATTCTATATAAACTGAGGTACAGCTTTGAAATTTTATATGCTTATGAATAGTCGTAACGTAAACTACTGTGGGAAATTTGAGCATTGCAAGTGGATTAGTTCTTGAAATATTAATTATTTTATACATTTTCATGCGCAAATTATTCAAGATTTATAAAGGTCTGCCGCATTAAACCAATCAAGATAGTGTAACTTTTAGGGAATATTCTATTGCACTAATTAAATTGGAAGAATCCTAC
This sequence comes from Anabrus simplex, assembly GCF_040414725.1. Lineage (NCBI taxonomy): Eukaryota > Metazoa > Arthropoda > Insecta > Orthoptera > Tettigoniidae > Anabrus > Anabrus simplex. Next base: position 219,740,464 of record NC_090279.1, on the reverse strand, counting down.
GGATTCGTTTTTAAATTGCATTAATGAGTATGAAGAAATAATTTTTTTCATATCCAAGTTTTATTCTACAAAAAATCTTCGATTTTTTTAGTTTGAAAACTTTTTGCAGCCGGACCAAAAGTGCAATCCAAAAATCGATCCGCAGGTTTATAGTCATTGCAATGAAGATAATACATTCAAATTTTGAAAGCAATGTCATAAGATTTGTGATGCATGTAACATTTTGAATGCCTGAAGAAGTGAAACAGAGAAAAAAAGCAATTTTTTAAAATAATGTATTGCCAGCTGATTTCCACCGAGCAGCTAATAATCTCAAAGAAATTTCTTATTTTCTCCTACTTTTGGATTTTGGCTTACGCCACCGAGAACTTATTGTATGCATTTTACCACAGAACAGCACCAAACAATAGTAGAAAATACTCGCACACCTCAACACAATCAAACTCGAAAACAACTTGTTTGTAAACAAACAAGATTTGCACATAGTATGTACGGAAATAGTCATAAATAATGTTGAAACTAATAAATATTTCTTTAATAAGTAATCATTGTCTTTGAAAATAGGTATAAAAATATACTTCATGTATTATACAAGGCCACAACACCACCTGTAATTTCCATTCAGTTTTTTCAAACTTTTGTATTTCTTATATAGTTTACGTAGTAAAAGTGCCTACTTCCTCCACTAGAAAGCAGCACAATGCTGACGGACAGATGTAGGAGGCCTTTTCGAATTATTCCTATGAAATGACATCGAGAAATCTGCTTGAATACACCACTAATGTGCGCTGATCATGAGTCGAACGAAAGTGGGCGTTTAAAGGACTGCAGGCCAGGCATTTAAAAGCTACGCTAGAGCTTTAAAAATGGCGGAATTTGGATAAAAACACTGCTACCTTCTCTGCAGGGGTTAGGGGTGTATTAATATGGAAAAAACTGAAAATCAATATTTTTCATATATTTTGCCAAAATTTCAGTCCCAGTGTCCCTTAAGAGCTTGTTGTAGTCTGAGTGTGCTCAGGAAGGACCTCTTATGTGTTCAACTATGCCCAAAAGCCTGTTGGGTGGGAGAATCATGAATCCTGCAGCAGTATCCACCTGAGAACAGACCCCCTCTGTATACACGGTGCGGTACCATTGTCAAACATTAAACCCCGGCAAATACTGTATTTCTCCGAATACAAGACGACTCCCACTTTTTCCTTCAAAAAAGTTAAATTAGGCTTAAAAAGTGCTGGTTGTGTATAAAGAAAACAATGTAAAAAATATTGAAGGGATCCATGGAGATCAATGACTTTAAAAAATGAAAGTGAAAAGGCAGTTGAAGATATGAATTATGTTTAAAAAATTATTCTTTGTATTAAAATGGTGGAACAGTGAATGTGATGAAACAGTGGAGAAAAGACATCAGGCATGGCTATTACATCAGTCCCAAAAGACAGAAATATCCTATCAAAAGCTAGTAAAACAGAGAAAAGAAACTACCCAAGTCTTAAGAAGAATAAAAAGACAACATCATAAGGACACCCTGCAGTTAATTGAAGAACAGTTCAGTAAAACTAAATCAAGGGACTACTACAAAACCTTCAGAAAGCAGCTCCAAAAATATGAACCCCCGACCCTACTGATGAAGGATGAAGATGGTAAGCTGGCCCATAACAATAAAGACAATGCAGAAATTCTGGCTAAACATTTCAACAAGCTTTTAAATTGTGAGGAACCTACAGAACTCCTTCATTTGGACACCAACACCCCGATAAAAACATCACCAGAAAACATCAATCCCCCCACAATAAAGGAAGTCTACCAGGCTCTGAATAAATTAAAAAACTACAAAGCGCCAGGAGAAGATCAGACCTTTGCGGAAATCTGGAAATATGCAGGAAACTCAGCAAAAGTTGCCCTCCATCAACAACTTGTCTCTATCTGGATTAAAGAAGAACTACCAGAACACTGGACAACAGCCCTCATTCATCCTCTGCACAAAAAAGGGGACAAAACCGACCCTAATAACTACAGGGGAATCTCTCTCCTAGATATAACATACAAAATATTTTCAATAATCATCTTTAATAGGATAAGTTTACAACTTGAGAAAGAACTAGGAGAATATCAAGGAGGTTTCAGACCCTGGAGGAGCTGTCCTGATCAGATCATGAGTCTTAAGTTGATAATGGACTATAACAGGAGAAGAAACAGAGATATGGTGATAACATTTGTAGATTTCAAGAAAGCTTATGATTGCATCCATAGAGAATCTCTGTTTAAAATTTTAAGACACCTTGGACTACACCCCAAATTAATAAACATGATAAAATTGACTCTCACCAATACCAAGTCAAAAGTGAAGTTTAGGGGTGAAACATCAGAGACATTTGAAATTAAAACTGGACTACGGCAGGGAGATGGGCTCTCACCACTATTATTTAACTGTGCTCTAGAAATGGTAATGAGGGAATGGTTTAGAAAATGTCCCTCCAAAATAAAGATTGGCCGAAAAATCAAAACAAATTGCCTGGGTTTTGCTGACGATTTAGCATTACTAGCAGTGGACATAAAAGAAGCAAAAACCCAGATATCAGAACTTCAAAACATTGCAAATAAAATTGGCCTCAAAATATCATTTGAAAAAACAGAAATTATGCCCCAAAAACCAACACAGCTAAAAGAAGTCACCATAAATGGTAATAAAATCAAAATAGTAACTCAGTTTAAATATCTTGGAGAAGTAATAACACATAACTTAAATGAAAAAATCTCAATCCAAGTAAGAACAAATAGATTAGCTAAAGCACAAAAATTAACATGGGATATCTACAAAAAGAAATGTCTATCAATAAATACAAAAATAAAACACTACAACACAGTTATAAAACCGGAAGCTACATATGCAGCAGAAACACTCTTTTACCTGAATAAACAATCAAAGACTGACAGACTTCAGAAAATTGAAAGGAGGATTGGAAGAACCTGTATCAACAAAAAATATCAGAAAGATGGACAGTGGCGGTTAATACCTAACAAAGTCGTGTACAAAGAGCTAGAACCCATTACAGATACTATGCGTAAGAGGAGACTGGGATTCTTTGGACATATCATGAGGATGCAGGACTCGAGACTTCTGAAACAACTAGTACAACACAATCTCGTCTCAAAAAATACCACAACAGGATGTAAATGGATCAGAGAAGTAAGAGAGGATCTGAAGGAAATAGGCCTTACAACAGAAGACACCAAAAATAAGATAAAATTGAATACAAAACTCAAGAATACAAACCTCCGCTTTACCCTTACACAAAACAAACCAACAACACGCACATTTTCAACTGAGGAAAGGGCACGAAGATCGGAGCGTCTGAAGAAGTACTGGGAGGACCGCAAAGCCCGAACAATCCCTTCAAAGAGACCTGAACGACGGACTGACTAAAGTGATCCTATGTGGTCATAAAAGAAGAAGAAGAAGAAGAAGAAGAAGAAAATGGTGGAATGAATTTTTATCTAATGTTGATATAGAGAAAGGAAAAATAAATTAGAAAAATGTAGGAAATATTGATGAAATTTAAGGAATGTAAAATATTAAATGAAAAGAATGAAAGAAAGAAAAGAAGAGAAATAAGTCAAACTGTGGCTCATCTTACGTAACCAAGTGTTAGTAAACAAACGTACTAGGAAGCAAACTGGTTACAGCACATGACTGTCACTTCAACTTCAACTGAATTTATTTCTTCATAAAAAGTACATCCTTTTGACTGTGAATAACGTTGTATCCTTTTGCCCTGTTCTCTTAATCGGCCGATGATGACACTATAAATGTGTCGAAACCAGTTCTAACGTTAATATGTTGTAACTTGATATTGGTACAACTTAATAACAGTGTATTGAAAAGGTGGAACCTCCATATTTTCTTCTTAATATTGTGAAATTTTAGACTACACACGAAAGAATGTGATGTGCCAACCTGGCTTCTGGGGGCATTGGTATCTTCACTCGTTCTGATACCTACAGCAAAGAGGTTCCACTAAGAACAGAGCTGGAAGCAGTAGTGGTATGTGCTTCTTTGCCTGTCATGACTATAGTTTGTAAAGAATATTTCCCACCAGACCAAGTCTCTTAACCTACTCGACTCGTCTGACGTGACGTTCACCCAAGCATTGGCCAGGCCTTCAAGTCAATTACAAGACATTCACACGCCGCGCTGAGTCGTATGCACTAGCTTATATTTTAACCACCCCTGCAAGGATTTCCCTTTTGCAAACTTCTATGAACAGAACAGGAATGTGGCTTGTTTACAGCCCTCCTTCCATTAACTTGTACCGTAATTTATTGCCCAATTGTAGCCTCTGACAGTCAGGCCCCTAGTCATGGCTCTGGGTGTAGTAAAGACTAGTGACAGCTATGCTATTGCTGAGTTAATTGAAAGTGTTTTACACAGTAATCCGGAGGACAGTGACGGCGATTATGATAATACTGAAGAAGAGATTTTACATGAAAGTGGCACTTCATCTGATACGAGTGACTGTAAAATCATACCTAAAGCCTCGCGTGCAAAAGCAAAACATAGCGACTTGGTGTGGGTTAATAATAGTGATAACCAACCAATTAATCATCACTTTGAAGTCTTTCCAGTGGGGTCAGGAGAACCGAGAGAGACAAATATTTGGATGATTCTGTATCGGAGTTATCTGTTTTTGGAGTTTACGGACCTGTTGCTTGCCTATATTGTGCGGGAAACAAATATTTACACTACGGAAAATTTATCGGAATCAGATAGGAAATAAATAATAGATGGTGACAAGTGGTTTTGACACTAATGAGGATGAAATTAAAACGGCAGTCTTGCATTCTAATGTCCCAGGTTCATAAGTCTCGCATCCAATTATATTGGAGCAAAGATAAATGAATTGAGACACCAAAAAAGTGTGAAGTGCCTCTACATATACCCAAATTTTTTGAGATTTATCACACATAATCTTCATTCTGATGTTATTTTTGGTGAGTGAAATTATTTTGTAAGCTTCACTGAAAACTCTGGTTGCCGTTCGGTGGTGCACAGTCGTTGTGACTCGTGTTGAGGATGATTTCCAAGTGAGTGCGCAGGACCATTAAACTGACCTTAGCGATGAGCTGCCACCACCTTTCCCCATAGTGGGTAATTTTAATGATCGTCACCCATCGTGAGGCTCTGAAGTGTCTTCCCCCAGAGGAAGGGAGAGCTGGATTGATGTATTCTGAATACAGGAGAATCCATTCACTTTAGCGTAGCATACAGAACTTTTCCCCGCATTGAGATTAGTCTGTGTAGCTGTTTGGATGGGCTGTACCTGATGATCTTTGAGACAGCGACCATTCTCCTATCCGTCTTACTTTGTTGAAACAGACATCTACCGAGGCTCCTCCTTGGTGCATTCTGAAGTGTGCTGATTACCAAAATGTGCATCACCGGGCGAGTTGGCCGTGCGCGTAGAGGCACGCGGCTGTGAGCTTGCATTCGGGAGATAGTAGGTTCGAATCCCACTATCGGCAGCCCTGAAGATGGTTTTCCGTGGTTTCCCATTTTCGCACCAGTCTGTACCTTAAATAAGGCCACGCCCACTTCCTTCCAACTCCTAGGACTTTCCTATCCCATCGTCGCCATAAGACCTATCTGTGTCATTGCAACGTAAAGCCCCTAGAAAAAAAACAAAAAAAAACAACAAAAAAAAAAATGTGCATCATTAGTTGTCTTGAACAACTAGAATAGCCGAAGCATAGACAATGACGTGACGTGACTTATGCTGAGGAGTACATTCCATTTTTCTCTGGGACTCCTCAACGTAGATTCGTTCCCTGGTGGAATGATGAAATAGCAGCAGTTATAAACAACTGATGTCGTGCTCACGTTATTGAAGGGATCAGACTTAAACTACGCCAGGCTCAGCCACGTCCTCCACCTTCGTCAGGTGCAATCCATGTGGCCACATGTTTCATGCCAGGAGTAGTCTGCTAAGCCATCAAAGACTTTGACATACAGCATGCGGATACTGAAAGGCAGTCTGGTGGGCAAGTTCTGTTTTCTGGTCTGACGTACATACTCTTAATTTGGTGTATAAGAGGCAACCAAACATGACTGATGTTGTAACCCTCCTCTAAATTTATGCAGTTCAGGTTTTTTCTTTATTTTTATAGCTGCTTGGATTTTTCTTCTGAAATTCTGGAGCAAAACTGCTAAAATCTTAGACTTTTTAAACGAAATTTCTGGGCTTGTTTCAGAGGAATGCTTAACTTCTGAAGCTTTAATGTAGGGCTTATTAAATTATCTCAGTTAAAAGACAATGTGAGTATGTTTTAATTACATTCATTATTAAAATTTTTTCATAGTTACCTTTCAAAAATTCAGGGTCACCATATATGTGAGGCCGTCATATATTCAGGCCAAGAAGTCGGATTGATTACAAGACACATCTGTTGAAGGTTCGATATCTTGTAAAGTTTTGTGCTACATGTAATATTTTCTTGGTCTGTTTCAGAGATGGCGGAACGGCACAATGCTAAAGTTATCCTAGCCTTGGCCCGAGATCTTGTGCTGCAACTACAGACCCTCATAGAGAATAAATAGTCAACAGAGAAGTTGAGAAAGATATATTTTTGTGAGTCAGAGGAAATATATATTGCGACCTGTAAGAGAATATTATATACTGTTACATATATTAATAATTCTATTTATTGGTACAAATGTAAATACTATGTATAAATGTTACATCAGCTTCTGGCTGTTAAGAGCGAGATCTACGCCATCTTCTCAGGCCAAAACGAGAGTGCCAATGTTGTCTCCTGTGAGGTTCTTGGTTGCTGATGCAGTGGTGTGTTCACTGCCATAATTCCTTTTACCATATTGGCCCAAATATAAGACTGTGTTTATTTCACATTGAAATGTACTAATAAATAATAATAATCATATGGCCTCAGCTACCGTGTGCAGACATTTCAATTTGACGCCGTCTGGCTGCCTGCTTGTCAATTTCGACGTTCCGTTTTACTCTAGGTCCACTAGATGGCAAACCGAGTAATCCGAAACTCTCCTGAGAATCTATGGCTGAGATTTAATGAATTTTGTCGGGTAAACACCAAATGTGTCACCAGAGATCTTTTACATGCCGACATCATACGATATGGAGTGTCGAATGGACTTTCTTTCCACGTTTCGAAAATCCGACTACCTCTCCCGGGTTTGAACCCTCCCTATCTTGCGATCCAGAGGCCGACACTCTACCACTGATCCACAGAAGCAGATAAATGTACTAATAAAAGCCGTAGTTTCATGTGCCCAGCGAAACATTTAAAAACTCACTTTTGTGAAGGTCTGTTTGTCTCATTTGCCAGTTGTACAGGCTTGTGTGGCAGAAGTCAGCAGATGCGTCGCAGCTGAACTCAAAAGTCACAAATAAACTGAAATTTCTCAAGCTTTGATTTTTTCCAATTTGTGGTTTGCAGTCTATTTGTGTTCATGCATTCAGTTCTGATCACTAGTGTAGTCATGGGAAATAGTGTGGAATTCAGTGTGTATTTGTAATTTCAGTTAACCCTTTCCCTGCCAAGCTAATGTACTGCTAAAACGGCCAACCTAAATTAAGGCAAAATGTAAAGTCTTATTGAAAATTTTGCACTCGCCTCAGTTTTGAATCTATATGGACGAAATTGTTTTTTGTGATTCACGATGTATCCATGTGTATGTCCTGTGATTTACTTTGTTCGCGCTTATGTCTTTGTGTGAAAAAAGTTAATGAATTATTAATTTCCACTTTCTGTAATTAATTTTGCAAATTTGAATTAGTATTTGGCATAGTAATAATAATTTCATATACATGTTAATGTCACTGTTAGAATTTCAAATTGAAAATTGAGCTTAGGCTCGTCATCATGGTGACTTGCATTTTGCTGGTTAATATTAAAATAATCGTCATTTTCACTTTCGACAGTAGTAGTAATTTGAGGAGTGTCACTGTTTTCATCACCAGGAGATATATATACCGTCACTTCCTAAGGACATAGCCTGAATGGACTTTTAACACAAGTGTTCCGAATAATATTTTACCATCTTACCCTAAACAAATTCACAGTATAATACGCAAAAACACAATAAAAGCAATACCTTGAGTTAAACAAACTTGTTACAATTTACGAACTTCATCATATAGATCCGTATTGATACAGTTTAAATTAAGAACTATGTTAGCTTTAATGGTCCACCCAATCAATATACTTCAATTTACAAGTGAAAACTATTTAATATAAAAATATATTAAACATACTTTGGAACTTTTGAGACTTCTTCAGCCATAACACCTCGTTGCAGATTACAATGCTCATTGTTGCTGTCTAAAAATTTAAATTTGGAATTACCCATGTCCTTTATGAACTGTTTGAGAATACACTAAAGACAAAATATACACATTATTTACATAAAATTGTAGATCACTTCTTGCAAAAAAAATTTTTCCTTCAATGTTAAAATTTGAACGACATTTCTTGAAAATGACCTGCAGTGTACTGACTGAGGGAGATTTGAATTCTGGTCTCGGAATAGGAAAATGGGACCAAATCCACATCAGAATATTTGAAAGCTTTAATTCATATGAAAATTCCTTTCAAAAAATAAGCTATTTCTGGTAGAAGGAATCTAATGCTTCTGAGATAGCCTGTCGTATCTGTGCTCCATGACCACCGTATTGGTAGCTTAATTCTTCGTAATCTATAAGTCTCATTCCGTATTGATATTGTACACAAATGCAATAAGAAGAAGACTTCCACCTAATCAATATATATTATTATTAAATTAAAATTAGGACCAGTTTCAACCTTTCTAGGTCATCATCAGCTGGTCACACAGTCACATATAATATATCATGCAATACAAACATTATAAAATCCAACAGGAATGTCACAGAGCGACAAAATGTCATGGGTCATGAATGGGGACAATCGTCGGATTAAAACTTAGTATACATTGTCTTAACATAAGTGAAGTACATAAAAACATTTCTATAAAAGTTAAATTGCTCATAGGCATGAGATATAAAGTTAGGTGCTAGCTTTTGTAGAATATATATGATATCACAGAAGGTATGTACAGTAGAAGTCCATTACAGCGATAATTCATAACAGCGAAAAATTTACTCGCTATAACGGATTATCGTTATATCCGATTTTTGTATAAAAGTCGGAAAAACCCCCATGCACATTAAAATCGGTATGAAACGGCAATCACTTTGTTCAAAACTTGCGTTTCCGCAGATGATATCCATACTATGGCTTACTTGTTTATTTTTCGTAATCCGATACTACATGAAAGTGTATGTTTAATTTCATTCTGAAAAAAATATAGTACCGTATTTCTTCGAATCCAAGATGAACCCCACTTTTTCCTTCAAAAAATTTAAATCAGGCTCAAAAAGAACTTCGTAAAATCATACGAATGCCTTGTTGTACAGTAGGCCTGCGCATTTTTAGACTATTTTTAGATGCCGAACATTTGATTTTCATCATGCCGTATTTCTTTCTTTTTGCGGCTGCACAATTATTCTTTATTTCCACGGGTTTAAGGACCATTAACTTAACATTGGCATCATAATACCGAAGAGAACCCGTTGAAAATTTCCCGGCAATACCTATTCCGAATTCTCCGAATTCAAGATGAACCCCACTTTTTCCTTCAAAAAATACGCATGTAGAGAAATAACCTCCTCGCAAAAATTTACATGTAAATAGCATTTCCAAAATTTAACTAGATGTGAGAAGATATGAAATATCCTCCGAAATCAGTGATGTACTCTGCCATATCTTGAGATGTATCACATTCTTACTTAATTTCCGTATATAACATTAAAATTAAGATATCGTTTACTTCAGTCTTTATTTTTAATGTGTTAACAACTGCTATCAGCCACATTATTTACGCATCTACAATACGACGATCCATCAGGAAATTATTCTTGCTGTCTATAAAACTCTTACTTTTAGTCAGCGTCAGATATAACCGGCTACCGCTACAAGCACGTCTCGCTTGCCGGGTTCGGCCAAATTCAGCGGCTGGCGATGTATAGGCCTAATTGCGGACCTTGAAAGTCAACCAACAAGTTTATTGCGCCACGGTATGGCCATTCCGCCCTTGCGTTTTTCGTGCACATACCTCACAATTTTAATCGTAGACTTTTTAAAGCATCCTTGTTGCGGACCACTGAATGCATTGTTTGTACAGTACGCTTTTTTTTAGCTCTTTTGTCTTCACACTAACGCCAAATATTGGCTTTAGTTAGGCCTATGCCGTATTTTCTTGCGGCTGCACAATTATTCTACATTTCCGAGTGTTTAATAACCATTAACTTAAAATTGGCATCATAATATCGACTAGAACCCGTTGAAAATTTGCCGGCAATACCTTTTCCACGTATCTTTACAATACGGCTATCCATCACGAAAATATTCCTGTTGTCTATAAAACTTAATTTTACTAAGCGTCAAGTACAATAGACGCGTTATAACTCTGCCACTGAGTAGCCATGGCTTTTCTAAGAATTCAAAGGGTCGCATGTCGCAGATTTGAGAAAAACACAGGCACTGTACAACCGGTTGTCGTGGCGAGCGATGTGTAGTAAAGAGGCGGTCATTTGTTGGCAACGAGTTGTGTGGCGGTAATTGCCAGTGGTATCCATTAACTTTCTGTTAGGCCGCGAATGCAACAACCCTTGAGTTTTCGCATGGGATTCTGAGAAAAAAAACTCTTGGATTCGGAGAAATACGGTATCACTCTAGAGACTTCTGTGGCAAACACCTCAGCTTTCTTCTTCAACAGCGTCACCTAACCTAACCGTATATGTATCATGAAAACATGTTTGAAACGCATGTAGAGAAATGATAACCTCCTCGCAAAAAATTTACATGTAAATAGCCTTTCCAAAATTTAACTAGACGCGAGAAGATATGAAATATCCACTGAAATCAGTGATGTACTCTGCCATATCTTGAGGTGTATCACATTGTTAGTACTTATTTCCGTATATAACATTAAAAGTAAGTACTTCAGTCTTTATTTTTAACGAGTTAACAACTGTTATCGGCCACGTTATTTATGCAGTTATTACGAAAACGTTATCCTCTTTCATTTTGAATTTTCTTTAGAGAATAGCAGTCCAAGGGTATTACTTATCAACTCCAACATCGCCTTCGAATGACGACGAGAGAACTCGCTAGTGCACATAGCGAGGACACGATGTCGAAAGTAATCGATCGCATGCAATATCATCGCTGGGGTGCATAAATATCGGTAACGGAAAAAATCGTGCGCGCTTAATCGCTCGTAATAACGGATGCGTCATTGATGGGGCTCTCGCTGTAACCAAAGGACGATACACAGTTTAATATAGGAATTTTGAAGGGACAGAAGAAAGTCGTCGCTATAACGGAATTCTCGTTATATGCCGTACTCGCTATAGTGAACTTCTACTGTATATTAATCACAATATGTTGGTCTTGTGGAATGTTATGAGTTGCACTTCCTGTTCCATGTGCCTTATACACTGTAATGAAATCTTTTCCAGTATTATCTTGTTCGTGAGTAACATACATAAAACACGTTGTAAAAATATGGATTGTTCATAAATGTGAGTTACTTGGTTTTAGGCCCTATCTTTATAAGATATGTAAAATAACCCAGGAAGAGCATATGCATTGATTAGTTTATTGGGCTTATGGGTTGCTCTTCTTATTTCCTAGACTTTCAGATGTGATGGAATCTTGTGCCCCATATTAAAGCTGAGTAGCTCTGTTCCTGCAGTCTTAATGAATAATGATTATTATGAACAATTGGAGTTGACTGTTGGAGTAAATTGTGTTAAAAGATCAATGACCTGCATTGTAGGTACTGAGTTACACTTAAAACAAGGTTCTCAAGTCTTGGGTCACATATATATACGAAACATAAAGTTACATGTTAAATTCATCATAATCGGATTGTGTGGACTCGGTTGAAACTTGAGCAAAGAGTAGGTTCTAGAACGTGCACACATAAATCCGTGCTGCTTACATTAGAGGTCGAGTCGTGGCGTCCTATGTTCAGTTGCGCTATGGTATTTGACTGGAGCAGAGGCTCCTTCCCTTGGCAGCTGTGTATAGATGTAACAAATATCTGTGAAAGATAAAATGAAAGGTAAGTGATTCATTGTGGTGATCGGCAATACCTATTATTCGTGTGGAGTGTATGTATGTGTACTTACTGTTGTTGCCGGCTGACGTTGTGTGTGGTTTGGAAGCACATTGTGCCCTGTTCTGTGTTCGTCTTGGGCTAATTGGTGTCTGTGAGGAGGTGTGGAGGGGCAGGATGAGTAGCTGTTGAGGGGGTTTAGCACGTGTCAGGTTTTGTTCGTTGATTCTCTTAAGGTAAGCGTTCTTTAAAGATGTTTGTTTTCTCTGTAATTTCATTTAAATTAGAATTAGGGTTAGCGTAAGTAATGTAAAATTCTTCTGTAAGATTGTGCAAGGGGCCCTTGGAACCTGCATGTCATTTTCAATGTTTGTGAATTTATGTTTATAGTCGTTGAAGTGCTCGTTGTAGTGGGTCATAAAGTTTCTACCAGTACGTCCGATGTTATTGCATTTCATACGGTACACTCCTGAATAGCTATATTTATTATTGCTGTTGATTGATTTGGTGTTATGTAGATTATTGGCATTGTTATGTGTAGTTTTTTTACACTATTTTCAGGTTGTGTCTTTTGAAAATATTGGTTATGGGGCATAGATGTGTTATTAAAGGTAAAGAGTACGTAGTCTTTCTTGGATTTGTCTGTTCTGGTTAACTTTCATTTAGGCTTATGTTTTATTTTGTGGATAATTTTGTTGACCCTTTCTTTCTTATATCCATTATTATTAAACAAAGAACTACACTTAATCCATGAAATAGCCAAACATAATACTTTTTGATATTTTTAGCACTGAAGATAAATTTTTTTGCAAGAAGTGATGAAAAATTTTATGTAAATTATGTGTATATTTTATATTTAGTGAATTCTCAAACAGTTCTTAAAGGACATGGGTTCTTCCATTTTTAAATTATTAGACAGCAGCAATGAGCATTGTAATCTGCCACGAGACATTATGGCTGAAGAAGTCTCAAACGAGATGAAATGTTCCAAAGTATGTTTAATATATTTTTATATTAAATAGCTTTCACTTGTAAAGTGAAGTGTATTGATTGGGTGGACCATTCAAGCTAACACTAGTTCTTAATTTAAACAAACTTGCCACGCAAAGTTCGTGGTGCACATGACATGGCCAGCACGTGCCAACCTCTCAAAGAAATAGAAAATAAGAATGTTATATTCTCTTTGTCAGCGATCAGTCAGCATGCATACGCGAGTCATCTGTTGTGTTAAACCTGAATAAATGGTATTTGAAACCCGGCCTTTATGGCATCGGATCACACTGGATCACGGCAGTCTGTTCTCCATGTTAGGGCAGCTGAACAGAAACCGGAGAAGGCAACGGGAAACCACTCTGGTTATATTTTCCCCAGGATGTCATTATGGATAGAGTCCCTAGTCCCGGGAAGGGGGTGCTAACAGTCTCCCGGTTTGTTCACGGCTGGCAAACTGGATTAAAGAAATGAAAAAGTTAGACTGACGTTCTTGGGAGAAGTGAATTAAGATGGCTAGGCAGAGGTACATGCAAAAGAGATGATGGGAATTTACGCTACTCTGCCAGTGCTCCCCGTAGTGGTGCAGCAATATTTGTGAAACATGGCATCAGTTTCAGATCGACTTATGGTCTTATACGCTCCCACAGCAGATATGATCCTGAAAGCAACGAAAAGGGATAATGTAACAATAATAATGGGAGATTTCAATGCAGGGATCAGAAACGGACAGCCTGGAGATTAGGTGGGAATTTGGGGACTTGGTAAATCTAATGATTATGGAGACAGGTTGTCAAGAAAATGAAATGGTCATCACTAACACATGGCACCAACTCCTAGACCATAGATTGTACACTTGAATTTCACCAGCTGATAATGAGCATGACATTCCAAAACGCAATCGGTAGGAGATTCAGGAACTTTATTGTAACCCACTAGTCACTGATGCACAAATGAGATTAAAAGTTTTGCATAAAAACAAACATTCAAGCAGAATAGATGTGAGGAAAACAACAAGTTGCTTATGAACTCAGTGAAGAACTAAAGCAACTAGCATTTAACAGTCAAGAGGTAGAGAACCAATGGAATAAAAACCACTCTCCTGACACCTTCAGCCAGACAACAGAAACATGAAGAAGAAATGGATGACAGAACATTTGATGGTAAAACGCAAGAGTGTTAAATCCAACAAGGATCAATATTGGCAGATTAATAATCAAATTAGAAGAGCAATTAGAAAAGCCACACATGATTGGATGAATGAAAAATGTAAAACTAAAGAGACTCTCAATGAAAAGCATGACGCCTTCAATATGCATAAAGTCACCAAAGAAGTAACCAGGACCTTCAGGCCCAAGATGTCCCATTCTTTAGGAGACAATTTTGGTAAATCTATTGTAAATCATATTGACAGGCTCAAGACATGGGAAAAATATATTACAGACCTCTCTTATGATAACCGACCACAAGTAATAAATATGCAGATGGGCCAATAATTTTGAAATCGGAAATAACTCCTGCCATAAATCAATTAAAAGACGGAAAAGCTTTGGGCGCTGATGAGATTTCATCTGAAGTTATCAAACTTATCACTGACGAACAAATTAATAAGATAGTGGACCTCTTGAATAACATATACAACTCTGGAGAAATACCTAATGATTGGCTGTTATCTACTTCATTCTCCTGCCAAAACAATCAACTTCTAAAAAATCAACAAATATCGTGTTATAAGCTCAATAAGCCATTTGTTGAAATCCTTCCTGAGAATTATACATGACCAAATAAGAAAGAAATGTGAAGACCAGATAGAAAATACCCAGTTTAGAATTAGAAATGGTTATGGAACTCGTGAGGCTCTATTTGGATTAATAACTGTTCTCCAAGAATGCTGGGACCAACAGAAAAATGTATTTGTCTGCTTCATAGATTATGAAGAAGCATTTGATAGAGTAAAACATGATGAGCTCATCAGAATACTCCAACAAACTGGAATTGACAGTAAAGATATCAGAATCATCGAAAACCTCTACTGGAATGAAAAGGTTGTGGTGAAGATTGATGTTGATACATCAGACTATATGGAAATTAGCGTGGGGTTCGACAAGGATGTGTTTTGTCCTTGTTATTATTTCACATCTACTTGGGAGCTGTATTTAAGGCACTAACAGATGCACAATTGCGAATCAAGGTCAACGGAGATCTAATACGCACACTCAGATGGTACTACAACTGTACCTAGACAAGCTTAATACAGTTGGAGAAGAAATGGGTCTCACAGTCAACACTAAGAAAACTAAACTAATGGTTTTCAGTCAAGGAAGAGTTAAATCTATTCTGAAACTGAAAGGCCAACAAATCCAACAAGTTGACAAGTTTAAATACCTTGGTAGTTGGATATCAGATGATTTAAACCCAGATCTTGAAATTAAGACCTGTATAGAAATGGCAAGATCAGCATTCAAGAAAATGAATGCTTTACTGTGTGATGACAGCTTAAACTTAAAACTGAGACGGCACATGGTAAAAGTAAACTGGTGGTGCACCCCCAATGGAGGTGAGCTGCAACCACATACCAGCCCTCCTGCCATTCGTAAATTTCTGGCAGTACTGGGAATCAAACCCGGGCCCGTGAGGACGGCAGCTAATAATGCTAACCGTTACGATATGGTGGTGGACAGCGCATGGTTAAATGTTATGTTTGATCAATTTTGCTTTATGGAGTTGAAGCTTAAAGATTGACGTTCTTCGGATAAGTGAATTAAGATGTCCAGGTAGAGGACATGCAAAAAAAAAAAGGGGGGGGGGGGGGGGGAATTTATAATGTAATATCATAGATGAATGCTAAGAGTCTCTAACGAACAGAGAGCAAACTCTAAAAGAGAACTACTGATCAACATCAAATGCAGGAAAATTGCATACTTGGGGCACATTTTACATCATTTTAAAGGACAGCGAGGACTGAAGATTGAAGAACACTGTGCACTGATCGCCGGGCAAGGCATATAGAAGAGACTTCAGACTATCAGGCAAAACAAGCTGCGAGAAAGTTTGGTGTTTCTGAGTTTAACATATGACCTTGACGGAATGACAAAGAAAAGAGAAGCATTCAGAGCATCAAAGATTGGGACTGGACTTATGAAGGAGGAATGAAACCAGGTTTATCCAATTAGTTGTGAAGTTACTACAATGTACTCTTCGTTTAGAGGTGCCATGTGAGTTACTTTGGTAGTGCTATGGGTGGACAGATGTTCTTAAACGCAACATTTGGCATTAGAATAATACAAGAAATATGCATATAGTTGTGTGAAATATGACGTGGCTAGATCATCCAACCTGTCTTTAGGGTCACAAGGCAGACGAATGAATCATGGCCCTTAATCTTCCGGTAGGGATGTAACTCTTAGGCTGCAGCTAGACGCATGTTTGTCTGTTGAATGATGGAAGAAACACACAGTGATGTGAAATGACGTGGCCGGATGATACAGAAAGCTGACCTCAAGGTCAGTATGCGGGTGAATAATCTTCTGGTAAAGGACACAACTTTGAGCGTACGAGTGATTGGGCGGATCGCCGATATAGCATATCTCCACCACTTTTTGTCGATTCTGTCATGGCTTTCAAAACTCTTAATTTCTTTGGAAAAGCAGGAGTGTCTACACCAAGGCAGCTACAGGGTGTTCCGAATCCTGCATCATTTAATGCATCGATAACTACACTATTAAACACACGATGTAGCCAAACAAAGCAAACCCCATGGCGCAACAGCCTCGAAGGGCCTTGGCCTACCAAGCGACCACCGCTTGTGGTCAGCATGACGAATCCTCTCGGCCGTTATTCTTGGCTTTATTGACCGGGGCCGCCATCTCGCCACCGTAATCCTGTAGAGCCGAGCAGCCCTCATTTCCTGACCTGGCCGGGAATCGAACCCGGGACCTCCACGTAAGAGGCCAGCATGATGTAGCCAAGGGGAATGGAATAAAACATAACTTTAATTTCCATTAAAAATTTTATGTTTGAAACCTCCATCAGTCCGTAGCAAGTCTGGGGTGGTTTGAGACTCGCTCACAATGTCTACCGGCAGATAAACTTAACCATAATCTGCATTGACTTCTCTAAATCCATTAAAGATGTTGGGTCCACACACATACAACAAATATAATAGAATAAATAATTTTCAATCATTAAAAGGTGAACACAACATTTATCAGCATTACTGAGGAAAGCCCACAATGTTTTGTATTAAAATAAAACTTTTGTTCTTAGAGCTTGTATTGAACAGGAACAAGCAATAGAACGACCTGGCATTGTAGTGTTCCTATCTTAGTTACAGGAGAGATTTAATACGTTGTAATTATATTTATTCATTATTTAATTTTTCTTGTAAAATACCTTCATAAATTCAGGGTTGTCTATATGCGAGGCAGTCTTACCTTGGGGTCAGTATGGTACTGTAAAACGGGGTTCTATGGATCACACATCCACAGATGCTTCATGGACGATATATAAATAGGAATCATCTCTCCTCTTCATATTCAGGTTACTCGTGAGTTTCAATATTTGCTTTGAAGATGTAATTTGGTATCCATGCATCTGTGATCCACTTAACCCTGTTTTAAGGTAATCAATAATTCTAAGCATATGCACAAACAAACGTCTTAGTTATATTTTTGTGAAAACTGAGTTATTTTATGGAACAGAGGTCTGCAATGTGTCCCTAATCTGTATTTGCACTTTGAGCATATTCCAACAGGCAGGTCCAGTATTCCAAAATTCTGAAGCGAACTGCATTTTAAAATCCTTAGAACAAACATCTACATTACATTCACTTCCTGCAAGAGCTGAGGCAGCACCTGACATTCTCAGCTGTGAGTTATAGAAGTTTATTTAATTTCTCATTGTAACCAACAACAAAGTTGTTTAGAATACACATTATCAAGAGACCCATGGCAGCAATCAAGGGAATGTTAGACATCAAGGACGTCAAAATCCTAAGTTTCGCTTCTGCCTTGAAACTCTTCATAGCTAAAACGATTCCAACCCTATGTTATGGTATAGAAATCGTTTGGGAAAATCTCAGTGTAAAGTACCTCAAGAATCTGGTGAAAACAAAGGCACATTTCTTAAAGCTGGCTCTAGGACTGTCCAAATACATCCCATCAAGATTAGTATACAAACTCAAAAAAGAAACTTTCTTGATGGAGGACCTACAAATAAGATTCTTGCTCGACTAACTGGACCAAAGTTGCATAAGAAAGACAAGAGAAGAGGGCAGAGTTTTCCACCACAAATACAATGCTGGATTGATCATGGACAGGACCTAAACAAAAGCTTTATCATTTGAGAACTGAATTAGCGATGCGATGCAAAACAAAACATTTCATGTATGTGATCTCTGCAACCTGCCATGGGACTGATATGATATTACCAACTGTAAAATAGGAACAAACTCAATCAGCTCCTGTTGTAAGACGTGATGTTCACTTGTGTGCAGTAAATAGATTATTTGATCTCATCAACGAAATGGAGACGCAGTCAGACAAGAGTGAAAGTTGTCGGCAGGAGAGCATATACTGTGAGCGGTGTATTCCATTTCAATATTATCCCCTTCTCACCAAGAAATGTGATAACTGGTGAAAAATTTTAAATTCTTTTACTTAGTCCCTGTGTATACAAATTATCTACCAAGTACAATTTGTAAGATGCATAATATGCTGGAGTTGAAGGAGAGAGCGCTGTAGTTTCTATTTAACTTACTCTGTGCAGAGAAATCTGTGTTCTATATATAAAGCAATATTATTTTCAGAAAATAAGGACTGTTCCATCCCCAACATCTCTAAATCAGCTGGGATTGCCAGAAGAAGACTTCTCCAATCTATCACCAAATTATGCAGTTTTGTTTTAAGAGGGCGACTTAGTTCTGAAATATTGTCAAACTTTTATGGGGCCATATCAATAGCTCTTCACAAAACTGTCTTTTTCTTCTAAAGTCATTTCTTTTCAGTTTGGACTTAGTTCTGCCAAAACAACTTAACTAAAAACATTGTTTCATTGTGAAAGAACATCATCAGATTCTATCAAATGACACACGCGTCCGGTGTAGTGCGGGGCAGTCCTCGCTTCTCTCCAGTCTAGCAGATAATGCAAGATACCAGCCGGCGATTAGATCAACTGCACTTTTACCTTTTATTATCCCATTATTATTATTATTATTATTATTATTATTATTATTATTATTATTATTATTATTATACTGAGCGAATTGGCCGTGCGGTTAGGAGCACACAGCTATGAACTTGCATTCAGGAGATAGTGGGTTCGAACCCCACTGTCGGCAGCCCTAAAGATGCTTTTCCGTGTTTTCCGTTTTTACAGCAGGCAAATGCTGTATTATACCTTAAGTAAGGCCACAGCTGCTTCCTTTCTCACTCATAGCCCTTTCCTATCACATTGTCACAGTGTGACATAAAGCCGATTCTAAAAAAATAAAATCATTATTCTTATCCTATTTGAATTGTTCTGTAAATTGTGTAGTGTTCTTTTAATGAACATATAATGGGCTGGCTACTTTACCAGTAATTTTTCGTTTTGCCATTTCTGTTGACGTCAAACTGCATTTGGAGCACAGCTAGAGAAGTGAGCACTTCATTAAAATAAGTTCCAAATTTCAAGTATTTAAACACAATTTATTTTGAGTGTGACTTGATAGAATCTGATCATATTCTTTCAACAATGAAACGTGTCATTCTATTTTTAGTTAATTTGTTTCTTTTTCAGGTACTTTACAAATTAGTTTATTTGTAAATTAATTTCAACAGACTGAAGAACTTACCTGTTATAAAAAAATGTAAAACTGACAGACGCATTCGACCTGTTGCTAACGGGAACACGTTTAGAAGGCCTATTGCTAAATTATCTTTCGGTACTCCATTATCCATTCCACACAAACTTTCCTATATCTACATACTGCATCAAGTAAAATCTTAGCAAAAAGTGACTTAAAAAATACATTCAACACCAATGATAGCTACAGACAGGACAAGCTTTCAGCTTGTAAATACCCTTCTAACTTCTATTTCGATTCTAATATTATTTTGTCACTTGCACTCCAGCATGTTATCGCACACCTGACGACTAGTCCTGATAGCATTCTTATGGATCTAAAGAAAATTGTGTCTTGTAAAAACAACGGTTTGGAAGTGAATCTGCATAAATATACTTATATATATATATACAGTTTCTGCACTTCAGAGCACTAATAATAATAATGTTATTTGCTTTACGTCCCACTAACTACGTGCACGGTTTTCGGAGACGCCAAAGTGCCGGAATTTTGTCCCGCAGGAGTTCTTTTACGCGCCAGTAAATCCACCGACACGAGGCTGACGTATTTGAGCGCCTTCAGATACCACCGGACTGAGCCTGCCAAGTTGGGGTCAGAAGGCCAGCATCTCAACCGTCTGAGCCACTGAGCCCGGCACCATCAGAGCACCATTCCCAATATTCGTGTTATAACATGTTCCAGTCTATCCTTACTTGGATCACTGTTTACAGTTGGAGCTGGGGAAGAAATAGCAAAACAAGGCTGCATGCCAATTCTCACGTGGCATACTTCTTATTGAAGAACTGTCTCTTTATTCCTAAATTGAAATACTTACTTCCTTCCTTTCCTTGTTCAAGCTGATGATTTGAGTCTGTACTCAACATACCATTTCAGAAAAATAACTAGATCCTCACATATTTACCAATAAAATTTGCAAGCCTTGGAATTCGTAAGTTTCGATTCCCACTTTTCTTGCTTCTGTCTGTGGAGTATCTGATTTTATCAAGTCTGCGTTCTCTGATTACAGTGAAAATGTTGAGATATACTCATGCAAGGCCATGAAGCCTCCAGCATCCCTGGATGTGATAAACCCATCAGCCTGTCATTTTGCTCTTCTATCATCCAATGTGGGCGCACTTATCAATACCTCTCGCTTGCAAAATATTGCAGTCACATGTGGAGTGGAAGTCGACGTTTATGGCCGTCGTGCTTCTAGTTGCTCTAAGAGTGCTGGGCAATTTTCTGTTCAATTAACGAGATCACCAAAAGAGCTTTTACATCTATCCTGGAACTGAGTGGCATCAATCGTACAGATGGAAAACGCTCTGATATTCTCACTTTAGTCCCATGGAAGAAGGGCAGATCTCTCTTCTGGAATGCCTTGTGTGTCGATACTTCAGCAGCCTCACGCTTGCAAGGTTGCTGGTCCTGCTGCGGAATTGGCCGTGCGCAATAAAACGGACTAAATTCAGAGCAGTGCTGGACAACTACACCTGCGTGGCATTCGCTTTCATCATCAAAACTATGGGGACGTGAGTCAAGAGGCTAAAATCTTGTTTCAGATATTGGCAAAAGATATCTGGAATTACTGGAGACCCTTATTCAACGAAATTCCTGAGGAAGCGGATGGGAATTGCTATACAGTGAGGAAATGCTGCAAGGGTATGGGTACACTTCCAGATAATGATCCACTGAAATTGTTTAAAATTCTTGCTTCTTAGACTCTCGAGACTGGAGCGAACACCAAGGATAAGAGCAGAAAACCTTGTTTGAGTTATTTATTTAATATTGAATATTCCTCTAATTTTATATAGAGGAAATTGACAAGGAACACACAGATATGTAACTGAATTGTTACCCTTTTTGTACTTATTAAACATTTATGAGAATAAATTATAAATTTTAATTGAGAATATCTTATTCTTTCCTCAGTGTATTCATCTGCATGTGTATGTGAGTGAGTCTAGAGATTGTGTTTGATTTATGGAAGAAAAGTCTATGTTACCTCATACCGCGGAACAACAATGAACTTTGTTGCTGTTGTTTTTTCCAAAGTGGTAAAATACAACTTAGACGTTTGTTTGGTTATGCTTCATTTAGTGACGCATGTTTGTCGTACCACCAGAGAGTGAAACTACCTCCATTTACTTGTGATCCTCCCAGTTAGTTACATGTGTGCAATAGTGATACAGAACATTAATTTAACAAACAAATAAAAATGTCTGCATGTCAAGGACAAAGAAACAGTGGGTATTCATGTCAAAGTCATCAACTGTGCGACTAAAAATGACAAGGGAAAGGCTCTGAAAGATGTGGAAATGACAGATTCACGGGGGTAAGTCAGTAATGTGTGCAGCCTGAGTTTATAGACATCATGTAAAAGGGGGAGAATTTAACTTTTAAGGTACCTTCATACCTTGGGGTCACCACAAAAGGTTGGAGAGGAAGGAAGAAAAGGTGGAAGCATGTGCCAGACTCAGCTGTAAATTCCACGCTCACCAGTGCTCTTGCAAGGGGCTGAAACCTCAATTTAAACTAATGATGTGATGTATAAGATAATACACCACTGCATCAACAAGTGACTGTTTTTGTATGTTCACTGTTAATGTTCTTCCGTCTTTGGACAGTAACACTTCATTCTGCTTCCGTAACTGATAATGCTTTCAATGAAATAGTATATGTATCTCAGACTTGTGCCGTGTTGCTCTTGTGGAACAGGTGGGCAATAAGTGTTTCTCCAAGCTTGACAGCGCTCCATGCTCCTTCTGAGGGTGAAGTCTTCTTATACTGTGACAACCTCTGAAATTCACTGTTAGTTCCTGTTGTAGGGTTGCCAACTTAACAAAACTCAAACTCTATACAGTAGAGCTGACAAAGAAATTACTATTAATGAACTGCACTGATAAATATACTTAACCTCTCGGTGACACGGAAAATTTGAGTGGGATGTTGCCCAGTGAATGAAGGCGATTCACATGTAAATGTTAAGAAAATGCAGCAATCTGTCTTGAAAATTCACCTCAAATGTTTATAGTAGAGACTCAAAAGAATATAGTTTATAGCCATGGATTTTATATTTTATTCCTTATACTAATGGAGAAGAGACTGTCTTATATAGAGCAACATCCTTATATTTACAAAGGTTGATTCACATTGCTATGAAAAGTAATGTAATCCTTGCCTTGGAAAATTTGTGCAGAAAGATTGAACCAGATAGTTCAAAGAATCATTGCAGTTTAATGGGACGATTAGTTCATTCGTTCTGAGGTATTTCATAGTTTAGTCTTCCTTTGGTTAGTGGAGATTTTACTAGTTCAATTTGGTATGATGCAGTTATCGTGTGATTTCTCATTTCTGTACCACACAGTGTCGCATCTCAAAGTTAGAGCGGGCCAGGTAATTAGAAGTTGTAATAGGTTTTAAGGCATTGAAAGAATTACATGAATCCTGTATAAAGTCAAAATATTTATCAACTAAAA
Source organism: Anabrus simplex (assembly GCF_040414725.1). Lineage (NCBI taxonomy): Eukaryota > Metazoa > Arthropoda > Insecta > Orthoptera > Tettigoniidae > Anabrus > Anabrus simplex. Next base: position 219,716,997 of record NC_090279.1, on the reverse strand, counting down.
GGCTACAGATTATCCTATTTGTATATACTTGAAAATGGAAGTAGTCAGTCACCATTCCACTAGGGAGGGGGTGATTATCGCGGCATCAGGAAAGTGAAGGCATCTGACCTTAATCCAAATGAACCTGAGTGGCTGAAGAAAGTTTGTTCACTGGTCCACTAGAAGGCTAAAGCCATAGCGGAAACATAGTGAAATTTGATTACAAAAAGACAAATACTCAATGGATCATGCCAACATGCATATCAATGGAAAGATTGTGATTTATACTTTTCTGGCAAGACGTAGTATTTACAGTGCACTCTGGTGTGGACTAGAACATTGACCTGTCACCTTGGCTCTGACAATATGAAAGTGACTAAGGTATGAGCGATGCTAGTAATGTCATCCTCATGCAGCCAATCCCTGATATGAATGGCGTGAAAATATTACTTATAGGATCAGTTGGTGGATGCATTTCAGTGGGCTTGGCAGTTCCCTAGTATGCCTCTTTAGTCACACCTAATGGTGAAGCTGTTGAGGATCAAAGCACCCTTTGGGCTGATAACTGAAGATACAGTAGTGAACCACACAACCACTAGAGTGCACTCAAGTGAGATCACCCTATTTAAATATCTATAAAAAAAGCAGCACTGACAACATTAAAACTTAACGAGCTAGAACAAAATGAACGATGTTTGGAGGTCAGCACCAAGAGGTTCATCATCATCATCATTTTCCAACTCCAGCTTTCCAGGTGTGGTAATAAAGGGATTAAGAATGTAAATAAATTAAGGACATTGGATTTTCAGGTTGTTTTAAGACTATCAAACTGCAATTATTTTGGTGATCCCTGCTTCATAAAAAAATTTTTAATGCAGGGCTTCAAGAAAAGTTAATCTTTTATTACTACACAAGAAACTCATTTATCCAGATTAGTGGGACTGGAACTGATCCTGATTATCGAAAATCTGGATAATCCAGTAAAAACTAAAAAATAAATACAGTAATACCTTTTATCAATTGCACAAAAAAATATACAAGAACACTTTTCTTACGTTTACGACTCTGTTTCATGCATTTAAAGTTAAAAACTTCATCACTGATCCGTATTGAACTAATAGTTACAATGCTAAAAAGAGAAAAATGTCCCACCTTTTCAATACAATAACACTGTTGCACGAATCAATGTAGCAACAGATTTAATTTATTAAGGGACCGGTTTCGACATCTGTCATCATCAGCAAGAGTGCTCAAGTACCTCTACATGAACTTCTATTTTTAATTCAAGAAAAGTGTCATAAGTGTTACAATTGTGTTGACTTCTTGCTATTTTTGTGTAGGCTGATGATGACATGGACAGATGTCGAAACCGGTCCCTTAATAAATTAAATATGTTGCTACATTGATTCGTGCAACAGTGTTATTGTATTGAAAAGGTGGAACATTTTTCTCCTTTTAGCATTGTATCTGTTTCATGCACTAAAATAATGCGTAATTTTTTTATGTTTTACATTTGTATAGCGTTTGCGCGCAGCACGATCACAAAGACGTTATACTAACACCAGTTCTGCCGGTGTGATTTCAGTCTGGGATTCTAAATAGGCCATCAGTTTCTCCAGCTACATTGTTGCCTCTCCAAGAGTCATTGTTTCTTCTGATGGAGCGCTGGTTTCACCATCGCTCTCGTCATTACCTGTCATCATGCCGTAGCCTGAATTACAGTCATTTTTCAACCAGTCATTAGCGTCATTCTCGTCTACGTCCGAGCATCTGGGAATGCACAAAGAACTCAGAGTCCACAACTTCACAAACCTCGGTGGTAGATGCACAGATAGAAGATTATAGATGTTCCCAAGACTTTGTCACTTCACTACCTTGATCTCGTGCAGATGCTATCATATAAATAATGTCAATATTTATTGATTTCAATACCAAAATTACACCATATTCCCCCTCTTCTTCAATCAGTTTGCTAAGCAACTGCCTCCTGTATAACTGCTTGATGTTTTCCAGTACACCCTGGTCCATCGGTTGCAACAGAGCTGTTACATTTCACTCGGATATCACACAGACCAACTCTTCTACTCCCGGATGTGACGGCGCATTGCCTGTGAACAAAGTGGTCTTGAGTGGCAAACCTTGTTTTGTTAAAAATGTTTTTACGTTCAGCACAAAGTCTTCTTGGAACCTGTTTTAAGAAGTTCCACTGTCCATCCGTGCATTCTTTTGGGATGTATAAGAAACCAGCAAGGCAGATCGATTCACATTTTTAAGAGCATGGGGATTATTTGATTTTCCTATTAACAGGAGAGGAAATATTTGACCTCCAGATGCATTGGTGCATGCCATAATTGTAATGTGATCTTTACAGTACTTCTTTTATCACACCTTGCTGATTCATCTAATTTAGACACTAGTGTCTTATTTGGTACCATGCGATAAAACAGCCCAGATTCATTGGCATTATGTATCTGATCTGGCGTTAACTTGTCGGAACAAATAATGTCCTGAAATTCCTTTATCAAACTGTCAGCAGCGGATGAGTTGGCCATGCGGTTAGGAAATCCGGGAGATAGTGGGTTCGAACCCCACTGTCAAAAGCCCTGAAGATGGTTTTCCGTGGTTTCCCATTTTCACACTAGGCAAATGCTGGGGTTGTACCTTAATTAACGCCATGGCCACTTCCTTCCGGCTCCTAGCCCTTTCCTATCCCATCGTCACCATAAGACCTATATGTGTCCGTGCGACGTAAAGCAACTAGCAAAAAGAAGAAAAAACTGTCAGCAGCGACTTTATCCCCTGAAAAACTTTCACCAGTCACTGAAAGCTGGCATATGCCATGACAAGCTTTCCAAGTAACCCTAACTAGCTGTGAAGTTAGGACCTCCATTTGCTAGCTTGCTCTTTAAAACTAAGCACCTTTTCTTGTAAAATCGGAACACCATGCTTACTTTTTTCATTAAACCACATGAATTATACATCTAGAGCTTTCTTTACTGTGGCATGATTCTCTAAACTATCTTTTGTCATCATTTTAAAGCAGAAGTCTTCAATTTCTTTTGGTTTTTCTTCCAATCAGACACAGTTGGAAGTCCCTACGACATAGTCTACAGCAATATTTTTCAAAAAGTTCTCCTTTGTCCAGCCTGTTTAATGCTTCTAACTCTTCATCCATGGAAACAACCACTTTCTTCCATTTTGAAGCCATTTCACGCTCACTCAAACAATACAGTACCGCACAGGAAAATACTGTAACTGTTCAACGTGGTGTTAACCTTCAGCTCTCACAGACTACTGGATATTATGACTCATTCCCTTCCTCTTTCATCGTTTCTAGCAACGATGTGGACCCGAGATAACAATGTCTGCAGTAGCGGATGAGTGTCATAGACTACATGTTAGCAGGACTGTGATTAAAAAAGTGATTGATGAAGTAACTAAACGTTTACCGAGCGGCATAGCTCTGTGTGCTCAGGCACGTTAGTAGTACGTTGCATTCAGAAGAGCGTGGGCTTGAAACCCACCTCGGCCATCCTGTGAAAAGTTTTCCACGGCTTCCCGTTCTCAATTCCAGGCGAATGCTGGGACGATATCTTTGATAGATCATGGCCGAATTACTTTCAATTCCTGTCCTTAACTATCCTTTGCGGAAAAAACATTCAAGAAGAGTCAACCCGTTAAAGAAATACTGTACGAGTAAAAATAAATTATTATTATTTTCAGTCCTGATAAACTGGAGATCTGGATTAATGAGGGCCGGATAAACGAGATTCTTGTGTAGCTACTCCTGAAACTCAGATCATCCTAAATAGTTATTTCTATGTTAAAGTTCTAGTTTGGGGAAACCAACTGACTTTTAACATATTAGGTGCACATTTCTAAAATATCTGAGCTGATTTTACAGTGATATAGTAAAATCTAGTTTGCAGATATAAGGATTTATATTCATTATTTTTACTGCCTGTTTGGTGAATCTGTAAACCTATAAATATGTCATCACTCTACTATGCTCCCTCATTTCTTGGCAACACATTTTGGACCTTGGAAATGAAATGAAATGTAATGAATAGAAGCACATGGAGAGTGTAGCTCAGTTGAGCTTGTGACGAGTACTGCCTAGGCTACTCCTCAGGATGAAACTTTACTCATTCCAGATTTCATGTAAGTTGCATGTTGTTCTCGTCAGATGTAGCTGTTTCAGATTAGGGAAATTACTCCTTCACGTCCTAGTTAGATATAAGAGGTTAATTTTATTTTCTGCTCAGCTCCCAGTAAAAGGCTATATTGTCTAGCCTACGTCATAACAAAGACATTGGTGAAAGTTTAATCAAAATCTTTTAAATATTTTTTGAGATTATCCTGGAGAACATTTAAAACTTTGTGTCTCGTATCAATCACAGCTTCATTCTGTTCCGTATTGAACTGGGATTACAGTAAAATGAAAATGTTAAGGGTCCACCTTTTCAATACAATGAATATTTATTGATGTGAGTAAATATCACATGTCGTTTAAAGAAGATTGGTACTAGTTTTGACGCTCTATCAGCCAACGAATCAATTGAGCAAAACACATGATAGCAACTACAAGAAAAATATTAAATTATCACTAGTTAAAATATAAAACACGTGACAGCAAATACGACAAATGTTAAAATTCACAATTAAGTATTTATTTTCCACCTAGTCGATACAATGATTGCTTAAGGCAATTTTTAAAGGTCAAAAGTGGTACATGTTTCGTATATTATCAACATCTTCAGCCACATAACACTGTTTAGATGAAAAATGTATAAAATTGACAAAGTAATGCTTTAGAGGAAGTGTCCTTAAAATTAACATAAGATTGACAAGATTAAAACAATTACTCCTTCACGTCCTAGTTAGATATAAGAGGTTAATTTTATTTTCTGCTCAGCTCCCAGTAAAAGGCTATATTGTCTAGCCTACATCATAACAAAGACATTGGTGAAAGTTTAATCAAAATAAATTTTATACATTTTTCATCTAAACAGTGTTATGTGGCTGAAGATGTTGATAATATACGAAACATGTACCACTTTTGACCTTTAAAAATTGCCTTAAGCAATCATTGTATCGACTAGGTGGAAAATAAATACTTAATTGTGAATCTATTGAAGTGCGATACGGACCATGAAGCTGATTTTATGTAATAAATGTTAAAATGTCGAAAGCAGACAGAGAAGGCAATCCAGTTGTTAAGGTATGATACACGAGAAAATAGTCCAGCTTGAGGTGTATCTTATAAAACACTTGACTGCACCTACTAAGACAAATTTTAAATGTAACATTAAATTGATGAGTGTATCTAAAACACATGACAGCACCTATAATGTCACTGTTAGATTATAACAAGTTAAAACGATGAGGTGTGTGTGTGATTGTAAAGTATTAAATTTGAGAAGGTATCCCAGTTGTTGAGTCTTGATACACAAGAGAATAGTCCAGCTTGAGGTGCATAGATCATAAGGTAACATGTGTTATCAGTGGAAAGAATAAACCTTGTTCTCACCAAATTTAACAGTTACAATAAGTCCTTTATAGAACAGATTATCAATAAATTCAGACACCGACCTAAGACCACTCTTACTAAAGAAAAATCTAAACACACCACTTCTTCCACCTTTACTTTCAACAGAGATGTCTACAAAATCACCAATCTCTTCAGGAAGCATAACGTAAAAATTTCCTTCAGAACAAATGACAGGAATTCTGAAATTCTGCACAATTCCCCATCAGTTAATATATCCAACACTTTTTCAAAGTTCGGAATCTACAGATTCAAATGCAATGAATGCAATTCCTCATACGTTGGGCGCAGTTTCATGACTAGATATTCAGAGCATGTCAACGCTATAAGATATAATAGGTTTTAACTTGTTACAATTTAACTTTTAACATTTGTCACTGTATTTGCTATCAGGTGTTTTATATTGTTGTTTGACAAGTTGTGTTTTCAAAACCAACTTTCAACCTATTAGGTCGTGTTACGTACATTTAGTACGTGTTGAGGGGATGTTAAGTACAGAACAAAAATGGCCAACCAGACACCAGTGGGATCGGCTGCAACTGACACGAAATCGGGAGGTTGTGGGTTCGGATCTCACTGGTGTCTGGTTGACCATTTTTGTTCTGTACTTAACATCCCCTCAACACGTACTAAATGTACATAACACGACCTAATAGGTTGGAAGTCGGTTTCAATTACAATGCGCTCGTGAAAATTCAATATTCAAAAGTTGTGTTTTGCTCAATTGATTCATTGGCTAATATGACGCTCAATGAGCGTCAAAACTAGTACCAATCTTCTTTAAACGACATGTGATATTTACTCACATCAATAAATACACACAATCACAAGGTACTTGGACCGTCTATGAGAGCAAAGTCGGACATCATACCGTTTCTCTTCTAATGTTTGAAATAGCGTGGACTGGCTCTAATCATAACAAACAGTGCACACAAGCTTGGAGGACACTCAACTACCTTGGGCAATATCACTCTGGCAGTTTATGTGGCATCTTTCCTGCTAGCTGGATGTCCTAGTGCAATATTGCCGTTACAAATTATCTCTGCCACCAAACTACCTATTCATCCCTCTCTGCTACTTGATACCTTTCAGTAAATTATGAACAACAAAGGAAAATCCGATCCTTCAAAGAATGGGGGTATCGGCAAAAGAAATTTAATTCATGTAGCCTATATATACTGTAGAGCCTTTGAGTGGAGTAGATGGACTTAACACAACATGACAGAACTGTTCTATGGATAAGAATGAATGACTGCATTAGTTGTCTCTCCCAAATAAAATTGGTGACAAATCAGTCCCTCTCGTAATCAGAATTTTGCATTTGCAGCTGAACCACAAATTTAAAAGCATAACTTAGAATAACTTGAACCTTTCTCTGAATCAAAATTAACTACATAATAATAAAATGTTTGTAATTATCTCTTTCCTTTTTTACGACAATGTGAAGAATTCCTGAGGAAATTAATAGAATTCCTTGTTCAGTTTTAGGAGGAAGCATAAGTGTTCGGTCCTGAGGTCTAAACGGTTTATGTGTTGAATTAAAGACCTAACATTTAAGAGAGCTGTTACTCCACAAAATTGGTATCAGGCACTACTAGTTATGCTGAGACCAGTTGTGAAATAAGTCTGACCTCTTTACTTTGTTCTTTGAACCCGCAAGACAGGAAAAGTGCCTCAACTTTGTTTGGAGAGGAGACATATAAGTGTTTGATGTTTACTCATTGTATCTATCATGGTCATATCAACTCAAATCAAGTCATATTTTTTTTATATATAACTGTATCCCTTTTCTCTGTGATCATTAATGTCATAACTGTGTAAACATGTGTACAATAAAGAATTGAATTCAAAGCATGTGTTAGTTTTCTCCTGATTTTGTCTTGTACAGTTCTCAGCAAACATGACAATAACATACATGTATTCTTAATCTTCCTTTCTGTTGTCTTCTAGCTGGGGGTCACGTCACACATTCTATTGAAAGACATATTCATGATCATTTGATTTTCCCAAAGGGCACTTTTTATAAGTAGTTTTAGCACAGATTCTTTAAGTTCATCATCTCCTTTAACAAACAGCCCAGTTGGCTACCCTTTGTTATTATTGAATCATTTCTTCACTTGATTTGAACTGTGGCAAGGAGAAAACTTTTCTGCAGTTGAAGAACAACTCTCCTTTTCTACTATTTTGTTATACTGGTAACTTTGACTGGCACTGTTCTAGGCAGGGCTGGACGAGCAGCAGCCTGTTACAGCATGCTGTTGAACTGTAACATTGTAAATCTTGCGGATTCACAGACTGTCAGGATCTTCCTGCTGCTGAGCGTACACTACATCCTTCAAATAGCCCCATAGAAAGAAATCCAGTGGAGTCAAACCGGGCAACCTTGTAGGCCAGGTGACAGATCCTCCCGTTCCTATCCATCAACCAGGGTGTGTAGCATTCAGGGGTTGCAGGGGTTCTTTTGCTGATGAGCGAGGGGGAGCTCCGTCATGTTGGTTACACTCTCAGCCAGAGGCACGTTCTCTAGCAGCAGTGGTAGTCGGTCTTGAAGAAACTGTAGGTCCCGGGCTCATGATAAATGATCCTCAAAGAAATTAGCTGATCACCCAGTATCGCATTCGTCTCTGAAATGCTGCCTGCCTCACACAGTTGGGATTTTCAACACTCCAGTAGCGCATTCACAGAGCCGTTATTGTGAAATCGTTACTCATCCGAAAATAAAATGTGAGATACAAACGCGCGATCATTTGCCACTTGAGTCAGTATCCACACACAGAAATCAACACGAGTTTCGTAATCTTGTGCGCAGAGCTCTTGATGTAGCTGCAGGTGATAAGGACGAAACAAACTGGCTTGTATGATCTGTACAATGGGACTGGCTGATGTTGGCCTGATTACTACTGCCCGGGTACTCATATCACGATTTCTCTGGAAAGTGTCCTAAACCATCACCGGATGTAACTGTTCACAAAAGTGACGAAGTTATACGCAAATCTGACTGTGCTCTATTAAACATATTTGCAATTGGTTGTCGTCTGTGTAAAAATCCTTTGTGGTATAAGCTCTGTGCTTCCTGTGCGTTCTGTCTTGCTTCACCATAGATGACGAGCAACTATAGCAAAGGTTTTGGTTCCACATAATCAATACCAATTTATTTTACAAACTATCATATTATACACGTGGGACTAGTTTCGACCCGACAGCCGTTAGTCATAAATCCAATATGGAAATACAGTACATACATTGTGGTGGCCAACTGTAATCATAGTCCAAAACATACCTGAAATTCAAAATGGTAAAACACCAGCCATTACACTTGACTTTGACCACTGAATTGGAAATACACGTGTGGTAATAAAACACTTTCTAACGGCCAAATGTTTTTTAAAGATTGTTTTGTAGGTCTTTCTAACATATCTGAGAATCAGACTGGTTACTCACTAGTATAAAATAAAATGAATTTGTATGAAGCAAAGTTAAATTTAAAAATATAAAATCGTAAATGGCATATCGTTATGTTGTGATTTCTAGAACAAATAGTTTCTGATGTGTCGGTCATCAGCTTATCTGTTGTAAACACTTGAATTTGTGGATAACGTCTTAGTTTGTTGTATGAGTGGTAAGGTAATCTCCATCTGATGCCAAGTCGTGTAGGTCAAAGGGAACATGTAGCAATGTGGATCTGACACAAGGTAGGTCTATCAGGTGGTTGTGGTGAAACTGCAGGTGTCTGCAAATATATAGAGAAATGAACGTACGTAATGTTGTAAAAGTGAGAAGTATCAAGCATTTGTACGTGTGGATCTTCTCAGTACTGCACTGGAGTCCTGCTGCATGCAAGCCGTGTGTTAGAGGTGGGAACAGAGCAGTTGCGAGTGCAGCGCTACATCCGGTATTCTCCAGTAGTAAACTGTTGCTCCGGAGGACGGAGGAACAGTACTGCGTGTGTGGTCGCTAGCAGCTGAAGTAGTGGTTTGCAGCAGATGTGCTAACGCCTCTTCTACTGATCCGGAGTGAAATTGATCTTTTATTTTCTTTTTCCTATGCATTGTTTTTCATGGTTTAATCGGCTGATGATGACCTGGACTAGGATCGAAACCGGTACCACTTCTACTTATTATTAAATAAGAATGTAATCACTGCATTTCTTATTCTTTTGTATTGATTAGGTTGAACCTCTTTATTTATTATTTCAATTTTAACTGTGATACTTTTCAATACGGAACAATTAAATTTTTATCTTTAAAAGCAAGTTAGTGTACAATATATACTCAAACTGCCAACAACTGAAGACATCTAATAAGAATGCAGATGTTGAGGAACTATATAGAGAAAAACAGAAAGAATGTAGTAAATTAATTCGTAGAAAGAAATAGTCTAGCTGAGACAACAAATAGAATCAATCCAAGATGACTACAGAAACAGGAACATCCGCAAGGTGTATGAAACTGTCAACACAATTAAAAAAGGATTTCAACCAAGATCGAGTATTATGAGAGATAAGTATGGAAATTTAATTACTGATCAGGACAAATTATTAAATTACTGTATGAAATACTTCGATTCCTTGCTGAATTTGCTGATCCATGAGAAGAACAAATACCAGATCAAGAGGTATTACAAGTATTATACGTAAAGCTTCAGGTAGTGACAATATTCCTGCTGAGCTTATTAAATACGGTGGAGAAAGATTACATAAATACATAGCCTACGTAAGATCAGCACGATGAAGTTATTCCAAACGAATGGCAGGAATCACTTATTGTCCCAATTCATAAAGGAGGGGATAAGGAAGACCTTAAAAATTACCGGGTAATATCTCTTGTAAACACGGCCTACAAAATTCTGTCTTTTATTCTTTTACAGCGTTTAAAACGATTCGCTGAAAATGTTATTGGGGACTATCAGAATGGTTTTTAGTAACAGGTTCATTACAGACAACATATTTGTAATTAAGACTACTAATGATAAGGTGGGGGAACACAAGCAGTCGGATCATTATCTCTTTATAGATTTCTTCAAGGCATATGATTCAATCCATAGAGAAGGGCTGTGGAACATCATGTTGGAGTTTGGTTTTCCCATAAAATTAATTAACATGTGCAAAATGTGTATGGATGGTAATGTTAGCTGTGTTTTGCTCAAGGGCAGAAAATCCAGTTCCTTCCAGAATAAAACTGGTCTGAGACAAGGGGATGCACTATCTCCTCTTCTGGAGAAGATTATCTTGTACCTGCTGGCACCATATTGGGGAGACAACATAAAGCCCTTGCATATGCGAATGATATTGTTCTTATTGGTCGCAATGAATTAGAAATTAGTTGTTTTTAACAAGGAATGCAAAAATGATTATCTACAATACAATCATTCGACCGGTACTTCTGTATGGTTCCGAGACATGGAGTATAACCAAGAAAGAGCAGCAGCAGTTGCAAGTCTTTGAGAATAAAGTTTATAGAAAAATATTAGGCCCGTGGCTCGATTCTATCTTTCAAAGCTGGCAGAAAAGATCTAATTATGTGATTTACACCCTCTCTCAACAACACAGTGTGTGAGAGAATCCAACAGACATGTACTGAGGATGCAGAATAACAGAGCACCAGTAGTTCTGTACCAGGGATCTCTTAATGGGAAAAGACCTTCAGGAAGACCCCGAAGCACCTGGAAGAAGATCAACAAGGTATGCCGGACCCTCCAAACTGATAACTGGGAAGAGCAGGCTCAAGATCAAAAAGGATGGCAGAGGACTGTGAGATCGGCACGGGAACTGCACACGTCCGTCAGAAGCCTACGGAGTGAGTGAGTGAGTGTGAGTTCACACAAATTCATTTTATTTTATACTAGTGTGTAACCAGTCTGATTCTCAGATATGTTAGGAAGACCTACAAAACAATCTTTAAAACATTTGGCCGTTAGAAAGTGTTTATTGCCATGTGTATTACCAATTCAGTGGTCAAAGTCAAGTGTAATGGCTGGTGTTTTACCATTTTGAATTTCAGGTATGTTTTGGATATGCTATCATGATTACAGTTGGCCACCACAATATGTACTGTATTTCCATATCGAATTTAAGGCTATGTTAAACGGCTGTCGGGTTGAAACTAGTCCCATGTGTATAATATGATAGTTTGTAAAATAAATTGCTATTGATTAGGTGAAACCAAAACATTTGCTATAGTTGTACGGAACATGAAACTAATCTACTTTGATGAGGACATGACAACTGTACAGTATACTGTACATATCGAAGATATGACCAGCACTGCTAGGCTACACCAAGTGTCAGGCCAGTACACATCAAACATGCATGCTATTCTTCGAAAATGGCCTTGTATTTGATTCTCAAAGCTTAAAATGTAAATAAAAATATTTAGTGGTCGTGAGATTCTAAGCCACTTATCAATGGTGCATGTGTTAGCACGTTTGTGCTTAGTCCTTGGAACCACGGTGACACTTTCCACGTTCTCCCCATATACTTCCACTTCTCTAATTCACTCACATTTTCTATCAGCATATTCTTGTTTTTAGTTAACCTCGTAACTTGGCATGTTGGTCCGTGCCCATTCTAGCTGCACTAATTGATTGCGCGATCTGTGGTGAGTGGATGTTCGTGTATCTAGTACTTGATATTGGCAAACAATTTGTGTTCAGCAGCTTTGGGTTATCACATCCAATTAGGAGTAACATCAGGCCACAGGAGGTCAAGGAGTATTGTGATCCACGGAGTCTGCCCTGCGACACATCAGGAGGGTCTGATGTGCATGTCTTTATTTCTTTGCAAACATCGCGTGCCATTTATTGAATGCCACACGATTGGCCTTGTGTTTGATCCTTGTACTCAAGATATGAAGAAAATTATTTGGCTACAGTGAGTTTCGAACCCCCCACCCAAACACAGACGCCCTACCATCTCCGTACTTAGTATATTACACCTCGTGACTGTTGCCTCGAGCTTATCAGAAAACATATTTCCCGCTTCACAAACCGACATATTTTTTATCACTATGCCATCACTTTTAGCGTTAATTTCATATACAATCGAAAGATTATGACTGGCACATAACCATATGACACTTGATGCATTCAGTAAAATACCTGTGCAGTAAGTGGTTAAAGGTGAGGCTGGCAACCATCACACCACTGATGATTGTTGGGATGCCTAACAACAGAGAATGTCAGGCACAGCGGACTCACCAGTATCAGTAAAGGACTGGATCACAGATGATGTTATACTCTATAAAGTAGTAAATGAGTTGCAGGGTGACCTCAATAATGTTGTGAGATGGACAGTAGGCAATGGTATGTTGATAAACGGGGTTAAAAGTCAGGTTGTGAGTTTCACAAATAGGAAAAGTCCTCTCAGTTTTAATTATTGCATTGATGGGGTGAAAGTTCCTTTTGGGGATCTTTGTAAGTATCTAGGTGTTAATATAAGAAAAGACGTTCATTGGGGTAATCACATAAATATGATTGTTAATAAAGGGTACAGATCTCTGCACATGGTTATGAGGGTGTTTAGGGGTTGTAGTAAGGATGTAAAGGAGAGGGCATATAAGTCTCTGGTAAGACCCCCACTAGTGTATGGGACCCTCACCAGGATTACTTGATTCAAGAACTGAAAAAATCCAAAGAAAAGCAGCTCTTTTTGTTCTGACTGATTTTCGACAAAAGAGTAGCGTTACAAAAATGTTGCAAAATTTGGGCTGGGAAGGCTTGGGAGAAAGGAGATGAGCTGCTCAACTAAGTGGTATGTTCCGAGCTGTCAGTGGAGAGATGGCGTGAGAGGACATCAGTAGACGAATAAGTTTGAGTGGTGTCTTTAAAAGTAGGAAAGATCACAATATGAAGATAAAGTTGGAATTAAAGAGGACAAATTGGGGCAAATATTCATTTATAGGAAGGGGGGTTAGGGATTGGAATAACTTACCAAGGGAAATGTTCAATAATTTACCAATTTCTTTGCGATCATTTAAGAAAAGGCTAGGAAAACAACAGATAGGGAATCTGCCACCTGGGCGACTGCCCTAAATGCAGAGCAGTAGTGATTAATTGATTGATCATACGAATAGCCTATAAAATGATCGAGCATGAATCGACGCCTCGGAAACAGGCAGGGCGGCCCCCAAAAGCAAAGAGCAGTTCCTGGTGTTCCCGTCCTGGAGGAGCTGTGGAAAGCTGGCAACCAGCAACGAACATTGGAATCATAAATGTCTTGCCAGAGAAACGAACAGAAGACATGGCATTGTTGAGACTGAGTGAAGCGGGGTTTCAGTTGTTTTGGAGCGGACGTGCGAACTGCAATATGGAATAGCTTTTATTTTGAGGGAAGACCTGGTACAGAACACAGACAAGGTCTACCAGGTAAATGACAGACTTGGCACCTCAACAGGTAATGTTGAAGAGAGTCTACAGGAGTTCTTGGAGGAAATGGAGGGATGCATAAAGAAGTAGTGATAATGAGAGACATGAATGCCCCCATACGAACAGACAGGCAAGGTAAAGAAGAAATAATTAGTCCTTTCAGTTACGGAAATAAAAAAGCAGAAAGAGAGCTACTACTAGATCTTTGTCAGAGGAATGGCTTAACAGTAGACATAAAATAACTAGATAATGATGGGGACAAAGGAAAACAAAAACAATGATTGATCTGATTTTAGTTGGGAGAGACCAACACAGACAGCTATGCCAAGAGAAGATTCTGAAGCAGAATTATAATAGCTAAATTAATACTTGGTAAATAATGAAATTAAAAGAAACAAGAGAAAGAAAAGCAGAGGTATTGAAATTAAAGAAAAAGGAAGCACAAGAAAAGTTCCAAGAAGAACTGAAAAAACAAAAATCGAGTGAAAAATGAAGTTGTCTTCCTGCAGCCTCGGAAACAACCAGTTTTGTAACAGCGAGATACTACTGACCGTTAACCGTGTTGCCATCAAAGAAGAATGGGCCGTAAACAGATGATCGGGATATCGCACAAAACACATTGACTTTGAACAAATCTCGTACATTTTCAATGACTGCATGTAGGTTCTGTAGGCCCCAAATTCGAACATGTGTTTGTTCAGTTGACCACTAACATGGAAAGTTGCTTCATCACTGAACACGATGCGTTGTGCGAAAATCTTATCATTGTCAATAGCATCAAGAATCTCGTTACAAAATCCCACGTTTGTGTTTGTCTTCAGAACATGTAACAGCTGTAACTTATACGGCTTCATAACCAACCGACGTCTCAAAACATGCTAAATTGTTGTTGTAGACAGTTGTAACTCCCGACTGGCACGACGAGTTGATTGTGAAGAACTACGTTGGAAAGCAGTTTCAATTTGTGCAACATTTTCTTCGGGAACACGAGGGGTCGATACCACCTGCGAACGTTCCACCCATTCGGAGGATCAATTTGGTAGCTCAACTTGAAACGTCTTTGCACTGTAATCACGGAATTGCACTTCGCAAACTCGAGAACACAAAATGATTTCTGCTGCGAAGTAGCCATTGTAAACATATGACGGTTAACAAGCAAAACAGACGACAACTGATATCTAGCGGCTATTAATATAAACCAGACTATGTATTTGTTTCTCCAATAGCCGAGCCGAGGCGCAGCGATCGATAGTTTGGACAAAATAATACTTTGTAATACGTATATTCTTTTTGAAACACCCTGTATTATGCACCAATTTTGACATACGCGGTGGGCACATGGACAGCAACAAAACATGATAACAGCAGAATCCAAGCAGCCGAGATGAAATTCCTAGAGGAATAATTGGGAACACACAAAGAGATAAGATCAGAAACATAGAAATCAGAGAGAGAATTGGATTCCTTAAACAGCAAGACAAGATAAAAGACCAGTAGTTGAAATGGTACGGACATGTAATGAGAATGGAAGAGGATAGAGTTCCAAAGCGGGTGTTTATAGAGACTTCTTGATTAATTAATTAATTTATTTATTATTGTAAGTGGAAGACAATAAGGAAGGCCCAGAAAGAAGCAGATGGATAGGGTGAAGGGGAGTACAGAGAAGAGAGTTGTAAAAGAGGAAGGAAGGGAGCGATGGAGGTCCTTGATTCACAACTCAACCCAGAAGAATGGAAAAGGAGAAGAAGTAGTAATTATGTAAGTCTCTGGTAAGACCCAATTAGAGTGTCTGGAACCCACACCAGGAGCACTTGATACGAGAACTCAAGAGATCCAAAGGCAAGCACCACGATTTGTTCTGCGTGATATACGACAAAGGGGTATTGTTACGAAAGTTTGGGCCTGTGAAGACTTGGGAGAAAGGAGAGAAGCTGCTCAACTCGATCTGTCAGTCTAGAGATGGCGTGAAATGACAGGGAAGTACAAGAGTGGAAATACATTATATCCTAGTAGCAAAAAGTGCACAACACAGGTTGCTGGTAATGAGATCGAAGTAAAAGATTAAAGAGTAGGGGACCTCTTACATGTGCAATGTCTCTTAATCTTCTGTGATAGACATACAAATATGAATTTTTGTACATAATAAGCAACCCATGATTGTGGAAGTATAAATAAATTGAAAGGGTTCATGAGCAGGAGGAGGTCGGGAAAAAGGTACTGGAGTTGACGAGAAATGTATCCGGATGCGGCAAAAAAGTGATGGAAGAAAAAAAAAGAAAGATGTGGTGGTGGAAAAGGAGATGAAAGGGAAATATATTTACAAATCAAGAGGGTAAAAGAAAAGAAAGCGAAACAAAGAATGGAATGGAGTGAGATGTTGGGGACCAGGTATGGTAAAAAGTACGATATCAAGAGAAAACACAGAAACAAGTACAAATATCCATGTGATAAGAATGGTGAGAATACACTTACAGATAAAGAGGAATTAAGAGAGTATTTTGAACATTTTACTAAATACAGGAAATGCAGCAGGTATATACCAGGACAGCTCCTATTCATTGGCCACAGACGATTCCGTCCATTTAATTTTCAGCAGCTCCTCAACTGAAGTTGGAGACAGGAAGGACATCACGTTAACCCGGACCCTGGGACTAAGAGGTAGGCATCTTGTTATCCTCATTGGATGTCAGCCGTAATCTGGTTCTTGTACTCAGTGGACTCCCTAGCCAATGGACTTTCCTTCCTTCAATCTTACCTTGTAGGATATGCTGATGGAGTCTGTAGTTATCATTTCCAAGGATATGATCAAAATACTCTAGCTGTGAGTTCAGATGTTACGTATTCTATCAACCCAGGCGTATGTAGCATCACATCTCGAGATATTCTCTGTTAGGGTGCAACTCTCAGCATGATTATAAAGTAAGGCAGAAAATACATAACACCAAAGTAAATGGAGATTAATATTAAAGTCCCAGTTGCAGAGGATTTTACTCATTCTCTTGAATGACGTCCATGCCTTTTCAAACCGAGACCAAATTTCTAAAGAAAAAAAGAGATTTATGAACCCACAATCCCCCAAATACCATCGTCTAGAGACACATGCAAGAGTTTCCAGCTACGCACGGAGAATATTGAAGAAATAGTTATGAAACCTCTCCGAGATTGCATTAGATTCCTGAGGCACCACATCAGTGCATAATGTTGTTATTGTGTAACATCTCTGGCAACCTGTTAATACAGGAGGTTGGTTTTTGTATATCCAGCGGTGATCAGCTACTGTCAAGCTAACAGGTTGAATGACACGTTGTGGTCTTCTTTGTGTTTCAACACACACCTGTTGCAGCACTGTTTGTAGATCTTTAGCACTTGCCGCACACAGAACAGTACAATGATGGCATCCTGTTTTTCTTCCAGTGCTTCAGAAAATACCCTTTCTGAATAGATCTTGAAGAAAAGTGGAGACAGAACATAGCACACGTGTTGCAGGCGATCAATGTAGCCCAATATGCAGCAACATAGCCCACCCGGTGGCCATCACGTCTGACTTCGAGTCCAATGAGAGGTGGTGATACACAATTTCTAATCACTAGATTGCGTTCATAAAGCCTGGATTCAATTCCAAACCTCTCCACAGTGCTCATATGGAGTGAGGGCATACGACGCTGTTTCATCCGTCGGAGGAGACCCGTCGGTGTTATTCGACACGAGTAGGCTACATGCCAGCACGTAGGTTGCCCACGGGTGCGAAACAGGCGAGTCGAACATGTCCTCGGACACTCCCTGCCCTGAAAGTAAGTAAATAAGTATGTAGTAATATTCCACGATTCACGGATAATCAATAAAAAAGCGTATACAAGCACAGACCAAAACCTGCCTCTTCAGCAATGCTTCTGTTGTGCCAAACTGGGTTCTGCCTACGCATGATGTACACTGCTGTATGTTAAGTAGGACCAATCTCAGAAGCGAACATATCGTACAGTAATTATTTGAAAATTACTTTTAGTGGAAGGCAATTTGAATGTTCTGTGCTATATTGTTTATCACATGTATTTTCTTTTGTGTACAAAAGGCTTTTCTGTGTAATTTCCTAACTCTGAGTTTTTCTGTCACTCGAAGTAGTCTTGGTCCTGTCCATCTTGAATTACCGAGACTCTGCTGTATTATTTTAGTAGTTTGTTACCAAATTTTTGCGTTCTAATTTCAAAATACTTTTGAAGGCGAATAAAGTTTTAATTACTGCATTGCTGGGGTGTGAATATCTAGGTGTTAATATAAGGAAAGATCTTCATTGGGGTAATCACATAAATGGGATTGTAAATAAAGGGTACAGATCTCTGCGCATGGTTATGAGGGTGTTTAGGAGTTGTAGTAAGGATGTAAAGGAGAGGGCATATAAGTCTCTGGTAAGACCCCAACTAGAGTATGGTTCCGGTGTATGGGACCCTCATCAGGATTACTTCGTTCGAGAACTGGGAAAAATCCAAAGAAAAACAGCTCGATTTGTTCTGCGTGATTTCCGACAAAAGAGTAGCGTTACAAAAATGTTGCAAAGTTTGGGCTGGGAAGGCTTGGGAGAAAGGAGACGAGCTGCTCGACTAAGTGGTATGTTACAAACCATCACTCTAATTTTTGTTCCGAATTGAAAACAGCGATCTCACTTAGTTTACAAAACGAGTATATCTTTTACCCCACCTATTCAATACAATTAATACCACATTATGTGGTTAAACAAACATAGAAATTCTATACTTTAAGGGGACATGTTTCACCCTTCTTTTATTGGGCATCATCAGCCTTGTTTAATCTTAAGACAAACATTATTTAGAGGAAATTGACATTATCTTCGTCCAAAAGAAAATTTATGTCATATAAAATTATGAAAACAACTCTTGTCTGGCACTGAAGTGGATCTTCTTCGTAAGAAAATTCGAGCCTATGTTAGCTTGAGGCAATTGTCAATACAAGTCTTCAATAGACTAGATTGGTTGAAACGTTGAGGTTGGATTTGTTTATTTTGCGAACAGGAGCTAAAGAATATTGGTCAGGAGGTAAGGCGAATGTTTTAAGTTATCTTATTAAGTTGGTTGATCCATAAATTATCGTAATATAACCAATGCAAAAAAGATGTTGATGTGCTGGTTGAAGCTGCATTTGAGACGAGGATATCTGGTACCTGACAGGTATGTTTGTCTCGTGAAGTGTAGTCCCTTTAGAAGATGTAGAATATCGTGGAAAAGGATGTGGTTATAATATTCCGTGACACAAAAATGTAATCGAAAAGTATGATGGAAATATAACTTTCAGGTGGAAATGTGTTGAGTAACAATATAAACTCTCCATGTTTGATACGAAGTGTGTTGATATTTGGTACTACTATAAGGTTCACTTTGCAAAATTTGGGCACAAGTCCAGCATATCTTTGATTCGCTGCAAATAATAGTGATTTTAGACTTGTTGGACTGTCGTTACATATTGGTGTTACAAACCATTATCCTGTATGCCCCAAACATATGTTTTGATATACAGTACACTCATTAGAATTTATGCACGACCTGAGAGAGTACAAAGGTCAAAGAAAAGTCACAGAGCCGGAGACTGTAGTTGTTAACACCAAAGTACTGTCAATTAAAAATTCCCTGAGGCATTCAGGCCCCGGTGTCCACTTCTAGGGTTAACCATCCTCCAAAATGGAAGCGATGGGGGATAATTCGCAATTGGCAAGACCAGGCATCTTGGCGTCAGGATGAGAAGATCCACCTGTTCAATACTGCATATAACATGTTAATATTATTTATTACATCGGGACTAGTTTTGACCCTTCTATTGAATCATCTTTAGCCTTAAATTTTCAATGTAACTTGAAAACACCAACACCTAATACAACACCATTGGCATGTCTTGAAGCATTAATGAAATATGTTGTGATTACACACAATTCCATTAATATAACTCCAACAATAATGCAAGATAAAAGCTAAAACCAAACGGACATCATAATTATGTACTGTTTTATATTAAGACTATGATTTTCTCAAAGGGAAAAATGTTGGACGTATGTGCAAGAGACATCAATTTTAATGGTCTAGTGTGTAACCTCTACATAATTCATCTATGCTTCAAGACATGCAAATAGCGTTATATTAGGTGTTGATGTTCACATGTGTCCGCCTCTGTGGTGTACTGGTTAGTGTGGTTAGGTGCCACCCTCGGAGGCCCGGGTTCGACTCCCCGCTCTGCCACATAATTTGAAAAGTAGTACAAGGGCTCGAACGGGGTCCACTCAGCCTCGGGAGGTCAACTGAGTAGAAGTGGGTTTCATTCCCACCTCAGCCATCCTGAAAGTGGTTTTCCGAGGTTTCCCACTTCTCCTCCAGGCAAATGCCAGGATGGTACCTTAAGGGCACGGCCACGGCCACTTTCATCTCTATTCCTGCCAATCTTCCTATTCCCCCGCAAGGCGTCTGTTCAGCATAGCAGGTGAGGCCGCCTGGGCGAGGTACTGGTCATTCTCCCCAGTTGTATCCCCTGACCCAGAGTCTAAAGCTCCAGGACAATGCCTTTGAGGCGGTAGAAATGGGATCCCTCGCTGAGTCCGAGGAAAAAACCGACCCCGGAGAGTAAACAGATAAAAGAAGGTGTTTTCATGTTATGTTTAATGTTCTTTTCCATTTATAATTTAAGCTGAAGATGACCCAATACAATGCCCGACTCGTTGGCTGAATGGTCAGCGTACTGGCCTTCGGTTCCGAGGGTCCCGGGTTCGATTCCCGGCCGGGTTGGGGATTTTAACCTTCATTGGTTAATTCCAGTGGCCCGGGGGCTGGGTGTTTGTGCTGTCCCCAACATCCCTGCAACTCACACACCACACATAACACTATCCTCCACCACAATAACACGCAGTTACCTACACATGGCAGATGCCGCCCACGCTCATCGGAGGGTCTGCCTTGCAAGGGCTGCACTCGGCTAGAAATAGCCACACGAAATTTAACAAAAATTACCCAATACAATGGTCGAAACTAGTTCCAATGTAATAAATAATATCATATAGGCTACAGTATTGAATAGGTGGACCTCCTCATCATTAGAGACAAAATGAAATTCATTTCATATGATTTAAAGCCATCATGAAGAATGATGGGCAGGTTATCCCACCTCACCAATCTATGTTCTGGACTATTTCTATTTTTTTAAATGAATTTGTGCTCTACTGTGAAACTGCAAATTTTGTTGAATATGGCTGAAATAAAGCTACAAGGTCTCCCTTTTTATATAAGGAATGTGTCATGGTAATGAAACTCGTGATTTGGGTTTCATTTATTTTTTATTGTTTCTCAAAGTTATGTTGATAGCAATTCAGTCACATATGACAGTGACATCTTTTGCAGTAAATGCGCATTATTTCGAAATGCCATCTTAAGGGTAATGTACTAAGAATCCGTATAGGCTATGTAATGTATGACTTTGAAATCTTTAACTGTCAAGTGGTAAAGCTACGAGACTACAAACTCTGAGATTGGTGGTTCAAATCGACCCGTCGCTAGAAATTTATATCAGGTAAGTTCAATTTATGTAAAATGCAATTATATATGATGTAAATAAATGCAAGGTAAGATTAGAGGAAACAGGTGGAGTGAAGAGATAAGGGAAAAACTAAACAGATAAAACTACCACTAATTTTAGTTTTTCCAAAACCTCACTACCCAGGCAGTACGTCACAGACGTGCTGGCACATTCTGGCATTGTTCCGCAAATTCTTATACAAAAATGGATACACATTATTACTGTATTCATTTCAAAGTTCCTGAAGCAATTCTAGATACATCAAAGATACATCAGTATTCATCTGACTCATTGGCTTAATGGTCAGCACTGAGGCCTTCGGTTCAGAGACTCCTGGGTTCAATTCCCAGCCGGGTTGGGGATTTTAACCTTGTCTGATTAAGTCTTCTGGCTGGAGGACTGGGGTTTGGGCTTGTCCAACACTCTTTCTTTCTTTCTTAATCCGTTTACCCTCCAGAATTGCTTTTCCCCTCGGGCCCAGCGAAGGATCCCACCTCTGCTGCCTCAAGGGCAGTGTCCTGGAACGTGAGACTTTGGGTGGATGACACAACTGGGAAGAAGGGCCAGTACCTCGCCCAGGGGGGCGGGGATGTCTGTGGTGGTGATCAAACACCACACTTCCCTTGACTCAGTTGATCTCACAAGGCTGAGTGCACCCCCTTCCAGCCTTTGTACCGCTTTTCAAATATCAGGGCAGAGTCGGGGGTGGCAGCTAATTACAATATCCATTACACCAGAGACGAACTTAACCCAACACTCTCCTCTTCGTATTCAGACAACAAACCACAGAAACATGCATATAGGCTTGGTGTCAGGCAGGCCATCCGGCCAAATCCACACAGTTGTGGGAAAAGCGGTAGAAGACGACTTTCATGCATTATTTTTCTTCCTGTAGCACTTCTGTCTGAACATTTATATTTGTCTATTTCATTTCTAAACCATTTTATCATCGCATTAACATATATGAGCTAGGCTATTTTCCTTTTAACTTGAAGCCTATCTTTAGAAAGATGTCCAGAACATTTAGTCTTTGGGAAAGAGGAAGAGAAGAAGAGCAAACGATACGTATGATCTGAGGAGTAGCGTAGTAGTAGTAGTACTGTACAGTCGAACATTTCTCACACCAGACAATACACGACACTTACGGATTTAGCCTTGTTAAAATGGGAGACAATTCGACGGTGGCTCTCCTAGTGACTTGACCTGAAAATTCGCGCTAAATTCAGATATCAGTGGAAATGCATACACAAAAATGATAAATAAATTACGTCTAGAAAGAAAGTATTATTGAGATATTAACTTCAAAGTCGCTAAAGCAATTCTGGATAAATGAATGAAGAATTATTTAAAGGGTTATTATTTAAAGACTGAAATTAGACATATAAACAATATGTGAAATGGGTTGATCTTTCACTTATGCATTACTTTTTTAGCTTTAGCATTCCTGCCTCAACTTTTACGGTTAGATTTGTCTTTTTTCTCATTTAAAGAACATTGTATCATCACATTAAGACACTTGTCAATAAAAATATTGGCACATTTCTTACACACATGGTGCAATAAATTAGCATTTAAAAGGTGGACAATTTTCCTCCTAACATGAAGCCTACTAACAGAAAGAAAATCTATAAAATCCCGCCTTTAATCTGAGAAGAGGGATAAAAGAAAGAAAAGTATGAAAATGTTGTCGATAGTGATGGTTTGAGGAATATTTACGTACAATTAGAGTAAAAATGTAACATACCCATGAATGTATAGTCGAGGATTTCTAAAGTCGCTGGCCTGGAAATGATCTGAACAGATCTTATAATTCTTATATAAGCGTAACGTCCCTTCTTTATTGTACACCTTATCCAAATCACTTCTGTGGCATTTCAAAACCCACAGATCACACCAAGGTTGAAGGTTAACTGCTGCACTATACAATAAAATATGCGTATTACATTTTAAGCCAGTTAAAATATGGGTCGAGCAGGTCAGAAGATTATGAAGTACTATAAAAATCTCTTTGTCACTGGAAGAATATATATGCAAACACAATATTACTTACATTTTCTTGTCACGAGGCAAACGGAAGAAAGACCGTGCATTCTTTTCTACTTCATAGTTACTGCAGCCAAACACAGCACATACCTTTCCCCTCATGTTGAGAGGAGATTTCAAGGAATGACACACGCTACTATTTAATTATGTCAACTCACCGGAAATGCATAAATAACACCAAAAATTTCACACACAAATACATGTGCTCTTATGACAGAATCTGTAGTTCTCAGGTCTATCCGCTAGAGAGCTCTAATAGCTGTCCCTCGATATCTCGCCGAGTGTCGTGTACTGTCTCTACTGTATTTCCTCACACCTAAACCAAGCCTACACACCGCAACCAGTGTTGCCAACCCATACATCTTTTCTCCACTAAATTTTAGTTGAAAATCTGCTAAATTATACTAAATTTCGAACTGTAGCAAAATAGCATATACCAGCTGTTTTAATAAATGGGATTAACTCAACACTCACCAGTTTCAGAACAGGAGATCATCTCCTCCCCACACTATATTCTCTGAAGCAGATGTGCTGGTTTGAGGTCCTCTGGTTTCACATGAAGCCACATGGTACTATTCATTCTCAAGATATATGCTGGCAGTTCACAGCAGCAAAGCACATACGGAAACTTTCAAATCTATTTTGAAAGTTATTTTCACTTTCATTACCGTTTCAATTTTTTTGATAAGTGCAGAAAAAATAATGTCAAACAATTTTGCATTTATATTGCACTGCCAATACATGCACTGCCCGTGTTAGGGATCATTGGGAAGCTCAGCCAATTAGTCTTTTAAAGTTTAAATATTTAATCACTCTTTACGAAATATCCGACTACTTTTTAACAGTTTCTTTCGACATATTGACGTACAAAAAAGAACCTGATGTCAAAAGAAACACGTTATCAAACGCGACACTACCCGGCTCATCAAGAGTACAGTAACGATTGTAACAAATTCTGTTGGAGGCTATGGGACAGAGCTGGTCTAGAAAACGAGCAGTAGTATGCAGCATAAGTTCAATACAACGGGATTAAATAGACTATTATCCCGTAGTAAGTTCAATATTATTTTTTCTCTTGGTGATGAAAGGCGATATTGTTACCGCTGAAAATCGCTAAAGGAATTCTGAAAATCCGTCAAAAAATCCACTGTCCACTAAATGGAAAATTTATCCATTGTTCCATTTAAAAATCTGCTGAGTTGGCAAAACACTGGCCGCAGCCAACCAAAGTTTAACTATTTTACTATAACATGAAATAAGTATATTATATTTTAAGCCACTTAAATACGAGCCGTGACGCTCAGAATTTTAGGAAGTGCTACAAAAATGTTATCACTTGAAGAATATGTAAAGACAATCTTTACTTAAAGTACACATCCTTATCAACGTGGGAAACGTATTTTTCTGCACTTCATAATGGTTGCAGGCACGCCACATATCTTCACTCATTTTGAGAGGAGATTTCTTGTTTTGCCTTATTAATTTGATGGGCAAGAGTAGATATAAGTGAATCAAACTCACAATTACTGATTTTAACTTGCTGCAAACGCATAAACGATATCAAAATTGCTGCCAACTATTGTGACGCTGCTAATGCACGCCGTCCACTAGATAGTGCCAAGGGTCATAATAAGGGCTTCACAAAGATGTCCTGTACAGTATTGGGCGCACTCTCACGCTCATTAAAAATGCAAATTGTACGCTGTATCAGTGACGTCAGTATGCCCAATGGGTCCGTCACAGCCATCTTGAACTATTTTAACCTATCGAGTTGGCCATGGATTCGTGTAATACAAGACCAACTGCAATACATTGGTCTTGTGTAATACTACAGTATCGAATGAGGCAGCTTCAACCAAATATTCTTTGACGTCATAACAAGGGTGAAGGAAACACCTTGGTGGAATGAAAGAGTGAGAGCAGCAATCAGGGAAAGATATCTCTTGCAGAAAGAAAGCGATTGGGAGAAAAATAAACCGGATCTTACAAGAGACAAGGCAAAGATCAGAAACCTTGAACAATTATACCGATACAAGAAACTGGACGTTAAAAGAACAGTTATAGAAAAAAGACCAAGGCATGGAAACTGGAGGAAGACAGCAGAGGCAATAAGAAACTACTGTACAGTGTTATCAGAGGTAAAACGAAGCCAATGAATACCATAAAGGCACTTGAAGATGAAAATGGAAGTCTGGTTAAGACAGAAAGTGACATGAGAGAAGTCGTGAAGAACCATTTCGACCACCTACTGAATAGACAGTTCAAGAACAAAATACAGAACTCAGTTTCTGAAAATTGACTTTTTTCATATGTCTGGCCCATTATCTCATGAAGTATACAAGCTAAGAAGATATATATTTTTATGTATTTATGTATGTATTTTTATGCAGCTATTGACCTACAATAAAAGTATTTTGCTTGATTGGTTTCTAATTTAGAACAATTTTAATGACTTTTTTTTTGCTAAAATTTGGAACATGAAGAATTAATAATACTAAATGCTCAGCTGTTCACTGAATCCACTTCATTCTAGTTCAGTTGCTAGGGGAAGGTTGTAATTATCAGCGACATCAGTCATTAGGATATATTTTCTGTCAAATTTACATTCTTAGATAAGTCTTTCCCACTCCCCTTAACTCATCTGATGAGTTTGTCGTCGGTCGTTGGGTTGGACATACACAAGAACTCACAGGTCAGCACAGCGCCTACTCCAGAATATTAGGTGGCAAATCCAAGCCTACAATGAGGAACCTCCCTTCACCTGGACAGCCTTAAAATCTATGCCTAATGGAAAATCTTCAGGTGCAAATGAAGTGAATGAGGCAGCAGGCATACAGTGGCTGCACAGAGTACTAAATGCTGTATGGACAGACAACAAAATACCTGCAGATTGGAGCAAGGGTGTTATAATTCCTCTGTTTAAGAAGGGCAGCAGGTGGAAACCCACCAACTATACAGGAATAACACTGCTGTCTCGTGGGCTAAAATCTCTAGAGAAGATCATAGAAAGGAGATTGAGAACCATCATTGAACCACAGTTACAGGAGCAATAAGGATTCAGAAGTAACAGATCAACAGTGGATATAATTTTTACCACCCACATGCTGATGGAAAAGTATTGGGAGAAAGGCAAGAACCTGGTCATTGTATTCCTGGATATAGAAAAGGCCTATGATAGTGTTATAAGAGACGAGATCTGAGAGTGCCTGAAAGACTGGTAAGGAAAATTCAGATGTTGTACAAGAACAGCCAGAATAAATCTGGAAAGACAAGTGGAGGGAAAAAGACCTGCAGGAAGACCTAAAATCCGATGGATGGACATGATCAAGATTGATCTCGTTGCCAGAAGATGGACAGTGGATGATGTTCTCCATGACAAGTTGTATATGGACAGGAAGAAGGGGAAGAGTACCGAGGAAACTGGAACTGTACAATGATGATTTATTAGCTTCAAGCCCCATGTTGATAGTTCTAATGATCACAATTATAAAGCTGAATTTCCCACTTAATCAATACTTTATTTGTATTGATGTATTTAATACATTTTATAGTACCAGTTTTGGCCTTTATTTAATAGGCCATCTTCAGCTGGTGAGACCTTAATTTTGGTAATATAACATACAATGTTAAACACTACTTATTTCTAAGTTTAAATGATACAATATTTTGATAAAACTTGCATCAAATTGGAGCTGCAAGAGTCTAAAATTATATCTAAAAGTTTGTTTGTGAAGGTCTTGATGTTCTATTAACACGCTCTTAATTGTACATTTCTATGTTCAAATTAGTACATATTTTGCATGTTTGGAAGATGCCAATTTTGGTGAAATGAATGAAATGAATTAAAATCTTCTTATAGTTGGGTACTGATCAACATCAGATTGTCTTGTGTGTTTAATGTCCAATGTTTTGGAGTAATATGGTGAGAGCATTCCTTCTTGCACAACTATTACATTGTATGTTATTTTACCAAAATTAAGCTTCTTCAGCAACTGAAGATGGCCTATTAATATAGGCCAAAACCAGTACTGTAAAATGTATTAAATACATCAATATAAATAAAGTATTGATTAGGTGGGGAAATCTACTACACTATAACGACACCCACAAAAAACATTATCTGCAATTCCAGTTCTTTAATTTACCATTTATATATATATATAAGAAAATAGAGGACCAACAAGACTGCCCTGTGGGACGCCCTTCTTAATTATTACAGGATCAGGATACTCTAATTCTATTTTCTAGTCCAACAGCAGTCTCCCTGATGTACGCCTTCAAAAGCCGTTGATAATAGGGATACAGTCCATTCAACCACCTGAATCTAAAATATATTTTGCTGGAATCCTAAACGTTGAGCCACAATGGCTCCTAAACCCGAGCTGCCTTCTATCCCACATCTTGCAGGCATGTTAGGTGTACAGCAACATCTTGTTGTTTCCCAGGTGAAAGATAATTTCCACATGCGTGGCCTTCACACCAAACACATGGATGGAATGAGAAAGCGAGGAATTACTTTGACAGAGAAGTAAAAGGGGAGAGGCAAGAGGAGTGCCAAGTTGGGAGGACATAGAGGAACAGATACTATACTCAGACAGGAAGAAATGGAGAGTGCTTGTACACCACACATGCGAAACTGATGAGAATCACAGTTATCATGTATTTGATCTTTCTTGTGCACCCATACGTGGGTGGTAACAGTGCCATCAGTTTGCCTGGGGGCAGGAATCGGATGTAATTATGTTTTATATTGCTTGATCTACAACATTCCAGATTCCAGCCCTCTGAACACCATCAGTTTAATTATAACCACCCAGAACATGTTTGCATTAGCTGAAGAAATGCTTTTAACGAATAACCTGTGTTCAACTTTTAGAACAGCCCCAACAGTGATGGATATTGTAAGATAAGTTTGAGATCTTTGGAAGTACTGGATAGCTTAAGGGCGGGTAAAGCTACGGGTTTTGCTGTAGTAAATCTGAAAGAACTTATCTTTATCATGCCATATTTCTATCTTGTTTCTGCATCCATGCGATGTACTAGAACGTAACTATTACAATTTTATTTCAAGAAATAAATTAAGAGTAAAAATTACATTTTGTAAAAGGTATAGGATACATAGTGAAAATTACTAAAAAACTGTGTTTCAAGTAATTTCATTACTTTTACTGAATTTCTTCCCAACTCTCCTTGCATACAGGAGAGGTAAACACATTTATATTCTGCACCAAAAGAGATTAAATGAATAAATAACAGGTGTTGGATGTCCAGTGTTTGCAACATGGAGCTGGTAATAGAGCGTCTATTATGACTAATATTTTCAATTTCTTTCATGTCTATGTACACACAAGTACAAGACTTTGAATTAATTTCCAGAAGATGGTCTGGAAAGCAAGGCAATGAATAAAAGAACTTGGAAAAGGCTCCAAGAGAGAAAGGAGAACATTTCCTCATGTCTACCATCAAAAGGTGAACACATCAAGAATTAGGACTTCCGATGAAGACACGAGGCTACATCAACAATTGTATCAAAATGTCTGCCAGCCAGACCTCACCTCGTTTGTAAGCTCTCAATGTACAAATGAAAAGAAGAGTCAGTTGGTGAAAGGAAGATTTCTGGTAAAGTTGAATTTCTTGGGCGTCAGAAAACTCGTCTCTTCTTTCTAAACGTGACAAACGCAGAGTTCCAGCAAGGAGTCAATGTTCATTTAAGGCAACTGAATTGCAGACAAGTTTTATGTCATGTACAATCATTGACTTTAGTAAAGAGATTGATATAGCCAGATTTGTTAATGATTTGATTTTTGCAATATTCTGCATTTGAACATTTTCAGTCGGTGATGCACATCACCCCTGGCACCACATTTAACAGTACTACGTGAACAGGCTTATTGCCATCTTATCCCTAGTCATGTAACGACATCTTCATACGGATGGACTCCACGCCACTTCTCCGTCCTCAATGAGCTTGCTTCTCTTTTGCAGCTTCGTCAAGAGGGCCCTAGAGGAGCATTTGAAGGGTTTCATTTTGTCACTAACCACTGTTCACTCAATGTAATTCTTTTATTAGCATTTGTAAGCAGTAAACATTTCTGCGTTTTTATTTACAAGGTCCACAATGATAATTATATATAAAGATATAAAGTATATCTTATTTATTATACAAATTATAATATTATTTCTCCTTGAACACATTCAAGAGGTGAAAGCAACCACATCGTCATCCATTTAGGTGTGGCTAGGAAATGACCTATCCAGGAAGATGCGGGCAAGGCGGCCATCTAACGCGCAACACTCTAAACAGAATCACTCTGCAAACTACTGTATATACATGAAAAATCCCCCACAAGTGATTCACCACTCAGGAATTCCACGTTTTAAAACAGATAGACAGACCAGTATGGGCACATTCTAATACTCATTACAATGATGCATACAGCATGTACTGCAGACTCGGATTGGGCGAGCAGATAACAATTTGAACAGGAACCTAAGTACAGCTGCACCATGCATCTGAGCGCTCTTACTGTCCACTTATAAGAACGGCTTGACGTGGCGACCACCCACTGTAGCTGCCTGTCATGTTCCGCTCGTAGTCGAACATCCGCCGCTGCCATAACTTTCGCAACATTCCACCGGGATCTCGTAAACTCAAATCTTCTTGTAAGTGGATACAGAAACACTTACACAACAACGTAAGTACTCAGCTCACTGATGCCATAAACGTAGGACGTTAAAACATTTAGCATGCAGCGGCCGGACTTCGGTTCCTGTTCAAAATTTTATGTACTCTGTTCCCCTTACAAGTCCTCAAAGCGAGTAACAGGAACTTAGATACATCCTGTAAGTATAATCATGTATGAGAGAGATGACTAGTAAATGGCACCATATCGTTGCTTAAGATACTATTTACCTCAAGTCTGGTCACGTCTCCCAGGTTCATATATATATGCACTCCATCAGAACAATTTTCCTTGCCTTCATTTTGCTATGCGTATGTGCAAACGAAAATGAATCTTACCATACCTTATACTGTAGGAATATACGTTTACATGATGTGTTTGTGGACTGCTACAGTATGATGCATTTAAGATTCATTTTCCTTTATGCTTCGGCATAGGAAAATTAACTCAACGAAAATTGTTCTGATGGACAGTGCATCCATATACAGCTGGGAGGCATTAGAAAGAGCATGGTCAGATACATGGAATTCTTTCTTCGGCGCTGAAAATATTGAGCATAAAGATAGAATAAAGAAGACGGGAGGGTGGGAAAGGGCGGAAATTTAGGACGGGGTGTCTGCAGCAAGTTGTCATCAATGGAGTTGTGCTGGACACATGGATCAGGCAAAGGATAGTAGGAAGGTACAACGTAAAACAGAGAAAGGAATGGGAGAAACCATACTGAAATTCCCCACAAACGCTACTCAGGGGTGTCCAAGCTAGCTGCCATTCACAGCACTTGAAACAGGCCACTGCCCTCTATGGGATGATCTAGAATAATTCTGACCATAAAGTTTTCTAGTCTGTTGAGAAGATTAAGATATACTAGGAAATACCTGAAGGAAAAGACTGAGAAACTTAAAAGGTTATATTTTAACTAAGTTGAAATGTGTTCCACTTCCACAAACTAATTCTAATATTCCATGACTACTCACTGGCATCGTCAGGGGCAACTGCCAACTGGTACTACAAACAAATTGTTAGTCAACAATTACTTAACATTGATGTGATATTATCTATTGTAAGTAGACAATGTGTGTAACATTATTTTCTAGTTTCATGAGAATAAGCATAAATCAGTTTTGTTTGCTACCCAATACTGTAAACGAATAGGAGACCTCGAATATAAAATTAGATTTTAAAAATTATAATCACTGAGGAATAACTAGATTGGCTTTAAAGTGCAGTAGAAGTTTGTTTGAAAACGCGAGGCCGTAGCCTAAACAGTTTCTCTCTACGATGTGACAATGACGAATTTATGATTGCAGCGTAATGTATCCGGTGATTCCATTTTGACTTGGTGATCACTCATAGAATCACAAGAAGTGTGTGTCAATCGATGTTAAAACTGTGTACAAACTCGCACAGAGAAGGGACTCAACTCAACTATGGCCATACGGAGAACGCAACAAGCAAGGCAAGAACTAGACCCACTGCCCAAGTTGCCAGCGTCATTGCCCCGGCCCTCACCATCAGTTTGATGGACTGACATGCTTGCCTTCACCTCATGCATCCTCATTAACTCTACATGGACAAGAATATTATGGTAATGTTTCCATATTATCACATTTATAGATGGTTTTAACAACTTATGCTAGATGCACACTTTATTATGATAATAAATGCCAACAAAATACTTTGCTACAAAGCAAAGTTACTCTTATCACTATCACTACTACACAAAGAATGGAACTTTCAGATTCTCGAAGAACATCATATTTACTTACTCACGCGCACGCTCCAACTCGCATAATTCTCGAACACACAGGTGAGATGAGAGGGGGGGATTCAGAGAAAGAGGGAAGAAAATATAGTCTTTGTGCAGTGGCTGGAACTCCGGAATTTCAGTTTCTTTGCTGCCGAGGTGGCAAGATTTGTTCGTTTTAAAAAACTGGGGAGAAGAGAAGGTTGTTGGACTTTTCTCATACAAACGATGACTTTTTCTAACACACGTCGATCGACTATCGATACACAGCAAGGTACGGTTATTTAGATCTCCTTTAAAAAAAATATTCTAAACAAGTGTTTGTGGCGGGACAAGACAACTCTTCTCACGTCACGCTCGTCTTTGTTCTTCTTTCTTTACACTGGGACAGATAGGATAACTTGCAACACCTGGAAAGAAAAGAACACATGAAAAACATAAACATGTCACGAGGATTAAAAACTTCGAGAACAGAAGTAAACGAAGCTAGACAAAGCAAAACAGCCTCGACAAAGCTAATAACTAGAGCCCCGAAGTTCAGGCATTTATTTTTGCTAAAGTAGACAGGCAAATTAGCACTTATGATTTAGGAAATAGGCATTAAAGTAATTAAAATAAGCATTTATGACAAAAATGGGCACTAAAATAATAAAGATGCTTTAATACAAGCTACGAAACACACATCTGCGGGTGGGGATGATAGAATAACATCAGCGGTATCTCCTGTCTTTCGTAAGAGGCGACGACTAAAATGAGGACCAGGGCATCTCTACTTGGGAGTGTGGGTTGGCAACCACAGTTCCCCTAGCTGAGTCTCGCTCTTACCTCCCTTGGTTCTTTTCCAACCCCAACGGTATTAGATTTGCGAGGCTTGGGGAGTCTTCATTTTTCAAAGTAACGGACCGCTTCCATTTTCCTTCTGATTACTGTTAGTAGAAGATGGTTACAATAATCACCAGCTGTAGCAAGTACATATAAATGAATTAACAAAGTTTTAATCCACCCACTCAATACTATACAATAACTGTAATGTCTATGTATTAGGGGACTAGTTTCAACCCTGTGTGGGTCATCATCAGCCTAAATAAGGTACACTTTTTATTTGTTGATATTCATCGTAAAGTGATAAAATTAATCAAATGAGCAAAATGTGTAATGTGAAAACATGTATATAAAATGAAGAAATGCATGAAATGTTATAGGACATAAAATTACGTCGTGGTACTGATCAATAGATAGTGAAATGTTCAAGTTTACATTTTGCAGAGAGACTAAAATACAGTACCACATCGATTATTTACAATAATGGTTGAAATATTCTTCTTCTTCTTCTTAGCATGCCTGTCCGCCTCGGACGTTGGCGATCAAGATGGCTATTCTGGCTTTACCCATTGAAATTCGGAACAGTTCTTCAGATGTTTTGTTGAACCAGGTTTTAAGGTTGTCGAACCAGGAAATTCTTCTTCGCCCAGGAGATCTTTTTCCTTTTATTTTCCCTTGCAGGATAAGTTGAAGCAGCTCATATCTTTTCTGATTCCTCATGATGTATCCAAAATATTGTAGTTTACAACACTTGATGGTGTTGATCAGCTCTGGTCTCTTGTTAGCTCGGCGTAGAACCTCAATGTTTGTAATCTTCTGAGTCCATGATATTCTCAAAATTCTTCTGTATAGCCAGAGTTCAAATGCTTCCAGTCTAGTAGTGGTGGCTTTGTAAGGGTCCATGTTTCCACACCGTAAAATATTGCACTTTACGTATACTGTACCATTCTGTTCAGTCATTAACAAATTATATTTAACGCAGAAATAATATTGCGCAACATGACACCAACTGTAAGGGCGTGATGCCATATAGAACGCGGGAACTCAGAAGGCGATTCCCTGGGCTATGCACGAGTGAGACAGAATATGTGGAAGGGAGAAAGAGAGATAAGAATTTGTTTTGGGAAGCACCATACCACCCTAACAATAATTTTAAGCGGGAGCAGTCAGGTTCACCACATCACGGGAATTGAGCGATATCTCCTCCATCTGAAGGTTTTCCAGGATAATAAAAAGATGGAAATTATCTCCAGAATTTTATGAAGCCAACGATACGTTTAATGCTGTTAACAAATAATGAGATTAATAACTACGTAATAACACTAGCCAACATGATTTTGTGGTAAAATAGAAACTATGTAATTCTTATGGAAATCGCTGCCCTGATTCCGAAAATGATGCAATTTTTTTCCTATCACGTCTAGTTTTGACGCAATTCGGTGTTTCAATATCTGCATGAATTCGTAAGATGTAATGTTGAGGGATGTTCTCGCGCAACATTTTTTAGAATACAATTATGTGATCTGATTTGTTATTATTTGCATTTTATTATAGGTTTATTGCTGTCTTAAATTTTCATTTTGTAGTTGGGGATTTCCTGGTAAATTCATAACAAACTCCCCCAGATACGCAATAGACCGCAAGGTATGTAGGATTGAAGATAAGACAGTTGAGAGTTTGTCTTTCATCTTAGACCACTTGAATAATCAGACGTGTTAAAAGCCCCAGCCCTTATGCAATGTTTATGATGGACTGATAAAGCAGTTTCCTTTCAAAGATAACAGCCCGAAAGTATTATACTCAAGGAGATGAACTTGTATTTTGTACGGATGTTTCAAATCTTCTACGTCGATTGGGAGAGAGAGACAATGATTCTAGTAAGTGACGTGTTTTTACGGACTCTTCCAAAATAAGTTTAAAGGCTATTTTGCTTCATAATACAAATGTTCTGGCATCCGTCCAGTTGCACACTCCACAAAAATGTCTGAAACATACGAGACCTTAAAGTTGGTGCTTGAAAAAATTAAATATCATGAGCATGAGTGGCAAATTTGCGGTGATTTGAAGATCATTGGATTGTTGCTGGGACATCAAAAAGGCTATACAAAATTTCCCTGTTTCCTATGCGAATGGGATAGCAGGGCACGGGATAAACATTGGGATACAGTGAATTGGACAGAAAGGTAACAACTACAACCAGAATCCAAAAATGTCTTGAATGTAAGTCTCATTGACCATGAAAAAAGTTTACTTCCACCCTTGCAGAAAAAATTTGGATTGATGAAACTGTATGTCGAGGCATTAGATAAAAGTAGCCTATGCTTCCAATATTTATCCACTAAATTTCCCTCATTATTAGATGCAAAAATCAAAGAAGGCGTATTTGATGGACCACAGATTCGTAAACAGATGAAGGATAAAATTTTCACAGACACGATGACCAAAATTGAGAAAGAGGCATGGAACGCATTCAAAGATGTAGTGACTAAATTTCTTGGCAACATTAAGGACCCTCAATACAAAGAAATTGTAAGGAAAATGTTGGTAAAGTTTAAGGAACTCGGTTGTAATATGAGCAGCATTTATATGTATTCAATGCATGAAAAATATGATTTGGTTTTGCAAGCTGAAATTTACATTAATACATCAAATTTAATCAATACTAAGTACTGTATCAACAATTTTACGTAAGAACAAAATAATATTTTGTAAAATTGCCACCAAACCAGACGTGATTCGCCAAAACTAATTTTTTTTCTCAAATTCTGCATTAAGAAATTCATAAAACCCACCTGGTTTCGTTTTTACCGCACAAAAAGAGTTTTATTTTGCAGGCTAGTGTAATCCGACCACCGTGTGAAGCTGTTTAGTGGCTGCATACCAAACTCAAGTCTGTTTCAGGGGGCTTTCCCTGGCGTCGCGTAGCTTTGTGCCTCCTAAAAGAGCTGAGAGATGTGGAAGGAGGGGATTCATTCGACGATAACACCGCTGCTCGTGCATGTCGCGCATCTGCCTGCATTGCGCCAGAAACCTTTGTTTAGGACAAAGACTGTGAAATAATGAGTGCAGTTGCGCTAACCTTGATTCGATGGATCGGAGATCTATAAACTTTCCGGTAGTAATTCAAGTGTATGATAATATTTAGACGCTTTGCAGTGAGGTCACGGGTGCCTAATTAATTGACGGTAAAGAATGCCGTATCTATAGACTTCATTATGAAGCGTGTAAGGGTGAAGTTTGTGAAGTGCTGAAGAAGTACTAATAATCAACTAAAGCAATTGGTATTATTCCTGCTAGACTTAGGAGACTAGATCAGTTGAGCATGAAATAATAACAATTGCCTCGAATGACTCAGTGTTGGTTTCATAGCCAGTACTGATCTCCATTTCAAAAGTGTATAAAATATATCGGGAGATGGTATGCTGTGACTAAATTAGGCATTTCATTCTAGTAAAGACCTGTGACATGTGTAAGAGACGTGTGATACGAGATCTTCCGGCCACAACCACAAGAAGACGACCAACGAGCCATCCTTACAGAAGATATCATGAACGAGCTACACATGGAGACTGGACCTAGAGGATCGACCCAGGACCATACCACTACCATGATGGGTTAAGCAGGCGCAGTTCAATCCGGACGGAAAGATGGAGAGGTCACCAAAATGATAGATAAGTGAACCATACCTGTAAGCATGTGTTAGGATTGGGGTTGTTGCGCAGAAACACAGCAATTAAATTTGTAAATATCAGTACGGGGCGTGATTACAACCTATCAGGCTATTCATTAAGATAGTTTTGTGTATTCAAGTGTAAGGCATATATATATGTAACAAACAACGAGTAGATTAGGTTATATGATAGGAAGTAGAATGCCTAGTATTACGGGAGCTTGTTCTGCATACATTACATTAGTATATTCCTTAAGTATCTGTATAAACTTTTCTTGTAACTAAGGGTTACTCAGAGTAGTCTATCATTTCTCTCTATTGGGCAGGATAGAGGGATCTGCGCAACGTATAAGTGTCGTCAACGGAAAGTTCTGATAATTTAAGACGGAGTCTCGGCAGAAATAAAATGTTAGTTAAATTTATGTCGGGATCTGCATGTTGTTATTGCATGCTTTCCAGTGATTTGGATGAGGCTGCGTATAAATGGTAGCGACGTCGTACAGTAAGATTAAACAGAGTTTTTTTTTTCACTACGCACTTGACTTGAACCTGGGACTCAAGGAAGAGATGTTGCACCATATGAAAGATGCGCCCTAGCGTTGATAATGAATTGGTGCGTTAGAGTACCCTGATTTAATGAGATAGGCCCTAGATACGGCTAGGCGATTGAGCCTTTTGTATTTGTGAAAGTACATGATCCCTTGCGTTGGGAATGGCCGAGGGAGCCGATATGCCCGAAACTAGGTCGAGGAGGCGTGTTTGTTTACGATTTTTTTTTGCTGCTAGTCAGGGAAAGCTCTTCATCCCACTCAGCAGGTCAAAGACACCACCCACACCCTTTACAAGGGGAGTTCTCGTCTTGTACGTCTGTATGCGAATTGTTATTTTTGTTCTGTTTCTCTTGTGTTTATTCTAGGTGATTAATTTGATATCTATTGTTGGCATCCATGTGTATGTTTATTTGTGTGGTAAGGCAGAGAAGTATTTGACAGCGATGTTTCTTTGTTTTTTGTTTTTCTTTTCTCTTTCCAGTTACGTGTTAATATTGTTATGAATTATACATAGGACATCTTGGCACTGAGGAATTAGTAGTGTTAGGCTACCTTGTAAATACAATGATTGCTTAATGGACATGAGTTCGCATCCATATGCATACTTCTATGCGTGGTAGGGACAGATATGGCTGTAGTGGTAGATTTATTTTAGTCGTAGTTGTAACAGAGGGACTTGCTATTGGTCTGTGTGTACTCCCCCAATATGTGAGGGGACCCCTTGCAATAGCTTTATTTCTGCAAGACAGTTCTGGTCTTAGTATCATGTTTTTATTTTTATAGGTCCGAGGGGTATTCCTTAAAGAGGAATACAAGTTTGGTTCACTGATTTACTCTTCGGCATCGAGTCATCACTGTATGTAACTTTGTAAATTATGAATATGCGCCTTTATGGCAGTTGTCTTTGCACTACGGGTGCGATCAATTGTAAATAGGATAGTGTGATAACAAAATTCTTGCTTATTTGATTAATCGAATATGCTTTGTCTAGTAAAAATATGAATCATAACGGAGTTTCTCATTTCATAATTTAAAGTAATAGAATAATTTCCTAACCCCCATACTCTCGTTGCAAGAACCCAGAAAAATGCTGTCTGCCGATTGCAGCTAGGCTGGTGCAGTTAGTCACAGGTAAGTTCGATCATGCATTGTTGTTTATGCCCTATAGGGTATAATACATTAAAATTGTCTAGTGATAAAGGTATAAAATGCCGGTCTGAATATAAAGTCCAGATGCTTCTAGAGAATTCCATTGCTGAATTACATCTTCTGTCAAAATATTGAATATTTGTTGTGTACAACATTGGCGCAGAGGTTATCTATCTTGCTTAAAGTCCAGTGTTTTATGATTTAGAAAATGCATACAGGCTGAATATAAGCGACTTCTTATAGTATAAGGAGTTCTGCATATGATGATAGGTGAAATTCCCAATACAAGATGGATTGCGCGGCAATGTGACCGACCTGACCGGTATTGTGCAACATATTGTATAGTATTGAGTAGGTGGATTATAACGTTGTTAAATTATATGTACCCATAATTTAATACGGAACTAATAATGAAGCTGTAACAAGGATGGGACGTTGCAACCCCCTCAACCAGTTTTCAGTAGAGATTTGTGACATGAAAATATTGTTTATGCAAATGTTATTTTTATCCATTAGATTGAAATGATTTTTTTCTTTATTATTAATTGAATACAAAACTTAAGAATACAAACCTCCGCTTTACCCCTATGCGAAACAAATTCACAACACACACATTTTCAACCGAGGAAAGGGCATGAATATTGGAGCGTCTGAAGAAGTACTGGGAGGACCACAAAGTCCGAACAATCCCTTCAAGGAGACCTGAACGATGGAGTGAGTAAAGTGATCATATGCGGTCATAAAACAAGAAGAATTCATTAGAATTATATTTTTTCTTTCCACTGATTAATTTTAATACATACATAACAGCAGGAAATACCTAAAACAACTTACGAAAAGGTACTGAACCATGAAGTAGGCTACAGAAGCTAAAATAGGCAAAAAAGGCAATTACAGTTTGTTTTTATGTCACACCAACACAGATAGGTTTTATGGCAACGATGGGTAAGAAAAGGCTAGGAGTTGGAAGGAAGCGGCTGTGGCCTTAATTAAGGTACAGTCCCAGCATTTGCCTGGTGTGAAAATGGGAAACCACAGAAAACCATCTTCAGGACTGCCAACAGTGGGGTTCGAACCCACTATCTCCTGGATATGAACTCACAGCTGCGCCCCCCTAAGTACACAGCCAACTCCGCCTTGGAGCAAAAATGGCAAAATAATAACTCGTCCTACCGTTCCCAAACGTATGGAAACATGTTTGACACTTTGATATATCCAACCAGATTTTTTTTTAAACTGCATTTTGCCTAACTCCCGGGCTCTACTAATAACATAATTAAAGACGAGAAGTCAACAGAACAGCAATGGCACCGTACAGAGAAAGAAAGGCAAAAATATGGTTTCACAAGAATGTTTCCAACAAAGAAAAGTAACTTAATATGCACTACACACAGCCAGAAGTAGCAATAAATTAGAAAATTTGGAAGATATTAAAAATCAGAAAGGCATACAAACAACTAATCAAGGAAAATAGCAAGAAAGACAGAGAGAGGAAGGGAGGCAGAACAGATGGCGGAAGAAGCAAACAAAGACCCGTTGACTGCCATCCAAATGACCACCTGGCAAAGGCACTTCAATGATATCCTGAATATGAAGAAAACACCAGACATTAACCCTGTCACACCAACGGAACCCCAAAAGTGCGACTGCAACAACAAACAATAGGAAACCAGTGGGTCCTGAGGGGGAACTGAGAACTTGCTCTCAGATATATGGACAGACTTCTTCAATAAATGCATAGACAACGGTCAAATAGCCAAGTAACTCATAAAAATCCTATATAAAGGGAAAAGGGACACATCGCCCTAGAAAACAATGATTTCAAGATATTTACAAGATGGATTACGGACTATCTAGTAAGGGAAACAGACCACCACATTGCAGGCCCACATAAACAATAGAACAGGCACTTTGACCACATACAGCCAATATTTATTGACTCTACCAAGGCATCTGATCTTCTAGAGAGGAATAATTTTAGAAAAACTCGCACAGATGATAGGAGAAAGACATAGTATTACAATTTTCCCAAGAAGCATTCTCTCATACAATATACAGTCGAAACCGGTCCCTCTCTAGTGTGTTTCCCTGGTTATTACGTCATTATTCCAAAGCACCAAACCACGTCCTATTAAGTACAGCGAAGCTCGGTTAAGAAGTTCCCGCGTAAGAAGTTTTTCTGACTAAGAAGTGCGATATTCTTGGTCCCTTTATCGGCTGCATTAACCCATTCCGCTACAATGACGTTTACAGCTGTCAAGACTTCTTTCTTCCATAAGCTCCATTAATATTGATAGCTCCCCATCGAATTCCATTTCGTTCGCCAAGTTGTTTCAAAGGAGTCCCTCGCCTGTCAAATGGGAGTGGGACTCCATTACTCCCATAGGTCCGAGACTTGCTTAAAATGTTCTGAGCTCGGTAAATTCATGAATCAGGATGCTACTCTACTTACACATAGCCAAGACGTGGTAGTTAAAAATAAATGTGATAGAAAGGAAGGTCTTAAAAGTAGGACTGTTAGGCAGTACCATATGGCTGATAAAGCAGGCATGAGGCAGTTTCTAAAAAGTAACTATGATCGCTGGAAAACAGTCAATAAGAATGTAAACAGACTCTGGGAAGGGTTTAAAGAAATTGTTGAGGAATGCGAAAACAGGTTTGTACCACTAAGGGTGGTAAGGAATGGTGAAGACCCACCTTATTATAATAGAGAAATAAAGAGACTAAGAAGGAGGTGCAGACTGGAAAGAAATAGAGTTAGAAATGGCTGTGGAAGTAAGGAGAAATTGAAGGAACTTACTAGAAAATTGTATCTAGCAAAGAAGGCAGCTAAGGATAACATGATGGCAAGCATAATTGGCAGTCATACAAATTTTAGTGAAAAATGGAAGGGTATGTATAGGTATTTTAAGGCAGAAACAGGTTCCAAGAAGGACATTCCAGGAATAATTAATGAACAAGGGGAGTGTGTATGTGAGGATCTTCAAAAGGCAGAAGTATTCAGTCAGCAGTATGTAAAGATTGTTGGTTACAAGGATAATGTCGAGATAGAGGAGGAGACTAAGGATAAAGAAGTATTAAAATTTACATATGATAACAATGACATTTACAATAAGATACAAAAGTTGAAAACTAGAAAAGCGGCTAGAATTGATCAGATTTCTGGGGATATACTAAAGACAATGGGTTGGGATATACTACCATATCTGAAGTACTTATTTGATTATTGTTTGGTCGGAGGAGCTATACCAGATGAATGGAGAGTTGCTATAGTAGCCCCTGTGTATAAAGGAAAGGGTGATAGACATAAAGCTGAAAATTACAAGCCAGTAAGTTTGACATGCATTGTATGTAAGCTTTGGGAAGGCATTCTTTCTGATTATATTAGACATGTTTGTGAAATTAATAACTGGTTCAATAGAAGGCAATTCGGTTTTAGGAAAGGTTATTCCACTGAAGCTCAACTTGTAGGATTCCAGCAAGATATAGCAGATATCTTGGATTCTGGAGGTCAAATGGACTGTATCGTGATTGACCTGTCTAAAGCATTTGATAGGGTAGATCATGGGAGACTACTGGCAAACATGAGTGCAAATGGACTTGACAAAAGAGTGACTGAATGGGTTGCTATATTTCTAGAAAATAGATCTCAGAGAATTAGAGTAGGTGAAGCTTTATCTGACCCTGTAATAATTAAGAGGGGAATTCCTCAAGGCAGTATTATCGGACCTTTATGTTTTCTTATATATATAAATGATATGAGTAAAGGACTGGAATCGGAGGTAAGGCTTTTTGCGGATGATGTTATTCTCTATAGAGTGATAAATAAGTTACAAGATTGTGAGCAACTGCAACGTGACCTCGAAAATGTTGTGAGATGGACAGCAGGAAATGGTATGTTGATAAACGGGGTTAAAAGTCAGGTTGTGAGTTTCACAAATAGGAAAAGTCCTCTCAGTTTTAATTACTGCGTTGATGGGGTGAAAGTTCCTTTTGGGGATCATTGTAAGTATCTAGGTGTTAACATAAGGAAAGATCTTCATTGGGGTAATCACATAAATGGGATTGTAAATAAAGGGTACAGATCTCTGCACATGGTTATGAGGGTGTTTAGGGGTTGTAGTAAGGATGTAAAGGAGAGGGCATATAAGTCTCTGGTAAGACCCCAACTAGAGTATGGTTCCAGTGTATGGGACCCTCACCAGGATTACCTGATTCAAGAACTGGAAAAAAATCCAAAGAAAAGCAGCTCGATTTGTTCTGGGTGATTTCCGACAAAAGAGTAGCGTTACAAAAATGTTGCAAAGTTTGGGTTGGGAAGAATTGAGAGAAAGAAGAAGAGCAGCTCGACTAAGTGGTATGTAATACCAATATAAATGGTCTGTTATTGGACATTATAAATTTTCCAGCTAACTCATTCCCGGTTGCCAGCGTTTCGCCCTCGTTTGCTAGGCTGGGCTCATCAGTTGGTACCTAGCACACCTACCAAGACGCTGGCTAGTGCATACCGTGGAGGAATCACAATATCACAACATCTATATCATCTGATGGCCAGGCAGGCATCAATTTTTGATAATGGGACAAAGTGTCTCATAGTGCATTGGCACTGCCGGTGGCTACAATTAGCCTACGCAGTGGCCTCCACGGTATGCACTAGCCAGCGTCTTGGTAGGTGTGCTAGGTACCAACTGATGAGCCCAGCCTAGCAAACGAGGGCGAAACGCTGGCAACCGGGAATGAGTTAGCTGGAAAATTTATAATGTCCAATAACGGACCATTTATATTGGTATTATAAATTTACTCATTCGGAACAAATATTTCAGATTCCCTATGGGAATCAACATCTATATCATCTGATGGCCAGGCAGGCATCAATTTTTGATAATGGGACAAAGTGTCTCATAGTGCATTGGCACTGCCGGTGGCTACAATTAGCCTACGCAGTGGCCTCCACGGTATGCACTAGCCAGCGTCTTGGTAGGTGTGCTAGGTACCAACTGATGAGCCCAGCCTAGTAAACGAGGGCGAAACGCTGGCAACCGGGAATGAGTTAGCTGGAAAATTTATAATGTCCAATAACGGACCATTTATATTGGTATTA
Organism: Anabrus simplex; assembly: GCF_040414725.1. Taxonomy (NCBI): domain Eukaryota; kingdom Metazoa; phylum Arthropoda; class Insecta; order Orthoptera; family Tettigoniidae; genus Anabrus; species Anabrus simplex. The sequence continues at coordinate 219,673,783 of NC_090279.1, read as the reverse complement.
TAAATTTACTCATTCGGAACAAATATTTCAGATTCCCTATGGGAATCAACATCTATATCATAAGTGGTATGTTCCGAGCTGTCAGCGGAGAGATGCGTGGAATGACATTAGTAGACGAATAAGTTTGAATGGCGTTTATAAAAGTAGGAAAAATCACAATATGAAGATAAAGTTGGAATTCAAGAGGACAAACTGGGGTAAATATTCATTTATAGGAAGGGGAGTTAGGGATTGGAATAACTTACCAAGGGAGATGTTCAATAAATTTCCAATTTCTTTGAAATCATTTAGGAAAAGGCTAGGAAAGCAACAGATAGGGAATCTGCCACCTGGGCGACTGCCCTAAATGCAGATCAGTATTGATTGATTGATTGATTGAACGGATTATGGACCACCGGTGAATTGTGTAGTCCTAGCCGCCTGAGCACAAGGAGGGCCATGACTCAGAATATGTCCGAGATGCCCACTCCCATTCCATAGCAACTGGTATCCCGACTCTCAGGACCACTTACTAGGCCACTCAGCTGTTGCCCATGGTTCACGAACTAGGACGTGACTACAGTAACCCACAAACATGAACCAGTCTAAGAATACATGTCATGATAATTTAATATTTATATCGTGGCTTTCTTTTAGCAGTTCTTATACATCTGCATATTTTGCTATTGTTCACAAACAAGGAAATCTGTCGGCTGCGTGTTTCACATGTATTTCAAAGTACAGAATAAGTTTTCCGGCATAACCGCTTTTAAGAAGTTTCCTGCTTAAGAAGTATTTTTTTGGACCCTTGTGTTATGAAGATACTTTTAATTTTTGTTAATGCATTTCATTAATTGAAGTTGGCACTTTCCAAGCCTATTTCCGATTGGTCGGATGGTTTTGTATTGTTGAAAATTGTTACGCATGCAACAGTCATTGCCCGTCATCATGTTGTGATATCGCATCATTAAGACATATGAAATTCAATGAAGTATTGAAGGCACCAACTTCCTTTACTTCAAAATCAATCAAAAACACCTTGAAAATCTTCTTAACAGAGTCTCACTGAACATGTTAAAGAAACCTGGATGACACATTTACGTCATCTTTAGTATGTTCGTAACTCCCACCATACGAAATTTAAATTAACGTTCCGAGCTGCGATGCGCTTGGGCGAGGATATGGCAGAGAACTTAACTTCACGGCCCTAGCGTGTCGGCCTACTGCTGCAGGGAGAGTCAGTCTCAAGCCATTCTATGTTGGCATGTGTTTGTTTGGATCGCACAACAGTAGCTCGTGTGACGTGGTGCTTAATTTTACGTTCGTAAATGCGTTGTGTAACAACAAACATAAATTAGGCCTACTGTATTTACACATAGTGGTTTGCAGGTGCAGAACATTCAGTTATGGAGAAGAAAGCTATAGAGCGTTCCAACCTTAAATTGCAGTACAGCAGTAATGGGATAATTCCGTCTCTTTCCTTCTCCCGTGTTTTGCGGGTAGCGCTGTCCTACTCTAATGCAGCGGGTTTGCCAAATATCCGTAAATCAGAATGTTATCGTTTAAAATGGGTGAATATCGTGTTGTGTACAGAATTTCAAGGCGCATTTGATGCCGTTAACAAAAAAAATGTAAAAAAATAATTTAGTGTAAAAATGGCAATATAATGGAAAGTTTCGCCAAATGCAAAATCTTCATTGCATAGAACTTACCATGTCATAACTCCTATTTTATATTCATAATTTTCCTAAATTTTTCACTGCTGGTAAAGAAACATTTCAGCTCGATGTAGATAAGTTTATTTTTACATTTAAAAAATAACAAAATGCAGTTATATGCGTTTATTTTCAGTCATGTTCCGGGAATTTTATGTGCAGGCACGAAAAAGTCAGTCGCTGGCCAGCGCCTTTCCTATTGAATTTACATGGGGGGTCAAAGCGAGGCAAATGGTCTTCAGATATGGAAGTTATTTTTAAAACAATCCCGAAGTTCTTATCTTGCTTAGTTCTTAATTTGTGATAGGAAGAATATATCCTTGAATTTTGGTTTCGCGCGTGACTCGGCTGGCTGGCTGTCTGGCTGGCTGAAGTACGGTAATGATCTCCCAAATATGCGCTTTTAACATTTCCAGACAGTCGCATGCAGTGCAGTGCTCATTTCGTCAGTAGTATGTATAATAGTGATTAAATACATATCAGTGACATATATACAATTCTTGAGGGCAAGTGTATTTCGTTTGTGTGGTTCGTGAGTTCGTGCTCGTGCGTGGGGATCTAATTTCTAAGAAAAAGTGCAGAAGGATCATGGCGTGGTTAAAGCAAAGCAAACGGTCTTCGGATATGGAAGTTATTTTTAAATCATACCTCAAGTCTTTATCTCGTTATCTCTTAATTTATGACAGGGAGAACGTCTCGTTTGTTTACGTTTCACGAGTGACTCGGCTGGCTGAGCTTTTAAATATACTGACAGCCGTGTGCAGTGGTGTTCATTTTATCAGTATTATAAGATTGATTATATAAAGATCAGTGATATATATGATATTTAATGTCATGTGGCCTCCGAGGAGGCCGAGTGCAGGTCTTTCGAGTTGACGCCACATAGGCGACCTGCGCGTCTATAAGAATGTGGCCCTACCTGTGATGAATTCTAATGCTCCCGAGCCATTGGAATTAACCAATGAAGTTTAAAATCCCCGACCCGGGCGAAAATCGAACCCGGGGCCCTCTGGACCAAAGGCCAGCACGTTAATCATTTAAGCCAAGGGGCCGGACAAGATCAGTAATAAATGTATAGTTCTTGAGGACAAGTGGATTGTGTTTGTTGTGTTTGTGTAGTCTGTGTAGTTGTCAGTTTGTGCTCTTGCGGGGGGTTATTTGTTCGAAGAAAAAAGTGCAGAAGGATGTACAATGGATCGTCAAATTAAAAAGAAACGTTCCGTAGGTAAACTCAGGGGAAAAGAAAGCAGTATTATAATGAGTGTCCTGGATTATTTTTTAAAGACTATGACTATGAGCAGCGCAGTCAGTGAAACAGCTAAAGCTACAGGTTGTTCCGAAAGAACAATCTATGCTATAAGGAAGGAACACACACACATGGTCCTTTGCGAACTCCCGCAAAAAAAGCAAAAAAAGAGAAGGACGGCAGAAAAATGCAAGGAAAATGCGGGTAATGAACATGGTTTTGTTCATAATGCTGAACAAACATTTTTATGCCATAAAAACATAAGACAATTGGGCAAATTACGTGAACGAAGTAAAGAAAAATGAAAGAGATTTGTGGAAAGCAGACGAATTACAGGACGATGTCGACGATGAAAATTTTTTAATACGACTTTCTTCATCGTCTGTATCATCCTCAAGTTCATCTCCCGAAGCCGGTTCATCCAACGCGGGAACATCAGGCCTTGCAGAAAGGATAGAAGGTGTACATCCAATGTCTGAGAGCAACGCCAGTGATTAAGGTACGTTGTATTTATTTTACCACCCTACAAATATTAATTTATGAATGAATGAAGTTAAAATTACAAACGAAAAATGTGGAACTGTGACGCCCTGTTTGAGTCACACTCGAGCGTGATCTTCACGAGTCGATTTCGCAACAGCGCGCTCCATCTACGCTGTACTGCAATTTAAGGTTGGAACGCTCTATAGAGTTTTAAAATGAAAAATTAAAGTTTCAGAAAGCAGATGCTAATCCACACAAGAAACATGAGCAAATCGTGCAATGTTGACATTCCTATGGTACCTTAAATCATAATTGTAAACAGTGTGTATAGTTCGTGTCTCTAACAAGGGAACATCGGCAATGGTTAAGTCGCCGATCGCGATGAAACTTGGAAAACACATTGAGGTACACGTGCCGTGGCGAACCATAAGAACGGGTAGAGATGTGTACAGAAGGAGGTGCAGAGCCGTGTCTCCAGGCACTCAGTGTGCTGGCTTAGCATTGGCCAGCAGATATTTATTTATTTTATTGACTTGTGGCGTGGCTCAGGCTATGAAGCCTGCTGTTTTGCCAAACCATCTCATATGTACTACATTGTACAAACTACAGAGTATTAGGATTTCTAGTTACATATAATTAATTATAAAATTAAACTTAAATAATAGTTATAAACAAAAGGAAAATTTCTGAGAGTTACTTTAAAAAAAAAAACATTAAATACTAATTTCTTAAGTCTATGTACCATTTATAACATGTTTTTTAAGATACATTTCTACTATGTATGTCTCTAATTACAGCCGGAAGGGAATTCCAAGAGCGTATGGTTGCAGGTATGAATGAGTTGCCGTACCCGGTCGTGCGGTAAATTGGGAAGCTCAGCAGGGATGAGGTTTCTGACCTTGTAGGTATGCTGTTGGGAGATGACAAGTATTTAAGATCCATTCTCAGATAACTTGGTGTGTCTGTACGGAGAATGTTCTGAACAAGCGAAACAGAGTGAAGGTTTCTTCTCTCCGCCAAATATAACCACGACAGCTGTTCAAGACAAGGTGATATATGGCAATATCTGGGCATATTTAATACAAAACGGATGCATGTATTATAAGCCCGCTGAAGTTTAGTGTTAAGTGTGGTGTTTAGGTTGTTGTATATTACATCACCATAGTCGAAGATGGGTAGAATTAAGCTTTGAATAAGTAACTTTCTCGTATTTAGAGGGAGGAGATCCCATAAACGTTTAAGAGAGTGCAAAGAAAAGAATACTCGTTGGCATATTTTCGTCGTGTGCTCCGTCCAGTTTAAGTACTTGTCAAAAATGAGGCCAAGGTTTTTTACTGTTTCGTTTATTTGTATTGGTGTTGCGTGGAATAGGATTGGGGGAATTTTAACACTTTTCAGTTTGGTATGATTACTTTTGGATCCAATTATGATTGCTTGCGATTTGAATGGATTGACTTTAAGAGAATTATTTTTAGTCCAGTCTTTTATATTTTCCAGGTCATCGTTTAGTTTGTCAATGTCTAGTTGGATGTCTTTCGGGTTTGTTTGTATATAAAGTTGAATATCGTCTGCGAAGAAATGGTATTTACACGTTTTTATATGTTCTGGTAGGTCATTTAAGTACAGTGAAAATAGCAGTGGCGCTAGAACACTGCCCTGAACTACGCCAACTTCAGTTTGTTGCCAGTGTGACACTTTCGTACCTGCTGAAACGCACTGCTGCCGCCCAATTAAATAAGAGTGCAGCCACGTCAGTGCGCTTGAAGAAAATTTTTGTGCTTGTAGTTTAGCTAATAATATTTCTCTGTCTACACAGTCAAATGCTTTACTTAGGTCTAAAAGTACAAGGATAGCCATTTGTCCGTTGTCCATGCCTGCTTGAATGTCATTTGTAACTTTTAGTAGTGCTGTAGTTGTGCTGTGATTAGGTCTAAATCCTGACTGGTATTTGTCGAGTAAATTGTGTTTGTTAATGTAATTTGTTATCTGCTTGTGAACGACCTTTTCTAAAATTTTACTAAGACAAGGAAGTATGCAAATTGGTCGAAAGTCTTCGGGTTTTGTTGGATTATCGATTTTTCTTATCGGTCGTATTATGGCACTTTTCCATATATTGGGAAAAATTCCTGTCATGAGTGAGGTATTTATTATGTGTGTAATTGTTGGGAGAACAATTTCAGCGAGTCTTTTAATTAATGTCAAATTTATTCCGTCACATCCTTTAGCCTCTGACTTTATTTCATGAATTGCGACTCTGGCGTCATTAAGAGTTACATGTGAAAAATAAAATTCTTCTCCATCGTGTTTTGTTTTCGTATGTAGTCTGTCGATTGTTTCCCTTTTAGTTCGTTCGTCTGTATGTGAATTTTGTGAGCAGAAAAATTGATTTAATTCGTCTAATGGCAAGTCAGTGTTGTTTTCGTCGGTTTTATTTTTTGTCAAACCAATGTTCCGAAGAATTTTCCAAACATTGCCAGAACTGTTATTTTTTAGGATTTCATGTGTGTGGCGTATCTTAGCATTCCTGATGGTCTGAGTTGTTGTGTTATGCAATTTTTTGTACTTTTCGAAATTTTCTGCGGTTGGATTTTTTCTATAATATTTGTAAGCTGCATTTCTTTCCTCCATTTTTAACCTTATGTCTTGCGTCAGCCAAAGTGATGGTTTTCGTTTCACTCGTGCAGTCCGTATGGAGGCGTGTTTGTCATACAGTCCTAAAAGTAGTTTGTTATTATTTTATCGTTAATGTCTTGTACGAGTTGTATGTTGTGCCACGGTGTTTTGAGTGCGTCCTCAATGAACGCCTCTTCGTTTAGGCTTTTGAAGTCTCGATAGGAAATTAATTTAGGCTCATATTTGGGACATTTCAGTGAGTAAGTTGCGTAAATAAAGTCATGTTGGGAAAGTCCGGGAGCTGGCTGTTATCCGTAAGTCTGTATTCTATCAGTATTGTTTGTAATAATTAAATCCAGTAGTGTATGGGAAGTAGCTGTGTGGTGTGTAGGATTTAGGGGAAGGATCGTCATATTGAGTGAGGTAAGCATGCTTTTGAGTTGTCTAGATTCAGCAGAGTCACATTTTATCATGTCAGAATTAAAGTCGCCCATTAAAATAGCATGCTCATACCTGGGTAATAGGTCCTGTAGTGCTTCCTCCAGGTCTTCGATATATCTCGTCTTCGGTGCACGATACACAACACCCAGTAAACACTTAACACTGCGAATTTGTAATTCAATAAATAGGAACTCCGGCCCGTTGTGAAATTCACTTGGTGTTTTGAGTAATTCTTTGAATTTCATATCTTTGCGCAGATATATCCCTACGCCTCCCCCACCTTTTCCTACTCTATCGTTTCTTATCAGCGCGTAACCCTCCATATTTACTAGTGAAGACGGGATACTTGGTTTCAACCACGACTCTGATATTAATATGGCCTGGAAGTTGTTGTTAGAGAATATGTCTGAGAATTCAGTGAAATGGGAAAGAAGGCTCTGTGTGTTCACGTGGCCCACCTGCAGAGAGCTTGGAGGTACAGGAGGAATGTTGCTGGGGCAGCCAGCAGTGGTTTGGGAAGGGGTGGTTGTAGTTTGACCGGTCTGCGTTTGGGGAGGGGAGGTTTGCAGGCTGTAATTAGAGACATTTGTTTCCTTTAACCTAAGAAAAGCCAACTTGACAGTTTCTAAATGCTAACTGAACTAGTTTCCTGGAATTTAGTTAAGCCTAATCTAAGTTATCAATTAAATTTAACATATATTTACAAATCTAGGTATTTTCCTATTCAATTACAGTTATCGCCTAGTTTTAGCTTAGGCTCATGATTAACTAATGTTGTTTAGTTCTTGACGATTTGTGACCCGAATTTTCCTGTCACCTCGTTTCACTATCACTGTCCCGTCCTTCGACCACGTATTTTTTACGCCGTACTTTGAAATTGCCTCCTGGAGAAGCTGTAGTCTCAGGGGAGTGAGATCTTCTCGGATAGTTTTGTTTGTGCCCTTCAGTTTTTTCTTATTTGTGAACATTGCATTCCTTTTCCGATAGGACACAAACTTCACTATTATTGGTCTCGGACGACCGCCTTCTCTTTTGCCTACCCTGTGTGACCTATCAATGTCTTCTAGACTGAGATCGACCCCAATTTCCTCAGCGATATTTAAAATTATGTTGTCCGTGTTCTCATTTGCGGACTCTGCTACACCGAACACTACCGGGCGAGTTGGCCATGCGCGTAGAGGCGCGCGGCTGTGAGCTTGCATCCGGGAGATAGTAGGTTCGAATCCCACTATCGGCAGCCCTGAAGATGGTTTTCCGTGGTTTCCCATTTTCACACCAGGCAAATGCTGGGGCTGTACCTTAATTAAGGCCACGGCCGCTTCCTTCCAACTCCTAGGCCTTTCCTATCCCATCGTCGCCATAAGACCTATCTGTGTCGGTGCGACGTAAAGCCCCTAGCAAAAAAAAAAAAAAACACCGAACACTCGCAAGCACTGGCGCCTTGTGTACTGTTCCAGATCGTCAGTCTTCTCCTGTAACTGGGACTCTAGTCTCTTTATAATTTTGTCCCTATCTTCGAGAGCACTCCGCAAGTCTTCAATTACCTTAGTATTGAAGTCTATAGACTCCTGCAATTGTTCTACCACTACCTTTGTCACTTGCTCCTGTATTAGGTTGGCAAGCGTGCTCAAGATGTCCTTGCTACACAGCGCGTCCTGGACGGCTTGCTTCACCAAGTTCTCCATCGACACTTGGTTTACTTTACGCGGCATGATATTTTTGTCTGCTGGTAGATGTTGATCACACGTATCACGTCACTAACACTTCTGCCTTTTCTGAAGGTAATTTCAATTGTCTTGCTTTAGTTAATATGAAGACCATTTTCATCAGCCCATACCACCAGTTATTTCAGTGTTTCCTGAAAATGTGTTAAGATTGGCCAAGCCAAGCTGATCGCGCGGAATTTGAAATGTCGCAACTTTTAGGCCCCGTAGTTAACGCCCTAATGAATGTTGGCACCCAAAATTGATGCCGACATCGTTTTTATGTGTACCTTAATGTGTTTTCCAAGTTTCATCGCGATCGGCGACTTAACCATTGCCGATGTTCCCTTCTAAGAACGTTTTGCCGTGATGTTTACTATGTTGGTGTTCTTAAAATGTATACGATTTCTTTATTCATTACATTCATTATAATTGTAAAGACTTGTTTCTTTGTTTTCTTCGTAATTATTTTTTTTTTTTTTTTTTTTGCTAGGGGCTTTACGTCGCACCGACACAGATAGGTCTTATGGCGACGATGGGATAGGAAAGGCTTAGGAGTTGGAAGGAAGCGGCCGTGGCCTTAATTAAGGTACAGCCCCAGCATTTGCCTGGTGTGAAAATGGGAAACCACGGAAAACCATCTTCAGGGCTGCCGATAGTGGGACTCGAACCTACTATCTCCCGGATGCAAGCCCACAGCCGCGTAATTATTTTTACCATCAAACCTAACCTTAAGTCTAACAGAGTAATTGTTGTTCATTTTCTTAGTATGTTCCCTCTTTATGACTTTTTCGGTTCCCACAAAAATGTCCTAACCAGTTTTGGTTGCAATGGAATCACCATCTCGAAAGAATTATACCAGACAAATGGGGAAACGCATGGAGATGCAATCAGTTCAACATTGTTCAATAATTGAGATCATCGAGCACAATGAGACAACATCCCTAGACAGATGACATGGTGCTGGGCTTGGCCAATCTTAACACATTTTCAGGAAACACTGAAATAACTGGTGGTATGGGCTGATGAAAATGGTCTTCATATTAACTAAAGCAAGACAATTGAAATTACCTTCAGAAAAGGCAGACAGCTCGCAAAAAAAAAAAAAAAACACAAGCGCATCAAGCTAAGAGGGGAAGACTTACAAATCACTAGAACATTCCAATATCTGCAAATAGGCAACCATTACAGATTACATATAAAAGAAAAGGTCTTGGCTGCAATCAGGGCAACATATGCAATAAAAGACCAACATAACCTCTTACTAAAACTGGCAGTGAGAATATTCCATGCAGTGGTGACTAACACATTAGGTGGTAAAGAGCACACTGGGGCGAAACGCTGCCAACTAGCAATGAGTTAGCTGGAAAATTTATAATGTCCAATAATGAACCAACTATATTGGTATTATCTATTTGATGATGTTAATGATCTTTTCTTACTCGCTGTTAATCGTTTCTTACATGGTTGTTAAATCAGGTCCTCTCCCTTGTTTTGCACAATGTTGTTACTTTAAGTTATAAAATATATGTTCTAATATAATGTTGTACTATTCCTTACTTATTTATTGTCCTGTACCCACTACAGAGACCTCTGAAATCCCCAGTTGCTTCCCTAATTTATGGTGTTTATTATTAACAATATTTTATTATAATCTGTGACCACTACAAACACAAATGTGATACGCAGGCACACTGTCAGCTTCCTCACTTTGCAAGGCGCTAACAAAGTTTTGGAGGCACGTTAGAAATAACAACAAAGCAGGAGTAAACAATGTGAGACCATGTTGAGTTGTGAGGAAGTACGAAAGATTTCTACCTCATCGGAAGTCAACGAGATGAAATGATGTGATATATGATAAAAGGAAGGGTGCCGGAACATAGCCTAACCTATCGTTAATTTAACATGAGTTATATACACTGTGTTAATTTTGCTTTAACCTAAGCTTGACATGGATATGTTTGTAATTAAAACGAGAAAAGGTGGAACATGTGTCCATGACAGACCTAACTTGTGTCCGTGTCTTCAATTCCAGCACGAAATGACAAACTGCAAGAAATTCTCTATTAATAACTAAGCAGAGATATTACTGAAATTGCCTCTCTGTCTTGTAATTGCTAAATATAGAGAGTAAAATTAAAAATCTCTGTTGGCTCAAATTATGACTAACATCTGTTGGTGCTGCTGTTGTAACCTATGGCTTTATTGGGAAGTAACTCCAACACAAAATTGATATCTCTATACTCCGCACTGCTTTACTTCTAATTTGACGTTTTGACCGATTTTGGCTATGTCTGGTGGTTATGCACTGAAACATACATATCCATGCATTCCCCATCGGGTTTGAAACCGACGGACAAGGCTTGACACTTGTCTCCAGTCCCTGTCGTATGACCCAAGCGCTTACGCCACGAGTGGTACATGTTGATACATGAATATTTACAAGTCTGTCACGTCTTTGCTTCAAGCCATCTTGATGCACTGTTTCCACACAAAGCACTTCACTGCCATGTTTGTGTGTTCTATTGACCAGTATGCTCAATAAAGGAGGTGACTAATTTCTGGCCAGTCTTCTTATATACTCCAATTTTCATATTGCCTATTCTAACATTCTTAATCTCTTAACCGGGGAGTTTCCACTGAGAAGTGAACATTCGTAGCAGGGGATATATTTTGACTAAAACGAGTTAGCTCATCATGCCCATTATCATGCTCGTCCCACACATTTTGCATGCATGCCCTTGAGGAAGAAGATTTATCTAGCCTGCCAGTTTTGACATAAATATGTCTTATGGCCGGTAGTCATCTAAAATTAGAAGTCCTTGACGGATGGCCATCACCGAGAGACAAGTTTGTGATCATTTGAATTTCACAAAGGGAAAAGTAGTTTCTTTTAATTTGCATTTGGTAATTCAAACCACAATTCAATATTTGATTTGATTTCTTGCAACTGCTTCAATATTTATTTTACTATTCAATACAAACATGAGCGCGTAGCTGTGAGCTTGGATCCGGGAGATAGTGGGATTCAAACCCACTGTTGGCAGCCCTGAAGATGGTTTTCCGTGGTTTCCCATTTTCACACCAGGCAAATGCTGGGGCTGTACCTTAATTAAGGCCACGGCCGCTTCCTTCCCCATTCATAGGCCTTTCCTCTCCCATCGTCGCCATAACACCTATCTGTGTCGGTGCGAAAGCCAAAAAAAAAAATAGCATTTTCAAAAGAAAGTTCACTGTCACTTTCACCACTTGTCCTATAGTCGCTATCCAAAGAGTGTCATCTAATTCATCCTCTGCATCAACGAGATGAAGAATAGTTTTATCATCCAAACAAAGCACGCTTAGCTGTTATGTACAGAAGAAAATAAAATGAAATATTGGCACGCACTGTGGTGCAGCAAGTCTAGAACCTACTGCCATCTATAAAGCAGTCATAGAACTACACTCAACACTAGATAAAACGTGCCGCCCAGCAGACAATTTCCGAAGGGTCTAAACTCATCATTACTGATTGAGTAACAACTATTGGTAGACTCATCACGCCCTGTTAACTACAGCTTATAAGGCATGTTAGAGAGACAGGAATTCCCCTCTCCCAACCTCATGAAGCTAAGAAGCAGAAATGAGCTTGGCAGGGGCTGAGAAGAACTGGGATTGATGATTATTGTTTTAATGAGGAAGTACAACTGGCCATCCTCTATCAATACTTATCAGAGAGAAAAAAGATTGAATGGGTCCAACACTTTGAAAAATGAAGGTATCAATGAAAGAAAGACAAAGGCCATGAAGGGAGTGAAAATGAAAGATTTCCCAGCCCTTGCAAACCTAATACCGTTGGTGTCAGAAAAGAACAAGAGTTGACCAAGGGAGGTCGGATAGGATAGATGAAAGTGAGGAGCCTGGCACAAGTACCACCACTCAGCTAAAGGTCCCATGATCACCAAACCACGCTCCCTAGTTAAGGGCCCTCGGGGCCCCATTTAGTTACCCCTTATGATAGGCAGAGGGTACTGCCCCAACCCTCAGCAGGAGAGAGCACATCTGACCCGTCCTGGTGTTTACACTATTCTGTGCTCGTACACATCACTTCTTTGCTCCTCCCCGATATTTATATCAAATCTTTTATTGTAAACTGTATGCCTTGTACAACAACTATACTTCTCTAGTTCCTAGTCTGCTATGTACCTTGAGCAGGTGTCAATTAAGAATGTTAACAGCATTTCCGCTTGTTCTGTTTGTTTGACTTGCGCAGGTTCACGGTGTCATTGTTCTGGATTGCCTGACGCTCCTTACGCTCCTTCTTTGTTCTCAGGACTTGCCTTGTTATCGCCATGAACATCTGAAACACAAAATTACAAACTGTGAGATCACTAGTCCTGCTGATTGATGTTTAAAGGGGCCTAACATCTAGGTCATCGGCCCCTAACGGTACGAAATGAGACAAAATGAAACGACAAATTTAAAAAAAAGGCACAAAATCCTCCACTGACCACAATTCAAAACGTGAGGACGAAGAATGAATGGATGGATATGAATTTAAAACGATCAGTTGAACCGACTCAGAGTGCCTCACATGCACAGAAGCTGGTACAAAACAATAGTATTACGGACCAAGGGACTGCTTCTATAGCACGATGCTGAATCGATTATACGTATAGTCGAAACGGGTCCAAAATCCAGATCATCAGCCCAACATAATGGTATTTATCGCTAGGAAAGTAGAACCACGCTATGTGTAATGTTGTGGTACTACTCAAAAGTAGCGGAGACTCGTGGCATTCAACACATTATGGTACTATTCTCAGGTAGTGTGATGCGCACATGTAACACAGACCTATAGTGTTCCGCACATTGCGGCGCTATTTGCAGGCAACGCAAACCTATGGCGTTCCTCACATAGTGGGAACTGAGCATAGGTAAGGCAGAACCATGGTGTTGCTAATCCCACGGTGTAGCTCATACAGGTGTACGAATCACAGGTACTGTAGGACCCACACCTCCTGATTCACACACTGTCGCTACTAATCACAAACCTATTGCGTACCTAACATAGTGGTACTACGCGCAAGTAAATGCAACCTGTGGTGTTCCCTGTATGATGGTACTAATTACAAGCAGTTTCATGGTTCTAATTGGATCATCCCTTGGTCGCCCCTTTTAGTCGCCTCTTACGACAGGCAGGGGATACCGTGGGTGAATTCTTCGTCTACCTCCCCCACCCACAGGGGGTGTGTATTTGGTCCGCGAGAGGTATGTTATATTATTTCCCTCAAGTCCGCCGGTTAGGACCCCCTATTCGCCACGTGAGAGTATCACCTCTCGCCCTGCTAGTAGGTTCGTGGCACTAGTCCTGCAGTGCACTGTCTGTACTTATTACAAAAGCAACATAAGAAATTGTCTAGAACTTAATAAAATTATTTGAATTAAAGTAAATTTTAATTCTTTTCACACATCTCAGAATGTAACATGGTGATGGTGATTTTTGTTTTAAGAGGAAGTGCAACTGGGAAATCATCCTCTCTGGACAAATTAAAATAAAATACATTTATTTATTCCGTGGTGCAATTTGGAAAAGATTTTTTTTTAAATATTGCTTAAGCCGAAAAGGTCATAAAAGCATCAAAAGGGAATGTAAGTTCCCTGAGTAACATAACCCTTGATTAACCCACTCTCACACATAAAGTGAATGACGAGTTCCAAGCGTCTGTTGGAGGCCAAGGGTCCGTGTCAGGCCAGAGAGATCGGCGCACTCTGTGAGGAAGTCGGCACCACAAGAACACAGTGGGGGCGGGGGGTGTCTTCCCTCTTTAGGAGCTAAGAGTGCATAGATCTTCCGTGACCTATCCTCAGCCTATATAAAACTACGGCCTCTCTCCGTAAAGACCAGATAGAGAACCGCCACAGGGTTGGTGTCTTCTTAATTCCTCTCAGCTTGTTGGGAGATCGGATAGCTAGCCACTCCGATTCCCAGGACGCCAAGATGGTTTGACGAAAGTGAGAACTAATATCCGTCAAGGTACGTTAATAGTTCTAGGTGGTGAAAGTACCGCTTCCTTTGCAGCTTCATCCGCAAGTTAGTTTCCTGCTTGGGAGCCACGTGACACCACCTGTAACAGTGTGTGCTGCGGAAAACAGGTGTCAATAGACTGCAGAGAACTTACTTATTTTGTCATCCAGCGCCTGCTGCAAAGTTGTGTGGACAAAGTCCTGGAAATACCTCCGATGAACAGAGGAATCCATATCCACATATCCAGCAGTGGAACTAGCAAGGGCTCTGCTCAAGACAATCACCGATAGCCACATCTCTTGATACCGGACGTGTGGAATTCAGTCATTTTTGGTGCATCAGGTGGTCTGGTATATGATTACTGCAAGCTTAGAAGTATTGTCCTAATTATTCTTACGTCAGATTACAATATTCCCTGTTAGATTTTAAAAAAACCCGAGTCTGACAATTCTGTTTACAAATTTAGGACAGGGTCTTCATTTTAATTCCTTAGCTCTGTAATCAATGTCCTTTTAACAACAAACACCAATTTGCACTGTCTCACAGGTGTCATCAGAGTTGTCAATAAAGTTGGCAGCCTACAGAAGGAAGTACCTTCACTCGTACAATCGCCCACAATTAAGGCAGTGACTGAGAGAGTGGGCTATGCCAGAGTTGGATGAAACTGAGATATTTAGAGTTTTGTGTTTGCTCTAATAATGACAAAAACATTCCTAATAACATATAATTTATTGTTTACCATTTCAAAGCATACATTTCAAACTCTTTAGGGAAATTATTTACAGGATGTAATTCCATCATTTAACCGGCTCCTTAGGCCCTTTCCACCTGTAAACAACCAAACAAAATAACCTTGCATTACTACCTATAGGTTCGCTAACAGTACCTACCCAAGAATTGCCTTCATTACCCGGTTACTATAAAATTTTACTCTTTTATAACAAATAATAGCAGTTATCCGCGGCTTCGCTCGTATAGATTTCGTAATTTGATAAAAGTAATCGTTACTACGACATTATCTTAAAATCCCTAAAGTATAAAATCTCACCAAAAATTGAGTACCATTCACCACAGAAACTCTTTGTAAACCACATTTGTTTTATTGCCTTTCGGAGCTAAGATGACTGTACATGCACATGTACATATCTACATGTTTTCTGTCAAGTCAAAAATAAAATATGTTTATTTTAAAATGAGATTCCAAATACCTATTTCCACGTCTATCATCTTCAGTTTTCGAGTTATGAGTATTCCCATAAAACAGAAATCAACCCCACCTCACAAAAATATACATGTTGTTCTATTTTTGAAGGATTTTACATATACCTAGCATCATGTCTCTAACATGTCAAGTTCTTGACATATATCGTACATATACCGGTATGCATTTTCAAAATTCACCCGCTTTCTCCATTCTTATGAGTCCCTTTAGTGGATTTTCAAAAAAAAAAAAAAAAAGTCCTTTTTATTTTTAAAGGAGATGGAAAATACCAACTTTTACAGTTAAAATATATTCAGTTTTTGAGAGATCGGTATCCTCACAAAAGTAATTCAACTCCCCTTTAATCCCCCCTTTTAAAACTGATTTCCAGGAAAAAATGTGCGCAATGCGTTCTTATTGGGACTGATAAGTCAGCAAGAATGCAGTGGAATTTCCCCAAAGAGGAGAATTAACGAGTATTTAAGTAGAAGGCACGTAGGCCTATCATTCACATATTCTGTGAAAAATTCCCTTGGTCATCTAGTTTGGGTATGCTGAAAGGCATTTCAGAAAGCTTTACCAACCGCAAACATACCAAACAGGAATGGTATTTTATCTAAGGCAATTCTGGGTGTACAATTTCGGTATTCATATATGCAACCAGAAAATTGCCTTCATGTGTATGTGGGCCGAAAAGATTGCTTCGTGAGGTGCTTCAGAGATTGCATAGACACAGCGCCCACATTGAACGTTTCTAGCTGCTTGGCATAGCTCACTCTCACAGCATAAACGTGAGATGAGTAATTCACAGAAAATATGTTCTTTGAAAAAGAAAGGAAGGAGCTTGCGGAAGTCTTTGATATTTTGCACACTGAAAGATGAATGTAAGCCCTACACAAGGGTACCAATAACTCAATTTTGACAAAATCCCGGCATAGCTCACTCTCTCACTCACTGCCTCAATTCAACTCTGTCCATCTGAGAGGCTCATATGATATTAGTTTTATTTTTTCGTATTGATCACTTTACAATTCACAATTATAAGGGTTGCAAGTTTCCACCTAATCAATACTATATAGTTTAGTACTCCAGACGATTGTAAAAAAAGTCAAGATTTTAACTTATACCAATTTCTATTTTATGTGTTATCAAATTAACACCAGTGTATTTTTCATGTCTAAAGTGCGTAATGCGGTGGAAGTATGGATATAACGGTCAGACAGGACAAGTTAACAAGACTCAACCAGTGTCTTTAAAGTACACTAATATACAATGAGTGGCCAAAAGTCATGGGAAGACACAGAATGTGATATTAATAATTAGTTGTTTCTCCGCGGGCCCTCAAAACGAAGCAAGACGGTGAGGCATCGACTGTAAAAGGTGTTGGAATCGTTCTGGAGGGGTCCAGACCTATGCATCTTGCACTGCTACCCACAATTGCTCTTGTGTAGTTGGTGCGGGGTTCATGGACCGTAGACCAACATTAACAGTATACCATGAATGCTTGATTGGATTAAGATCGGGGGAACTGTACAGCCAATCCATGGTCGAGACTTCACTCGAGTCCTCCTCCAATCACCTGTGTGCCACCACAGAGCGGTGACATGGTGCAGTGTCCTGTTGAAACATGGCATCTCCATCAGGCTACTCTAGGGCCAGAAAGGGATGTAGATGGTCCGAAAGAATGTCCACATAACGAGCACCTGTCAGCGCTCCCTGCAGCCGGACAATGGAGACCAATTGCGACCATGAGAACGCCGGCCAGACGAGAACTGAGCCACCCCCCCGCCTAGACACAACCTTGTTGACACGCAGGATCCATTGTTTCATGGGGCATGCACCACACTCGCACATGCCCATCAGCTCGATACAACTGAAACCGGGGATCATCGGACCATACCACACGCCACCACTGTTCCATGGTCCATTGCCGATGTTCGCCGGCCCATGCACGTCGTTGAGATCTGTGTCGAGGTTTCAGCAAAGGGACACGAGTTGGTTGTGTCGGCTGGTGAAGCCGATATTGAAGATCCACCCTCAACACTGTTGACCTCGGAAACCCGAATTCGCGTGTAATCTTCGCATGCGCCGATGGTCATCCCACGTTCAAAGTCGGTTAACTCGTGACGCGTTGCCATCTTCACGATACTGGTGTCTGGGACAGACTTCTCAGTTACGCTGCAGCTAGCCGCAACTCTCAGCGGTCATACACGGCACATTTTCTAATGGAACACCCCGTCCCATGACTTTCGGCCACTGAGTGTATATCCTTGTTCTATTTTTGTTTTTGAACTTCAGATGTCCCTCTGAGGACGAAACATGTACCAATAACTTAATGTTATTCTGAAGGGAATAAATGTGCTTTGTATTGTAAAGGCGGAATTCTCCTGAAAGTACCATAACAGTTGCAGTCGATGACAAAGATTCATGAACGAAAGGGCATGAGATAGCACTTGTGATGGGTTTTGAGTATCATGTGTACCATGAACCAGCAGAATTTTGAGATTTTTGGAAAATATCTTTTACCTTCTACTGTTATTAGTGTTATTGAGTGCCTTCTTTCAACAGGTTTCTTAAAATTAGAAACAGTTTCCTTGTAACCGAGTTTTTGTCTACATAAACTGGATCAGGTGTTTTACTCTTGTCTACGAAATGTATAGTGGAATGATGGTGACGAACTGTTTCGAGGAACTTTGATACTGTATCTATTACCACGCAACGCACTTCAAATACCTAAACACCTGTAACTGGCTAACAAGTATCAAACAGAGTAGGAATGTCAGTACTACCTGCAAGCTGATACAAAATAATCAGCCGCGCCTGCGAGCACAGTGCTTCCTTATGGAGCCAATCAGAAACTCCCTACTCCACCCTAAATTCTGCCAAAAGAGTTGCTTTTGTATTAGGGTCTCCAATGGAATGTGATATTTGTGGAGCAGCTTTACTCCCCATCTCTAGAGGATACCAATGAGGTAAATTCTATTCTCTAAAGAAAGTTTAGATTTACCTAGCACGGCCACAAACACTGTTACAATCTTCAGTAAACGGTCTGTATTAACTTTCAAAGTGATTCTCTTGTATCCAATGTCTTATAACTATGAAATGGGGCAATTAGTGCTGCACAAGGAAGGATGAAGCTTTTGGACATCTTTGCCATCATTAAGCGACTGTTGGTCTATTAAAGAACCAAACACTTTTATGACACTGGGAGTGTGTCCCATTTCATTTTCCCTTCTCCAGCTCCTGCCAGGTCGGGATGTTGCCTCTCCTTCCACCACTCCTGTTCAGTGACTGAGAGTCCATCCACCTTACCCTCTTTCCTTCTACCTTAGCCTCCAACATTTGTTTTGGTATCCTTCCCTCCTCCATCCTCATAACGTGTCCAAACCATCTTCTCCATCCTGTCAGTTTTTCTACCCCTACCCCTTTTCTGACCTCAACATTTCTTACTCTGTCTCTCCTTGTCTTCCCTACCGTACTTTATCTCACTGGCCTGAATTTTACTCTCATCTGTTGCTGTCAATGTCCAAATCAGTGGCATAATCCTGTGCAAAAACAAAAGAGAATAAGATGAACAGTTGCAAAATGGTCACTGGTAATTTCTAATGAGGGCCCCCTACCGCTGTACAGCTCAAAGGAGACACGTGGCCAGCCGCTGTTCTTGGCTTTGTAGAAGGCAGCAGTAATCTCGCTGTCCCTTCACATAGGATCAAATGGCACCATAAATCTTGACAGCTCATCATAGTTTGGTGGGGAGTTCCTAACGATGGTGTTTTTACGAGAAAAGTGTCAAAATGTTAACTACAGCGCTGCACAGCCTTAGTTCTACACCAGCACACAAGGCCAAGACCACTCAAGACATGACCAATTCCGTTGCTGATTGGCCACCAAAGGTTAATACTTTGAATTTGAAATTGTGGTCAATATTTGAGGAAATGGTCTGCAAGAAGAAACAAGAGCCCTGAAGACTGCAACAGTCAATTTGCCCACGAACAAATGATGTGTCACCACAAAGAATAAAAGTCCTGTGATCGAAAACAAGGTCAACAGTTTGAATAGTACGCCTAAATTTCTTAGTACAAATACCAGGTCCATTCATAACCAGAAACTTCATTTTTCTTTTCGTCTGTATTCAACATATATAAAACACAGTCACATGAATGCCTTCTGAGAGGCTGCGGCAGTAGCTACCTGACTGTACTCTTACCTGCTATCACACTGTTGCCGGTGGAGAGTTGATAGAATCATTTAATTCTGGATTTGTCATGAAACAGTCATTGAAACTAAGGAACTGACAATTTTTAAGAGTAAATTGAATATTTTTTTGTTAGTGTAAATTCATGTAAATTTCTATGTGTTTTAATTTTTGTGAAATTAGTGGATTTAAAGAATTTTTCAGGACTTACAGGAAAGCCTGTGAACTGTTGATATGTAATACTCAATCATTATGAGTGTTGGAAGACATTGATATTGGAGATCTCCAGTAATATGTTTGTTGTAACAAATTTTTTGTATTACCCTGTACTTGCCACGTGGAGGCTTTGATCACAAAATCGCCGAGTTTCGCAATCGAAACCTCTAGAATATATTTCCCACGTTACCATATATGGTGCTGTAATGTCATTGGCGAAAATAACATTAATTTGTATGGGTGAAACATAGGTAGCTTCCCCGATTGGCTGTTTGAGTATTTCCCAATTTCCAGCCTTTTGGCTCCTCAGCAGGAGCAAGGCTCTATTCAGCGTCTTTGTTTTCGTACATCTTAACGATCGGACGCACCTTGTAAGGTGGTCCGCTTAGCGGCTCCAGTCATCTCGGGGTAAGCATGTTTTCTTTTCTCAAGTGTTAAATTAAAATGTAAATTCATTTGTTCGGAGTTTACCTTAGACCCTGGTTTTCACCGTTTTGATTTTGTAATGCCTTAGTTTGTCAGCTAGGCATATCCTTTGTTTTGGAGGCAATTCCTTTTATTAACCTTTTGTGTAAATGTAAATTTTAATTTTCCTTCCGAGTTGCCTCCAGTAATTCCGCGTCAATGTAGTGCACACCTGTTGAGCTATGCGCCCCTCACTGATGTGTATTAAGAGAGGACTGCCCCTCTATAGGCCTCTGCGCTAAATCTAATTTCCGTTGTTTTCTTTCCTTGTAACATTTTTAGACTGCCTTGTAAGATGTTTGTAATTATGTCATATTCCCCCTTAAATTTTCCTAGTAAATTTCAACATCAAAGTTATGCTCACCTTTTAAATGTAATTGTGATATTGTGTAGATATTTACTTTTCTGAAGAACCACCGATAAGAACCTCATGGTTCGATTTAACCTTTTTCTTAATTGTTGATGTTATGCTTTTAATTGGTGTTCTTTATACCTGGTTTAAATTCTAGGCCTATATGTTGAGTAAAGTCAGACAAAAGGGTTAATGGTCTCACGTTTCTTTCCCTACAACATCACGTAAGATCTCGTCCTCTGTAGGGTTTCTCGGCCTGCTTCCCATACATCCTTTCTCTAGTTATGTTGGTTATCCTGTGTTGCCACGTGTTGTTGAAATTTAAAATGTTTTTCCGGGTGTATCATCGGCTGACGTTCTTTCAGGTTTGTTATTTTGGTTTATTAAATCATTACTTGTTTAGTATGTATCTTGTATTATGTGCTCTCTTCCGTAAAAGGGAGGGTTACACACACGATATGTTGAAAGTGGTCACCATCTTTCTCCAGGCGAAGAAGGTTCTGGATGATGATGATGATGATGATGATTGTTGTTTAAAGGGGCCTAACATCTAGGTCATCAGCCCCTAATGGTAAGAAATGAGATGAAATGTAATGACAAATTAAAAGTACAAAATCCTCCACTGACCAGAATTCAAAACGTGATGACGAAGAATGAATGGATGGATATGAATTTAAAACAATCAGTAGATCCGACCCGCAAGTCTCGCATTCACAGAAACTGACGTGAAATAATACTATTACTGACCAAGGGACTGCTTCTACAGCACAATACTGAATCGATAATGCTTGCAGTCTAAAGGAGTCCAAAATCCAAGTCATCGGCCGCTCATAACGGTACATATCGCTAGGAAAGTAGAACCATGGTATTTGTCATGTTGCGGTACTAATCAAAAGTAGCGTAGACTCGCGGTATTCCACACATTATGGTACTACTCACAGGTAATGAAATTCACACATGTAATACAGACCTATGGTGTTTCGTACATTGCCGCGCCATTTACAGGCAACGCAAACCTATAGTGTTCAGAACATACGTGTGCTAACCACAAGGACTCTTACTATCCTGGGTGTGCCTCACATAGTGGGTACTAATCATAGGCAAGCCAGAACCATGGTGTAGCTCATATAGTGGTACTAATCACAGGTACTGTAGAAGCCGGCAACGCACTCTGTTGTTGCTAATCACAAACCTATTTTGTATCTTAACATAGTGGTACTACGCGCAAGTAGAAGCGACCCATGGTGTTCCCCGTGTGGTGGTACTAATCACAGGTAGTTTCATAGGTCTAATACAATCATCCCTTGGTTGCCCCTTTTACTTGCCTCTTACGACAGGAAGGGATACCGTGGGTGTATTCTTCATCTACGTCCCCCACCCACAGGCGTTTGTGTGTTTGGTCCGCGAGAGGTATTTTATTTCCCTCAAGTCCGCTGGCAAGCCAGTTAGGACACTCCTATCTGCCACCTGTACGCACCACGTGGGAGTATCACCTCTCCCCCTGCTAAGCCAGTGTAGTAGGTTTGTGGAAAGGTTCTGGAAAACACTCTGCAGTTCAGGTTGTTCTTAAACACTTTCTCTTTAAAGTTATCCCAAAGATGAGTCAAACAATTAAATCAGCGAGGGAAGGGGGGGGAGATGAGACCAAAGTCCAGGGGTGATTACCCGTTCATCGAAAATCTTATGAACTTGTCGATGTGGTGAGTTGTTGCACTGTCCTGTTGAAAGTAAGCACACTGTTTTTCTTCTTCTGTGAGCACTTAACTGAATGATTATACAATATTACTCACATAGCTCCCTGAATTCACTGTCTCTTGAAAGAACTGAAATATAGGTTCAAAAAACATTTTATATCCTACTAAGTCAAGCTATTTCAGTAAGATTTAAGCAAGATACATGTCATGAAAAATTTGTTCACTTGATTCTAAAAGTCAGACCAATCTATGGTGGCTCTCTGATTATAATCTATGAGGAACTAGTTTTTACAAACATTGGACAATAAAATGGTCTTCCCTTTTATAATATATAATAATACTCGGAAAAGTTAGCTAATAATGTATATATGCTAAAATCTCTCATGATACAACGTTCAAAAAGATTTTATATATTGCTTCACGGTCAATAGTCTAATTTTAATCAGCTGTTTAGATAGTCAAGAAAGAAGATTTTACACCTACTTGTGGCTACTGTAATTCTATACACAATTACAGCATTTAACATTACCAGGTGATAGAAATGCACAGAGCTGTATATAGAACAATTTTACCTCTTTTCTAGAACTTTATTATGATATATATAGGAGATATTTGTGCAGTCAAATGTTTTATGTTTTGATGCGATTATAAATTGCTAGGTAATTGAGAAGGTTTATTTGTGTACATACATATGTAATTTACTCAATGTCCTTGTTTGCTTAACCCTAGGCTGATGATGGCATAAAAAATGCCGAAACCGGTACCTAAAAATTGACAATAAAAATGTGACATTTATATATATATCACATTTTAATGTAGTATTGAACAGGTGGAGAATCCTACCCTTTATCTTTTAATGTAAATCTTTTTTTTTCTTTTCAATACGGACAATTATGAAGTTTTTGACGTTAAATGATTACTATCTGTCGAGCCAGAGAGTATACAATTCCTCTGATTTTGGAAAAATACTATTCCCTGCTAGATACTCTTTGATTCTCTAACCTTTCCCAGCGTCCAAATATATTCAACACATGGCAGAGCAGATAAATTCTATCAACTATGGCATACCATAACGCGCTTAATAAATGTTCATAAAACCATTGAAAACGGCAGGCAAAACAATACGACTACGACGGGCGTATCAAGGAGCAGCACGAGTCCTCTAGTATATATATAGAATAAGACTTTTGTCTGTACACTGATCAGAATTAAAAATGTATAGTATTTCTGCTTTGGCCATGTCTGCAGTAGTCTGTACGTTCGTGCATCGCGAGAAAATGGCTCAACTGAATGTAATGAATATCAGTCTGTAAAGCTGGGGCATAAGGCACTACAATCTAGTCTTTACGCTGGTTAAAATGGTAGTTTAGAGGAAGGCCAAAAATTTAATTCTCAATTTTTAGTGGTCATATTGCTAAATGCTACATAACACCTACCGACTATAACCGAGATATTTGTTGCTTAATCC
The DNA here is from genome assembly GCF_040414725.1 of Anabrus simplex. NCBI lineage: Eukaryota > Metazoa > Arthropoda > Insecta > Orthoptera > Tettigoniidae > Anabrus > Anabrus simplex. The sequence goes on along the minus strand of NC_090279.1, from coordinate 219,650,005 downwards.
ATGTTAACGCCAAGCATGGAAATGTTGTTCCATCGTGTTACCTGCCCATGATCATGGTTTTTGTTGCGACTGTGTGGTCATCAGCCCATATTGGCAAGTAAAATTGCAAAGATGACTATCAAAATTAGAAAAAAATTTGTGAAGGGACATCATGCAACCAAGAAGAAGGACTCCATTTATATTGGATATCCTATTATCACAGAGTTGGAAGAAAACTAAATATGAAAGCCTACAATACTGAAAGTCCATAAAATTGATTAACATTATGCGATATACTTTGTCTCCTCTGTTCCCACTCATCTGCCCGTCCAGTAAAACAGCATGCTGGGGAGTTAGATGACTTTCTTTTTTTTAGACATGCCACTCCTCCAGTTCAGATAAGTACGGGTTCATCACAGTATTCGATCCCTGCTATGAGGTGCTGATAGGATTGAAAATGACAGAGCAGCTGGGGTCATTCCAGCTCTGGAATTTGCCCCTGTAAGACAGCCAGTCAGATGGAGCATTTCGTAATTATAACAACATTGCTTTTAAATGAAACGTTCCAGTTGGTTAATTTTGCACTGTGACAAGAATACTGATATGATTGTAACGAATTCAGTTTAATATTTGTGTGTCTGTTACAGCATCACAGAAAAAATTGATGTGTACATTTGAACTTGGTATTTGGTTTAGAAAAATATTGAGTATCAGTGTTCTCCCCAGAAATTTTCATCAGCCTGATTGCAGGAATGAGTAGCCAGACAGGGAATACTACATAAAAAATTTAATCTGATTAAATTCCAATTTATTCTCCTTTCAGCATTAGCAGTAATATGAGACCTGCAAACATTAACTGCCGGCCCCGCATGCCTGCCTCTTACCCGGAGCCCTCAGGTTTGATTCCTGGCCAGGTCAGGGATTTTTACCTGGACCTGAGGGCTGGTTTGAGATCCACTCAGCCTATATCATTACAGTTGAGGAGCTATCTGATGGTGAGATAGCGGTCCCGGTCTAGAAAGCTAAGAACAACGGCAGAGAGGATTCGTTGTGCTAACCACACGACACCTCATAATCTGTAGGCCTTTGGGCTGAGCAGCGGTCTCTTAGTAGGTGAAGCCCCCTCGGGACTGTTGCACCATGGGTTTTTTCTTTTTGAACATTAACTGCAAAATTGAATTATTTTAGTGTTATTATCATAACCCAAACATAACAGAGAATTTTGTACTTCTAGTGTTCTACTGCACGTTCATAATCATGTAATACCAAGGCTTACCACTCAGTTGCTGTGGACTGCCATACAGGTTTGTGACGTCCCACGGAACTGAGTGCTCGCAAGCAATTCCACACTAATCCAGACACCGCTCACTCAAGACAGTAAGTGATAGTCAAGCTAAACATTTAAACTCGGATGTAACTGATGCAATTATGCTAACAATAATGATTTATCATTTAAATAAACAGTTTTAAAGTATTTACATTTTAATTTGGAACAATCAGTGACTTAAATATATATAAATATTATGTAACTAGCACATATCTAGGTTATGCAAGCATTAAAAAGGTCCTGGGGAAAACACCAAGTATGATCTTAGCTAAAGTTGTTCAAAAAAATATCAGCAGGAGGGGACTAAAATACAAAAGTCAAAGTATTTCTCTTTTAATACTCAAGGCAATTTTTTGGTCTACACCTCTTTCCGATACAGCCGAAAAAAGGGAAATATCAGTGGCAGACATGTGACAGTTTAAGTACGAGAGCTGTAAAGAGAGCTGCTATGGAGATCGTTCCAGCAACATTTAAAGACTTTGTATTATCGGCACAGTTTATCTTGGTGCATTTACACCCTAGTGCTGAATCGGTCGACCTCGGCAATCTTCGAGATTCGTACTGGCAACCTTTGAAACACAAACTATGTATCGCTTAAGCATCGTTGTGCGACATCTGGCGTACACTTTACGTACTAGTACTGTTGTTGTTTACACAGCAAAGCCAAAGTATAGAATTCATGCTAGGAACAAGATTCGCATCGAGAAATGTTATATAATGTGTATGTGACACAGTTATTGGCTTAAGACAATAACGTTTTCGAAACTTCATATTGATTGATCATATTCTCGATTCAATTCAGATTTCATTTTCATTCAGTTGGCAGCACTACCGGAACCGGGACAGCTCCCTCCTTACTCCTCACCCCCATACACAAATCCACCAAGATAAAGTGTGCCGATAATACATCTGTCGGTAGTTTCTGAATATTAACCCGATATATGCCTTTCTTTTATACGAAAAGGAGGATATCAAATCAAGATCAGCAATACTGCAAAAGAAAGACCAAAGAAGTGAGTACACCACAACAGGCCGCTGACTGCTAGAGGCGTGTCCACTAATGTATCTCAAAATCAGCGGAGAAACGTGTAATCATGGTCCGGGTACTACAGCTAGTCTCATCAATACGCGGCTGTTGATTAGCCACGGGACCTCCAGTTTTATGCTGAATCTGAACCTCAAGAATGAGAATGTTCATTCCAAAAATCCAGTGTATACTGACCTGGCCGCCTTGGTCGTGCTACTCTACATGCCTTCTCGATGACTGTTTCACTGCCTCAGAGGATTTAAAATGATAGAAAACCGGGTTAGTGCTCTCCAGGAAGCCACCTTTCAACTGGAAATAAAGTCTTTGAGAAGGCTGCGTTCAAGTTTCAACATTTCTCAGGTCTGATCTTGTAAAGGTAAATAGTTTCTACAATATTCAATCCTCAAATTTACTTTCGCTACGAATATTCAGCAGTAACACCTTTGATTTCCACATTTTTCATATAGAAATGTTTACTTTACTCTTAAGGTCCGATTTTATGTTTATTCTCTCTCAGAACAACTTGATATCCATGGGAAGAATGCTATATTATATAAGAAACTTTAAAAAAATATGCGAACCCACCATTGGCCACCCAGGTTGGTAGGTTCAGCAACACTAATGTGTCAAGAAAACTAGAGAAAATATGAACAGGCCTACCCATAATTAATAGGACAAGCACCCGAAAGGGCACATACAATATGATTACATTATTCATTGCTAATTTGCGTGAAGCTTTTTGAACACAACACAATATGGTGTTTCCACAGAGTGCAGTTCTCGTTTGGTAGAAGCTACATAACTTGTGGTGGTCTCGTGATTGTGTGTGTCTGTTCTTCGTTAGCGTTTGTCCATGATCCGTCTTGCATTGCATCGGAACTGTAAAATTCCAAGGCGATGTCCATTCGTTTCCTTTGTCTGGTAAGCGTCAGCAGATGGCAGGTTGAGCTTATATCTGATGTCCTCTATGAGGAAAGTCTCTCTTGCTAATTCATAGGCAAGTCTCAATGGTGCATACTTTCCTATTCGCAGACAGCGCTTTATGAACCTTGCTTTCACATTTTCAATTCTCTCAAGGTGCTTGTACGTTAGATTTTCCCATATTAGTTCTATGCCATATGTTATTATTGGTGTTATTGTGGCGTCGAAAAGCGTCATAGCTGTATTCAGCGATAAGCGGTAAAGGTTCTTGAGTCCACACGTTTTTAATAGCCGTAGTTGTCCTTTCTTCTACATGGTAGCTGAATGATCAACCCGTTGACTGCAGGGTGATGCCCAGGTATTTAAATTTATTAACCACTTCCATCTCTTCGTTGTTCAATAATAGCGTGTTCTTTGGTGATGCTGTTCCCCCTTTCCTGAATGTCATCTGCGCTGATTTCTTCATGTTTATCTCGAAACCATTCTCCAGTGCCCATTTTGCCAGGGCTTTTAATGTCGTCTGTAATTCCTCTTTGTTGGGGCCCGCTATGACCATACCATCGGCGTACATCAGAACATTTCTCCATTGTATTTCGAAGGATATTGGTGATATTCACCGTGGCTATATTAAACAGCATTGAGCTGATGGGGTCCCCTTGTAGTACACCATTTGTTTGCCTGATTTTGTTAGATGTTGTTATTTCATCATCTACTACAATGTCGTATGTCAAGATGTCTTCTATTATTTTACTACCGTAGTGGTCTGTCCAATCATGACTTTTGATGTTTTGCAGTAGTTTTTTTCTGTCTATAAGGTCAAAAGCCTTTTTGTAATCAATGAAGACTGCGTAGTATTTTCCCTTGGGCATTCTTAGTGCTGATTCTATCTTGTCCAGAAGATATTTTTGCTAGTGGCTTTACGTTACACTGACACAGATAGGTCTTATAGCAACGCTGGGAGAGGAAAGGCCTAGGAATGGGAAGGAAGCGGCCGTGGCCTTAATTAAGGTACAGCCCCAGCATTTGCCTGGTGTGAAAATGGGAAACCACAGAAAACCATCTTTAGGGCTCCCGACAGTGGGGCTCGAACCCGCTATCTCCCAGATGCGTGCTCCTAAACGCACGGCCAACTCGCCCGGTCAGAAGATATTTTATAGCTTGAGTTGTGTTTCTATCCTTCCTGAACCCAAATTGGCAATCTGGTATTTTTGGCTCTACTTCCTGTTCAAATCTCTTCATTAGTATTTTAGTATAGATTGTGAAGATGTTATTCTCCAGTGCTATTCCTCTGTATGAATTTGTGTCATTTGTTTCCCCTTTACCTTTGTGTAGCATTTTAATCTTTGCAGTTCTCCAGCTTTCAGGTATTGTCCCTGATTGCAGTCATTTGTTGAAGTAGTATTTCCAGTGAGTCTCTTAAGATTTCCATGCAAATATTATCTGGTCCAGGGGCTTTCCTACTTTTCACTTTTGTGATGATGTCTGTGATCTCTTCTGGTGTTATCAGTAGTGGATTTTGAACCCGTTCCTCAGTTGTGCCTCTGCACACAGCTACATTAAGGTTCTGTTGATTCAGTACTTTCTTGAAGCGTTCCTCCCATTCTTTCATCGGTATATCTGTGGCTTGTGTTACATTTTGTTTCCGCGGGGCAATGAATGGTTCTTTCTTTGCTGCTTCTGCGATTCTATTTGCTTCTTCTTCCATGAATGCAGTTTGCAGTTTTTGTTTCCTTCAAAAGTTGCTTGTAATTTCTCCTCTTAGTTGCATAGATTTTTAAGATCTTTATCTCTTCCTGTCGTATTGGCTATGTATAACGCCTCTAGTGTTTCTGTACGCATTTTATAACATTTTTCATTAAACCAGGGCTGAGCTCTACGTTGTCGTGGTGGAATAAAAGCTTGTTGAAGTATGTTATTGATTTGTTCTAATGCTCCATTTGTGTTGCCCTCATCTATGAGCTGCATTTGCATCTCGTTTTGTTTGAGGATATTTATATCAATTTTTCTTGATGGTCTGTCGTTGGTGGTCTTAGTCATGTATTTTGTCTGCATATTTTCTATTTCAAATGTAATTTCAATGGGAATATATTTTCTGACTGGTGCTGCAGAAGACGATCATAAACCTTCTTAGGCCAGATTTCGAACATATTTTCCTCTATAAAATTCTAAATCAATTGAACTGGTGCCGTTGTGTGTGAAGTATGTTTTGAGTTCTGGGTTGTTTACAAGTTATAAGCCTTCCTCACTTAGTGTTTTCAGAATCAGTTCAATTTTGTTACTGGTTTTATCTGTTCTGCAGTTAAGATCTCCTGCTAAAAGAACTGACTCATCATGCTTCACCTCCGTCAATGCTTTCATTAGGTGTTCTATTGCATCTTCTTTTGTCCAGTGTGGAGGCATGTGCAGACCTACTGTTGTGAGAAGTGTTGTTCTTGTTATTAGCAAATTGTCTTCTTTCGTGGTGCTGGTTATCTTTCCTACAGTCGGTTTGAAAAAACAGGAAACACCTCCCTCCGGCCTACCTTCAGTAGACTCTGCAAAAGAATGTGTACTCTAAAATCCTTGGATGTGTACTGGTTCTAAGAGGAAAGTCTCTGTAGCAATTATAATATCTAGGTTTACAAGTGTCTCGTGGAGAATATGTATCAAGGCGTTGCTCGCACCTTCCGTGTTCTATAACAGTAGTCTTAGCTGTGTCGTTTTATTAGTGTTGAGGCGAAAATTCCCAACCTACCCACAATGTGAGTTGCTGACATGAAAAAAACACTTAACACCAAATAATAATTTTCTCTATGAATTTCTCCAAGACACAAAGAACTGTTTTACATGACCTTCATTGAATAAAAGTTGTAATCTGATAATGCAGGTAAATGGCAAAGTAGATAAATATTATTATAGCAGTACAGTTGAAAGAGCAACCTTGGTAACTACTTTTAATACTATGCTGAATTTGTATATCTCACTTTATATCATAATTAGCACAGAACCTCCTAATTAAGGTTACAAAGAGAATGTTTACCTCTTCAACATTAATGTTGTCTTTGGCGCTGGTTTCAAACAACTGTATATTCATCTGACCAGCAAATCGTTGAGCATCTTCTGTTAAAACAACTTTCCTATCTGGAGCATCATTTTTATTACCAACTGTAAAGAGTAAAACACAATTAGAGAACTATTTTCCGCACTCTCGATGTTCACAGGCTAAACTAGATCTAGCAGGCTACAAAACCTACCTAATATTTTGTTTACAACATCACAGTTCTGTTCAATTTCATGAAGCCACCTCTTGACATTGGCAAAGGAATCACCACTAGTAACATCATAAACCACTATAACTCCATGTGTCCCTCTATAGTACCTGAAGGACAGATAAGGTTAGGTTAAATTAAGCAATCACTGTCACAAAAGTGTTAATGCTACAACTTATACAGGCTAGTGTAACAGTAACTTACGTGGATGTAATAGTACGAAATCTTTCCTGACCAGCAGTGTCCCATATCTGAAGTTTGACTCTTTCTCCATCAATTTCTACCGTTCGAATTTTAAAGTCAACTCCAATCGTTGTAATGTAGCTACCAGAAAATGTGTTGTCTGCAAACCTTAGAAGCAGCGAACTTTTGCCAACTCCTGAATCAAATCATTCAACCTATTAGCCATTTAAACATGGAACGCGTAAAAGTACCATTAAAATAAATCACTACAGATAATTAAATGACAATTTCCTTCATAGCACTCACTCCAATAGTGGGCAGAGCTTCACTTGTCAATGCTTTATCTCCAATGCAACTTACCACTGTCGCCTATTATAAGTAATTTGAAGAGATGATCATATTCTCTTGCCATGACTACTAGTCGCTTACACAAGGAGAAATTACGTGACAAGTAGCGCCTACTTTCACTTCACTTCCTCAAATAAAAGTCCTCAACAAAAAAATCAAGTTGCACAAATGAATCATCCAAAATATAAAGATGAGGACAACAGATGCTCTATGCCGGATGTTGTCCTTTGAACTCCAGTGCGCTGCTGTGGTGTTCTCGAAACTGAACTACTGCTTCAACATTTCCGGTCCAGCTGATCGAAAGCTCATAAAAATGGTTTCTCTATTGTTGTGAATAAGTCCTACCCCGGTACATTCAAAAGTATTTTCATGCCCCCCTACCCCTTCACACGTTTTTAGTAATTATGTATACAGCGATAATTTCGCCCTCTGCTAGGATTCCAAGTATATTGACGTACCAACGTAATACCCTACGATATTTCGGTTCCACAGGGAAGCATGCATCCGTATCTGGCGATGACAGGGAAGGGAGTTTTAAAATTGGAAGCACGTAAATATATATTTATAAATTAAATCAGTTGTATTCACCGTGTCCTTGTTATTGTGTCTTCAAGTCCTGTAATATTTGTCGGTCACTCCTAACCTCTTAGTGTGTGTCACTTTATCACTTAGGTTTTGTGACTGCTAAAATTATAGTTTGAGTTACTAATGATTTTTCTCTTAATGTTGCAGCATCAAACCAATTAAAATGGCATACTCCTCATATGAGTCTACAAACCCTACAGTGTCTTCCTCCGACTGGCCCGTGATCATCATGCATGGACTGATGGGCTCCAAGAGCAACTGGAATTCATTGTCAAAAGTTATCCATAGCAAAACAAAAAGGAAGGTAATTTATCATATATTGAAAAAAAACCGTTTTTTTAAATGTTTTACTGGAAACAGGGATGACCAGTGGTGAATGGCATGTATTTATTCATCTAGAAATAACTACATCAAAATAGCAGTGATAATGTGCAACACAGTAAATACAAATGGAATTTCAGAACTATGGTATGTGCATTTGTTGATATTCATTAATTTTGCTACATTAGAACATGGAAATTGTGGAAGAAGTTCTGCTTAAATTGACTTGTTTGTGGTAACAAGCAATTTCTGTAAACTTATTGCTAATACTCACACAGTAGCCTAGGGACCTTCCTTCATATTGTGCAGTGAGGATGAGTAGTGTTTGAAGTTTAGGTACAATGGAATAATAAACTCATAGTTTGACCTGGCAGTTTAACTACAGGCCTAAGCAAGCAGGCTGGAGGGTGGGAGGTGCTATCTTGATGAAGCTGGGGCTGAGAAGTGATGGATGTAGAAGAACTGAGATTGATGAGGAGAGAGCCTGTCTATTTGAAGACTGCACTGTAGAGAGATTTGGTGATTGTCATTGTCTTTTAATTTTTAGAATCTGCTTTACGTCGCACTAACACAGATAGGTCTTATGGCGACGATGCGACAGGAAAGGAAGCAGCCATGGTTTTAATTAAGGTACAGCACCAGCATTTGCCTGGGGTGAAAATAGGAAACCCATTTTTAGGGCTGCCGACAGTGGGGTTCGAACCCACTATCTCTTGGATGCAAGCTTACAGCTGCGCACCCCTAACTGCATGGACGACTCTCCTGGTGTCCTTCTCTGTTTCCATGTTTGTTCTTGCCTCCTATTTCCGTTGCTCCCTCTTTCCAATCTGAACTTCCATTATAAATGCTTAAGTGAGAAAGCTAGGTGGAATGAAAATATATGTCTAGGAAACAAATGGAGAGCAGTGACATACCATGTAAGACTGCATGGATAGAGAACATGGGTCCAAAATTTTGGGCTGCAGCCTTTATCAGTAGAGGAGAGAATAATAATGGCACCAGTTATTATTTGCAACCCATACTGTTCTGAACATGATCAGGAAACTTCTGTCCTGTCCAGTCCAGGGGTCTCAGTTTCTGCCCCATTTCAAATTATGGCCATTGCCCACACTTTCATAAGAAAACGCCACCATCAGTTTAGTACAAAGACCATCACCTTAAGTTGCTTCAAGAGCACATGTAGTAATAATATGAGGGTTGGGGTAAAAGTCATGGCAACTATTTTTTTCTTGAAGATACCAGTCCGGTTGGAAAATGTGACATATATAGATGAAAGGACAAGGTGTTAACTACATGTGTGGACAATGAATAGCACGGAAATATCGTAAAATCAGGACGTTTCTCCCGAATGCCATGTTGTACCAGGAAGTCCCTGTAGTACTGCGTGGTCACTGTTCTGCCATGTGGAACAAAGTAGCAAACAATGACACGCCTGACATCATATGCCATGATGACCATCAATTTGACCGGGGAAGGGTTCTGAGGGACCTTCTACCTCCTTGGTGATCCAGCATGTCGCCACTCCGCGGACTGATGTTTCAGTTCTGGTTCGTATGCCCTGGCCCAAAATTAATTGATGGCGATTATTCGTGACAAGAATTGATTGCCGTCCTGATGCCAGCGTGCAAGGTGGTCAAAGCATATTGCATAGCGCACCCACCTTTGAACTTCAGTCAGTGCATGCAGTACCCACCGCGATGCGATTTTGCTCGATGCCACTTGCCCTCTCTAACTCCAGTAGCGTCCATCGTCTGTCTTCATCCACCGTGCTACTGTACGGTATGGTAGGGCATTATTCCCAAGGGCTTCCACTAATTCACTGTGACATTCCATTGCATTTCTCCCTCAGAGAATGGCCATTTTGGTGTAAGCCCGCTGCTCAACACGGGTTACTTCCATCTCGCACGACACTCACCAGCTGACTGATTTCACAGCCCTCGCTGCACTACTGCCAGCTATCACAGAGCCATCTGTTGTTCTGCATACACACTATGTCTGCAGAACTTCCACACGACACATATACGTTTGTGATCCGTTCATATATCTACAAGAAAAAAAATAGTTGCCATGACTTTTGCCCCAATCCTCGTAATAATCTTATTTGCTTTACGTCCCACTAACTACTTTTACGGTTTTTGTAGACGCCGAGGTGCCGGAATTTAGTCCCGCAGGAGTTCTTTTACGTGCCAATAAATCTACCGACACGATGCTGACGTATTTGAGCACCTTCAAATATCACCGGACTGAGCCAGGATCGAACCTGCCAAGTTGGGTTTAGAAGGCCAGCACCTCAACCGTCTGAGCCACTCAGCCTGGCAGCACATTTAGTATTAAACCTCAACCTCTCCCACTTGAATGTCCCCTTCAAATCGCATCCAATTTCCTCTTAACCAGTCTGTCTGACCCCAAATTCCTATCCTCCCTTCCTGCCAGCACAAGCTGACGAAACATGAATTCCATGCTCTGAGGGACTACAGAACAACCGGGACATCATCATTCTTCGTTCCTGCACCACCTCAACACTGATGTGCATGTGGCAGATCTCTCCCACATCTCTCACTCTCCATCTCCAAGATGGCAGAATCGACACCTCCATTACAACAGTTTCACACATAAATCACAACACTATCTCTACCTCATATGCAGATTGTTTGTATGAGATTTGCGCAGATGTTGGCAATGGTATGAGGTGAAGGACACCATCAATCTGGGCAGCATTCAGCATACAATGTCATAGCTCTGGATACATATGTGTGATATTTGCCCTAAATTAAAATAATGTCTAGTTTTTCTTTATTACTAAAGACCTCCTCCTTTGCTGGCAGGACCTAGTGTTTACAGTGCACTATGTCTAGAGCAATGTTGTTACTTTAATTGATCTGTCTCTGTCTTATCCTTGGCTTTGACAAGATGAAAGTGACTGAGGTATGAGCGATGCTAGTAATGCCATTCCTTATGCAGCCAGTCCCTGCTATGAATGGTGTGAAAATGTTGCTCATAGGGTCGGTTGTTGTATGCATTTCAGTGGGCTTGGCAGACTGATATGCAATAGCAACTCTGGCTCGGTGAGGAAAGCAACGGGAAACTACCTCACTCCTCATTTCCCTAGTACGCCTCTTCAGTGATGCCTAGGCCATCTATGACAGCTGATGGCAGAGCTGTTGAGGATCCCACCAGCGGAATCGCTGACAGACTGAACATACATATATACTAAAGACCTGCTAGACAAATCACCTGCACATCCAAACAGGGTTCATTGTATCAATGTGGTAAGTAATATCTGAATTGCATTACAGTACAGTAAGTACTATTTCCCTGTTGGACACTGACAGCAGAACATGTCTGTTTACTGCAGGCTTCAGATACATTGCAGGCAACACTTACTCTGAGCGCAATTTAATATTTAATAAATGTCCATATATTTCAGAAGGTATGAGGTTAAGAAAAGTGAAACCAGGTCTGTTATCAATAACTGTACCTCTAGTTTCCAGTTCGCTAGACAAAATATACGTGTTCCAGTAAAAAGAAAAAACTGTAACTTCGTGTTGAAAGTGATATTTGTGTAATTATCTGGATTGTGCGTGCCTTCATATTGTGTGAGCCCTATAATGGTCCATTAAAGAGCCTACTTTATTTTTTCGTATAAATTGTAAGGGTGAAAAGAGAGATGGACAGAAATGATCCCAGTTGACCCTACTTGTTCTTCAAGAGCTAGGCAGGAGATAAATGGATAACTGCCAAATTTAATGTTAAGAATTTCATTATGATCCGTATTGAATCGAAATTTACAATGTTGAATAAGGATAAAGGGTTTCCACCTGTTCAATACATTGACATGGTGACTTAATTAAAATACCACATTTTTATTATTATCATTATGGTACCGGTTTCGGCATCTCCCTTGCCATCGTCAGCCAATGAAAAATTTTACAAGGTATTATAAGTGTTAAGGAATTCTAACATAAAATTCACAATTCGTTCTCTATTTTTAGGTCCGTGTTGGGTCGAAATCGATATTAACTAGTCAAAATCCACCTGCTATTGAAATTTTCAAGATCTCAACCATCAGTGCACGGCCCCAACCTTACAATATATTTTTTGAACAATAAAATGCAGAGTTTAAGCTTAAATCATATGGTTTAGAATAGCTACGCAAAGACTGTGACATTCTAACAGAAAAAAAAAATCTGTATATCAGAAAAATTTCAGGAATACATACTAGGTGGATCTGATTCATATAAATGTGAACAATGATTAAATGCCATAATCATATTAACAAAAGGAACAATGTTCTAGAAATTAATATTTAATTCAGTACGTCAGATGGTGTATAAAGACTGAAGATAAATTTTAAAAGGAACACCTTGTACTCTTCAAGGTTATTCACGTATATTTTAGTTGTACAAAATCTTATTGACACACAAGAAAATGTTGTATTTTATGACGTGTCTACTTAAAAGATTAAGCGGTCTTTGTATTTTAATCACACATATTTTAATGTATATATATAATTGTATAATTTCAACACACAGATAGCATGCTCTGTATATGTTTCTATACTGCATAGATATTTCATGTAATCACTATTAATACCTTGCAAAATTTTTCATTGGCTGATGATGGCATGGGAGATGCCAAAACTGGTACCATAATGATTGTAATAAAAATGTGGTATTTTAATTAAGTCACCATGTCAATGTATTGAACAGGTGGAAACCCTTCATCCTTATTCAACATTGTAACTGCCAGAGGGAATAAAGTATTCCCTCTATAATCTGGCACTTCACTTATCTGGCGGTAGAATTAACACCCACGGTATCCCCTGCCTGTCGTAAGAGGCAATTAAAAGGGGCCCCAGGGGCTCTCAACTGGGGAGAGTGGGTAGGTGACCACGGGGCCCTTAGCTGAGTCCTGGCATTGCTTCCACTTGCTTGTGCCAGGCTTCTCACTTCCATCTATCCTATCTGACCTCCTTGGTCAACTGTTGTTCTTTTCTGACCCCAACGGTATTAGAGCACTCAAGGCCTAGCATTAATAGAGGAGTTGTACTTCCTCTTAAAACAATAATCACCACCACCCCTATCTGACCCTAGCAGTAATTCAGCGTTTTTACACAGGTAGCTACTGAGCATGAATAAAGACAAGTTGCGGCTAATGCTTTGTCCGCCTTCAGTCAGTCTGTTCCTTGTCAGAATATTGACGGTTTCCTAACGTGCCGTATTCCATCAGTGTATTATATTTGTGTGTGCAGCACTGCAAGTTAAAAATTCTACATGGTGGAAATGTAAACATAAAGCCTTATCTCTTGTGGATAAGAACACTATTTTAAACTGACTCGAAAAAGGCGATACGTTAGTCTCGCTACAGAATAGTGTGTTGGTCGAGCTACAATTCACGACATAAGGAAGAATAGTGACAAGACTCAGTCTTTTTTTTTTTTAACAAAAATGAAAATGGGAAGAGTGCATAAAAACATTGAAAACTGGTGAGTTTCCTCAAATTGAAGATAGCCTCTATTTTTGGTTTGAAGGAATGTAGTAGGCATACACCTATTTCCTGGAAAAAGCTAGATTTTTCTACTGTAAAATTACGAATAAAGATGACTTTCAGGCTAGTAAGGGCAGATTGGAAAAATTTAAAAGACACTTCGGTATTTGACCGTTGAGTATGACGGGTGATGCTAATCGTTATTTATGATGCTAACTCGGTGGAACCATACAGCGAGGGGCTGTGAGCTTGCATCCGGGAGATAGTGCGTTCGAATCCCACTGTCAGCAGCCTTGAAGATGGTTTTCCATGGTTTCCCATTTTCACACCAGGCAAATGCTGGGGCTGTACCTTAATTAAGGCCATGGCCACTTCCTTCCAACTCCTAGACCTTTCCTGTCCCATCATTGCCATAAGACCTGTCCGTGTCAGTGCGACGTAAAGCCACTAGCACAGGAACCGTAAGAAGAAAATTTTCAAACTGTGATTTATGAAGAGGCTCTAACTCTTGAGCAAATGTACATTGTGGATGAGTATGGTTTGTTTTGGCAACTAGTATGCCCCCCCACCATGCTGAAACCAGTGCTCCTAGACAAAAACTAGGTAAGGACAGAGTCACATTTATGCCTTTAAGAAAAACTTTCTGTTGATTATAAAAACAAAAGAAAGGGGTGGATGACTACCCGAATGGTTTCATGAACTGTTTGTACTGTCAGAAACAAAAACTGGCACAGAAAGCTGCCCTGGTCACACTGATGAAGACGATTTGAATTCCAAAGATGATCGGTAAACCTCAATGAAAAAGTGGGGAAATATGTGGCCTAACATGGAATTGTTAGAACAATACAAAAAGAAGCAAAACACTGTTGATATCAACGAAAGAAATCAGCTGCAAGATGCTTGTGAATACACCTGATACAACAATGGCTGACCGGTGACGAAGAGGAAAACAACCGCTTCCTGACAGACGATGACGTGATACAGGATGTGATCACATTGGAAGGAGATGAAGTGACCCTAGCTTTTCAAACAGTTCACCACTACACGAGTGACATTCTAGTGTTGAAGCAAATTCAAGAAAAAGTGTTCAAAATGCCATTTAAAGTGAAAAAACAGAAGGAAATAGAAAATTATTTTGTGCCCAAAAACCTTCAAGTGTTTTCCACTGATAGGACACTGTTTCACAAGCGGAGCTGTGGTTCGGAATGCACAAGCGAACATCGAAAGAAGTGTATAACCAATCAAGAATAGTGCTGATCTCGTCATTTGCTTTATGTACGAGAATAGATTAATTAAGAGCATATAACTTTCAAGTGTTCTATTACCTTTTGATGCATATGTGTCCATTTTGCAATAATAATAATAATAATAATAATATTATTTTTATATTTTACTTCAAATTCTGCCATTTAAACAAAAGTCACCACCACCAAATGATAAAAGCTTTGTACAGAAATGTATTAGAGAATAAATGCCAAGGTAGGAGGAACTTCAGCAAGAAAGCTTGCTGTTCCCCATGCTCCACAGGTGTGTAATACAGAAGAATGACATAGTGATATGGGGAAATAATGAAGTCAAAGTACAAGAAGAAATTAATGTTTGGACCAGGTGATAGAAGAGTTTGGAATAAGAATAAGCACAGAGAAGTGATGATAAGAGGTAGGGAGGAAGAAAGGTGGAAAAGTAATAGAAGTTTGTGAAAAGTTTCAAATTCTTGGGAAGTGTTGGGAAGATAACGGAGGAGAGTGGAAAGAGAGCACAGAAAGCGAACGGCTTGTACCAGTGTGAGGGATATACTGAGTTCTGTATTCGACCTGTTAAATACCAGTATGGGGAAAAACAATAGTAGTATCAGTACCCATTTGTCCTATTTCGATTTCTCCATTTCTTTTTATTTTGTAATAGCAATATAAATTATTATAGTTTACATGGAGATATGAATTAAAATTCTGTTGAATTTCAAGTGGACCGTATGCCTAACGTTTTTAACACATTGTGGTAGACATGAGTTCCTTCATGGTGACTATGTATGTCATCATCATTCTGAATGTAAAAATCTCACCAAAACGTTTCTTGAGATGTGAACAAAGGGAAATATGGGATGCACAAGTAATGCAAATCCTGACATTCACATCCTTGTATTTAAAACGGGAGACAATATAGACATGGAGCTCCGAGTCCTCGGCTACAAAATGTTGTCCTTGCACATGAAGAAGATAGTCATTAGAAACTATTCATTCCTTTCGAGTAATTTCCAACTACATCTTGAAAATGTATTAGCCTAGTTCAATTAAAAGCTATAAATTTGGCATTCAATCTATAGGCCTAGTCCGTCTGAACGCTTTAGTAAATTAGGCTTTCAAATATTAACAGTATTGTTTGAAATCTATTGTGGAATGATTGAAACAATGCACAATTTAAAAATGGACAAAGTCAATAAATGGATGAAATGGAAATTGTAAGACATTTTGTCTGAGGATTGGCAACGTTCCAGACATAACTGTTTATAAATGTCAATTTCACTTCTTTGAATATGTTTTTAGAGGTTAGAATGGTTCTTCTTGTTGAATGCCACCTTTGCTTGGGTTATACAGCTCTTTATATCACTTGTGCTTTATCCATTTACAGCAGTTTTGTGACCTAGATTATAGAAGGTTTCTGCATCAGCTAATAAACCTGCGAATAGAAGACTCTGTCCTCACTGCAGCCAGCTTTATCAAGGACTAGTATTTCACATTAGTAAAGGTCACCCAGAACAATCTCTTGCGGTTCCCCAGTCTCAAAAACATTTCTAAAGTGCTACAAAGTAGATTTAGAAGTAGTTAAGTAGTATATTCATGTAGTAAAGTAGTTAGTTTAGTTAGGTGGTGTGCTGCATGTGGAGCTGGCGATCCGCCCATGTGCAGGATGCTACAAAGTAGATTTAGAAGTAGTTAAGTAGTAAGTAGTTAGTGTCTAGCTATAAATAGTCTGTGAGTGTTTATTTTATTGGAACATTGTAACTGGGTGAAAGCCTGTTATGTTCAGTTCAATAAAAATTCATTCATTCATTCATTCATTCATTCATTCATTCATTCATTCATTCATTCATTCATTCATTTCTAAAGTGACTATTAATTAATCCCACAATAAACAATACCAGAAGAATTCAATTTAAAGATAATCATTGACCCTATTGCCATTGAAAGGAACATTGCAGTGCCTTATGGTTTTAAAATCATAAAAAAACACTGATCGTCTAATGGTTCTCTGCTTTGCTGATAATTTGGTCCTAATTAGAAAAGACCTTAATGCACCCAGTGCTTTAGTTACAATTAACCTTCTAGAAGAAATAGGCTTGAAAGTCAACCCAAACAAGTTCAGTGCAATCATGATTAATGATGGTAAACTTGTTCATAGCGTAATAGAAACATTAAATGCACCAATTTCCTTTCCTCTATAACAGCTGAAGTTGAAATAAAGTGTTAGGTACCACTTTCAGTTGGACACCTACATTCAGTACCATCAGTATCTCAATTAATTTACAAGAGAACTTGGAATCAACCACCGCGACCCATTTATTATAGCCCCATGGGTATTAATCAGTGTATTAGACCAATACTGATACATCCCTTCCAAATCACACATGTTGACAAAATCCCTAAATTGTTCTTGGTTAACTCAAATAACATGATTAGAATTTCAGTGAATCAAATTCTACAAATGCCGAATGATACACCCACCAGCATGCTTTATACATATCACTAAATATGAAGGTTTATCAATCGTTCAAGCTTCCTGGGAAGCATTCCTACAACAGCTCAGTATAAATAACAGACTAAAAAGTGTTAACCAGTCACGTGTCGATTCTGTCGGGAACTATGATTCCATTCAAAGTTGCTGTCCTACTGAACTGGAGATAAATAAAGGTGATGCAAATAAAACCATTCAACAGCTAAGAAAGCATCTGGGAGATCAAGACTGGACAGGACAGGTATAAGAGCCAGCCATACCATACTTTCTAGGCAGGTACAATCTATAAGCATCTGAGGGACTGGTCTCTCTATTAGTGCACAACATACAATCCCAAAATATTTTGTTGATTGGAGAGGATGGTACAAACTCACAAGAAAAAAAAAAAAAAAAAAAAAAAAACGAGGATGAAATCATCATCATCAGTTTTATAAAACCTTCTGCAGCAGTCCTACACAGTCATGTATGACATTAGTGTCATTATGGCAAGCCTGATTAGGGCCAGATTGTTTAATAAGAGTTAAAAATAAATTAGTGGAATGCCCCTAATTTTGATATGGACACCCATTAGCTAACAATCGGATATCATACTTCTGTCTTTTGTAGTTAATCTTCAGGTTGAATTTACTGTTTTAAAATAAATTTGTTATATTCTATAGAAATTCTTCCATGACTTCAGCATTAAATAAATTATTATTTTTATTTATTTGTTGATGATTTAATCTGCAAAACCCTTGTCAAAGCAACATATGCTTTCCAGTGGGGAGGTATTTGTACTATTTGCAGGTATTCCCTCCATTGTTCGATAGGGTAGATTTTTTTACTATTATTTGACATGAGGGAGGAATATGTAGCAGGATCTCCAGTATATCAGGCTCCTGTTTTCCATGCAGTATCATTTTTGCAAACAGTTAGTCAGAGGAATCCACTGACTTGTTGCTTTTCATGCACGTTAGATCTTTGCGGTGGATGCTCGCAACCACGGCGAGAGCCCCCACACTGCGGAGCTGTCGTACCATCACTTGGCTGAAGATGTGAGAGCGCTAATGCAAGACCTAGGAATCAAACAAGGCTTGATGATCGGCCACAGCATGGGTGGACGAGCCATGATGCTCCTGGCCCTCAAATATGTGAGTAAACCATATTTTCTAAAAAGGAGATGCCTAAGGTACTATACAGTTTAGCAAAGTGAACAAGAAATAAAGCTAAGATCATAGTGTGGAAGAGTGGAATTATTGTATTTTGTCATTTGTTTGAAACACAGGAAATGATATTTATTTTCATGTTCTTATGAACTGTAGTCTTTCTCTGTAATGGTCTGGGAGAAGGGCAGGGGTCACCACCTCCTCTGCTTCTTACTTTGAAGCTGTATTTCTTTGCTTATATCAGTCTTCTTCCTAAATTTGTTATTTCAGCCCGAGTTGGTGGAGAAGTTGATAGTGGTCGACATCTCTCCGATCGGTTCGAGCCCAAACCTGTCAACCCTGCCAAAATACATCGATGGAATGAGAATGGTAAAGCTGGACTCGAGTGTGCCTCTGTCTAAAGCTCGTAAAATAGCCGACGAGCAGATGGCAATTCTTATTCCGGTAAGCTTTGTGGAAGGGTAGCAGCATGTTTTGAGAAAAGAATACCTTTCAGCATTCAGTCTGCAAGCCTGTGTGAATTAACTATGCTCCTCCTTCTGCGATGAGCTCTGTGGTCTCTTCAGTTCCACACCTCTTATATAAGAAGTTAGTATAACCAACGTCATCTTGTCTACCATAACCAAGTTCATTATTGTCCTCCTCTGCACGCCTCACATGACCCCACCAATGTCAGTTCAAATATACCTTCAGCCATTAAGTTTATTCCTATCTTAGCCTTTTTCTCCTCATTCTGAGTCGTCTTCTTCATCCATTGCGTTTTCCACATTCACTCTGGGTAGGGTAGTGGACCAAAGCCCTCCACCTTACTAGACCTTTCCACCATTCCTCTTCTAGTACTTTATTGCTATAGACTCCTCTATTTTGCAATACAGTCCACTACAGAGCTCCTCCATCTCATTCTAGGGCTCTTCCCAGTCTCTGTATCCATGAATGTTGTCTTTGGTATTCTCTCTCTTGGCATTCTCATCATGTGTCCAAACCATTTTAGTTTTGCTATATCAGTCTCCTTATTTCGTATTCTGTCTCGTCTTGTCTTTCCCTGTGTGCTCCTCAAGAACCTCATTTCAGATGCTTGTATCTTACTTTGGGTCTGCTTAGTTAACGTGCAGGCTGCTGAAGCATAGGTCAGTATAGGTTTATAATGTCTCTCTCACACTGGTAGAAACTTGCAGACTGCTGTATTCTTAAATCAATTTCTCCATCCAAATTTCCATC
Source organism: Anabrus simplex (assembly GCF_040414725.1). Lineage (NCBI taxonomy): Eukaryota > Metazoa > Arthropoda > Insecta > Orthoptera > Tettigoniidae > Anabrus > Anabrus simplex. Next base: position 219,630,484 of record NC_090279.1, on the reverse strand, counting down.
TTGTGACATCACGCTGCCCAAATATTAAATTTTTTTCACTATTTCAAGAGGTTCATTTCCTATTTTTATCACTCCCCTGCATTTTCTGTTACCTCTTGGCATGATCAAAGTCTTACTTTTCACAGAACTAATCTTCCTTCCAAAATTTCTTATCTCCTCATTCCATAAATCAGCTTGTGTCTATACTTCCTCTTTATTATCTCCCCAAACTAGAATGTCATGAGCAAAGAGCCTCATCCTGAGTACTGTCCTGCTATTGCTCCCACCTGTTTGTACGAGCAATCATTCTGGCTACTTTCGTGTCTGTTACTTGTAACTTACGAATAAGTTATCCTAAGTTCATCCAGCTTTCACTCCCATACAGTGAAATTGGTCTGGAAACAAACCAGCTTAAAGATGGATTCGTTTGGGAGCTGACTTCCTTCTTTCAGAATATTGTTGATTGCAACTGCGAACTTGCTGTTGCTACACCTTGTACTACCATCTTGGGAGAATAGTGAGTTGTTCGACATGTAAATACTGAAAAATGCAATTAACCATTGAATATATCAAACATCTGTGATAAGAAATGTCACATTGGAATTGATCCATAATGAAAATATTTCCAAACCAAGAGAGAATAGTGGCGGACAAAGGACATTTAAGGAGGACAACATCTTACAAGGTCAAGGACATGAGAAATGTTGCATAATAAAGTAGGGCTACTTACATAAATATTTTAACCCTTTGTGCTAATATGTTAAACTCATTCAAGGGAACAGTTAATATTTTAGCAACTCTTTGGGAATTCTGTGGTCGATAAAATAGCAGTTTACCGACCGCAAGATAAGGAGCCACAGAAGAAAGATCTGTGCTGAGTTTACTTAACAGATGACCTTCATGAAAGTGAGATACAAGAGTAAAAGTGAATACATCAGCCCAGAGGCTGTTTGGATCCTCAAATTGCAAGCACAAAGGTTACGGAATTATGGAAAAACTGCTATAACGAGGCGTACTAGGAGAACTGTAGTGTGGCGTTCTTTTCTTCACCAAGGCAGAAAATGCACTTTTCCTGTCCTTCCATGATGACATGCACTCTCTTTTCTGCAGTACAACACCTTTCTCCAACTTTGACATATTAACTGGGGCTCAGAAGTTGAAGACCTATAAATTGCCTAAAAAAAGAAAGGACGTAAAAATGCGCTCCAAATTGATTCATAATTTTATTTTGAATGACACATTTTATTAAGGAATATGCAACGTACAGTGCAATAATAGTTCTTCTTTTGGACGTTATGCAGACTAAAGAAACACGAACCCCATGTTTGTTAAAAAAAACTACTTGCAGAATTTAGAATGAAATATTTCTTCCTTCTAGAAAAATACAGCGGAGCCTCAGTCGACATCCTCGAAAAATAAATTGAAATGAGTGTAACTAGAGTCATATTTGGCTCAACCACGCTAGGGTCAGAGAAACATTACCTCAGTTGGCTTTGCAGTACATCACAATCGTCTCCAGGTTCTTACGTGTAAACGATCGTCAGTTTTCCGGCAGCACATCTCATGTTAAGGGTTCATACTTGAAGCAAGCGAGATCTTCTTCTTCTTCTTCTTCTTCTTCTTCTTCTTCAAAAAACACCCGCACCAAAATTTTCTCCTTTCAATACTTGACTTATCTTACACATAATTTGATACATATTTACTAGAGTTGATGGATGAACTACTGATGATTCAAATTGACAATGGGAAGTCAAAAGAAGGTGAATTTTCAAGGAAAAAAAGCCATTAATTCCTAAAAAAAAAAAAAGACCAATAAGTCAAAAAATCACCAAAAAGGCAAAAAGGACAAATGAAACCCACCATTTTCTGGCCTACAATGACACAGAACGAACAGATATTATGTTGGGCCATGTGTTCGGACACTCGAGAGAAAAAAGGATTTTCCCTCAACTTCTGGGCCCTACTAATAAGATTAAGAAATTATATATTCAACATTAATTTAACCACCAACGCTCTAGAATAACAACGTGTGGCCATAGTGGTACCTGTCCGCCTCCGTAACATAAACGTTGAGCGTTATTAGCTTCCGTCCTCGAGGGCCCGGGTTTGATTCCCCGTACTGCCATGGCAGGAGGGCTGGTATGTGGTTGCAGCTCACCTCCATTGGGGGTGTGCCTGAAAAGAGCTGCCCCAACTCGGAATGTGGTCACAAGTTTATTTCACTGACCGCAGTACGTGGATCTTCCTGTCTCCATTCACAACCAATTACATCAAAGCACAGTTTGAGTCCATCTTCTTTAGAGATTTCAAAATTGGACATCAACTGGTCCTCTGCCGTTAACATTAGATCATCTTATCTTCATCATCTGTTGATTGCATTCTGTTTAACTTCATTCAACCATCTTCTCTTAGTCTTCCATTTGTCTGGTACCGTCCATGTCTCTCCTGTGTCATCCCTCATTTTCCTCCTTCCAACATCTACCCAGGCTTACCCGATAAGTTGCTGTTCTGTGCATGTACTTTGCTTTTTTTTTTAAAGAATTTGTTTTACGTCACACTGACACACGTATGTCTTATGGCAACGATAGGATAGGGCAGGATTAGGAGTGGAAAGGAAGTGGCTGTGGCCTGGTGTGAAAATGGGAATCCACAAAAAACCATCTTCAGGGCTGCTGACAGTGGGGTTGGAACCCACTGTCTCCCAAATCCAAGCTGACAGCTGAACGATCCTAACCACGCTGCCACTCGCTCGGTTGTTAGCTTTCTCGCCTATTCAGGTGCGTTATAAAAACATGTACGGAATGTCGCTGCGTACGCCTCAGAAAGATTGAGAAGAGCATTTCAGATGTGGAGTGTTCTGAATATTTACACACAATAACCTTCATATGTTAAAATATTTTGTACAGAAAGGAAAAGGAATGAACAGATGGTCTTTGTAATACAAGAAGATGCCACTGACAAAATGACAGTCAACTCATCGCCACCTGATAAGACACAAGCATGTGTTGAAGGGGAGTTACTCGATAGCATCTGACAAGGAGGATGACCATAACAAGAAGTCAAACAATCAGCTGAAAGAAGGTTGCCAGTACACCACATCCATATTACCCACCAACCTTCATGTTGATGAGATGGCGATAAAATTCACATTCTGCGTAATAATGTTAATTCCTTCCATTAGAATACCTTTAAATATCTGGGGAGTACAATATCAAATGATGGAAGTGCCAAGAACAAAGTGCTGAAGAATCCAACTTCTTCCATCAAGTAGGGAACATAGTATGGGACAAGGGAGCTGACATTTTTGTTCCTTTTGTTTGGTCTGTCTTGATTCAGCAGGTGAGTAGTTTCTCTCCTCTGCTGCAAAACAGACTAACATAGATATTTAGTCCAATGAACTTGAACAGAATTTTTACACTTTGGTAATCAGCGTTCAGATAAGTAAGACATTTCAAAATTATCGTCAAGAAAATCATACTGCCTTTAGATAATTACACAGTTGATATAAAGAAAGCCTCGTGTATTGATGTGTCTTACCAAAATAGCAGCTGTTCAGAGAGTGACTGCAGGGCGAGACCTATGTGGGCGTGCACTGCAAATCTGCTAGCAGTTTGTCGGTTTACATTGAGCAACATGCTGCCACCTTTGCTCTTCATATAACCGTGCAACTTTCAATATGTGGTAAAAAAATAATAAGTTCTACAAAAATAATGGAAAGAAACTCATAACATTCAGGTCAATGTGGGAAGAGGAGACAAACTCCTTCCATGTTTGTCCTGTGCTTGCAATCTTTTACCACTCATTTCCATTTTTGTCTCTTTCTTCGTCCTGTATTTCCATCTGAAGACTAAAGATCTGTGAGGACAGCCGGGAAGCAGACACCAGCTTGTCGGGGCTGAGAAAAACAGGGTTGAGCACAAGATTGCCCTTGTCCTTTGATGTTTCCAAGTTAGTCCTTGCCTCCTTTTACGGTGCTGTTTATCCTATCGTGCGTTCCTGTTGTTCCTCTTTTTAAATTCTGTGAAGTGGAAATTTGGAGGCAAACTAGGACTATTTTAGATAATGATGAGTGATGCTTAAGGGCTTTCAGAAGTTTCACTTATTTTGATTTCGTACTCAAAATGAAGCAGGATATTTGATCAATTCTGTACCTTAACAGCATTTGGAGAGCTGCATAATTTATGTTAAAGTTCTGTGAACTGAATTTGACTGGTGTTAAGCTTTATTGAATACAGATTATCTGTCCTTATTAACTAACAGTGACGAGAGCATACTTTCACAGCTGGTCTTAGTTGACAAGCTTTGATCATTTTCTGTGTTGACATTAAACATAAGTCCATGTTACAGCTACTCTTTGGTGGTGGGTGTCAAGGCAGGGAGGCTGCCTGTACTTTTATTGCAGCGAGAAGTCTAGGTATCACTTGCCACTCTCTCAGGTTGGTTTCCAAGACCCAGTGTGGCTATTCTTCTGTCGTCTGGTACGAGCAAAGGATACCAAACTCTTGCTCCTCTTCTTTTGTGTTGGAACAGTTATAACGTTTCATTATCTCCCTGGCTTCCCAATAGAGACCAGCACAATGCTGATCGGAAGTGTGGTAAATCGAATTTCATTTCATCATGGAAGAAAACGTACTTTGCCACTGTAGATATCTCAGGGAACACCAATCTGAGGAAGAGGCAAGTCTCACTGCTGTAAAAGTACAGGTGCCCACCCAGCCTATGTCTTTGTCTTGACAAAATGAAGAGTAAAACAATGGAAAATGAAAATAATTTGATAAATAATATTGGATGTTTATTGTTATATAAATTTAAAAGTGAAGAGTAGTCGAAGTATCGACCTATTTATGATGTCAACATGACATAATATACTGAAAAACAATCCCCGCTTCTTGAATAAATGGAACACCATACGTGCAGGAGGCAGATGTAAGTGATGTTTGAATGTTTCCAGGATGCTGGTATTCGTCAGTTCTTCTTGACCAACCTGGTGGAGGTGTCTCCCGGCCACTATAAGTGGCGTGTCAACCTGGAGGCCATCGCTCGTAACATTAGCCAGCTCTGCAGCTTTCCTCCCACCGCCAGCTCTTTTGATAAACCTACGTACTTCATTGGAGGAGCCGATTCTGACTACATCAGGTACTGTTCTTTATAGTCTTCAGGACAGACAACTGAGCAATGGGGTGACTAATTGGGTGCACCATCTTTGGGATGGTGAGGTGGTGGTGGTGGTGATTATTGTTTTAAGAGGAAGCACAACTGGGCAATCATCCTCAGTTAACATTAATCAGAGGGAAAAAAAAAAAAAAAAAAAAAGAAGAAGTCTGACACTTTGAAAAATGAAGGTATTGGCCAGACGAAGGCAAGGTCCATGAAGGATGTGACTTCCTTCTAATACCATCAGGGTCAGAAAAGAATAAAGATTGACCAAGCGAGGTCAGATAGGATAGATGAAAGTGAGGAGCGTAGCACAATGCCAGGACTCGGGTAGTCGCCAACCCATCCTCCCAAGTTAAGGCTTCTGTGGCTCCTTTTAGTCACGCAGACAGGGGATACCATGGATGTTATTCTACCGCCCCCATAAGAATTTATATTGGTGTCGTACTTTTTACTTCCCTCTTGTTCTCCCAAACATTTCAGACTTTTCAGTACTTTACAGTACTAGAACTGTTAAGTTTTAGGACATCACATTGCATGTTCACCAGACAGAGAGGGTAAGGGTGAGGGTAGTCCCTTTTCTTCTAGATATTATTATATCTAGACTTCAAAATGATTTTATTACAAAATTACTAAAAGTTCCTAAAAAGTAACTTTTGAATTAATATTGTGTTCGGTCGGTGCAAAGGTTGGTAGTGTTCTTTTATGGCCTGGCAGCACTGCAGTTGCTATTTGGACTGATATTGTTGTGCTTGTCGATCTGCTTTGAATTTTGTAATTTGTGGATTACAGAAAACAGAGTGCCCTGGGCTCCCTTTGTATTCTTCAGTTTGGGTTTGACCAGGAGAGGTGGCTTGAAGCATTTACACAATGTATGGAGAATCAAGGAAAGTGAGTGATTGTCCATGTTCAGGAAGACCTTCGGCTTTGATGAAAACTGTCACATCATTCAGCGAAAGAGCAAATATAATGAACTGTGACCGATCATCCGTTGTGCAACATTTGCACCCGATGGGAAAGGGTGTGTGGGTATTGCATGCTTTAAGTGAGGAAAGGAGCTCAGCAGGTTGTCATTTATGCCCTTGTTTGTCATCAGTTATCTGGCTACCCTTCTGCCAAGGCTTTCACTTAACAGAATGTTTCTCTCTCTTCAAATTACCAGGAGACTTACACAAATGTACTGTTACACCTTTCAAGTATGTCACGACACTTCTTACCAATAAAACAATTATTAATGCATGGAGAACAGTTGAAAACACTGGCTTGAACGCCACCATCTTTACTGATTACTTTGTATCTCCCTTGTTTCTGAAATGTGTAAAAATACTTTCACAGAAAAATGCTACAAATCAACCCAATGAAACAACTGAATGTGTCAACACAGTGGGGATGAGCCCTCAGAATTTTTGTAGTTGTTTTTGCCGCCAGTTATTGGCGGGCTAAGGTAATTTTCGTTTTTATGCACCCAGTACTCCTTTGATCTCTATTGCCATCATCAGTTACGGCAGGGCCTCTCAGAGTTCATGCACTGTGCACGGTGCAAAAGACGACTTCGCTTGGTTGACCATAGTGCAGACCCCCACAGCAATAGCGCTGTCTCCCTCTTCCTCGCTTGCTCCTTAGCACTCCAAATCCGAGCTGAGTAGCCCAGAGACGAAGCAGTGGTCCGAGCCGAATAGGACCGATGTACTGTGCACAGGAACTCTGCGCCTGAATTTGCACGCGTGAGATTTTGGGCGTTTGAGAGGCCCTGAGTTAGGGTATCAATTTCTACCTGTAGTAAGGATGGTGTGTGGCTGGTGCAGGTCTTTTGAGTTGATGCCGTATAGGCGCCTACGCGTCTGTGAGAATGACACCCTACCTATGATGAATTCTAATGCTGAAGACAACACCCACCCAGCCCCCAAGCCGTTGGAATTAACAAATTAAGGTTAAAATCCCCGACCTGATCGGAAATTAAACCTGGGACCCCCTGGGCCAAAGGCCAGCACGCTAACTATTTAACCATGAAGCTACACTTCTACAAGTTGAGTCTTTAACGGTTACTAGTGACACATCTTTCCTCTGTCACTATGCATCCAATCCATAGAATAATATTGGAAATGTAGAGTTATCCCAAGCACGAGCAAATGTCAAGAGGACAAGGGATTACAGGCATTACATTTGATCCTATAAACACCCGATTTTAAAAATCTGTTGATCTTATTGATAGATGAAGTATTATGTAGAATATCTGCATTTTTGTTGTTGGTTTTAAAAGCTATTTTTATGCTATGATTCTTAAAGATTAGTAACTTTGTAAATTTCCTTATTGAATGTGAAGGTGGAAAATGTAGGGGATTTGGGTATTTCTTTCTTAAGTGTGGTTTTTGGGCGATGTTTGTATTTATTAATTATTCCTTCTATAAAATGACTATTAAATCCGTTGAATTTTGCGTTGCCATGAATAATATTCAGTTCGTAATATTTCGTATGTGGGACAGACCGGGAGGAATTTCAGTATAAGATATTTTGAACATATCAACGCCATAAGATACAATAAATTCTCGGCAATCGGCCAGCATATGCATGATTACAATCATAATTTCACCAGTATTGAATAAGATATGGATATCCTCGAAATAGTAAATAAAGGCCCTTTACTTAACATATTGGAGAACTGTTTTATTCACTTAGATCAATACTTTAATTCTAATTAAATTCTTAATGATATCTCGGAGAAACCCAACATCTTATTTGACTTACTTATTACTGTTCTCAGAAACACTAATCTAATAAATCAGAATTCGATTTTAAGTTTAATTAAAGGTGCTTTTCCGAAGCAATTATCCTCGTTCTCATATCCTTCAGCCCCTCTCCCACATTTCATACTTCCCTCACTCACGTTCTTACACACCAGTTATACACTATCAGCCACGCAAGGTGAGTAGCCTTCATTTTGTTTTTCTATCCTCTCCCTTTCTTCTTTGCGCTAACTTTGGGTTTTTCTTATTGTTTATTAGGTCCAATTGATCCGCAGTGAACTGATACTTCACCACGCGCAGTGCTTGCATTCAGTTTCTCAGAACTCTACTGGAAGTTTATTCAATGACATGGTTTTATCTGTTTACAATAAGCGCATGAATTATTCTCCCTTCAAGCCATTTTACTATTAGAACTCTAATGAACAACTCAGTTCTAAAGTGTCAAATTTTACTCTAATGACATATATATGCCAACATTTTGAAATAGTGTACATTTCAACAGCGCCAAAACATAGATAGAATCTACAGAAAGACTCACTTTTAAACTATTAGTACTTAGAAATATATTATTTATAAAGCAAGCATTTATTTCATGTACTTTCATCACAATTATTGTGCTCATTTTATTGAGTGCTACGAGACTTTCAGAACTCGCATGAGAGATACACAGCACTTGGTTCCAGATGTAGCCATTTCACAACAGCATATTAATTTATATTTGTTTTATTATCTTTGTATTTCTTCAGCATTAACTTTTAAGCTGGCTTATATAATATTGTTTATTTTAACTAAAATGTATTGTTTTAGGATATTTTGACTAAATTGTGTAATTGAAAGCAACTGCATTGTACTCCTGTACTGACTTGCTAGGCCTAACGTACTAGAGGATTTTCTTTCAGGGTGGTCTCCCTTAGTCTTTGGCAGTCCCCCACCTCACTGCAAGGCAGCAGCTGATGAATTTGTGTGTTATTTCCCACACAAAGTTTTCATCTTATCCAACCTTCTAAGAGAACACTCCTCTGCTCGCAGCTATTGGTTTTTCCTTAGTTTGCCTGGTTTGGTATTGGCCGCCAGACAGTCGCAGGTAGTAGCGTCTACTGTCACAAATGGTAGCAGAATATATTCTGACCTGACATTGGAAGACGCTCGTTTTCAAACACCCTAAGCAGCTCGCTGGAAGGGCAAATCAATGATGATGATGTGTAATTGAATATTTATGGCTGATGATGACCCCGAGTAGGGTCGAAACTAGTACCGAACTTTATAATGTAATGTAATAACTGCATTGCAAAAAGCTTACTGTATTGAATAGGTGGAATTCTTTTTACCTGAATACATAACTGTATTTACTTGCGTAATTTTCCCTCTGTGATTTTTAGAATGAAAAGTTGGTGGGGAATCATATATTCCCCCTCCGTTTTGTCTAGAGTTTCCATGAGTTGCGAATCATGGACTTATCTTGTCTTCGTGATTCATGCCGATGTACGGAAATCGGGAACTAGTTTGGAAATTCCAGTTCGTTTCCCATGCTAGGAGAGGAGGAAGCGCCATAACTCGCTTGTTATCAGCCGTGACTCGCACGCGTACAGTAAACGCTTTCACCAGTGTTCTTATGTGTGAATTGTGCAAAGTGTTTGTTTGTGACATGATGGAAAAGAAAAACAGTAGTTACGATACACAATTTAAATTGTCTGTAATCGAATTTGGCGAAAATAATGTTACTAGCGGAAGCAGAAAGAAGAATTACAATGTACCAAGAAAACAACTTTATAATTTTGTGGATCAAAAACAGTCATTTATTTCAGGTATCTGCCTCCTATTTTCAGTGAATTTTCGCGTGACATTAAAAGGCAACGGTTTTCATAGAATTATCGCTAGCGAACGTATTATTGCCTTCGATTTTGTATTAAAATTTAATGTGTTGTATATATTTTTGAATATTATGTATTATTTTAGGCCTAATACATTTTGTAACTCAAGTAAGGTAATTAAGTTTATGTTTGATTTTTTCATTTCCATTTTTAATTTAGATTTGCATATTTTCTGTCCCTGTTTTTGTGGTGGAGAAAAAGTAAAAGAAGGGGGAAAATTAGGGAGAAAATATGGTATTTTAGTCACCTGGTTATCATGACCATGACAGGTCAGCATGAGAATAGGTTACAAGGACAATCTTCACATCAGCCCCCAGCTTCATCAGGAGGAAGGGGGTGTTGATGTGGGAAGTGTAGGATAAGAAGAAAGCTGGGAAAACACAAGAAAAGGGAAGGGCAAGAAGATGGTGATAAAAGACGAGCGGCAGAGGACAAACAAAAAACAGGAAAGAAACCCAGTGGGTCAATAAAAGTACTGGAGTGGAACAATGAGGTGGCAAAGTTATATACAGAGACGTAGGATAAACACAATGACAGCAGAGTGGACAGAGGAGGACAAGCTCTTCCTGAACTTAAACATACAAAATTCCATGAAATTCCTTTTAAGCTATTTCCTGTGGTCTTGTGACAAACAAATAAAAATTGAACGGAAGTATGACACAAAATTAGAAGTTAGTTTACTGTATATAAAAGTCAACTACCTCTGTAATTGACGGGCAGAATGTCACGAGTGCATTTCTGTTTTACTAACAATTGCTTTGTCCTCTTTCTAGGCGCGAGGAGCATTCAGAAATCAGAAGATATTTCCCCGAAGCAAAATTTGCTTACATCAAAGGTGCTGGACACTGGGTACATTCAGAGAAACCAAACGAGTTCATAGACCTGGCCACTCAGTTTATATTAGAATCAAAGGGGTAGTTTAAAATTTCTTGTTAGCCAAATTGTATAGTGTTATAAACAAATAGTGTGGATGAACTTGGGTAACTTTCATGTCTATGTTGTTTGTAAGTTTTATTGTGTCTTGTGTACTGCTGCGGGTAGAGTTCATTAGAGAAAGTTATCAGGTTTTTAGAAATTGTTTTTACATGTAACTTGACAACAATGAACTGTGTGTTAATAATTGTTACTAATAAACTATGACTGTTATTGTTTTCTGGAGATGGGCGCATGGTTATTTTCTTCCTTTCTATAAATGTATATTCAATTCTCAGACTTTTAGAGATCATTCCATGTTAAGAAACCAGTATTGCTCTTATGGACCTACAAAGAGCGAACACATTCCCTCTCAGACACCTAAATTCCTTGCGATTGAGGAATAACATAATGTGCTTTATACTGTATTATGAAGTAAAGAAAAAACAATGAAGCACTTTTTGCTTGTGCGTTATAAAAATAACTACTGTTTCATAGATACATTGACAGGGAGGAAGCACAATGGCAGGAACAGCCATCTTTCCTTCTTTGTGGCTCTGGTTCATGTAATCCGTTAATCCTGACATCTCATTACTGTTGTAGAGAAGTCGTCCGTTTTTCAGTCTTTATATCAACGCGTCGAATGAGTGTCATGTAATCAATTAGCCTAGGTGTGCGATTTCTTTCTTTAACATTAATAAAGTGATTTGTTTACTGTCTGGAAGAAACAAAACTAAACTGTGCTTAATTTTTCTTCCCCCCTTTTATCTTGTCCTTAAAAATTGAGTTTGACAGATGTGAGCTGTTGAGCAGAGCAATACTTTTCGTTACATGGAATGATCTCTAGAGGCGATAGAAGTTGGGGACTGATAATAATTGAGGTTTTGTCGTCATTCAGTATGGAACTATTACATTTCAATTTAAGCCCGCCTGGAACCCACGATCGTTAAGGCGTCAAGTGTTGACCCTCTAACTCACTCATTAGCCGGTTCCACTCCCACTGGTGAAAAAAAGAAAAAAAAAAAATTATCATAAAAACATTGACTGACAGGGTACGAGAGATGGTGCTGTACGACTCCAAACCTGTCTGCAGTGCTCGCATGGAGTGAGGGTGAAGATTCGTCCGTCAGATAGAGATGTTAAGCCCTGAGCAAATCCCTTCGTGTTGTTCAAGAGAAGTAGCTTACACATTAACACAGAGTTTCACCCTCTCATTCATTCACCACACTGAAAAAACAAACACATACTCAAGTAACGACCTTAGTCTCCAAGACTCTCTCCTCCTCAAAGAAAACGGCCCATCACGAGAGCCAATTCTTCGTATCCAAGTCTGTGGGCATTTGTAATTGTAATCTTTTACGAAAACTGTTCACTTCCTGCTGCAACACAAGCTCGTTCTCTTGACTTCACCCCACTTGACTTTTTTTTGTGCGAAGCCACTTAATGAGACTCCCAATTGAATCAGGGAAAGAGCTCCTTGCTCGAGTGGCTGCAGCAGGTTACTATCTACAACGCCACACTTTTGAACAGACTTTATAAAGGACTGCAATTAAATTGAAATGTAATAATTTCCAAATACTTGTTTTTGTTTCAACTATCATCCCTAGAAGACTAGTTTTGTGACAGCTTACTTTGTGTACAGTTGCAGAAAAGGTATCTTTATTATCTATCCAGCGGTAGTGCCATCTGGAGGAAACAAGTTGCAGCAGACGAGAGAACTAGTAATAAGTCAGTGAAACATGTGAATATCATTGCCAGATAACTTGGAAGTTTGTGAAAAACTTTATACAGTACTGTAATCACAAATATCTCCATTATTATTCCTTGTAGAGTGAAGACACAAGAATTAGTTTTTACACAACTAGTTTAGGTGTGCATTTAACTTGGAACTGATCTTCAAGAAATTCAGTTGCAAGAAACAAAAAAACTAACTAAAACTAATCCGAGATAAGAACCAAGTAAAAGGCAAAGATCAGATATAAGTAACATTTTATTTCTATAGATTTCTACATACATACATACATACATACATACATACCCCACGTCATTCCATCTTAAGTGATGGGTCGGCGAACGAGGCTTCTCCACCAGTTGCGGTCTCTGAACTTCTCTCCTTCTTCTTCGATGCTTTCCAAAGTATGTCCTCTCGGTTGAATGTCAATCTTCACCATGTCCTTGTACCTGAGTCTTGGTCTTTTGTCTTCAAGTTTTAGATCGTACATTTTTTTGGTAAACTTTTATCACCCATGTGTCGCATATGTCCACACCATAATCAGTCGCTGCACTGTTATTTTGTCCTGCAGTCTTACAACTTGAGCCTTCTTGCGGATTTCCTCATTATGGACTCTGTCCCTCCAGGTTTTACCGATCATGCTATGGACAAATTTCATTTCTGCTGCCTGGATTCTACTAACATCTTTATTTCTCATGGTCCATGTTTCGCAACTATAGGTCAGGATTGGTGCGTAATAGGTTTCATATATGACTCTCTTACATTTTGTTGGTATTTTCTTGATCCATATTATGTCTTTAACTATTTTGTAAAAGTTGCTACCTGCCTGAATTCTGTGGGAAATTTCCTTGTCTATAGAACCAGTATCAGAGATAACACTTCCAAGATATTTGAATTGATGGTTCATCTGTAGCTGTTTCCCCTCCATTTCAATGTGTCCCATTGGTTGTCCGTATCTCTACATGACCATAACCTCACTTTTCTCTTGGCTGAAGATGAGTCCATATTCTTTACGCAGCTTCTGTCCAGGAGTTTATTTGTCCTTGAAGATCTTCTTCAGAGTCTTCCCACAAGCATATATCATCCACGAACAAGATAACTTTCATTTTCTTACCTCCAATGGTTTGGTGAACTTTTCCCTGAATCTCGTTCATCCCAGTGATGAAAAGAAGAGGAGACAAATATCACCCTGTCTTAACCCAGATTTTATATCAAAGGTTTCAGTCATTCCTACAGGTGTTTTGACTTTACTTCGGGTATCTTCATAAAAATTCTTGATCCTGTGTATCATGTCATCCTGTATTCCAATTTTCTTCAGTGTTTCGCACACCTTCGATAGATTTCTATAGATTTTTTTTTTCTTCAATACTGATGCCCATTACTGCAAGAGGCTCGTAAACACCCGCACCCGGCTTGCTGGGGCGGAAAATTGATGATGATGACTGACTGACGCCCGTTCTGCAGTCATCATCAATTTCCCTTTCCAGCTCCTGCCAGATGGGGACATTAATGGCAGCTTTCCATCTTACACAACAAGTTAGTGAACTTCGTAGGGAGACCGAATTTATGCCTAGGTTAAGCGGGAAAATTAGGCAACAATCAGTGTATCTAATTTGCAATACCTTATTTTCTAATAAAATAATAGAAAATACAGGTAAAAAAAGGAATAAGGCATTGCCTGGAAGTACAGATATATATATATATATATACATACATAATTCACGTTAGACGTTAAAATAATACAATAAAATACGCAACACAAACTAAAATAAAGTCAATGGGATAAAAGCGCAGTTAACACAAATACACGAGAACAAAGCACATCATTACACTGGATTAAAAAGACCACTATCCCTCATAAAATGGACGACGAGGTCTGCTGACTGCTCGTCATCTCGCAGTATAAGGGAGATTATACTCGGGAGGTTAAGCCTACGGTGCAGATCGACCAGGTCCACACACTCCGTAAGGATGTGTACCACGGTAAGATGATCGCCGCAAGTACACACCAGAGGGGGTTTTCCTTTCAATAGATGGGAATGCGTCAGGATACCGTGGCCGATCCGAAGACGACATAATACCGCTGCTTCCCTCCGAGAAGCCTGAAGGGAAGTCCTCCATACTTTCATTGTTCCTTTTATCGCTCTCAGCTTATTTGGAAGAGGAGTGGCCTGCCACTCCATCTCCCAATGGGACATAACCAGATGTCTCAGCTGAGTGCGAATATCACTTGCTGGAAACTTGTAAGGCAACGGGGGCAGTGTAACTGCCTCCTTGGCAGCCTTACCTGCTAATTCATTTCCCTCTACACCCATGTGGCTTGGGAGCTACAGAAACATGATTCTGGTGCCGACATCCGAACACCCAGCCAGCAGGTCCTGGACTCACTGCACCAGAGGGTGCCGAGGGAAACAGGTATCAATAGATTGTAGCGAGCTCAAGGAGTCAGTACACAAAAGAGTATGTCGGTGTTCATTGGACAGTGCGTTACGCAGAGCTTCACAGATAGCATAGAGCTCTGCCGTATACACACTACAGGTTTCTTGGAGAGCAAAAAGAAACCTATCATTGTCTACAATGAACGCACAACCTTCCTTTCTATTCTTGAACCATCTGTGTAAACAGTGACTGAACCTGGACACTGGCCAACAACGGACAGGAAGAGCCTCCGATAAATCGAAGGGTCCGTGTTTTCCTTCCGGCCAGTGTGCAGATGCAGAATTATTTCAGGTCATCCTACTACCCATGGAGGTACCCCACTTGGTTGTCTGACAAGGCAAGGAACCGAAGGTACGTGAAACAATCTGTGACTGCTATCCGAGCGTATTCCGGCCGCATTGCTCGAGGACAAGCGGCGTACAACCAATGGTTTCCATTGCTGAATACGCAGTGGCCTCTACGGTATACACTAGCCAGCGTCTTGGTGGGTGTGCTAGGTACCAACTGATGAGCCCAACCTAGCACACGGGGGCGAAACGCTGGCAGCCAGGAATGAGTTAGCTGGAAAATTTATAATGTCCGATAATGAACCATTTATATTGGTAATGAAGTGGCATCTGTCGCAAATTAGCAGCATATGCCAGAAGGAGCTGCTGGCGCCTCAGGTGTAAAGGTGGCACACCAGATTCAGCGAGCAGGCTAGCTATGGGGCTTGTTCAGAAAGCTCCTGTCACCAACCTAACCCTGCTGTGGTGGATGCTATTCAGTTTTTCAAGGACACTTGGTCTTGCTGAGCCATATGCTGCACTGCCGTAGCCTAACCTGGATAAAATATGTACCCGATAGAATTGTAAGAGCACCGTGCAATCCACTCCCCAATTAGTACTGCTAAGAAACTTCAAGAGATTAAGCCTCTTGGTGCATTGCACTTTTAGCTGCCGCACTGTGGCTCCCATGATAATTTACTATCAAAAAGGAGCCCAAGAAATCGGTAAGTGTCAACTACGGGAAGAGCGACATTTCCTACATAAAGTTCAGGATGAGCGTGAAGAGTACGTTGACGAAAAAGTGGACAACAGGGGTCTTTGCGAAAACGGAAAGCCATGTTCTAAGGTCCACTGCTCCACTCTCCTAATAGCTTGCTGTAATTTTCGCTCTGCGACTGCCATATTACGCGAGCTATAGTGCAGAGCAAAATCATCCACATATAGCAACAGTATTACTGCTGAACCAGCAGCAGCGACAATACCGTTTATTATTACAAGTTATAAATCGTATGTTATGGTCCTTATTGAAATGTAGTTGTACTCAAATAATAATACTAGATTATAAATTCCACCTGTTCAATACATAAGAAATACTAGATTATAAATTCCACCTGTTCAATACATAAGAACAGGTGAAATTTATAATCTAGTATTATTATTTGACTATAAATACTGTTTATGGCAATCACAAACAGAGTGACACTAAGAACCGATCCCTGTGGGACTCCATTTTCTTGAACGTGGTATTGCAAAATTGTCCTCCCTACTCGGACACGGAGTAGACGGAGGGACAAAACATTCGCAACAAATATCGTTGATGGTTATGAATTTCATGTTTTTGGTCCGTATTGAACAATATATAAGTAATAATAATAATAACTTAAATGTTTCCACCTTTTCAATACAATATATTCACAAGATTACAAAATTATACGGTACTAGTTTCGACCCATCTAGGGGTCATCATCAGCCGTATTGGAGCAAAGATCATTTGTGGCGAAATCCTAAGACAATATTATTATTAACTATTACCATAACATCTCATTTCACTTGTTATTCTTTAAAATAATATTGTCTTAGGATTTCGCCACAAATGATCTTTGCTCCAATACGGCTGATGATGACCCCTAGATGGGTCGAAACTAGTACCGTGTAATTTTGTAATCTTGTGAATATATTGTATTGAAAAGGTGGAAACATTTAAGTTATTATTATTATTACTTACAACAAATATCGGCAAGTGACCTTGGAATCTCCACTGATGCAGGACCGCACGATGACCTGGTCTGAAGTTTGTCTCCTGAATAAGACTATACTCACGCGTACTCACTAATGAGCTGATGTAGCTCAGCAAGATGCTTGTCATAACCGTTACAATTCCACTGAAACAGTGCCATAGTGTGGACTACAAAACGAGTGTTAAGTTATGGGCGACAAGATGCTCGTGAACCTAAACACTATAAACATCTACATCTGTAGATGTAGATGACAGCGCGATGTCCATCCCGTCATCGACAGACGGCGGGGATGACGCCCAGTACTTCGACGCTTCACCTACGAGGGAGCGTGCAGGTTTTGGAGCAGGAGTAGCTGCTGGCGCAGACTCATACCCTCCAGATGGAGGGCATGATTTCTCTTTCGCAGGGGAAGTGCAGGAGCGTCTTATAAGGGCGTTCTTCTTTGCCGCCTTTTTTTCTAGTTTAGCCAAGGTGGCATATGATTTCCCAGCCCTGGTCAACGATGCCGCCTCTGCCGGCTGGGGCACGGCTTTCACCGACCCCTTAGGAGGAGGAGGAGGGGGGTTAGACTTAGCCTTCCCACCTTGCTGTGCCGGCTTAGAACTGCCAGCTGGCACAGACTTCTGGTTGGTCGAAGGTGGAGTGGTCCTCCCCTTCGAGCTTTTACTCTTTGCGATGTTGCTCTGAGGAGCATCTGTCGCCTTGGGCGCAGCGATCATCACGGGTAACAATGTTGTGAAAGGCGAACCTGGGAGACTCTGAGCTATCGTGCTGTAGTCAAGTGTACGGGCAGGAGTATTCGTGGAATTAAACTTATGGCGCTCTTCCTGGTAGGAAAGACCATCCATGATCTTGATCTCCTGGATCTTCTTCTCACTCAGATATGTCGGACAGTTCCGACGATCCCGAGGAGAATGAAGACCAGAGCAGTTAGTGCACTTGTACGGAGTTGTGCACTCCTCTGCGCCGTGAGCTACTCTTCCACATGTACCACACACAGACTGATTCGAACAACGAGATACCATATGTCCAAATCTCTGGCAATGATAGCACCACATAGGAGGCGGGATGTACGGCCTCACATCGCAACGATAAGTTGTTAGCTTGACTTTCTCTGGTAACACTGACAACTTGAAAGAGACAATGAAGGCACCAGTGGCAACGTCTTCACCGTAGACCTTGCGCGTAACGCGCAGGACGTGTGTCACATTTTGGTTCTTCATGTCTTCCATCAACTCGTCGTCAGTGTTCAAAATAAGGTTGCGGTGAAAGATGACTCTGTGAACAAGATACAAGGATTTTTGCTCCTCCACTTTGACGGGGATTTTGCCAAAGTGGTTGCACTTGAGCAATTGATCAGCTTGCAGTGCTGTACGAGTCTTCAAAAGCAAACTACCGTTGTGCATTTCCTTGAGATCCTCAAGTTCGCCGTAGACGCTTCGATGTGTCTGCTAAAAAGGATCGATTTTACCAGCTTAAAATCATGCCCATTGGTTCTAGTAGCAACCAGAAACCTAGTGAACCTGGATCCCACTCCTTCATGCTGCGCATGTTCCCAGGGAGTTGAACCTCTCAGGGAAGCAAAAGTTAGACTTTGGTGGGGGATCACCTTGGGATGTTGGGATGGGCGACTTCGTTTTGAAGCCATGCCCGAAGTCATCCTCCCCGAATCCCACCCGCTCCGATGAGGGCTGTCTGTAGCCGAACCAAGCTGCCAAGGCAATACCCACCTAGTCATAGTCGATACTGCCCGGGGTCTGATGTTGACGATGCCTAATACGGGATGACTGAGGCAATGAGCACTAGGACTCCCTTCCTCCAGTCACCCGCAATAGCATGTACCCCATAGCGTGTACAGAGCACTAAATATAGAGAAAAAAAGAATAAATAATAATAATATGTCCATCTGGCATTCGGCTGTGCAGGGACCTGTGTTGTCAGGCGGATACTACTGCCAGGGTAGATGGCGCTCCCAACCGCAAGATTCCTGGGTGGTCAAATGCGGGCTTTTGGGCGTAACCGCACATGTAAGAGGCCCAACTCCAAGCAGCACGCACATCACAAATTTTTGAAATAGTCTACAATTAACCCTTAAGAAAACAAAAAATAAACAAGGGATCATGGCCAAAGGAGCCTTTTAGTCGCCTTCTACAACAGGCAGGGATTACCTGTGAATGTATTCAGCCCCTCCCATCCACAACACATTATACCAAACCGCAATCCATAAGGGGTGAAGTACAGGGCCCTGGGAACTCTGAAGAGCAGTGGCAAAAGGGGCTCTGGTTAAGATGCAGCAGGTCGTTATGTACGTTAGCTACTGAAATGGAAAAAAAAAAAAAGCAATGTACTATAAAGTCTTATAGCACTATTGTATACGAGTTGATTATATGTGTAAGTACAGAAGAAGAGTTTTCTAAATAATATAAATTATTAAGGATGAGCTGTGTGTTTAAAATGTTAATATAAATTGTATAATACTGTATTTTAGGAAAAATGTCTTTTCTTTTTCACTTAAAATGTAGCTGTTGAGAATAATGTATTTTTGGGTAGAGAGCTCATTTTCAAATAAAGTGTTTTGATTTCCTCGCGTGTTCCTCCATGTCCAGTTCACTTAATGTTTCTGTTTTCTTGTTTGGTCAACAACTACCACCGACACCTGTCTTCGTCCTTTACTCGGTCATCTGCTGGCAGCCCTATCCCATCGTCGCCACACGACCTATCTATTTTGGTGCGACGTAAAGCAAATTATAATTGGACACTGCCGCAGCATCACAACCTCTGTTCTATCGTGATCTGTGGGTCCCAAACTCGCAGAGGTAGTCAGATTTTTTAAGTCCATGTTGAACGATGTGGGCACGCGAGACCCCAAACTCGGCCACAGACGCCCACGAGAGATTCGGTTTACTCTGCCGCCTAGAGCAAGCGGCCAAATGCTGTCAAATTACAATGCTTGCACACGGTATGATTACCAACCTGGTAAAAACGAAGCAAATTATATCACCAGAAACACATGCAGCACTCGCACAGCCAGAGGTGACTTAGGCAAGTGAAACTATTTCCAAAAGAACTGAAACTGATAAATTACTGTACTTAAGATAGAAAGAAGAATACTTAGAACATGTATAAATAAACAATATGAAGAATATCTTATGGAAATCAAACCAGTATTGAGCACATCTTATTAGAACACCAGAAACTAGAATTAGTAGGGAAAATAATACTTGTAGAAAAATTATGGAATGACAACACCATTATTAAATGGATCACAGAAATTAAGAATATATTAATAATAAAGTAGAAATGTGCACAAATTATGCAAAAGTTAGTGATTTGAATATGGTTTTGTGCAGTAGTCTGTGATTGATTTCAAACGCTTTTCACATCTTACTATATGATGGTAACTCTAAATTCCCATAGAGGGAATTAGATATTTTTCCACCAATAGAGCATATCAAAAATCAGATGTATGGCTTTTCAGGCGTTTGCTCTATTAACCAGCATTTCGTCTTAGGTCTGACGCTAGACTTGTCAGAGTGGGATGTGTCAGACCCTACCCACTTATGCTGGGGTGTATGCATACTGCATACGGGAGATAAAACTCCAGTTATCAGACTGTGCCACATAAGAGGCTTCTGATAAGTTCACCTGCATACACCCCAGCATAAGTGGGTAGGGTCTGACGAGTCTAGTGTAAGACCTAAGACGAAATGCTGGTTAATAGAGCAAACGCCTGAAAAGCCATACATCTAATTTTTTATCTGATTCTTACTATATGATATCGGCCACACAAATCACATGCACAATCTTGTCCTGGGTCGTGAAAGAATTTCGATTTGCATACTTTATGATGGTAGCCGTGTATCGCCGTAAAGTGGTGGAGTTCTTGATGTGTACCTCTCCGTGATCCGTTCAGCATTGCCTCACTTGTATAGAATTCGGCCCAGATTTCCTTTCTTTTATTCTCCCTGTCTTCCATCAACTTCCTCCATCCGTGTGTAGAGGGCAGGTTGAAATTCATTCGCAGGCGTGTTTCTCCCGCAGGCTCGTGAACTAGTCTCGACTTTGTATATTTATATACCCCGAGGGCAACCTTCACGTTTTCCAGGCAGATGAGGTCCTTAGTTCTTAGACTCTCCCAGGTGAACCATATCCCATTAGTAAGGATATGGATTAAAGGGCCATGGCAGATCTTGTGATCGTTCTGCTGCTGCTCTTTGTGCCGTGTGAATCCTAAACGAGTGCGCTGTTGTCTGCAATGTTTACGGTTTGTTGTAGTCCTTCCTTGAAGTATACTTTTTCTTCTGAGGAGAGACGACCATGTGTTCGGTCTGAAGTCCATTCTCATCTGCCCATCTTCCTATTCCTTTTAGCAGCTCCTGTAAGTCATGTGAACCTACTACCATGTCATCTGCATATACATATATCTTGAGGTCCTTTGTTTGTTTCCTAATTGCCTACACGGCATCATGCGTTGCCACGTTGAACAGTAAAGGGCTAAGAGGGTCTCTTTGTGATGTTGAAACATTATCTGTGATTTGACAAAGTTGTTCCTTAACATGTTGTGAGTCAGGACAACGAGCTCTTTGTTCCTCTCTACCATCTGATCTAATTTGGAAGAGATGATCATCTTGTTTAGCCCATCAAATGCTTTGGTGAAGTCTATGAATAATGCATGCAATTTACAATGTCCTCTACGTCGTCAATAAGGTTTTTGATAGCTTGGATTGTACTTCTTCCTTTCCTGAAGCCAAATTGCTCCTCTGGAAATTTGTTGTCAATTTCTTCTTTTGTTATCAACTTCGTTAGTAATTTAAGGAGGCTATTCTCTAAGGCAATCCTTCGATAGGAGTTAGGATCGCATGGGTCACTTTTCCCCTTGTAGAGCATTCTTTTTGTTGATTTCTTCCATGCTACCAGATTCATCATGTCCGTCAGAGCTGGAAGCAGTACGTTAGTAGATGCTTTCAGCTGTTCATTGAAGATACCATCCGGTCCCGATGCCTTCTTGTTTTTCAGTCTTGATATGGTGTCTTGGATTTCTTGTGTTGTAAATAGGCTTATGTTGTTGCAGTCATGTCTTGTTGTCATCTCATAAGCTGCCGTGATTCTCCTCTGGTTTAGGATGTTGGCGAAGTGTTCCTCCCAGATGTGCATTTCAGTTTTCCCCATTGATTGTTCTTTCCGTGGATTTAGTGCTACTTTAGCTGCTTCTATCATTCTGTTTGCTTCTAGTTCCGTGAAATCATCTCGTGTCCATCTAAGTAGGTTTTTATGTGCTCTTCTGAAGGTGCTGGAAGCGTTTATGTCCTCTTGGCTATTGCTTTGTTTGGCCTTGTGAAGGGCTTGTAGGACTCGTTTCCTTTCTAGGTAGCATGTTCGGTTGAACCACCTTTGAGATCTTTGCTTGGCGATTGTAGTTGTTTCAGTTTTAATTAAGTCCTGGAGAGAAGAGCTGCAGATTCCAAGTCCTCTTCCTTCATCTTATTTTAGAATGCAGTAAAGCCCTCCGTATTTTTCCTCAGGATTTTTTCATCAATTTGTCTATGTAAGGGAGTTGTGTGGTTGTCTTCATGTTATTTGACTTTGTGTCCCTTTATACTAAAAATTGTTGCAACAGGGCAATGCTTTGTCATGGGCGTTTCTGATGCTGTGTAGCACACTTTGTGATCCGTTACTGCAGGGTCAGCACCTTTATGGAAGACGAGGTCTATCGTGCTGCTGCCATTGTGGGTGAAGTATGTCTTGTCAGGTTTATTGTTTATGAGATTGAAGCCTTATTTTGTCATCAGTTGGACCAGCTCTCTACTTCTGTGATTATGTATGTCTACCCTGCAGTTTAGGTCTCCGGCTATGATGATGTTACTTCCTGAAGTTGTTTTCGCTAGAGCAGTCAAAATGATTCCTATGATGTCCTCTATCGAAGTTACTGGATCAATGTAGGGTCCTATGAAAGTGACTTTTTTCTGAATTTAATATCATGGTGCCGTCCTTTTGATATATACAAGATGTCTTTCCTATTGATGGTTTATAGAAGCAAGAAATTCCTTTTACAGGTCCCTGTTTGGTGAAGACGTGTTTTGAGTAAAAACTGGAGATTGCTATGTTGCTAGTCATGAAAGTCTCCGTTAGTATGAGAATAATAATCTCCATCACTTGGGAGGTTAAGTGCAAGAATGACATTAATGAACTCAAGAACAAAATTAAGATTCTCCACGACTCACATGCGAGACTACAAACTGAAATTAATAAAAGGGAAAAGGTAGTGTTCTCAGGTGAAGAAAGTATGTTGGCATCTGAGGTTAGCAGGCAGTCCAAGAGTGCACAAACTCCCCAGTTTAAGTTTTCAGAAAGATAAATTAAAAAGCATAAATGAAGTTTCATTTGAAAAAAAAAAAAAAAAGTTGGTTTTACATTTATACAGCATTTTAATATAAATTTTGCATTTTTTCACAGTTTCATAACTCATTAAAAAGTGGTTTATAGGCTGTGAAAAATGAAAATACAAAGGTACAAGCCTTTAAGAGCGCCCTATTATCCATAATTGGTATCGATTTCCCCTCAGTTTCATTTTATGAAACACTTCCTCTCTTGCAGAGGCTGCTTTGAGACAAAGTATACTTTTATATTCATTTTTAGAAGAGAACTAGATATACTTGAGAAATTTAGATGGTAACCTAATTATAACAATGATTTCTTTAGAATTACGTATTAATGAACCCCTTAAAGTTCTGATGGCAATTTCCCCATATGTTGTAAGTGGCAGAGACATGCGTTTCCAAAAATTGGCGGCAAAAACGGGAATTGTTCCCCTCGCTCCAATCATCAGACCCACTATGTCTATTTCCTCTAGCTGGTATTTCTCCCTGTAGTAAGGAATTTTCGGTAGGTAAATATTCCTTTTCTCGAGGTTGACATATGAGGGCTGCGACTTACGGCTTTCAAAGCGCACAGTTGGGTCGATGACGTAACGTCACTTGTTATTTACCCCCAAAGGGGGAATTGTTATGGAAAAACAATATTTTATGGAACAAAGAAGAAAACCTATTTGTATGTAAAAATTGAGAGAAAATTTGTCAACACAGCTTGGTCTTATGTCTGTGCACAATATTTGACTGCTCTGCATATAAAAAGGTCACCTCCAGCTGGTACAATACTGGATAAACCACAAACCTGGTTAATGAGTGGCGTTATGTCATCACGGGTTATGTGTTTTCTAAATTTTAAAATTTATTTAGCATATGGACTTTAGTGCCATGCATCTCTGCTAGATGGCTTTACTGCTGCAATTATAAAAAATATTACCCCGTCTCTCACAGGTATGACAGCTAGTTAACTGTAATACCAACTTTGAGTGTGTAGCCAATCTGCTGTTTTTAGTTGAGTTTGCAGCCGCTAGTGGCAGGCATTACAATTGCAGACAAAACAGCTGAAACAAATAAGTTTCCGTTCGAGCAATGTAGGTGGATTTCGAAGTGTTTTTGCAAATGTGAGGAGATGATTGAGGTACAGATATGATGGAGGACAGAAGTGGATTCTGTGCATTGTAATGTGTAACAATTACTAGATTATGTGACAAGTTTGAGAGGGAACAAAGTGTGCGCACTGAGAAGAAGGAAGACAATGAAAACTTACTAAAGAAGGGTGGAGAGAATGTTGCTACGAGATGTGGAAGTCCTTACAGCAAAGTTTGCGGGAGTCAGATGTAAGTAAACCGAGTGTCCGTCACATTTCAAAGCAGTTAAACTTAATTCACGCTGTGAATCAGTATGATCCACGTAACCATGTCAAATTGTGAACATGTGTTACTGATCTGATGGTTTGGTCTGTCAGTCGCCACTGCTAACGAAAACCCCATATTGAGGTAGAGTGAGCAATCCTGTAGCCTGTGCCAACTGTTCACCAGATGAACGGGTGCTCCTGGATGAAACATTTGATGAGAGGTGGACAACTTATAAGAAAGTGTTTACCATTTAGATTTTTATCTGCAGTAAAGAACAGTGCCCATGGATACTGGGTGCCATGAGAGACAAGATTGCAAATCCATTCCTATGGAATCGTTATCTACTGTTTTTCGCTCTCTGTTACAGTATTACACATGATGTATTACTGCCGATGGCGATCATTTTGAACATTTGTGATGTACAGAAAGTTCATGTTTGTGTTCAAGTTATTTAAGTCACCAAAGGAAGAACTAGTTCCTGGAGGAGGTCCCTCAACCGCTTAAGAGAGGGCGTCCCTCGACACGTGACCAACCTGAAGAAATAGAGGATCCTTCCAGCAAACGTAGACAGCTCGTGTGAATGTTATCTGTCCCCTCCTGGACAATCTGTGCACATCACAAGATGCGTTTAGATGAAACAAGAAGGCCATCGCAGCTGCAGTTTGACCGGAATGAGCTGGGCATTTCGCCCAGCGGGTGACCAGTACTGTAAGAGGGCAGGCAGGCAGGCGATGAGCATTTGCTATGCAACAACAGTGACGTCACAAGCCAGGAAAGTTGGGCGAACTTCTCCCACTCACTCTCGATCACTGTGGCGATACGCGACTGAAATCCATGTCATTTTCAATTTGTGTTGTAATAAATAAGTTATTTGTGTTCGTAGCAATTTATGTATTTTGACCGGATACAATAAAGAGTTAGGCCTACAACCTCAAATATTTTTGTAATGTACGTAATGAATTACACTTTTCACTATTAACTTTTAAGAGGTGCTTTAGAAGCATTTCTAATATAATACGGAGTTAAGGCGGATAAGCTGTGGCTTGTGGCTGTTTGGGTTTAAATTATCTGATAACCTTACCAACAATACAATCATGCTTTCCGGGAATAACATCAGTTAGGTTATTCATATGAAGGCAAACTGTACATCTGTTTGGTAGATACATTTATATTATTGTTGTTCTTTAATCTTGGATAATAAATTTCGATGTCCCCACTCGTGATAAAACTCCCTCTTACCATTTAGAGGCTAGCTATTATCATCGGAAACCTGATAAATTTTAAATACTATTTTCAAATTCAGTGAACAGGGCAATTCGGACAACAAATGTTATTACCGTTAATAAAGTATTAAAGTATTAAACACTACATCACTGTGAAAATCAAGCAGTAAACTTGTTGAATTATGTAAATGTTACTTTTTGCTCAATAAATAACAGGAATTTTACTTTCTTTTTTTAAAAATGGAAGTTCTGTGATTCCAATCCAAGGAAGTTTAAATGGTAGCTTGTACGCTTAAACCCTGTATCTTTATAAATTGTAACACAAAAAATTATAACGTGTCAGTTTTCTTTGAGTGTATAAATATAAGAAAATAAAACTGACTTTATATCCAGCACAATATAAATCAAACTGGAATATCTGGAAAAGTTGTTTTTCTTGCATTTTTTTCCTTAAATACTGTACCCCATTCAGCATTTCACTGAGTAGCAGAGAGGAGCTTTGTAATGACAGTCGAAGGTCACTGTTCCTTTCCCTGCAAAGTTTGTTCACTTCATTGTTAATATGCTTGCCACATAAGCTGCCTGCATTTCCGTCACGCCAGCCCGGCTGAGCACCTCTGGTGTGAACATTAACTTTTAATTGCCAGTGAAATTGGCCACAAGAAGTGCTGTTGGCAGAGTAAAGAACTGACCTGTTGGACACATCTGAAGGAGAAAATAAGATATACTGTATTGCCATGCAAAATTTGGTCGTCGTGCTTCCCAGAATATAGGACACGTCCTTTAGATTAAAGATGTTAACCGCCAGCCGACAACAGTATTAAACTGATGGGCGGATTACTTCAAAGAAATATGCATTGAAGAGTAATGAAGCAGGAAAGACCATATGTGATGTCAGAGTTATACCAAGTGAAAGCCTGGACAGTGACCACAGAATTCTCCTCGCAACAATAAAGCACATTGAAATTTATAGACCTCAGAAATACAGGAAACCAAAAATCAAGACATGGGAGCTAAAGAAGGCAGAGAAACAAGTTGAATACACAAAAAAAGTGACCAATAAATTACCATCAGATGCATTACAAGAAGGCAACATCGAGTGGACTAGATTCAAAGAATTAATGGTTATGAATTTCATGTTTTTGGTCCGTATTGAACTGAGAATAATATATAAGTAATAATAATAACAACGTAAACGTTTCCACCTTTTCAATACTAAAATATATTCACAAAATTATAAATTACACGGTACTAGTTTCGACCCATCTAGGGGTCATCATCAGCCGTATTGGAGCAAAGATCACTTTTGGCGAAATCCTAAGAAAATGTTATTTTAAAGAATAACAAGTGAAATGAGATGTTATTATGGTAATAGTTAATAATACAAGGAATATACATACTAAGAGGTTTTTAACAAAGAATAAAGTGTAAATGGGGTGTTGTAAAAATTATAATCATGGAAATCAGTAAGTTCTTGTATTGAAATGAAATATGGCTTAGGAAGAGGGCTTAAGGTGGGGCTGAAGGGTGCGGGAGAAAGTGTAATTGTCTTGGAAAAGTACCTTTGATTAAATTTAGGATTGAGTTTAGGATCAAATGTACCACCTGTAAAAAAACCTACATCGGGCAAACCGGGAGAAACTTCATTATCAGATACCACGAGCACACTAACGCAATAAAATACAACAGGTTTTCAGCCATCGGCCAACACATGCAAGATTATAACCATAATTTCACCAATACTGAACAAGACATGGACATCTTCGTATTAGCAAACAAGGGCCCTTTACTCAACATAATGGAAAATTACTACATACACCTAGACCAATACTTTAATGCCAGTCACAATCTCAATGAAATCTCTGAGAAACCCAACATACTCTTCGATCTATTTATCACTTTCCTCAGAAACAATAATGCAGCCAACCTAAACTCAATCCTAAATTTAATCAAAGGTACTTTTCCAAGACAATTACACTTTCTCCCGCACCCTTCAGCCCCACCTTAAGCCCTCTTCCTAAGCCATATTTCATTTCAATACAAGAACTTACTGATTTCCATGATTATAATTTTTACAACACCCCATTTACACTTTATTCTTTGTTAAAAACCTCTTAGTATGTATATTCCTTGTATTATTAACTATTACCATAATAACATCTCATTTCACTTGTCATTCTTTAAAATAACATTTTCTTAGGATTTCGCCAAAAGTGATCTTTGCTCCAATACGGCTGATGATGACCCCTAGATGGGTCGAAACTAGTACCGTGTAATTTATAATTTTGTGAATATATTTTAGTATTGAAAAGGTGGAAATGTTTACGTTGTTATTATTATTACTTATATATTAGATTCAAAGAAAGCATTGTCGGAGCTGCAGTAGAAGTTTGTGTTAAAACTAATAGCAAAATGAAGGCAAAAGAAACTCCTTGGTGGAACGATTGGGTGAAGACTGCTGTGAAAGCGAAAAATGAAACCAGGAAAGCCAGAGACAAAGAAATGCAAAAAGGAAGTCAAAGGAATGAATCTAGAGTAAACGAACTGCAGCAGAAATACAGAGATCAGAAGCTACGAGTAAAGAAAATTCTGGCCGAAGAATAACAGAAAGCTTGGACTGATTTCACAGATAAACTAGTGCAAGACAGCAAAGCTAATGCTAAACTACTTTACCGAACAATACGAAATATAAGAAGAGACAATGAATACATAACTGCAATAAAGGAACCACATGGTAACATAGTTAGGGAAGAGACAGAAATAAGGAAGATCATGAAATCCTATTTTGATAATTTATACAACAGTACTGGGAAAGACTCTAATGATGTAACCAAGCAGGTCAGTTTAAGCTGCAATGATGAGCCTGACCAAGAGAGCCCGCAAACATGGAAGGAAGTAGAGACGGCCCTTAATAGTATGCCCGAAGAAAGATCAACAGGATTTGATGAAGTCAGTGCAGATATGATCAAAGCAACTGGTGCAATAGGAATACAGTGGCTTCATAGAGTAATTAATGCAATATGGAAGGATAGGAAAGTCCCAGAGAGCCTCCGTGGCTCAGACGGCAGCGCGTCGGCCTCTCACCACTGGATACCGTGTTTCAAATCCCGGTCACTCCATGTGAGATTTGTGCTGGACAAAGCAGAGGCGGGACAGGTTTTTCTCCGGGTACTCCGGTTTTCCCTGTCATCTTTCATTCCAGCAACACTCTCCATTCTCATTTCATAGCATCTATCACTCATTAATAAATCACTTTGGGAGTGGCGACCCCATCGTACTAATAGCCTATATCTGCTTCATTCATTCAATCCCTGACCTGGTCAATGACTGGAAAACAGGTTGTAGGTTTTCATTTCCATTTCATTTTCAGAAAAGTCCCAGATGATTGGAAAAAGGGAATAATAATATCTCTCTTCAAAAAAGGAAGCCAGAAGAAATGTAGCAATTATAGAGGGATCACTTTATTGTCTCATGGTTTGAAAATATTTGAGAAAATACTTGAAAAAAGGCTAAGGAAAATAATAGAACCACAACTACAGGAAGAACAATATGGATTCAGAGAATACCGATCAACTACCGATCTCATATTTGCACTTAGAATACTGTTAGAAAAGCATTGGGAGAAGGGCAAAGACTTAACACTATTGTTTTTGGATCTCGAAAAAGCATTTGATAGTGTTCCAAGAAATACTATATGGGAATGTTTAAGAAAGAAAAATGTACCCAAAGGGCTTATCCAGAAAGTTAAAATGCTTTACGAAGACTGCTGCAGTTGCGTACCGATAGGAAACGGTAATTCTGTTTGGTTCCAAACCACTAAAGGAGTGCAACAAGGCAGTACCTTTTCACCCTTACTTTTTATCACTATCATGGATGAAGTCATGAAAGAAATTAAGCAGAAGAACAATATATATATATATATATCTCACCGAGCTCGATAGCTACAGTCGCTTAAGTGCGGCCAGTATCCAGTAATCGGGAGATAGTGGGTTCGTGTCCCACTGTCGGCAGCCTTGAAGATGGTTTTCCGTGGTTTCCCATTTTCACACTAGGCAAATGCTGGGGCTGCACCATAATTAAGGCCATGGCCGTTTCCTTCCAACTCCTAGGCCTTTCCTATCCCATCGTCGCCATAAGACCTATCTGTGTCAGTGCGACGTAAAGCAAATAGCAAAAAAAAGTAAAAAATAAATAAAAGAACAATATAGACATCAATGCATTTGCATTTGATGTAGTAATTTGCAGAAATACAGAGAAGGAAGTCCAAGAGAGGCTGAACACCTGGAATGAACATTTGAAAGCACACGGATTAACAATAA
Source organism: Anabrus simplex (assembly GCF_040414725.1). Taxonomy (NCBI): domain Eukaryota; kingdom Metazoa; phylum Arthropoda; class Insecta; order Orthoptera; family Tettigoniidae; genus Anabrus; species Anabrus simplex. Next base: position 219,600,386 of record NC_090279.1, on the reverse strand, counting down.
ATAAATCGAAAACTGTTACTATGTCTGTCAACACGCAGAAGAAGAAAGGAAAAATAATGCTGGAAGGTACACAGCTGGAAACATTAGACCAATATAAATATCTTGGGTGCATCATTTCAAGTGATAACAGAATACAGCACGAGATTAACAACCGCATTCAAAAATCAGCTCAGTTTTACCATCAAGTTCGGAACCTCCTCTGGAACGAAGAAGTTCCCTTAAGATCAAAGCAGATTCTATTCCAATCATACTTCACCCCCATAATAACATATGGCCTAGAAACCTGCACAACAACCCAGAGATGGCTGGACCAAGTGAAAGAGGACATAGGAACAAGAGGAGCCAGCTGGGATGTCGTCTTGAGAGAAGAGTGGTACATGGACAGACAGAAGTGGAGAGTGCTCGTAAACCACACCCGGGCAACTGATGATGATGATCCTGGCCCACCCATAGCAAGCACTGACCCTATTGCTTGATCTGTCGCTCCAGACGACCCCCCATTTAAAATGTGGAAAATGATTACATGAGTAGGAGCTGCATTCTTCAATTGTATCGTTACTAAAGGCTCCTTACATACAGCCTGGCAGACCAGCATTACCATCCCCATTTGGAAGGGTAAAGGTTACAACTATCGCCCAATCCACCTGCTCTGCATCCAGGACTGTCGCTTATGCAGCATTGTAAAAGTTTCCCAAAACTAGTGGGAATTGATAACAGGCCCAGCAAAACTGATGCCGCTTGCCTGCTGTGAAAAATTCAGAGAAAGAAACCAGCCTCTACACCTAGCATGAGCTCATCCGCAAAGCCCTTCATAAACATGGGTCCCGCAAGCCTATGCGAGATGTATTCAGATCCTTTACCGTAATGTATGCTGTCCGGTTGGAACTTCACCCCCTTTCCTACCAATGTTGGAGTCCACCCCCTTCCATTTGACAACTCATCCTTGGACAATCTTGTATGCTGATGATATGCTTCTTTTAATGTTAAAAACTTCATCTTTGGTCCATATTGAATAGAGATTAACAAACAGTAAAGTAGAATGCAATAAATCCACCTTTTCAATACAAAATATGCTGCTAATTTAAAATTACAACATTATTTTATTTGATACTGGTTTCAACGTCTCAGAAGTCATCATCCGCCAAAATTTGGCAGGTAAACAAAGATATGCACAATGTTAAAATCTATAGATCCTAATGGTTAAAATATCAATGGTTGGATAAAATACAATGCGTGTGAGAGAAAGTCATTCTCAAGATATTTTCACAAATTGAGAACTTGTTAGTCATTTGTAAAACAGAAGGTGAAAACCTTTACAAATATTTGAATAATTCTTAGTCACTTTGTGGAACTTAAAGTCTTAAATGTGGCGTTATTAGGCACAGGATAAATTCTTTAAAATGTTGACATATGATTGCTGTTCCTCCGTAGAGCGTTGACATTAAGATGGAAATACGTAGCCTCAGTGATAACTCGTCTCTCTAGACTCTGTAATATACAGCAGGCTGATCGAGATCCCGCATTGGATTGGGAACCTTTTATCATTTGACAACTTTAATATCCATACTTGTAACAAGATCCACTTGCTCAATCCCATTACGACTTAGCGCTTCGTCTCATGAAGACTGGTGTCACGAGTTACCACTAAGGCTACGTATTTTCATCTTAATAATAATAATAATATTTAATGCAGCCAATGGCCATATAATAATACAATTATAGCCACAGTGGCCAATGTATAGTTCTATAGTTTATATAGCACTTAACTATTACAGAATTTTGTCAGCGAGATTTGTCTGCTTTTGCATTTTATCACATGGTATCTATCACATTGGTCGCCCCAGTTCACTTGGGTCATGGTAGGTATCTCTCTTGCAGATTTTGTAGTGGAAACCATGGACCGCAAAGCAAGTCATGGTGTGCCTCAGTTCATAGTTAGCCGTTATCCATTCCCTGTTGATCATTGCGTCTGTGGAGAAGAAATCTAGCCATATATCTTCCCTTTTGTCCTGAAGTTCCTTTAATACGCTCTGGTATGCTCCTGATGTGGGCAATGATAATTCAATATAGAAGGGTTCTCTGGCAAGCAGGTAGACCAAGCGTGACTCCCAATGCTTTTTTCAGAAATCTAGCTTTTACCTTTTCAATTTCTTTGATGTCTTTCTTTTGCAGTTCTTCCCAGATTAGTGTCAGGCCGTAGGTTAATGTCGGTGAGATCTATCGCTTAAACACTTTCAACGCAGTTTCCAATGAAATTTTCTGTACATTCTGAATGCTGTTGATGGCAGATATGGCAATTGCCACTTTTTCCTTGATGTGGTAGCTGAACGTGTTTCAGTTTGTCTGTACTGTTAATCCAAGATACTTAAACTGTGAGACAACTGTTAGTGGTTCTCGTCTATAGTATATTATATGACTGGCTGCTGGCTTACCACCTTTCCTGAAAGCCATTGTCACTGTTTTCTTCTCATTTAGTTGCAATCCATTGTGTGTAGCCCATGATGTAAGTTTATTGAATGTTTCTTGAAGGTTTTTTATTTAAATCTAAGAATTTCATTTTTGTCCGTATTGAACTGAGAATGGAAGATAGGAAACTTAAAAGGGCCCACCTTTTCAATACAAAAATGTTATAGTTTATTTACAACATATATTTACACTTGGAACTAGTTTCGACGCTGTTTGGCGTCCTCTTCAGCCAAAATGTGGGAAATAGGCTAGCATGTAGACATTTATATTACACAAGGCGTTACATTAAACAATACACATCTTACGAGGAGATAAAAACAGGGACGAATGTAGAAACAAATGAATCATTGAGAAAGCAAAAGTTATAAATATTAAAAATAACCTTAACCACACATCTTGCAGTGCGAAAATATTCGCCTTGAATGATTCCTGAATACAAAACGCACGCGCACACATTTCTGAAGAGCCAGCAGGCAGGAAAAAGTAAAGTGAAACCTTAAGAGTTCATCATTTTTTCTATGTTCCGACTAACTAATGAAGTCTCCCTTGAGTTCCTGATAAACATACACAACAGGAAATTCTCCTTCACTCTCAACAATAGCTATAAAGACCAACGGTAAATTGCATTTTAAATACTGTTTTTTATTTCACGAGACACCAGTACCATGTCGTCTGCGTATGCATATATTTTCACATTTCCTGAAGCAATGATCCTGCAGTCACAATATTGAAGAGCAAGGGGCTGATTGTAATACTCCACTCTTTTGCTCTAGTGGGTCTGACACGTCCACATTGTCATCTATCTGTATCATGTTGTTATTGCAGAATAATCCTCAAAATTTTTATGATGAAGTTTTTACCAGTAATTGCTTCTAGTTTCTCAATGATCACAGTCCTGTTTAATAAATCAAAAGCTTTCTTGTAGTCTATGAAGACAGTGTCAATGCTCTACGGAGGAACAGCAATCATACATCAACATTTTAAAGAATTTATCCTGTGCCTAATAACGTCACATTTAAGACTTTGTTCCACAAAGTGACTAAGACTTACTCAAATATTTGTAAAGGTTTTCACCTTCTGTTTTACAAATGACTAACAAGTTCTCAATTTGTGAAAATATCTTGAGAATGACTTTCTCCCAACACGCATTGTATTTTATCCAACCATTGATATTTTAACCATTAGGGTCTGTAGGTTGTATTTTAGAGTTGCTCAAGGTGACTGACTTAACCATATCTAGTGTTAGAAACTGTTAAGAAGATGGGGAATTGGTGTACATCTTTGTTTACCTGCCCAGTTTTGGCTGATGATGACGTCTGAGACGTTGAAACCGGTACCAATTAAATAATGTTGTAATTTTAAATTAGCAGCATATTTTGTATTGAAAAGGTGGATCTATGGCATTCTACTTTATGTGCTTCTCGCCAACTGGACCTGTGAGACTTAACAAAATCGGACTCTAAGGTGGAAAGATCAGCTATGCGAGAATGGCTTAAGACAAAACATCGACAAAACTGAATATTTACAATGTGGCACACAAACTGACGGTACCATTGAGTATACAAGGCCATCATCTCACCAAGACTTAAATACCTCTGTTTGCTTATCATTTCAGACGCCCGAGCTGTGTGGCTGAAATGGTGCCAAATCACCAGAGTGAAAAGGAAAGTCCTTGGTTTGCCCAGTGGCCCAATAGGGCCAACATGAGCAGGCAACTGTGAACAAGACTAGACCACATCAAGAATAATGATGTAAGTACACGGATGGGTGCGACATCTATTACAAATTAAATGCAGAAGGTACAGATACATCATTAGGAACGATGACAAGTCCATGATGAAATAAAACTGCCAGTAGGAAGCCCCAAGGGTTCTTAACTTGAGAACATGGGTTGGCGACCACAGGGCCCTCAGCTGAGTCCTGGCATTGCTTCCATTTACTTGTATCAGGCTCCTTACTTTCATCTACCCTATCCGACCTCCCATGGTCAACTCTTGTTCTTTTCTGACCACGATGATTTTAGAGGATTCAAGGCCTAGGGAGTCTTTCATTTTCTTGCCCTTAGTGGTCCTTGTCTTCCTATGGCTGATACCTTCACCTTGCCTGGTGTGAAAATGGGAACACGGAAATAAAAGTTGTGTCAACTCAAACAGCCATTAACGGCCAGCTATGGATCTCCTATGAAACATTTTATTACTACTGATACTATCTACAATACTATAACAATACAATAACACAATACTATTTACAATAAGATCATTGAAGAGGTAGTTGAGATGATGGGATGCCAAGGTTATGGAGAGATGAAAAGGACTGCAGAAAGAAGAGATCAATACTTGGCATGTTAACTCGTTGGTACCACGTTATCAGTGTGCAACTTTGCTTAAAATTCCTGCTAAGAAGCTATTTGATTACTTTATTATTAACGAACTTTTTACAGTAGATAATGCTCTGAAAGTTCACTGATATTTTGAGTTCTTTTCCTATTAAGATAATCACCTGACATTTAAGATAAAATGAGACTGAACTGGATGATATGGTATTGTACATAAGCATAATAATAAAAACTTGTAATTTGTAAAAATAATTCGAACACATTAATTATACATCAAGTGGTTTTAGTGCAGAAATATTTTCTCAGTAAACTGGGTTGGACACAATAGCTAATTTTCAGTTATAATATTAAACGAATTGTGGAGTTCTTTTCTAAAAAGTTTTCTAAAAAGTTTTAACGCATTCGTAACCTAACCAGTCTGCGTTGGCAAAGAAACGAGACCGAGGACGATATTACACTACTGTACTTCATCACTTCAATAACGCAAAAACATCAATGTAATTAAAGCCTGACATATCAAGTACATACAAAAACAAAAACGAAACTCTGACTTCGCGAATTCAGTTGTCAAATTCTTAATTCTTTTGTTAACAACGTGAGCTTCAAAAGGCAAGATATTTCACTCGTTGCAAGGAGACATTTAAGTCAAACACACATGAAATTGAAGAATATAGACTAATTTTAGTTAAAATGTAATAAAACCTCATTAATTTACAAATTTCCGCCTATAAATTACTAAATTATTTTCAAGGGAGTAACTTGTCATCGCTCAAAGGTTTGTTATTGAAAAGTCATTCTATGAGCTTTGCAATGAATCTCAATTTGCTTTGTGATTGGTTGGAAAATACTGTACTCTGCGCATGTATACAGACAGATATCCATTTGCGCCAACACAGGGCGAATGTTGTATTTTATGGTTAAAATCCTATATTTTCGTCATCTATATTTATGGCATGTTTTAAAAAGAAAGTTTTCAGCATGTTTTCTCGTGCATTGAAGATTATGTGTATATAGTTGCGTGTTTTTAACGTTATGTGAGACTTAATATCCATCAGTGACAGATATGTAAATATTTTCTTTTCACCCAGGACGTGTAGGCTGTCTAGGAGAACCAGAGGGATCTTCTAGGGTCCAGGCTTATAAGTAGTATTTTATTCATTAGTGCGGTAACTTGTTGTGATCTAGAACCCTTAAAAGTGAATAATGACGACCGTAGAGTATGATTTAGACACTTCTGGAGGCTTAATGCCTGTGAGTTTAATTCGTCAAAGGAGCCATCTTTGTGGCAAAATGGCGGTTGTCTATCACAAATATTTACAAAATTATCATTAAAATGCATATTTTTTCATCTGAAGTTATGTATAAATCTATAATCTTAGAGTAAAGAAACCCAATGATATTCGTTTCAGCAAATTCAAGCCCTCATTGCGCCTCCCGTGAGTGAAGAAGCAGCAAAAGCTAAGAAAAAGGAGGGAAAGGAACTGCATCCCTATTATAAACGCCCAGGAAAAGGCCATAATCATGATAGTTGTGATGCATGTGGTGAAGGTGGAGACCTTTTGTGTTGTGATAAATGTCCAGCTTCGTTCCATCTTCAGTGTCAGTAAGTATACCAGTTTCTTAGTCTCCTTACAAGTTCAAGTCTGTGTGGCAAGCTGAGAGGTTTTGTTCCAATCTTCTTCTTGTATCAGTTCAGTTTTGATCATCTTTCGTTCGTCTGAATCAGCTCCTCTGTCATTTGTATCTGTTGCATCCCTAATTTATTGTTATTGATTGTGGTGTACATATAATGCATATGCATGGTATCATTCATGGGGAGTTTATGAAATGATTGCTCACATTATCTGGACCTGACTGGGGGAATTCTCCTGAATATACAGTAATGTTTAACAACTCAAGTAAATCATTGAGGAACCAAGTAGACTACCTGTTCAAGCTGTAGAATGTTAGTAAGATATTTAGGTAAAACTTGAAAATGGGACCCACAGCATAAATTACATTTTTGCAAAATGTAAATGATGCAAATCTTACTCATATTAGTTGTAGGGGGGTGAAGCATTCAATACCATGACTAGGGACCCAGCAACCTGCTGCTAGAAATGTGGTAACTTATGTTCTTACTTTACTTTTATAACGTAATATCATAAGTCAAACAACATTATACATATTACCTGCCATGGCAGTTACCACTGCCATTGGCTCACAATGAAAGTTCAAACGAAATCTAACCCCGTATGCTGTAACCAAACCAATGAGGATAAATTAATCCACACACCCAGCCTCATGACATGACATAAAGTCTAACCCCGTATGCTGACAATAGACCATTGGTCATAAATTAATATATACATACATAATCAGAGTCTATTGCAACCTGCACACATATTTTCAGCCACCACTTGCTACAAAAACAAAACAAAGAAACATAGTTGCATTGTTGAAATGACCTCCTCTTCCTCGGTGCTAGGGTGTCTCATTTGAAGTAATCGAGCTGCTAGAAACAAAATACAATTTTGCTGCAGTGGAGCATCAAGCAACTAACCTATGGGTCGTATACTGATAATAGATGTTGTTTTTCACTCATGGGTTTATTGAGTGTGGCTAGATTGTCTGAGCTATATGTTTATCACTGTAGGAAGCATGTTGTCATACCTGTGACATTGAAACTGGGTAAACTTGGGACAGAATGAGTTTTTGATAGAGAAAGGGTAATATTGGTCATGTCTCTTCTCTGTCCTTATTCTGTATTACAAAGCTTGTACAGGACTTCAGTTCTTAGTGAAGTGATTTATCTATCAAACATGTCTCTTGGTGATGAAATCATTAAATGGTAACAAGAGAACCTGTAGTTAATGCGGGTGTAATTATTATGTAATAGTAATAGTAACAGCAACAACTTACAGTTCCTGTTTGACTCAAAGCAACAAGATTACTTCCAACACAGTTGAATTATTTGAATACTCTTTCATAATAACAATATAGCCTAAGCAAGCAAATATGATAGAAATCAGTAAGTTACAAGTTACATTATGAATTTGATTGGCATTCATCCCCCGCTGGGCTGAGTGGCTCAGATGGTTGAGGCACTGGCCTTCTGACCCCAACTTGGTAGGTTCGATCCTGGCTCAGTCCGGTGTTATTTGATGGTGCCCGAATACGTCAGCCTCGTGCTGGTAGATTTACTGACACGTAAAAGAACACCTGTGGGACTAAATTCCTGCACCTCAGCATCTCCGAAAACTGTAAAAGTAGTTAGTGCAACGTTTAGCCAATAACATTATTGGCATTCACAGGGTGTCCACCCGTATGGAAAACCGGGAAACTGGGAAAATTCAGGGAATTCGATAAATAATGGGAAAATCAGGAAATGTTAGAGAATTCAGAGAAAAATCTGGAAATTCGTTCTGCTAGATAAAATTGAAATAGGCCTAACGTATTTATCCGTGTAATGGAAGCACATTTTTCAGTTTTATAATATTAATCTAGAGCATGTCTTTTATGCCAGGAATAAATTGTAAAGAAAACTAATAAACATTAAAAAAACAAGTTGATCTCGAATGTGAAGTAATCAATAGCATCAGTAGCTATATGATCAATCGATCGAATTTTCAGTGTATTGATCTGCTTACTATTGAATATTCTGTGTTGTTGGGGAATGGCGAGCATGATGAATTAGGCCTATATTGCGTTATCGTTTAAATACATGGCTTCTGTAACAGAATATGCATATAGACAAAATTCCACAACCCAACAGATGACTGTGTTTGTTTACTATGTAATGACATGTGTGATAGTTACTACCTTGTAAAATGTAAAAACAGATACAAAACACTGACTGAATGCTGGAAAGTGTGAAATTCGCTTAAATTCAATACTCATTCAAGTGCTCGTGATGATTATTATTAAATGCACTGACGTAAGTAATCGTTGTGTAAATGTGACACTGTTCGGGCCGCGCCATGTTGAGTTTCTAACCTACCTTTCGTGCGAGGGGTTCGGAAGTTTTGAGGCGCGACTAGTAGCTTGTAATATTACGTGTAATTTTGTGAAGACAAAACAAGATTTAAAATAAAGTGACATCCCATTGTAAGATGAAATTTGTTTGTTGGTTTGGAGTTTTTGAGTTTGTGAAGTATATTTGTATGTATTCAGTCTCGATCCAGCCAATCCAAAGCTGCCATTCACATCGATTTATATCGGTTGAGCGCAGTCAACTGTATTGTCTACATCACCACGTGGTTAAGCTACCTCGTTCGGCGCATGTGGTTTAGGTTTAATAGTGTTCAGTGTAGATGTCATTTTATTTACATCCATGTGTTGGTTAGTATATAGTTCGTATTTGTACAACACCCCAGTATAGTTCGTGAAAGACAAGTGGCAAGAATGAGACTCGGGAAAACTTGGCACCATTGTCTCGATCAGCCATAACCTCCTTCCTATGCCAGTCATTAGCCACGTATAATTTATTTCTTTTATTGTTAAATAATAATGTACCTGGTCTTGTTTTAGTGTTGGATATTGTTAGGAAGTGCATACACTATCTTTGAAGGTTTTGTGAATCTGTTTTCACTTGTGATTCACGTGTGATTTTCGTGGTACGGTATTTCATTTTATGAGGGCTGTGTGCCGCAGTTATATTGCCTCGGCTGTTATCGTAGCAGTAGAGTGCTGACAGCGTAGGTAAGGCAACGCTCACGTTTCCCAAACTGTCAGTTTAGAAGAAAGCCGTGCTGAGTATAGGACTATTTAAAGATTTTTATAATATCCTTATCTTGCTTCTTTTTTCAGCTAACAATGTCTTCATCAAAGCCAAGGAAAACTTCATTTAATAAAAGGTAGCTGCTTGATGATACTTTCAGAACATGGTTGAAACCCATGCCTCAGGACAAATTTTCAGTATATTGCATAATATGAGAAGCAGGCATTAAAAAGTCACTTTGGAGGAAAGAAGCATGCCAGTAGTGTCAAGTTCAGCCAGTTCTTGTCATCCCTTTCAAGTTATTTTAAAAAAGTACATTGGAATAGTGAAGTAACAAAAGACTTAAACTCAGTAGATAATAACCTGGCTGCAAACACAAATTGTCCTCTGCCTGCAACAGCTACGACAATGAACTCTTATCACATGACTCCACTGCTGCTTCTTCTTCTTCTTCCATTAAAGAAGGTTCACCAAAGACGAGATGTCTACAGAATTATCTTTCAAGAGAGCAAGTAACCAAAGCTGAGATTATATGGTGCATGCATACTGTCATGCAACACCATTCTTTATGTGCCAGTGAAGCTAGTGTACATTTGTTCCAGACTCTGGAATAGCTTCGAAAGTTCAACTGCAAAGAACGAAAGTTGAATATAAAATCACCCATGGTTTGGCTCTCTATTTTCATAAACAAGTTCTTGAGATGTGTAGTAAGTGCACACATTTCACCATTGGTTTTGACCAGTCGCTGAATAAAGTTTCTCACATGGGCCAAATGGATCTTGTTGTTCCTTGTTTCAATCTTGATACCAATGAAGTATGCACTTCTTATTTTGATTCCATGTTTCTTCGTCACTCTACCTCCTCAAATTTGTAAATGTTTTTTTTTTTTGAGCACTGCAAGGACTCAATCTTTAAAAAGAACTGTTACAAATTTCAGTGGATGATCCAAATGTTAATAAAAAGTTCCTTCAAGGATATCGTTAATTTATTAAATGATGATCCAGATGCTCCTATTTTGGTGAACATTGGCTCTTGTGGCTTGCATACTGTGCACAATTCTTATAAAGTGGCAGTTAAAGAAACCCAGTCGAATATTGCCGAGTTTCTTTGTGCTCTTCACTTCTTGTTTTGCTACGTTCTTGGAAGACGAGTGGATTATACACATTGTTCAAGTTCATACGTATTTCCTTTGAAATATTGTGCTATAAGATGGCTTGAAAATTCGAAAGTCATTGAACGTGCTATAGATATCCTACCTAATGTTGACAAGTATGTGGAAGGAACAAACAGAGACAAGAAAATCCCAAACTGTAACAGTTTCAAAATAGTATCAACTTCACTTAAAGATAAGCTTCTTAAGGCCAAGTTGTCATTTTTATTATAACTTGTTGGAGATTTGGAACCATTTCTAAAACAGTTTCAGGCAGATCTTTCATTTGCACCACTGCTGTATGAATCTCTCATTGCAGCAATGAAAAATGTCATGACAAGGTTTCTAAAGTCTGAGTCGCTGCAGTCTTCAGAAATGTCCTAAAAATTAATTTAGACAGTAAAGAAAATCTTCTGCCTGCATCTGAAATTGACATAGGTTATGCTGTTAGAGCACTCCTGGATTAAATGTTAGAGATAACCTATATTAGTGTTTCGCACATATTGTCTAAGAGGAGTGGTAGAGGTCACCGCTGGCATATAAACTGACTAAGGAATCTCTTGTTTCAATCCAACTGTAGCCAAGCAACCTCTAAGCAGCAAACGGCTAAGAATTGATTGACGACATAACGGATACCCTCAGACATCCAAAAGGGAAACTTTACGCGATCTTCGTAGACTACAACAAAGCGTTTGACCTAGTGGACAGGGAAAAGCTACTGAAGAAACTGGGAAACATAATAGGATATATGAATCCTTTAACGAACATCATTAGGACCATTTTTGCTTATAATTACATCTCTGTAAATGATAACGTCTCTGTCTCGAATCCCATACCACAGATGAACAGAGTACTACAGGGTGATCCAATGAGCCCCATACTCTTCAATATAGCGGTCTCAGACATAATACCCACTATAAAGGTCGAAGGCGACGAGGTACATATATACATGTATGCAGATGACATGGTACTTGTATCAAAAAAACACGAAAAACTACAGGCTGCTTTCAACAAGCTGAACATTTGGGCAGAGGACAATAAATTCAGAATTAATCGACAAAAGACTGTACAGATGATCTTCCGCAAGGGAGGCAGAACAGCATTAAAAGAGAAAATTCACTATGAAAATGGAGGAGAAACTATGCCAATAGTAAACAACTTTAAATATTTGGGCATTACATTGCAGACGTCAGGAACTACTTATACCAGACACATCAAGGATAGAGTGGCTGTGGCCGTAATAGCAATGAATGACATCTTGATCTTACGCAAACTTTCGGTTGAAGTCGCTATGAAATTGTTCCATGCAAAAATATCTCCGAAAATGACGTACGGACTAGAATTGGTATGGGAACATCTCACTAAAGGAAATATTCGAGACATTGAAAGTGTAAAAGCAATCTACATGAAAAAGGTATTATGTTTGGCCAAATTCACTCCTTCAGGGCTATGTTAGGAGCTGACAAGAGAACTCTTCTATACAGAAGAACTACGTCACAAACTAATATTGCCGTCTACAGATGCATTCAACCAGTTGCAAACAGAGCTGCAAACCAAGAAGGGAGATATATGGGAAACATTTTACACCACAGAGGCTATGGCCAGTACGGACTGGATGAAGGCAAACTATGAACTCGGGCACATAGTGACTAGATTAGCAACACATGGTTTTCATCATCGTGTGTGTGCTAACAAAACTTTTCACACCCCGAGAAAGAAATGTATATGTATACTGTGCGAGAAGACTTGCGACTTATATCATGTTGTGACGTGTACTAAAAGACAGATGGGACTAACCAAATTCTGTTTGATGTAATTAGTCATGTAAACATATTTTAATGGCCCTTGGCTGCAGTAAAATCTTTATTATAGCTTTAAATGCCTTTGTTGAGAACAAATGGATCTCGGGTAATGAAGCTGATTGTATACAAAGGGAGTTCACTTCTGTTTGTGAGAATGATACTTTCAAAGAAGTAGTGAATTCTTTGTCTTCTAAAGACGAGAGGTTAGATCACTTTTGGCTCAGCACTGTTTTGCCAACAGTAAATTTGAAAACAGGAAAGTTGGCTTCATTTCTCAAAATGATACTGATATTGTTTCATGGAAATGCTTCACTTGAACCTGGTTTCTCTGTTAATAAAGAAATTACAGTAGAGAATTTGCTACAAGAATCCCTTGTTGCACAAAGAAGAATATATGATGCTGTCTCAAGCCTTGGTGGAATTGAAAAGATCTCCATTAATAAGAACATCCTCCTTGCTGCAAGGAATGCTCATGCTTTGTATGTTCAAAATCTAAAGGAGAAATGTGAAGCATTGGAAGTAGAAGATTCTTTGCAAAAAAAAATAAGAGAAAGGCTGCTTTGTTGCTGAAAGAATTAGAAGAAAAGAAGCGGAGGGTGATGGCAGAAGCTCGACAGTCGTTGCTGGCTATAGATGAAATTTCTTCGCTGATGCAGTAATGGTATACATTTTTTTTTAAATCTTAAAGTTAATTTAATTAGACAATATTCAACTTCCAAGTTTTGAAATTTAATATGCACATTAATTGCGCATTTATTTTTTTGATGTTAAGTTTTCAAAATGTATTTTAATATTACTCTCATAGCTGGAAACTTCCTTTATAATTTTAATTTTTGTCACTGTGTGTCGGGGAAGAAAAAAAAAAAAAAAGGTTTTTATGTCTGGAAAACAGGGAAATAATACCAATTTAATGTCAGGGAATTTTAAAATTTGGATTTGCTGGACACCTTGATTCATCCAGTGACTGAGTGACAACATTATTAGAATGTTTAAGATATATTGGAAACAGTCATGATTTATGGCTGCAGCTATCTGATGCCAAACATAAGTGAAGAGGGCTTTAAATAGTAATTCTTCTCTCTTAGACCTCAAAATTCAACAAATATTTCAGAATTTTTCCCGTTTGCTTAACTATATTTACTTGTGTATATCATACACCTTGATCTATTACGAAATTCATCATCATCATCATCCCCTTTACAGGTTGGGATGTTTTTCACCTTTCTATCTTCCTCTGCCTAACTTCCATCGCTGCTCCTTATCTGAGTTCCAATCCTGGTTCCTTCTTAACGTTTCCAAACCATCTTCATTTACTTCTCTCCAATTTGTTGGAAAGCTTTTCCTGTCCAGTTTCCTTCCTCATATCATTTTCTGTCTTTCCTATCATCTCGCTGGTCAAATAGAAAAATAGTATGCAGACACTGTCAGTATTAAAAGCCATAAGTTAATCTGCGAAGGACAGCTGAATCAGAAAGGGATGGAAGTAACTAGAGGGAAAAATATTCTAAACGTCGTGTTGATAAAACCAGATGAGCTCTATAGAGAAACTGAAGTGATAGATGGTATAAGTGATCACGAAGCTGTTTTTGTCGTAGTTAAAAATAAATGTAGGATGCTAAAAGGTTTGTTTTTTCCACCTATTCAATACATATAAATTTTATAAATTAGGAATTTATTATTGATTCCACTTGAGACATGTTTCGCCCTTCATTGAGGGCATCATCAGTCAAAATATCACCTCAAGGTAAAAAATCAGGTAACTGGTTAGTAGTTGACATGTACAAATTAATACATATTATTAATACAACTACAAAAATTAAGTATGGGAAATAGTTGTACAAAAGTGATGGTTGAACATATAGGTTTATAGATGAAAAGTCAGCACCAATGCCTAAAATTAACATAGTAGAGTTCGGCAGTGGTGCTCTGGAGAAACAGTTGACGCAATCATAGGAAAATAAAAAGTTTAAAAATATTTACATTATAACAATTAAGGGAGAAAGGTGTAGTGTTCGGCGTCAATGTTTGTAACCAAAAATTAATGTCAAAGGTTGGTAACTATACAGTATTTACATTGTTCAGTTGAACAGTTGAGATAAAGTTTTAAAAATATTTACATTATAACATTCAGCGTAAATGTTTGTAATAAAAACTAATGTCAATGGTTGGTAACTATATAGTAATTAATTATCTAATTGAATAGTTGAGAATTTACAATTATATACATAATTACACAAGAGCAGCTGGTGCGCAAGGATAAAAAAAATTCAGTACCAAGTGCGTCCTGATGTTTTAGAGGTTGGAAGAAGGAATTAGCATTGACATTTCAGAAATATGTAGAGCAGTTTATTTTAGTTAAAATCACCGGGGGTAGGGAAATATTTCATAGCCAAATGAGGTTTTTTAGGCATCAAGCTGAAAGTTTTCCAGTTGCAGCGCCGAGATCGGTACGGAAACTGGTCAGTGTGGATGGAGATTCATGAATCTAATTCCTTCTTCCAACCTCATATATTCTTTCGATTTCTTCATCATCCACTGAACTAGTAGGCATATAGACCTGCACTATTGTGGTGGGCATTGGTTTGGTGTCTATCTTGACAACAATAATTCTTTCACTATGCTGGTCGTAGTAGCTTACCCGCTGCCCTATTTTCTTATTCATTATTAAACCAACTCCTGCATTTCCTCTGTTTGATTTCGTGTTGATAATTCGGTAGTCGCCTGACCAAAAATCTTGTTCTTCCTGCCAACGTACTTCACTTATGCCAACTACATCTAACTTTAGCCTATCCATCTCCCTTTTCAGATTCTCTAACCTACCACAACGATTCAAACTTCTAACATTCCACGCTCCGACTCGCAGAATGTCAGTATCCATCTTCGTGATGATCGCCCCCTCTCGTGTAGTCCCCACCCGGAGATCCGAATGGGGGACTAGTTTACCTCCGGAATATTTTACCCGGGAGGAAGCCATCATCAGTACATCATTCATACAGAGAGAGCTGCATGTCCTCGGGAGTTAGTTACGGTTGTAGTTTCCCGTTGCTTTCAGCCGTGTAGCAGTATCATCACAGCTAAGCCATGTTGAGTATTATTACAAGGCCGTATCAGTCAATCATCCAGACTGCCGCCCTTGCAACTACTGAAAGGCTGCTACCACCCTTTCGATGAACCATTCGTTAGTCTGGTCTCTCAACAGATACCCATCTGATATGGTTGCACCTGCGGCTCGGCTATCTGCATCATTGGGACACGCAAGCCTCCCCACCGCGGCAAGGTCACATGGTTCGCAGAGGGGGGGTTGTTAATATAAGGAAGTAAATTCGTGTCCTCATCCTGGGTGCAGCTCTTTTGAGGAGGTAAGCTGCATGTACCATTTCAACCTTCCTGAAATTCTTAAATTTCTGGCAGTACCGGTAATCGAACCTGGGCCTCCGAGGGTGGCAGCTAATAACACTAACTGTTAAGCCACGGATGTGGACTTCATTGGGGTTATTACATTAACAAGGTTGTAAAGAAAGGTTACAGATCTCTTGACATGGTTGTATGCAGATGATATGGTCTTGGTCATTGGTGTATTTTTCTTGATGTTAGGCTATTGTGGTGGCTCCTTCCTCGTCTATATCTGTGTGCTGGTGTTGTTGTTGTTGTTGTCGTGGCTGGGTTGCGATCGGTCTGAGAGCCGTATCATGGCAACGGCCGATAGACGAGGAAGGAGCCGCCACAATAGCCTAACATCAAGAAAAATACACGAATGACCAAGACCATATCATCTGCATACAAACTTTTTTTTTTTGCTAGTGGCTTTACGTCGCACCGACACAGATAGGTCTTATGGCGACAATGGGAGAGGATAGGCCTTGGAGTTGGAAGGAAGCGGCCGTGGCCTTAATTAAGGTACAGCCCGAGCATTTGCCTGGTGTGAAAATGCTAGGGGCTTTACGTCGCACCGACACAGATAGGTTTTATGGCGACGATGGGATAGGAAAGGCCTAGGAGTTGGAAGGAAGCGGCCGTGGCCTTAATTAAGGTACAGCCCCAGCATTTGCCTGGTGTGAAAATGGGAAACCACGGAAAACCATCTTCAGGGCTGCCGACAGTGGGATTCGAACCCACTACCTCCCGGATGCAAGCTCATAGCCGCGCGCCTCTAACCGCATGGCCAACTCGTCCGGTGCTTTCAAACTTAAGGAAAAAGACTCCACTCACAGCTGCACATATAATGGGATTTTGTTAACAACAAAAGCATTTTATCATATATACACGTGAAGACATCATTTAAGTAAATAATGAGACTTCTTAAGAGACCTTACAACATTGCCGATGATCGCAAGCACCAGATTATGTACAACCATGGACTCTAAAACGGGAATGAAGATATACACAAGACATGCACAATCAAGTCCATGAAGTCCTTTATACTCATTATTTTAATGTACTTTAATATGTTCTGTGTATTTTAATGTGTTTATTTTATTTGTACATACAACCTACATTTAAGCTTAGGATAGATTTTACAGTCAAATTTATAGTCCTGAAGAAGATAGCTTTATACCCATGTACCTGTAAGTCAAAATCATAACACATAACCAACTCACACTCAACATGCCCAATTTGGACACAATCAGATATGGTGTTTCCTTACGGCATCTTCTTTTAGACAAGGTATTGTCAATTATTGCTTGATATATATGTAAAGGTATTTATGTTCAGCTGATGATGACCAATTAGGGTCAAAATCGGTACTGTAAGCCAATTCTTACAATAAACAGTATTGATAAGGTGGAAATCCTTTCTTATATGTGCGTGTGTAATCTGTTAATACGGAAATGAAACTCGTAAATCAAGACAAAATAACATCATTGGTATCTACATTAGCCCAGCTAGGACAACAGACGATGCAGTGGAACATATAGTTAAGGCAATAACAGCGGTAAAGGATGTCAGAAATGTGATTCTGGGGGCGACATTAACTGTCGTTTAGACAAACCTGATCATATAACTAATATTATTCTTGATTACCTACAAGATTAAGGCTACGAACTAGTCAATAAAACGGTAAAAGTGTTGAACTTTTCTTTGTCAAAGGACGTTGCCTAACAATTCTTGATCGAGAGGTTATGGCCTCACATCCGACAGCAGTTCTTAGGAAACACATACCTGTTGCTATTAAAGTTGAGCTAGGAAGTCAAAATCCAGTCACCAAGAAGAGTCCTAATCTATGCACTACAAGGAAAGTGTGTATGCCTATCATCGAGGATGGAAAAGAAGACTTGATAAGAGTACCGCAGATGATAAATGAAGGAATGATTGACACTACTCTGGATAGTGTTCTGGACCTCGTAAGTAAAGCTCAAATCAAGAAGGCCGAGGATCGCCAAGCCATGGTTCGACAAGAAATGCTACATGGTCAGACAAGATACTCTGGAGCTTTTACGCAAGGCACGGAAAGTAGGTGTGAAATCCACATATGCTAAGTATGCAGTGAAAAGGAAAACTTGATCTACTCGAAAGAAAGCGCACTACCTAGAAAAACGGGTAAAATTGCAAGCTCAAGATGCTATGAAAGACCCTTACATTGCTCTCAAACAACGAGCTACATGCCCTTCTCCAGAATTCCCAATAACCACATGGGAGAAACATTTCTCGGAGATCCTTAATCAGCAAAACCTTGATATAGCTCTCTCACTTCGAGAAAATCTACATTGTACAACAAGTCCTATAGATCAAGAGGAAGTCAAAACTGCTGTCCAGTCCATGAAAAATAAGAAGACAGTTGGCCCGGATGGAATCTTCAATGAAAATCTGAAAGACACCTGCGACACGCTGCTTCACATGCGGATCACTCTGTTCAACGTGTGGTTTATGACAGGGAAAATACCCGAAGGTTGGAGACAGTCACATATCAAAATGCTCTTCGAAGGCAAAGGAGACAGGATGACCCTGATTCGTATAGAGGTATTAAAATTAATTGTTTGGTGGGTAATGGCAAGTAAACATATAAATTGCCTTTGTGATGGG
Organism: Anabrus simplex; assembly: GCF_040414725.1. Classification (NCBI taxonomy): domain Eukaryota; kingdom Metazoa; phylum Arthropoda; class Insecta; order Orthoptera; family Tettigoniidae; genus Anabrus; species Anabrus simplex. The sequence continues at coordinate 219,581,913 of NC_090279.1, read as the reverse complement.
TTTGAAACAGTTGTTGAAGAGTGTGAGAACAGGTGTGTATCTTTAAATGTGGTAAGGAAGGGTAAGACCCACTTTATTATAACAGAGAAGTAAAGTAATGTTAGGAATGGTTGTGTAAGATGAGATTGAAGGAACATACCTGAAAATTCCAGCAAGTCAGCTAAGGATAACATGAGGGGAATCTTAATTATCAGTCATAAGGATTTTAAGGCGAAATGGAAGGGTATGCAGTATTCTTCCCAGCAATTTTCGTAAGCTGGGTGGCAGAAATGAGTAGCCGGGCAGGGAATACTGTGTAAAAATGGAAATGATCAAATTTCAAATTTTTGCCCTCAAGGCATAAAGAGCAATATCTGAAAAATTGAACTATTTTACTGTTATTATGATGAACGAAACATACCAGAATATTTTGAAGTTCTATAAGCTCATTCTATGTTAAGAATACAGTATTGAACTTATAGAGCTAGAAGAAGTGAACACCCCACCCCCATCTTGGATACCCATAATTCCTCATGATTAAGGGATATTATACTGTACTTTGTAATGTATTATGAAAGATAGATAAAAAGAATGACACATTTTTGCCCGTGAGTTATTAAAATAACTACATAACATTTTCTTTTTCATAAATACATTTGTAGGGAGAAAGCGCAGTGGCAGAAACAGCTATCGCTTCATTGCCTTCCTTCATTTTCCTTCTTCCGTGTTTCTCTGGTACAAGCCTCACTCTGTGAACTGCTGGAAGCTCACTTCTGTCGCGAAGTCGTGTACAGTATTTATTTGTTGCGTGTGTGTTTTTTTGCTTTCTATCAGTGTGTAATTGTCTTGTGCCGACTGAAGGTTATGCGATAAGCCTTCATGTGTGATTTCTATAACATTAATACTGTGATCTTGTAGAGTCATCTAAAAAACCAAACCAAACCCCGTGGCACCACAGCCCTTGAAGGGCCTTAGCCTACCAAGCGACCGCTGCTCAGCCTGAAGGCCTGCAGATTGCGAGGTGTTGTGTGGTCAGCACGACGAATCCTCTTGGCTCAGGTCCAGGTAAAAATCCCTGACTTGGCCAGGAATCAAACCTGGGGCCACCGGGTAAGAGGCAGGCACGCTACCCCTACACCACAGGGCCGGCTTGCATAGTCATCTACAGTATTTATTAGTTGCGTGTGTTTTTTAGCCTTTATATCAGTGCAGAGGCCTACTTGTATTGTGTTAAGTGAGTGTTATGTGATTATAGCCTACAGGTGTGCTTTCTTTCCTTTAACTAATACCGTGATTTATTTGTGCTATGGCTGAGACCGTTACGATACGACAGCACAGTAGTACCCCGTGTTGCCTCAAGAAATTTATTAAATGCAGTTAAATGCATTCCTCTCCCCTTAAGTCCATAAAAATTATTATTTGTCTATTTTCTCCCCCAATTTGCCTTATACTTCAATGCTGAGGATTTTTGTGTGCCGTAGTTTACCTCTGATTTTGAACAAACCAAAAATATCCCCCCCCCCCCCCGGTCCCCTTTAGTTCATAAAAATAATTTGAAGCTTAGTTTCTTCCGCTTTTTATCTTGAATTTAAATACTGAATTTCACATAAATACGTGGCGATGTTTTCCCGAGATGGTGTTGAGCAGAACCAATCGATATAGCAACCCTGTTGTCATAAAAAGCAATACTCTCTTCTTAACATGGAATGATAAAGATGTTGATTCCCATGGGGAACCTGAAATATTTGCCCGGAATGAGTAAATTTATAATACCAGTATAGTTGGTCCATTATTGGACATTATAAATTTTTGAGCTAACTCATTCGTGGTTGCCAGCATTTCATCCCAATGTGCTATTTACCAACTGATGATCCCAACTTGGCACACTGGGCAAAAATGCTGGCAACTGGGAATGAGTTAGCTGGAAAATGTATAATGTCCGATAACGGACCAACTATATTGGTATTATAAATTTACTCATTTGGAACAAATATTTCAGGTTCTCTATAGGAATCAATATCTTTATCATCTGATGGTCAGGCAGGCATCAGTTTTTGAAAATGAGACAGATACCTGGTTTCACCAACCTCCGACAAGGGATTTGACGATCGTCAATTATTTCATGGTCCGCCAAATCCACTTTTTACGTTTCTTCAACATCTATTTTCACTGATGATCATCAAATTGTTCCTCAACTTTGAAGATTGATTTTTTGTTTGTCAACTCATTTGATGATCTTCAAGTTAATTAAAATGGCTACCATGCCGTAAACATACGGTTATGTTTATTGCAATTTAAATATTTATACGGAAAGAATTGCTTATCCTTTATGAAGGGAAAATACACTCAACATCTGTTATTATTGTGCTCATTTATATGTTAAAGCCCATAGTGAAAATGGGAGAGAATTTCGATGCTTAGATATATATATAGAACTATTGCAGAATCTTGGACCTGAATGAGTAATTATGGAATGAATTAACCATTTCCACACAATGGACGATTCAAAATTGATTATAAGGTACAGACTTTCAAAACAAGTTACCTTGAAATTCTCTCTCTCTTTCTCCTGATGGCTGGTGGGTGGGTATCATGACTGTCCTCGTCCAACGACCTTCTATCCTGAGCTAGCTGCTTGATTAGTTGATATGGACGTCGCCCTTTAATGCCATCGATGAACCCTGCTCTTGGTCGTCCTCTTCTAGTCTTTCCTTCCATTTTCCCTTCAAGCAATGTGGTGCACCATGATGAATGCTGGAGTAAATGACCTATCCAACTACATCTTTTCGCAAACAAATTAATGCAAGGCTTGATTATCCCACTAATATGAATAGATCACTCACTCCAGTCCAGCAGTTGCTTCTGGCATTGCGTTTATTATCTGACTATTGGCTCTTTTCAAATAGTAATTGTAGTTACGAATGGAGTTTCAAAAGCTGCAATAAGTAGATATATCAAGAATGTATCTGAAGCAATCGCTTACTTAAGATATCACTCTGTTTGTTTTCGTAGCGGAGATGAAGTATGTGCTGTTATTCCGGAATTTTACAGTATATGTTATTTTCCGGGTGTAATAGGGACAGTTGACTGTACTCATGTACCAATACAGTCTCCTGGTGGATCATATTGCGGAAGTGTTTTGCAACAGAAAACAATATTTTTCCATTAACATTCAGACAATTTCAGATGCGAATCTACTGATTAGAAATGACACAGAAATCAGAATGATGTTTGGAACAGGAAGAATACCAGAAGAGCATTTATTGGGTAATAATGGTTACCGTTTAGTCCCCAATCTTCTAACTCTCGTTTTGATTCCAAGGACCGAATGTCAAGAAAACTATTATTATTCTTGCGATTATTATTATTTACTTTATGTCGCACCGACACAGATAAGTCTTATGGCGACAGTGGTATAGGAAAGGGCTAGAAGTGCGAAGGAAGCGGCCATGGCCTTAATTAAGGTACAGCTCCAGCATTTGCTGGTGTGAAAATGGCCACAGAAAACCATCTTCCGGGCTGCCGACAGTGGGGTTCGAACCTACTATCTCCCGGATGCAGGCTCACAGCTGCGTGCCCCTAACCGCATGGCCAACTCGCCCGGTCAAGAAAACTACAAGAATGCACTTGTGAAGACAAAAAAAAAACACTGTGGAGAGACAATATGGGGCATGGAAAAGGTGTTTTCCTGTGCTCTCTTTAGGATTAAACACAAAAGTAAGAACTGCATTAACTATCGTAGTAACCACTGCTATTTTTCACAATATTGCAATACAAACTAGAGAGGAGCATCCCCCCCCCCCCAAGGATCAAGAGCTTCGTGAGAATTTGCAAGAGAAAAGAGCTCATGACAGAAATTACCTTGTATTTTGTGCGGTACCTGTCCCCGTTGTAGATGTTCCTTGTGACTGTACTCCTGCTTCTGTTCATGAAAGGATTGTAGGAACTCATTTCTTCTAAGAAAGTAATCCAGTTAATCAAACAAATTTGCAAGCATTTTAATAAAATATTCTCATACAGTGATGTGAACATATTTTCAATACATTTTAACTCATTTGCTTTCAGTTTACTGGCAATTGCCTACAGCATTGTTTTCGTTACTCAGTTCACTATCACCGTTATGTATTTTGTCACATAATGCAAAGTCGCAAAAGTAATTGATCTATATCACTTAGACTGATCCTTGTATGGGACGAAAGAAAAATTTTTAATATAGTTTAAATATTACCAATATTTAAATTATTCATGAATAATTACTTGTTTAATTACTTGGCAAGTTTTGCTTGCAGTAGAGATGTTTTAAGCTGTTCATTGTCTTGTTTCATGTGTTCAGTTTCCCTCTGCATTTCAAGAAGCCACATTTCTTAATCATGTTTTTCTTTTAAGTTCTTGAAATCTAGGTTGTAGAGTTGCCGTCTTTCTTCAGACAATTCGGAAAGTTTCTCGCGGGCTTTGGCTGCTTCGGTCTTTTTCACTTTATTTAAATTGGGCTTATTCCTTGCACTCCACAGATTCCTTGAAGTAGTTGACACTGGTTTAGGCTGCGACATCACTACTTGCTCGGTAGAAACAGGAATCGGAGAAACAGCTGATGTCTCTGATTCTTCATGAGGTGCGATCTACATCATAGGAGAGAGGTTATGTGTACAGTAGTATTTGTTTTATCACAACTGCATCGTTGGTAACTGGTGTTGTCTCTTTGATCTCTGTGGAGAGCGTCGCAGTCAAAATTCATTAGGAATGGGCTCCACTTGATCACAGATAAAGATAATATTTGGGAAGAGGTTTCTTCTAATGATGTTTCAGCTGCTCCACCTCTCGTTTTATGCAGGTTGATCTTATCCTTGACCTTATGCTGTTTCAGTCTTTTCAGCAACTAACCTTATCATTAGTGCCTTCTCTTCTTTGCAGAAATTCTCCCCCTATTATTTAAATGTTTCTTTCTTGTCCATTTTTTTCTAGTAGTTAATCAAAACAATGTTAAATAACTTTTAGATATGAGTTAATTCGTTAGAGAAAAATTACATAACACGCGGGAGATGAATTCTATTGCTTCCTGACCCAGGACTTGTTCAGTTGGTTTTTGAAGGAAGTGTAGGTGGTAAGAACGGTAGGGGTAGACCAAGGTATGAATATGACAAGCAGATTAGAGCAGATGTAGGATACAGTAGTTACGTAGAAATGAAAAGGTTAGCACGGGATAGGGTGGCATGGAGAGCTGCATCAAACCAGTCTATGGGCTGATGACTTAAACAACATGCTGCTGTGTAAACCAAATGGGGAAGGTTGGATCACTTTTTAATTTACAGTTTTTCTGTGCAAATTTGCTTAGAGAAATTTTCATTGGTATGGGGAGTTTCGATCAAAGAGAAATTTGTATGAATGCACGGAAAGAGAGATGGAAGAGAAAAGGTAGGTCCAGGAGATAGAAGTTGAGGGCATCCAAGTCAATCGCTGTTGATTTAAGAAGGAGGTTCGCAAAGTGTTTTGTGTGCAGTTACATCGATCTGAAACATGGACATTAAGAAAGAAAGAAACAAAGTATTTGGAAAGTTTTGAAATATGGGTGTGGAAAAGTGAAGTGGACAGATAAAGTGAGAAATGATGAAGGGCTAAGAAAAGTAGGAGAGAAGAGACACCTGATGAAAACATCAAGGAAAACTATCCTGGTTGGGTCACATACTACGTAGAAATTGTCTTCATCAGAGAGGGATGGGGGGAAAAATAGATGGAAGCATAGGAAGAAGAAGGTTTGGAATATTAACAGATGCTAAACAAGGGAGAAGCTATGAACAACTGAAACAAGATGCTTAGGACAGAGAATCATGGAGAATATGCGTTTGATACCTGTTTCAAGACAGATTCGCAGAAGAAGAAGAATTGCACCTATTACACTTCATTTGGGGAATATTTAAAATTCATTTACAGTAAAGCCTGGAAGAAAAGTTAAATTTTCCTGAGGGTCATTGACATTAAAGTATTCTATTCGTTACTTGCTGGCCCCTTACCTGTGCTCTTGAAACCAGTACCCTTGTACAAAACAATACCGTGACCCTTTCTGTCATTTTTATTTCTTAGTTCTACAAAATTTTCCTGGTCACTTTCATGTTGGCCTTGAGGTATTGAAGTATCTGCGTGAATAAAATGAGAGCTAAACTCACTTCAGGCAATACCAGCAACAAATTTGCTAGTAGGCCATATATGTGTAACATTTTGTCCCAGTTGTGTCATTTGGGCTCGTCTGTTGGCCTGGCAACGGCGGAGTTACCAAATAAGGATTGCTAACCCGCTGAGCGATTTCTCCTGTCCACTGAGGTACAGTACCTTAGATCAAAAAGTAACTTTCAATAGAGTGGATTGTAAGGGGATGGGTGGGGGTCTCTCTCTTCGTACACATGGCCTTATAACCAGTTTCTCTCCACCTTTGTAAACTATGAAGAACAAAATAAATACCTTCAACCAGTGTGGCAAACATTTTTCCCTTTGTACTCTTGACATATGCTTTCTGTTCTTGAATTAGATGAAATCATAGTTTCATGCTGGTGCTGCAGCTGATGACACAAGGGATGAAAAAGACAAATCAGTTGAGCTGATTCTCATGTGGCAAGATGCTCTGGCAGCAATCTTTCTGTGCTTCAGGTGATATATAATTGAGTGCAAATCATTTTATAGAAAATGTTATTATTTATTGTTCAGGATTGTGAACAAAACAAGACTATTGTTAACAAGTTCGTTCCTATAAGAATGAAGCATAGTAAGACAAAATTACAGTAAGTTGGTATACAACACATGTAACATTTACAATATTGTATATGCAACATTTCATTAAAAACGTAGAAATTTTGAACATGTTTTGTACCTCTTAATCTGTTCATACTTGGTCATCTTTTGCGCGACTGCTTGAAGATAATTTGACCAGGGTTTTACTGCAATAATCGTAATCGTATGGACTCAGCCGGTGTCAGACTTTCTGAACTTGCCTGTCAGTTATTGGCATTCCAGTTGTGCTATGGAATTCTACTAGACGATTCCTATGAGTTAATTTTAATTTTTTATGACTGGTAAGAACATGGTCTCAGTAGGGTTGTTCAGAAGAAATGGTGTTACATAGCATTGTTCATCAAGATGTTCTGTGCAGTCAGCAAAGTTGTTCTTTGATGGTTGTCGGGAAAGCTAATGTGTAGAGCTATTCTTTCTTAAGTTTTTCAGTAGTTACATTGTTGTATACAAGATAAGGTATACTGGAACACAACATATATTTATTACTTCAATATGACTTTATACAATATATACATGAATTTAACTTAAATTTTTCTTGAAGCTGAGTAAATTCGCAAGTAATTAATCTTGATAGTAGACTGAGAGTCTGTAGAAATGTACACTTTATACACATTAACTTTATGTACACTCGAAGCTATCTTGATGAGATAGTTTGTGAAAGGTAGAGTTCATGATAGTCGAAAACTATCGGTTTTATAAGCGTAACTTGCCATGAAAGTTCCTACTAAAATAATGCAGTTATTTCTATTGGCTTTTCATGAAATGACATGAATATTCACAATTAGAGAATCTAATGTAGGTGTCGGAGCCTGAGTGAGGACTGAGGATGTGTAGAATACAGGCATCGGGGCTCGACGTGGCTGCAGGAACGGGAACTGAGGCAGTGGCCCGAGGTGAAACCTCATACAACCAGAATTCAGTCCACCTGGCCGAGACACATGTTTAAGAGGGATGTTCAGTGTAATCTGGTGCTGGACACTGGGGAGTCCTACTAAGTGGCTGCAAAGTGCTCCTTTTATAGTGCAGACTGACGTCACAAGCAAGCGCACTGGAGTCGTCTCGTAGAGTCTCGCATAATCCAAGCTGCAGCGTGCGCGGTGCTGGCTGGCGCAGAGCTAGGAGGGCGAAAGACACACAACATACATCACCAACCTATTGGCTCCTAGAATTGACAGGCTTCATTTCTTAAAAATGCTTTAAGGGTTTTTCCTGCTCTTAGCTAGTGAATTTTGGAGTGCAGGAGAATGTAAGATAATCCTGCAGAAACTGCACCACTTTTGTGTGGCCTTGTGAACAGCGGCGACCTCTAACAAAATTCATAAATCATCATCATCATTTTCCAGCTCCAGTTTCCTCACTGTGATGTACAAGAGCTCTCCATCTCCTCCTGCCATTGTACATCAGGACATCTTCCCATTTGAGATCTTTCTCCTCCATATTTGATTTTACTGTCTTTATCCAGCATTTTCTTTGCCTTGCCTATGGGCAATAAGGGCAAAGTATTTTCTGGCTGGTATATCACTGATTATTCTTATAATGTGCCGACACCACTCACTTCTTTATTACACTGGTAATAGGGACTTTAGTGCCTATTTACTTCATTCTTAATTTTGTCTTTTGAGTAATTCAATTCATAGCTGTAATGAATGTCTTTTGTGGTGACTGAATACTGCTCTAGTCATTGGTTAATAGAGTACATGCGCCTAAACCGTGTCAGAACTGGTATGAAGTAGGTGTGTTACAGGGTTGTTTTTGCTTTTTTCAGTACCGGAGTAAGTATTTGACTTGATTGTAAAAGATAGATGTTTTCTGTATCCTGCTGAGTATTTCCTGCTAGACAATGTTGTCTTTTGAGTTTGTGCTTCCGAGGTTCGTGTAGTGAGAAACGGATTATAACTTGGTGTCTGCAAAAAAAATTTTGGAAAAAAAAATCAATAAGGCAACACAATTTTACCACCAGGTAAGACACCTGCTGTGGGATGAGCAAATACCCATGAAAACAAAAATGACATTGTACAAGTCCTATTATACACCAATTCTTACATACAGTCTCGAAACCACAACACTGACCAATACAGATAATTCCAAACTTCAGGCAGCTGAAATGAAATTCCTACGCACTATGATCCAGAAAACCAGGAGAGACAAGATTGGGAATGAGAAAATTAGAGAAGAAGTAGGAATAGATGATTCTCTCCTCAATACGGTTCAGATATCAAGACTGAAGTGGTTTGGTCACATGAAGAGGATGTCAGTAAACAGAACTGCAAGGAAGGAATTTGACAGAAAGGTAGAAGGAAGACGACCCATGGGAAGGCCACGAAGGAAATGGATAGATTTAGTTAAGAGCGATGTACTGCTGAGAGGTCATGATTGGGACAAGTTGGTGGAGGAAGAATGGTACACAGGGCGAGTTGGCCGTGCGCGTAGAGGCGCGCGGCTGTGAGCTTGCAACCGGGAGATAGTAGGTTCGAATCCCACTATCGGCAGCCCTGAAGATGGTTTTCCGTGGTTTCCCATTTTCACACCAGGCAAATGCTGGGGCTGTACCTTAATTAAGGCCACGGCCGCTTCCTTCCAACTCCTAGGCCTTTCCTATCCCATTGTCGCCATAAGACCTAACTGTGTCGGTGCGACGTAAAGCCCTTAGCAAGAATGGTACAAGGACAGGATGAGATGGAGGAGGCTCATATACCACACCCGGGAAACTGGAGATGGTTTAGGATGATGATGATGATCTGCGAAATTAATTACTGTGAGTGGTATCAGTTATTCAAATTCATTAAAATATCTGTTGTATCCTGCCTTTTCACGATAATACTAAGTTGCATATTACTTAACTACCATTTGTTTGAATCCTTGAAAAAGGACTTATAAACAGAACAAACTTGATGAGCCTTCGCCTCCCAAGTGACTGTTGTTCATACCAGACAAATGCTAGGGCTGTACCTTAATTAAGGCCATGACCACTTCCTTCTCACTCCTAGCCTTTTCTTATACCATCATCATCATCATAAGACCTATCTGTGTCGGTGCGACATAAAAAAGTTTTTAAAATATGACTGTTATTCAGCCTGAAGGCCTCCAAATTGAGATGATGTGTGCTTAGCATGACTATACTGCTTGTGCAATTGGCTATCCGCTAAAAAAAAATTTCGAAAGGAATCGAAGAACTGTCAGTGCGATAGAAAAAATGCATAGACATTAATGGAGGTTACGTAGGTGTCTGTTAAATATACGTTTATCTTAAGAGGTCTTGTTCATTTACTTGATTGATCTTGTATAAATGGCTACTTTCTGTTGCACTGTCTGGAAGTTGTTCTTTATCTGTTCACTGACTCATCCCCGTAGAGAGTAAAGTGTAAAATAATGATGTTTAATTAGGTTCCTGTTTTTCTCTTCCACAGTGATCCCCCTCTGGACGAAGTGGATATCCCAATAGGTGAATGGTTGTGCCATTGTTGCAGGTTGACAGCGGTAAGATGGAGGCATTTACAGTCTGCATGATAGTTGTAATATATAAAGTAGTAATGTAATTATTATTTTAAAATGTAATCCTTTGTAACTTATCAACAAAGTAAGAAACAAGGTAGGATTCTGAAGTTCAGGGACTTACATTTACTAGAAATACCCATGGCTGTGCTCACACTTAAGTACCAACTGTGAACAGTCACAACATCACCTACTGGAACATTACTTGCACTTCCTACAGATGAGGGTTCCAGAAACCTCACTGTTAACTGTGCTGATGTTACGTGTGCCTGGTGAATAGCAGGGAATTTCCCTGTCTTGTGAGAAATGCTGAGACCAGTAAGCACGTTATTGTCCACTTCGCCACATCTCGGGTGGAAGGGCTCTGGCTTTCTAAGCTCAAGTTGGCAGGTTCCACCTAGGCTCAGTCCAATGATGTTTGAAGGTGTTTGATTATGCCAGCCTATCATGTCTCTTTAATACACAGGAGTTTGATATTTGTACACATTTTAGATAACCCTCCTTCTTTTGTATATTAAAACAGTGATGATAGGAAAATATTATTAAATTGTGTTATAATGAAATCATCACACTACCAATTCTGATTTTAAAATTATTTAATTTTAAATAAACTTCATTCGTTTTCAAAATTAATAGAAATCAATTTAAATAACTCAAATTGCATCCTCTGTCAGTTGGTTACATCTACTGCAAGATAATGTCCATGATAGCTCAAATCCTAGTAACCGTATTGGGCAGCTGGCGCTAGGAAACTATTCGCCCAGTTGAAGGTAAATCAGCCTAATGTGTTTCTAGCTGTCCTCTACATCCTTGCTTAGCTAGTGAGTAAAGTCCATAAAATTAGAGGATATTTGTTTGTTGGTGAGGAAGGTTTCTGTGAATCATATGATTGGAGTGATTTAGAAACTGGCATAGTTAGATTTAAACCCTTCTGCATTCCAAAGCATGGTGTGAAAGATGTTATTATTCTTTTCCTCTGTAATGATCCGCTTTCCTCTAGTAAAATTTACCCCTTTGGTCAGAAGTCTGGTTCATTTGTTTTTTTTTTTTTTTTTTTTTTTTTTTTTCACTGTAAAGGGAACTGCTATTCTTATGGAAGCTATGGGTGAGGTTTCTCTTATGTCATTAATGCCATTTTTGGAAAGATGATTTCTCACTTCGTGTTCAGAAGCATGGTATTTTTCCTGCTATTTTCAGGGTTCCACGTTGCTTCTTAGTTCAAGTGCTGTTTTGCTTCCCCCTCGCATAGTTCAACAATGCTGTTCCTAGTTTTCCAGTATACCACTACTCTGCATCATGGATTTGAGCTTCATAGTGTTGATGTCTTTCCATGTGATAGTTGTCAGGTGTTGTTTCTAGAAATGTCTTCAGCTCCTGTATAGTCGTTTCTGGCTTTGTGTTTGTAAGATGTTCTGACTGTTTTACTGGTACAGTACTTCTAGTATCAGATAATTTTCCGGAGTGATTCTTCATTTCTCTGCAGGTCTGTTTGTTTTCCGACATGCTCTGTTTCACAATTAAGTATTTATTTATTTTCCACCTAGTCGATACAATGATTGCTTAAGGCAACTTTTAATGGTCAAAAGTGGTACATGTTTCGTATATTATCAACATCTTCAGCCACATAACACTGTTTAGATGAAAAATATATAAAATTGACAAAGTAATGCTTTAGATGAACATGTTAATTTTAAGGACACTTCATCTAAAGCATTACTTTGTCAATTTTATATATTTTTCATCTAAACAGTGTTATGTGGCTGAAGATGTTGATAATATACGAAACATGTACCACTTTTGACCATTAAAAGTTGCCTTAAGCAATCATTGTATCGACTAGGTGGAAAATAAATAAATACTTAATTGTGAATCTATTGAAGTGCGATACGGACCATGAAGCTGATTTTATGTAATGCTCTGTTTCATCATTTTATATTCAGGGGGTGCTGTATTTATGTCCAAGGCAGCCATTTGTTACAGAGCCACAGTAAGTTCTTTTACCTGGATTTCTGTAAATGTCCTACTGCACTCGTTTCTGTTATGGTGATAATCGAGTACTATTCTGCATAACTTTGAGTCACATAAGAATGTTTTTTATCTGAACTTGAAATATCATATGAGATATTGAAAAATGTGAGTGAAAGAACTTCAAGTTCTAAGAAATATACAATATTCCCTTGGGAAGTGAAAATTCCTTCTAGATATCAAAAGTTCGAACTGTGGTAGTTCACGGAGGAGACAGATGGTAAACATTGTTACTTTAAATACACATTTGTGGTTTACCGGATGTGTTCATGGTCTCACACTTTTCGATCTGGCTTTGTACATTGTATTATGAATGTACATGAAGTTTTCATCTCCTATGTTAAACTGGATGTGGGGAAGACAAATGCTTTGACCTTATATTTATTATGAATTTCCCTTTTTCAGCTCCAGCCATATTGAGATGTTAATGGCATCTTTTAGACTTCCTCTGACCAACCACCATCCTTTTCTCTTCCAGAGCATTTCAGGTTCTGTCCGAAAGCTTTTTTTACTCTGAGGTAATACGTGATGTCATTTCTTCTCACTGGCTTGGATTGTACTCTCCTGTCTCTTATACACTTCCTCACACGTACTTCTTGGCCTCCTCTAGTCAACCTCCCTAAGTACGAACATTAAAATACCGAGTCAGCTTGTCCAGTTGACCTTGTTCATGCCCCATATCAGCTCCCTGTCCCTATGATTTTCCTTGTGTTACTTTTATGAACAACAATGGCCCTGTCTTCGCTCCCATTCACAGTATTCGATCCAAATTCTTTCTCTGACATGACTTATGATACCGTTGCTCTGGGGATGCTATTGTATGCTTTCTATATTGACAATGTTATCACTGTTTCTCCCTGTGGGTGGAGGCAGTAGAATAACACCCACGGCATCCGTAAGAGGTGGCTAATAGTGGTCCCAGGGGCTCTGAACTTTGGAGCTTGGGTTGGTGACCACAGGGCCCTTAGCCGAGTCCTGGCATTCCTTCCACTTATTTGTGCCAGACACTATTTGGTATTGAGGGCTAGGGAGTATTTCATTTTCACTTCCTTCATGGCCCTTGTCTTTCTATTTATTTATTTTTTTGAAGTGTTGGATCCCTTCCATTTTTTTTCTCTGATTAGTGCTTTATATAGAGGATGGTTACCTAGTTGTACTTCCTCTTAAAACAATAATCACCACCACTCTCTTCTATATTCCCATCGCTTTTCTATCATCTGTCTCGTAATGGGGTTTAGTGTTCATCTTCCACTTTTAAAGTCATATTGCACTACTACTATTTGTCCTCCCATCTTCTCTTTTCTAGTATTCTTTCAAACATGTTTGCTACTTGTAATATTAGCATGATTTGTTAATATTATATACTTTGTTGATGGTATGTCTTCATAATACCTGAGAGGCGTACAGATATATATATATATATATATATATATATATATATAAAATAACTTGTCCTGACTGACTGATTCATCATCGCCGAGCCAAAACTACTCAACATAAAGAAATGAAATTTTGGGGATATATTTATATTACATTGTAGGTGCTCAATAAGTGAGGATTTTTTGATATTCTGACGCTAAGGGGGTGAAAATGGGGGTGAATTTTAAAAATGAGTGTGTGTGTATCTCAAAAATTGAACAGTTTAAAGACATGAAAATTATAATTTGGAATCCCCTTTAAAAATAAAGAAACACCTAATTTTTGTTTTTTTTAAATCCACTTAAGGGGAAGTGTTAAAGGGGGTAAATTAAAAAAAAAAAACATATATACAGTACGTATCAAAAAATTAACATGTTACAGACATGAAAATTGGTATTTGGAATCTTCTTTAAAAATAAGGAAACCCGTATTTTTTGTTTTCGGAAGAATCCTCTAAAGGGGGTGAAAAAAGGTGAGAAAGGTGTTAAATACCTTTTTGAGGATACTTATATCTGAAAAACTGAAGATGTTACAGTCATGAAATTTTTTATTTGGAATCTCTTTTAAAAGTAAACATGTATTTGTTTTGTTTTTTGAAACCTTACTTAGGGGGTGGGGAGGGTGAACAGGCCTGACAAAGGGGGCGAATTATTAAAATGAGTACCTATATCTCAAAAACGGAACATCTTACAGACATAAAAATTGGTATTTTAATCTCTTTTAAAAATAAAGTAACACATACTTTTTTGTTTTTGGAAAAATCACTTTGGGGGGGGGGGGGGGGACTGAAAGTGGGGTTGAATTATTTTTATTAGGGTACTGGTATCTCAAAATCTGAGGAAATTACAGATGTGAAAATAAGTATTTGGAATATCCTTTAAAAATAAAGAAACGCGCATTCTTTTGTTTTCGGAAAATCCAATTAAGGGTGGGTAAATGAATTGAAGAATGAGTTTAATTCATTCTTTGAGGATATTTATATCACAAAAACAAGGGATGTTATGGATATGAACATTGGTATTTGGAATCTCTTTTATAAATAAAGATACACACATTTTTGTTGCGAGGGAGGAATCAACTTAAGGGCGGATTAAAAGGAGTTGAATTCTTTTTATGAGGATTAAAATAAAAAGTGGACTTAAAACAATACACCGCTAAGGGGTTTTGAGTGGGGGATGAGGAATGATGACAAAAATATACGTTTATATGAAACGGTTTGAATTACGAAGTTGAAATGTCAAATGATATCCTGGGTGTTAAATAACAGAAGGTTCGAAACAAATTTAACCCCTCAAGAGAGTTAAACTGGGGGTTAAGGTCCAAAAACAAATATATTAAGTCCTTCCTCCGAAACGGTTTAACGTACAAAGACAAAATTCCAAATAGCGGTATATATTTTAAATCCTAAGTGTGAAATAGGAAATATTTTAAATGTTCCACCGCTAAAATATCAAATGAGGGTAGCTCCATAAACTAAATTATTCATCCCTCCAAAACCGTTTGGCGTACAAAGTTGTAATTTTACGAGAAGGGCCTTCTTTTATGTCCTAGGTTAAAATACTGTATACTTCAAAACATTTCTCCCCTAAGAAGTTTAGATAGTAGTTGACTCTCAAAAACACAATATCTATTCTTCCGAAACCGTTTCAGGCACGAACATAACTGTTCTTTTGAACGGTGGTCTTCTATATCCTAGATTTTCATAAATATTTAAAAACACTCACCCAGGATTAATTTCTCCATTGCTGTTCGACGTACATAATCAAAATTTTACAGGTTGGACGCTTTTACGTCCTAGATGTTAAATCAGATATGGTTTAAAACATTCAAATTTTTTTCCGTACGAGGTTCAAGTGAGTGGTAGATTATAAAATAAAAAATCATTACCCCAAAACCGTTTGACGTACGAAATGAGGACATATTTTACAGGCTCAGCTGACAGTGGACTCTACAAAATGTTAAACTTTGAATAATAACTTTCATTTTAAAGCCGTAGTGAAGCACAGATATCTTGCTAATTGGTTTATAATGAAAATGTAATCTATGTATTATCATTGTTAACTTCTTGTATTATTTTTGCTTATTCTTGTTCCTCCAGAAACAAGCTGAGGAATCTACAAATGGAAATAGCAGTATTACAAAAAATGAATCTAAACCTTCTAAGGACACCAAAGGTAAATATAAAGTGATTGATTTAATGTTGTGATAGTTTGCTACTGTCATAAGTAGAGGAATTAGATTATATTGTAACAAAGTTTGATGTTTATGTGCTCTTGTACAGTTATGCTCTCCCCTGCCAAGAGCAGACTGCGGGGGAAGCGCAACGCCGCGGAGCTGCCCACGAACGAGAGGAGACCGCGGAAGCAAGATCCTGCCGTAACATCTCTGGAACTCCTGGTGAAAGCAGCATCTATGATGAATCCCAAGCAGTTCGAGCTTCCGAGGGAGCTCAGCATGAGTCTTCCATTCCCTGGCACCGACAAAAGTGAGAGGCTAAAACATGTCAATGTTCTCTGAGTAAAATGCCTGCATGAATACTTACCATAGATTTGGTTGTTGTGTGTTGAGGTCTCAGCTCAAAGGCTGGTCTGATTCCCAACTGTACCACCACCCAGACTCACACTGAACAGGTGTAGGAAATTGTTGGGTGAAGTTCCTTCGCTGAGCCAGTTGGTACTGTCTCACATTAATCTGCCAAGCTGTCTGCTGACCCATCGCTAGGATTGCTGATATAAAATGGTATATAGGCATTGCTTGTCACCTTGAGGACAAAAATATTTTGATTTTTGCACATTGTGTTGATACAACCTGCACAGAAAGTATGACACTAGCCACGCTACACGTAATCAGTAGAAGGGATTGGGAATACTTCACAGAATTTCTTATTCTGTGATAGTAGGAAACTAAATACACTAGATGCTAGTGTTCATTTCTTATTAAT
Organism: Anabrus simplex; assembly: GCF_040414725.1. Lineage (NCBI taxonomy): Eukaryota > Metazoa > Arthropoda > Insecta > Orthoptera > Tettigoniidae > Anabrus > Anabrus simplex. The sequence goes on along the minus strand of NC_090279.1, from coordinate 219,565,277 downwards.
AATTGTGTATTGCCAGATAACAAAAAAAAAAAAAAAAAGCATATTACTCTCATCATCAATGTTCCACTCCAGTTGCCCGGCTGTGGTTAACAAGCCTCCTCCACTCCTTTCTGTCCTTCCACTTTTCCTACTCCATTACCTCCGCCACATCCAATCCAGCTTCTCTAATGTCCTTCCAAATCTGATCCATCCACCTTCTCAGTCTTCCAACTGATCTTTTTCCCTTAACTTCTTTCCAATTACCTTCTTGCTACCTGCTCCTTTACCATTCTTTTTACATGTCCGAACCATCTCAGTCTTGCTTTCTGTATGTTCTGTACTAACGGTTCTTTATTTAGCTCTTCTCTGATTTTAATATTTTGAATTCTATCTCTTCTTGTCTTTTAAACCGATATTCTTAAAAAATTCATTTCTACTGCTTAGATCTTACTATCTTGTGTCTTATTAGTTACGAGCGTTTCTAGTCCGTATGTTACAATTGGTATGAAATACTGTTTATATAATGTTCATTTCGTTCTCTTGGGTACTTTGTCATCCCATAAAAGCTCTCTGACTTGATGATAAAATGTTGTACCTTTACTTAGTCTGTTATTAATTTCAGATTTCATTACTTCCATTAATAATGCTACCCAGATATGTATTATCCGCACACTTTATCCTGGTGCATTTGCACCCTAGTGCTGAATCGGTCGACATCTGCGATCTTCGAGATTCGTACTGGCAACCTTTGAAACACAAACTATGAATCGCTTAAGCATCGTTGTGCGACATCTGGCGTACACTTTACGTACTAGTACTGTTGTTGTTTACACAGCAAAGCCAAAGTATAGAATTCATGCTAGGAACAAGATTCACATCGAGAAATGTTTTATAATGTTATATAATGTGTATGTGACATAGTTGTTGGCTGAAGATGATAACGGTTTAAAAATTTCATATTGATCGATCATATTCTCGATTCAATTCAGATTTCATTTTCATTCAGTTGGCAGCACTATCGATACCGGGACAGCTCCCTCCTTACTCCTCACCCCCGCACACAAATGCACCAAGATAAAGTGTGTGGATAATACACTCTCTAACCGTTCTCAGTCTATGTTCACTTGGCGTCTCTTTTTCTCTTTTCCACAGTGCATGACAACAGTTTTCTTTTTTACTGCTTACCATTCCAAACTCCTTCACATTTTCATTCCAAATGTCCAATCTCCCTTTCTCCAAATCAACACCATCTGCAAATACCAAAGCATTTGCTTCATCACTACTGATACTTTGCTTTAAACATTTTACGTCTTACTTTTAAACAGTGTATAATATTTATACAAGGTTTATACACTTTTTATGTGAAATTCGTTACTAATAAACCGTGTATAAGCCTCCTGTATTCATTGAATTGCTTATACAGACCAGGACCCTTGTATAAGCGTTATATAGCAGCGAGTAGCGGAAAAAGAATGAGTAAGTCGTTTATTTTCGTGGTATTTACTGTCTGCAGTAATATAATCGTGGTGAAATATTCAACTTATCCATTTAACATTGAACACACATTGAAAGAATGGACGATAACATTGATGATCTTCACGGTATTTTAAACATAGAAGACTTACACCATTTGTAGGTTATGGAGGCTAGACATCTTCGTAAAGTAAAACACTTTAAAGAGACTGAATGACAATGAATAATTATAAAAGAAATTATGGTTGGGCATCTTTTTGTGTAATAATGTGTTACTGCTAATAGACTGTTGAAATTGCGAGTTTATTATACATTATCTGCCTCCACAAAGATCTTTCTCAAATTTGAGTATAAAAGGGGACATATTCCATGATATAAAAATGGTATAACTTGAAAACCATACTTAATATGATTTCCATACTTTGTAGTTGAATACGCAGAAATATGATGTATAAATGCCTAATAGAAACTTTTTTGATCAAACCTTTCTTTTAGCTACCAGAAAGTTTCTCCTTTCTCCTGAAAAGTAAGGATTTTGGAATGTGTACCCTTTTCAACTCGCCGATTCAATTACAATTGCTTACGTTTTCCATACTATCCCATTTAGGAGCTCTTGATTTTTGCTTTAGCTTTTCCATTTCTTTCGTGGCATTCATTACGCAAGCAAGCTGAAGAAATGTTGATATCAGTAGAAGCCAATTTCCAGCTGTCTCACTTTGTGTTGCCACTGCCTTTTCGATATGCCGTGCTACTGCGCGACTTTCCAGAAAGTTTTGCCTGTAGATAACCAGCAGACGTGATCATAAATGCGGTGAACGTGCAAAATACATCGGTGAACTGCAGGAAAACATTCCTACGACTTGGAACGAGTGTTATACATGCTGTGTAGTAATACAATGCGTATACCACGTTTATTAGTAAGAAAAATACCGTATTTACGCGAATAATCCCCGCACCCTAACTTTAGGTAGGCTTATTTTGAAAAAAAGAAATGCCAACTTTGACGCAAAAAACCGCATCTGAATTTCTTGCCTCAAATTTTTAAAAAAATGTGCAGGTATTTTTCGCATATATACAGTATACAACGCTTGTACAGGGTTTATTCACTGTATAACAAGTGTTAAACAACTGTATAAGGACTTTTTATTAGTAAGACGGTTCATGATTTCATCCATCAATGTAAAAAACTATAATGATGACAGTGCACTTCCTTGCTGAGACTTTTTTTTTTTTTTGTATAAAATGTTTCAGAGTCAGCACTCCCCACTTGTACACCGCTTTTACTCTCATGATACAACATTTTTATCTTGTTAATTGATTTTGGTACATTCCTTTTCAGTAGGCATTCCTATACATGTTTTCTCTTAACTGTATAATACGCTATTTCCAAATCCAAAAATACGAAAGATGATTTCCTTGTTCCTTTCCAGATGTTTTTCCATTATCGTTCACACTGTAAATATCAAGTCTATTGTTGATCTATTCGGTCTAAAGCCGTATTGTTCTTCCTCTGTGTTTCTGTTATATCCCTCAGTTATAGCTCTATAATTTTCACATTTCTTCCTATTTCGTTTTTTGAACAATGGTACAATGCTTCCTTGTTGCCAGTCTTCAGGTATCCTTTCATCCTTCCATATGGCATTGAGGGCTCTGTGTAGCCACTGTAGTCCAATGCTTCCTGCTGCCTTAATCATATCAGCATTGTATTTGTCTTTTCCACTTGCTTTACCTTTGGTCATTGCTTTAACTTTCAAGTTCCAACCATGTTATCGGGTTCTCTACTTTTTCTCCATCTATTATTTCCATTTCCTTATCTACTTCCTCCGAGCAGTCATCCTCATTATAAAGTTTTCCGAAATACTTTGCCATGACCTTCTGAAGACCCTTTTCGTCATGTACTATGGATCCATCTTCTCTCTCCAATGCCTTGATTTTTTCTTGATTTATTCTTTTCAATGTTATTACTCTGTATAATTGTTTCTGATTTCCTCGACTATCTTGCTAAGTTTCGTATTTAAACTCTCCCCAACGTCTCTCCTTCTCTTCCTTGATACTCCTCTTTACTTGGAGTTTCAATGTTTTGTATTCCACATGTAACCTTTCTGTCTTATTCTCATACCTCGGATACGTTTTTTGCTTTTCCTTATCCATTTCTTTCTTCACCTTGTTCCTTTCTTTTATTTATTTTTTTATTTTTTTGTCCACCACCGTGTCTCCTTTCCTTTAACCTGTGCTTTTGTTTTCCCGCGTACCTCAATTGCTGCTTCCACAAATGTCTGTCGTAAATTGTCCTGCTCGTCTTCTCCACTTCGTATTTCTGTATTAGGCAACTTCCTTTTTATACAATCTTGGAATGCCATTCTTCTATCCTCCTCCTCCTTCAATTCCCAGATCCTGATCTTTGGTTTCTTCTTCAGTACAGTTTTAGGGATTTTTACTTGTTTTAATTTCACAATCAATAATCTATGATCACCCTCCATTCTTTCACTGGAGATTATCTTCATATCTTCCCCATTCTCGGTCTGTTATTATAAAATCGATGAGTGTTCCGTACTGTCCATCCCAACTATATTGGCTGATCTTATGGCTATTCCTCTTCATAAACCCTGTGTTCTTTATTATCAGGTTATTTGTGATACAGAACTCAAACAGTTGCTCTCCATTTTCATTTCTATTGCCATACCCATATGGGCCCAGAACATTCTCATATCCCATTCTATCAGTTCCCACATGAGCATTCAGATCTCCCATTATCATCATCCCATCTCCAATAATATGCGTTTCCAGTTCATCGAGGAACTCTTCTTTTTCTTCCACGCTACGTCCTGTCTGTGGAGCGTACACCTGTACTATCTTCAGTAGTTCCTTGTTTACATGTATGTGCATTATTATAATTCTTTCATTTACATACTCAACTTCAGCTATTGGTTCAACATTCTGATTCACTATAAATCCCACTCCATTTCTTTTCTCTTTTCTGTGAACCCTTTCTTAGTTTCTCCATTCCTTTCCCTTTCCATTTTACTTCACTTAATCGTAGGATGTCGAGTCTTTGTCTCTCCATTAGGTCAATCTATTCATTTTCCTTCCCATTCATTGTTAAAATATTTATTGTTCCAAATTGGGTTTTGTTCTCTGATCTAACACTGGCATGAACATCAGCATTAGCATCATACTGTGCAACTGTAGTCAGAGCCTTGTCAATTCCATTTCCATTTTTAAACTTCCATCCGAGGCTTGTATTATAGTTGAAAGCAAGTAAAAATTTACTCATCTGCTGACCTGCTAAGCCTAACACATCTGGGATTTTCTTTCGAGGTTTACTCCCTTAGCCTTTGAAGATCCCTCTTTTCCACAAGGCTGTGGTTTCCTCTTCTAATTTTCCCCAGAGAGGATGGGTTGGCTCATCCACCATCTTCGCCATTCCTAAGGTCTCCTTCAGTGCCTAAGATGCTGTTAAGGTCTTCACCCGTAACCCTGGGCATGGGTTCCACGTTATACCCCGTGAGACTGGGTCCCAGCCTGAACTTAGCTCTCCTTCACACCAGCCTACTGATGTGGAGGATACCCACCCACACTAATAAGGGTAAAAGAAACATGTATTTTATACTGACGATTATATATTATTATTATTATTATTATTATTATTATTATTTTGATCACCCTCTGTAGAGTACATTGAATCAGTCCTTTCTCTGTGTGTTGTTTTTTTCTTAGTATTTCTTCATTCTTTCCAATCTTTGTTTCCTCTTCATCTTCCCAGATAATAGGTTTGGTTTTTAATGTAGATTTGTTTCGGAACCTTATATTTTCATCTTTAGTTATTACTTTAGCTGTTCGATTGAATAGTGAATTATCTGTAATTTTTAATTCTACTATGTCTTTTTCAGTTTCCTTAAACCAGTTGCGGTTACGGAAGAATGTTAATGTTTTGGAGTTCATTCTGAGAAGATGACTGAAAATTTATCCTTCTTTTTCACATTGTATCCGAGAGTTTTTCAATTTTCTTGTAGTCTTTTATTCTTGATATGTATTATCTTATTATCCTGAAATTTTGGTCCTATGAACTTTCTTAACATTTTCCTTTCTTTTAGCTCGAGTTTCTCCACCTGGCCTCTGAAGTTCATGTTTGATGTCTCTGCTGCGAATAGTCACTGTTTTATAATGTTTAATTTTGCAACCCCAGGAAAGGGATTTCTTGCTGTATGTATCTTTTGTTAGTTGGAAGACCATTTCAAGTTGTTGTTTTTTCCCCCCTGGATTCCATTGCCTTGCATTCTACAGCATTCCAACTAATCCATTCTCTGAGATATTTGAATTCCTTTACTATTTCAGTGTTTTGTTCTTGGACCCTGAGGTATTTATGTGGGTGTTTGTCATTTTTTGTTTTAAGAAGATATGAAGACCTATTTTAGCTCTTTATTTCTCTAGTTCAAGGATTTCCTCCGTTGTTTGAGCAGACAAGGCCATATCATCTGCAAAAGCAATACAATTGATTTTAAGGTTCTTCTTTTTTGCAACCCAGTCTAATTCCACTCTTTGTATTATTATCGCTTGATGAATGAACACGTGACTGCAGTAACTGCCGAAATAAACTTTTTGCTCATATGAAGTGAAAATGAGAATCCGCAGGATGTTTCCAGTCATTCGACCGGGTGAGGAATGGAATGAATGAAGCCTCCATCTAGCGACGAGGATAGGAATTGTGCCGGCTGCTGAAGCCTGTCGCACTCCTCTGGGGCAATAGTTAATGAATGACATGAAATGATATTGGAGAGTGTTGCTGGAATTAATTATGACCGGGAAAACCGGAGTACCCAAAGAAAAACCTGTCCCGCCTCCGCTTTGTCCACCACAAATATCGCATGGAATGACCGGAATTTGAACCACGGAACACAGCAGCGAGAGGCCCCCTGAGCCACGGAGGCTCTTCGTGTGAAGTAATATTTAAAAATCAAAAACAAATAGAATTGTCTGCTTTTTATTAGCAAATGACAGTGATCACTGCCCATCTAGTGGTCGGGATGGTTAGCAGGTTTGAGTATCGTGGGTTGAAAGAATTTTTCCCATTGGAATGTTTGATAAGAGAGGTGGTGGTATATGATCCTTATCACTAAATTGCCTGCCAAAAAGAGCTAAGCTCTCTGTGGTTCTTATATGCAGTAAGTTTATAGATGAAGGTGTTTAGCTTTGAGAGGAGTAGGCTTTGTTTCACTCTACACAACATGCACTCATCACAGTGAACACACAAACTCCTTCGCCACTTAGGCAAGGAGTAATTAAAAGATGTAACCTTTTATACAAAACAGTAGGAATATCACCTCATCTTGCTCTGGACGTACGCTCACCGAGGCAGGGAGAGGAGGGGTGGAAAGTCCATGTTAAACGACCAAAAATCGGAATGTGGATGAGAAGTTAGCAAGTTTTTATCTGTGTGCCATTTTCCATACGATAAAAGCCTAAGGATCTGTCTGAAGGAAGCAAACGATTTGTAATATCCCAATCACCTGAAGAGGATACCTCTCACCAAATATGGGTCCAGGCCGTTACCGTTTACAGTAGAGTTCTAATTTAGAAACCCTGGGATTCACATCATTTGAGAAAAACGTTTGATCTAGGACAAGACTTGCATACTCCACAGGAAAGTAGTCGAGAGCAACGGGAAGCAGATGACTCCATGGTGCTTGTTCACCATTTAGAAGACGTTCATCAGCAAAGCAAACAGTTTGGCTTTAGAATAAACATTTAAAAAGCGGCAACCAACTCTGTCATCGCCCTGGACAGAAACACCATCACAGTAAAACAGAACATCACGACTATAGGATGCTTTCGTACATTAAGTCTGGCTCAACAGAGTCCACACCAAAAGTTTAAAATTCCAGAAATACGCTTCTTGCGAAGCTGATTCTTTTTTTTTCCCCCTAGTTGGTTAACGTCGCACCAACACAGATAGGTCTTATGGCGATGATGGGACAGGGAAGGGCTAGGATTGGGGAAGGAAGCGGCCATGGCCTTAATTAAGGTACAGCCCCAGCATTTGCCTGGTGTGAAAATGGGAAACCACGGAAAACCATTTTCAGAGTTGCCGACAGTGGGATTCAAACCTACTATCTTCCAAATACTGGATACTGGCCGCACTTAAGCGACTGCAACTATCGAGCTCGGTGAAGCTGATTCTGGTTACCATGACCGTTACTTGCTAAGGCCAAACTGTTTCTGGGCTGACACCATATGATGACAGTTATTGTCACTTTTTCCATGTTAGAATCTATATTTTAAGAGATTTCACTTCGTAAGTTATCTTCCATCACCTCTCACTGAGCAAGTTGGCCATGTGGTTACGGATGTGCAGCATTCAGGAGATGGTGGGTCGAACCTGTCGGCAGCCCTAAATATGATTTTCCATGGTTTCCCATTTTCACACCAAGCGAATGTTGGGGCTGTACCTTAAATTAAGGTCATGGCTGCTTCCTACCCCCTCGTAACCCTTTCCTAACCAATCGTCGCCATGAGACCTATCTGTGTCGGTACGACCTAAAGCAACTAGCAAACAAATTAAGTTTTAAAAAAGTACCTCTAATTTTTTGACATACTGTGTAGTATGTCTGTATATATGGCGTACTACAAACAATGTATATCCTGGGATAAGGATTTTGTGGTGGTGTTTTTTCATGGCTTCCTGGAGCAAATAGCTATTGAAATGAATATTCAACAATGACCCTCTTTGACTTTTCTCAGATTTAGTGCTGTGTACTCTATATTCAAAGCTTTTTTTTTTTTCTTATCTTGACTTGCCAATAATTGTAGCAGTACTAGAATTGACATCGTAGCCTATAAGGGATCGGACTGCATAGTATACATTGTAGACCGCACAGTTCCAATGACCAGCCAGAAGACGTTGAAAGGGAAAAGAAGCTGATATATGAAAAACCATACCTGATTATAAACATAAATTTGGATTAACCGCGAGGCTTCATGGGACTATTCCTTGATTCAGAGTAAATATTTGGAAGCACTTTAATTTAGACTTTCCAGAATTGCTGGCTATATCATTGTTAAGTTTACAAGGCTCAGTTTCATTGCTATCAGTTATAATTCTTGTATTTTAGTGACATTTTACAAATAATGTAATCAACAAATTACCATTGTAAGCTTAAGTTATAAATTTCACAAAATCTGTCCATTGTGGCATCCTTCAATTGAGGAAAGTTTTTGTGAATAAAATCTCTCTCTCTCTCTGTTGATTTATTGGTAAACTGCCCATATTTTTGTTTCAGATCCAGCTCCAAGCAAGGTTATATCTCGGCGGAATTCAGTGGCCAAGAAGAAACCGTACGAGCTGGACAATGGAATGGTACCATTGCCCGTCAAGGTGTGCTTCGAGTGTCGGAAGTAAGGCTTGTGAAATTGTATGTGTGTTTATTGAACATCTTGAAGTGTTTAGACTGTAAGGTTCAACACTTGTTGAAAATAAGATGAACCACTGTGAGATGTTTCATCTTTGCTGATGTATTTTCATCATTAATGTCAGAAGTCTTAATTCGTTTGTGGCAGGTATGTTTTTTAAATACAGTGAAACCTTCATTCTCTGTTTTTCAAAGGACCATGAAAATAAAACGTACAGCACGGGAAAATGGAAAATCCAGGAATGAGTGAAAACCATCAACAATTTGGCTAAACATCACAAAAATGAAATATGTATAACTATAATCTTACAAAAACTCCTAAACCAAACCAAACTACAGCCCCAGTGGGACTTAGCCTGCCAAGCGACCGCTGCTCAGCCCGAAGGCCTGCAGATTACGAGGGGCACATGGTCAGTGCGACGAATCCTCTCGGCCGATATTCCTGGCTCTGTAGATCGGGGTCACCGTCTCACCATTAGATAGCTCCACAATTAAAGGTAATCACGTAGGCTGAGTGGACCTGGAACCAGACTTATATCCAGGTAAAATTGTCTGACCTGGTCGCAATCGAACCCGGGCCCTCTGGACGAGAGGCGGGCTTGTTAGACCGCGAAACTGCATTTATTACCGGTATGCGAGTTCAAAATCTTGAAACTTTATATTCAGTTTTACAGGGGAATCTTCGTCAGTTTCCTGTGAAAACTTCTTTCAGTTCAGCAACTTTGATTAGGCTAGCCAAACTCTTCAAAAAATCTAATAACGTTGCAAGTGATAAAAATCATTGTTATCCGTATTGAAGATACTGAATGTAGGATGCTAAAAGGTTTGTTTTTTCCACCTATTCAATACATATCTGTCTGTTAGGTCATCAGCCCAGAGGCTGGTTGGATCCTCAAATAGCACCACCAAAGGTTATGCGGTTATAAGGAAACCACAAAAACCAATGTCAACACCGAAATGAGGCGTACTAGGCAAGACTAGGAGTGAGATAGTTTGCCATTGCTTTCCTCACTGGGTCAGAAAGTGCTATTGCAGCATGACTGACCCTATGAGCAGCACCTTTCATAACACTCAGATGCACTAGTCGTGCTCTGAATGTCATTAGTCAGCACCACCAATACCCCAGCAGGTTCCATATTGTCACAGCCATGGATGAGACTGGGACTTCGGTGGAAGCTACACTTTACTCTGGCCTGTGCCAAGAGATGGATACAAAAGTACTGCATCCATCATGAAATGGCAGCAGGCAATCAATACATATAAATTTTATAAATTAGGAATTTATTATTGATTCCACTTGAGACATGTTTCGCCCTTCATTGAGGGCATCATCAGTCAAAATATCACCTCAAGGTAAAAAATCAGGTAACTGGTTAGTAGTTGACATGTACAAAATAATACATATTATTAATACAACTACAAAAATTAAGTATGGGAAATAGTTGTACAAAAGTGATGGTTGAACATATAGGTTTATAGATGAAAAGTCAGCACCAATGCCTAAAATTAACATAGTAGAGTTCGGCAGTGGTGCTCTGGAGAAACAGTTGACGCATTCATAGGAAAATAAAAAGTTTAAAAATATTTACATTATAACAATTAAGGGAGAAAAGGTGTAGTGTTCGGCGTCAATGTTTGTAACCATACAGTATTTACATTGTTCAATTGAACAGTTGAGATAAAGTTTTAAAAATATTTACATTATACCATTCAGCGTAAATGTTTGTAATAAAAACTAATGTCAATAGTTGGTAACTATATAGTAATTACATTATCTAATTGAATAGTTGAGAATTTACAATTATATACATAATTACACAAGAGCAGCTGGTGTGCAAGGATAAAAAATTTTCAGTACCAAGTGTGTCCTGATGTTTTAGAGGTTGGAAGAAGGAATTAGCATTGACATTTCAGAAATATGTAGAGCAGTTTATTTTAGTTAAAATCACCGGGGGTAGGGAAATATTTCATAGCCAAATGAGGTTTTATAGGCATCAAGCTGAAAGATTTCCAGTTGCAGCGCCGAGATCGGTACGGAGACTGGTCAGTGTGGATGGAGATTCATGGGTATTCCGTGCGTTTGAACGGCAACAATGGTGACAGCTATTAGTGGGTAATTGCTAATTAGGAAAATGTTGCGGGTTGAAACTTTCGCTTATTCTTTTAGTTGACTTCTGTAGCATCGAATGTGATGTGAAGACATCGGTGTGAAATGCCGGTGAGACAAATTGATATTGTTCAGTGGAATAAAGTATGGCGGACTTCGGGATGAAGTTATTGTTTTTTACTGGTCTGGTGAGATAGAATAGAGTTGCTTGTGTTGTGAACTGCTGTGGAGAGATTAGAATGTATACGGCAACTGCAAAGTCAGAGCGTTAAAGCTGGGGTGAGGCATCTTCTCATTCTGACTGCGAAGATGAGCCGTAGTGGCACGCCATATTTGTGCCGATGTGCGCTGGGTTCCGGCGTGTTGTTGAAAGTTGTATTGTATGCAGTGGAAGTTATCTGTAATTGAGATGTTAATAGTATTGGTTAGTGTGTAAGAAAGGTTTATGGTAATTAATGAAGAGTGAATGTTATGTTACATACCTGATGTGTCGCTGAGAGGTAATTGTTGATGAGTATTGGTGGACTATGAAGGAGGCTCAGTCGGTAATACGCACATGCGGTTAGCAATGGCGGCGGGAGGGGTGGAGAGCTTTGGGGGGGAGGGGCATGGGCGGAGTCATGCGCAAAGGTGAGCTGTCAGAATAGAGGAAGGTAGAGTGGAGGGGCGAGCTTGTTGTGTATTGCGAGTGCAGGTTGATGTAGTGTTGGTTTATAAAAAGAGGGGGGGGGGGGCGTATAAGGAACCGAAAGTTACGCGGATAATATTGATGCCTATTTGTTAATGTGATGAATGTTATTTGCTTAACAATCCTAAAAAAAAATCGAGAAAGGCAAACTAATGACTGAGTTTGAGAACCTATACATCTATCTAGACCAACACTTCAACAAAGATAAAAACCTCAATGAGATAATAGATTTAAAAAAACCCCTTTATGAACAATTTCCCACCTTACTACAAAAATAAATTTTCAAGGCAACAGCTTGTCTAAAATCTTCAATACCACATTAACTAACTCACCCAGCACGTCGACAATTACCCCCCCCCCTACCCCCCACCTCCCCCTTTCCGACCAATTCCCCCACACACAACGACAGCAAGCCCACACATCCTCCCACCCAAGCACCTCCCCCTCCACCACGACCCCACCGATACAACACGAGAAATAAGAACCACTCGACCTTCAAAAACAATACAACACCCAACACAAGCAAATAACATTCATCACATTAACAAATAGGCATCAATATTATCCGCGTAACTTTCGGTTCCTTATACCCCCCCCTCTTTTTATAAACTAACACTACATCAACCTGCACTCCCAATACATAACAAGCTCGCCCCTCCACTCTACCTTCCTCTATTCTGACAGCTCACCTTTGCGCATGACTCCGCCCATGCCCCTCCCCCCCAAAGCTCTCCACCCCTCCCGCCGCCATTGCTAACTGCATGTGCGTATTACCGACTGAGCCTCCTTCATAGTCCACCAATACTCATCAACAATTACCTCTCAGCGACACATCAGGTATGTAACATAACATTCACTCTTCATTACTTACCATAAACCTTTCTTACACACCAACTAATACTATTAACATCTCAATTACAGATAACTTCCACTTCATACAATACAACTTTCAACAACACGCCGGAACCCAGCGCACATCGGCACAAATATGGCGTGCCACTACGGCTCCTCTTCGCAGTCAGAATGAGAAGATGCCTCACCCCAGCTTTAACGCTCTGACTCTGCAGTTGCCGTATACATTCTAATCCCTCCACAGCAGTTCACAACACAAGCAACTCTATTCTATCTCACCAGACCAGTAAAAAACAATAACTTCATCCCGAAGTCCGCCATACTTTATTCCACGGAACAATATCAATTTGTCTCACCGGCATTTCACACCGATGTCTTCACATCACATTCGATGCTACAGAAGTCAACTAAAAGAATAAGTGAAAGTTTCAACCCGCAACATTTTCCTAATTAGCAATTACCCACTAATAACTGTCACCATTGTTGCCGTTCAAACGCACGGAATACCCATGAATCTCCATCTACACTGACCAGTCTCCGTACCGATCTCGGCACTGCAACTGGAAAACTTTCAGCTTAATGCCTATAAAACCTCATTTGGCTATGAAATATTTCCCTACCCCCGGTGATTTTAACTAAAATAAACTGCTCTACATATTTCTGAAATGTCAATGCTAAATCCTTCTTCCAACCTCTAAAACATCAGGACGCACTTGGTACTGAAAATTTTTTATCCTTGCACACCAGCTGCTCTTGTGTAATTATGTATATAATTGTAAATTCTCAACTATTCAATTAGATAATGTAATTACTATATAGTTACCAACTATTGACATTAGTTTTTATTACAAACATTTACGCTGAATGTTATAATGTAAATATTTTTAAAACTTTATCTCAACTGTTCAATTGAACAATGTAAATACTGTATGGTTACAAACATTGACGCCGAACACTACACCTTTTCTCCCTTAATTGTTATAATGTAAATATTTTTAAACTTTTTATTTTCCTATGATTGCGTCAACTGTTTCTCCAGAGCACCACTGCCGAACTCTACTATGTTAATTTTAGGCATTGGTGCTGACTTTTCATCTATAAACCTATATGTTCAACCATCACTTTTGTACAACTATTTCCCATACTTAATTTTTGTAGTTGTATTAATAATATGTATTATTTTGTACATGTCAACTACTAACCAGTTACCTGATTTTTTACCTTGAGGTGATATTTTGACTGATGATGCCCTCAATGAAGGGCGAAACATGTCTCAAGTGGAATCAATAATAAATTCCTAATTTATAAAATTTATATGTATTGAATAGGTGGAAAAAACAAACCTTTTAGCATCCTACAAATCTAATAATGCCTAGCCAAACGACAATCGACCACAAGTAGCTTTTAATTCTCTCATCTAATAAAATAAAGCGCATTAGATACAAAAGCACCCAAAATGATGGCGAAATCCGTTCATTTCTTAATCTTTCATTGTAAGTCTCCGGTATACTGTTCGTAGTCAGTTTCTGGAAATCATGTACCGCGCAGATTAGGCCTACATCTACTTTTAAAGGTTATGTTGAACTCGAAAACATGGTTTCGAATGTAACTATCGATTCTTAAAAGTTCTCGAATGCATTAAATTCAATTCCGCGTGTCACAAATCCAATGAAATTGTAAAGATAAAAGAAATATCAAAACTTCAGAAATTATGGTTATTCGTGACCTTGAGGTCATCTGGAAAGCGCGCTCGCTGCACATGTCAGTACGAGTTTGAAATGATACCAACCATTTAAAATATAACGTGCGCAAATAAAACTACTGCGGTTTTTGATATTTGAACACGAAAATGTAAAATTCCCAGTTTTACATTAGGACCTAAACAGTAATAAGCAATCCCAAGACCTCCCATGGCTTTCTTTTTTTTTTAAATTCAAGTTGCAACATCTGTTTTGGTCTCGCTAACATAATCATGTACGATAATATCAAAAATACTGAATTTGTGTTAAGAAGGAGCAGTTTCAATTCCTGCCTGAAAGCCCAGTTACTCTGCAGTGCCCTGAGGAAAGTGCCGAAAACTTCTTCGGCAGTACGATAAAAAAAAAAGTAAAAATATAAACATCTAACCCTGGACATAATATGGACGTTTTATAAGTGCGAACATTTGACGAAACTCGTTCAGTCTTCAAGCAGAGCTGTAGAAATGCGCCGTGTCTCCTTGCAATTGTTGTGGCCACTCTCTGCTTTATGATTTTCCGAGATTCTCTAAACAATACCACCCGAATGCGATGCTGAGATGGTCCCTTATGCAAGTTCACCGCCGATCGCTTTTCCAGTACCGGTACAGCACTTTCTTTAATTATCGCAGTGACGGGGCGTTAACGCCAAGATCCATAAATGTGCCATAGCCGTCCTTTCGTGAGATACAATTTATTAAAAAACGATTGATCGAGGATTTAGCGTTGATGGGACTGGGATTTCTGGACGGTTGATCCGGGAAATCGTTTCTTCGAGGAACGGATAATGTGGGACTTTTACAACGTGATTTAATTATGATGCTCGCGGGACCTTGTCATTTGAACGCATATTCCGGGAAAACGTATTTTCTGGGAACGGATAATCGAGGTTCCACTGTAAATAATTGTATAGCATAAGATGTATAGAAATGATAGGAACACCGGAAGGGATATGTCATAGCATAAACAAAATGACAGATTGGCATTTGAAGTGGGAGAAAGAAAATATGTAAGTACAAGACAATCTCCGTACACTGCACTCTCGTCCAATCCTTCAGAGAAGAAGTAGATCTAGAACAAGTGGTATTAATGAGCAGAGAGCACATGTGTGTGGAGCTTGTCCTTGTCCATTTGATGTTCTTATTTTTTTATATATGACTGGATTTGCAGCTATTTATATTGTGGGAGTCAGCTTTAATACAGTGAAAGATGGTTAGTGCCCTCCTCATTAACTTATTTTCCACCGGGCGAGTTAACCATGCAGTTAGGTGCGCGCAGCTCCGAGCTTGCGTCCGGGAGATAATGGGTTCGAACCCCACTGTCGGCAGCCCTGAAGATGAATGGTTATAAACTTCATATTATTGGTCCATATTGAACTGAGATTACATATAAATTATAAACATAAACATTTTCCACCTATTCAGTACATAGTTTTATTTACACTGTGTGTATTTACATTACCAACTGAAGATGGTTTTCCGTTACTTCCCATTTTCACACCAGGCAAATGCTGGGGCTGTACCTTAATTAACGCCACAGCAACTTCTTTCCCATTCCTAAGCCTTTCCTATCCCATTATCACCATAAGACCTATTTGTGTCAGTGCGACATACATACATACATACATACATCATAATTATAGACCGTTCAGTCTACAAGCCTCTGTGAATTTACTAAACGTCGCCACAATCCTCTGTTTGTAAATAGTGCTGTAGCCTCATTTGGTTCTATACCTCTTATCTTCAGATCGTTAGAAACTGAGTCTAACCATCATCATCTTGGTCTCCCTCTACTTCTCTTACACTCCATAACAGAGTCCATTATTCTCCTAGGTAACCTATCCTCCTCCATTCGCCTCACATGACCCACCACCGAAGCCGATTTATGCATACAGTTTCATCCATAGAGTTCATTCCTAACTTAGCCTTTATCTCCTCATTCCACACACCCTCCTGCCATTGTTCCCACCTGTTTGTACCAGAAATCAATCTCGGTACTTTCAAGTCTGTTATTTCTAACTTGTGAATAAAATATCCTGAGTCCACCCAGCTTTCACTCCCGTAGAGCAGTTGGTCTGAAAACTGTAAAGATAATTTGGTCCGGGAGCTGACTTCCTTTTTGCAGAATACTGTTGATTGCAATTGCAAGCTTACTGCATTAGCTTCACTGCACCTTGATTTGATCTCACTTACTATATTACCATCCTGGAAGAACACACATCCTAAATACTTGAAATTACTTACTGTTCGAGCTGAAATTAAATTCTGTTGAATTTCTTACCTACTGATATCAGTTTAGTCTTCGAAAGGCTAATTTTCATACCATACTCATTGCACCTATTTTAGCCCGCCTGGTGGCCATGATCGTTAAGGCGCTGAAGTCTAAAACGGTCTAACACCAAGGTTAGCCGGTTCGAGTCCCGTTGGTCGAAAAAAATTTCACCATCAGAATGTTGGCCGGCAGGGTAGGGGAGGTGGTGGTATACAATTTCTAATCACTAGATTACGTGCCAAAAGCCTGGATTAAATTCCAAACCTCTCCGCAGTCCTCATATGGAGTGAGGACATATGACGCTGTTGATGGTGATTCGTCCGTCGGATGGGGACGTTAAGCCTTGAGCAGACCCCTTGGTGCTATTCGACAGGAGTAGGCTATGTGCCGGCACCGGGTTTCACCCTCTCCCTACTATCATATATCACGTCATTCATTTCATCTCTCATTAACTCCTCTGATGAGGTTGACGTCAGGAAGGGCATCCGGTCATAAAAAACCGCCACGACAAATTCATCTCACCTCATACCCGACCCCGTAGGGAAACGGGACAAGAGTTGGGAAAAAAAAAAAAAAAACTCATTGCACCTATTTTCAAGTTGCAAGATATTAAGACTGCAGGCTTTCGGCACAATCTGCCATTAAGACCAAGTTGTCAGCATAGGCCAGACTGCTTACTACATTTCCACCTAACTGAATCCCTCCCTGCCACTTTATACCTTACAGCAGATGATGCATGTAAACTACGAACAACAAAGGTGAAAGATTACAGCCTTGCCTAACCCCTGTAAGTACCTTGAACCAAGAACTCATTCTACCATCAATTCTCACTGCAGCCCAATTGTCAACATAAATGCCTTTCATTGATTTTAATAACCTACCCTTAATCCCATAGTCCCCCAGTATGGCGAACATCTTTTCCCTCGGTACCCTGTCATATGCTTTCTCTAGATCTACAAAACATAAACACAGCTGTCTATTCTTCGTAACATTTTTCAGTTACCTGGCGCATACTGAAAATCTGATCCTGACAGCCTCTGTGTGGTCTGAAACCACACTGGTTTTCATCCAACTTCCTCTCAATGACGGATCGCACCCTCCCTTCCAAGATGCCAGTGAATACTTTGCCTGGTATACTAATCAATGAGGTACCTCGATAGTTGTTGCAATCCTTCCTGTTCCCTTGCGTATAGATAGGTGCAATTACTGCTTTTGTCCAATCTGAAGGTACCTTACCAACACTCCATGCTAATTTCACTATTCTATGAAGCAATTTTATCCCTGCCTTCGCACTGTACTTCACCATTTCAGGTCTAATTTCATCTATTCTTTTCCAATTCCTCAAGCGTAATTTCACCAACATCATTTTCCTCCTCCCCATGAGCTTGGCTGTTCACAATACCACCAGGACGGTTTCCTTTTACGTTGAGATGATGTTCAAAATATTCCCTCCACCACTCCAGTGATTCCCTGGGATATCAATTATGACAACCTGAATTACCCAAAACACTGTTCATTTCTGTTATCCCTCCCTTCCTAAGATTCTTTATTACTGTCTATAAAGGTTTCCCTGCTGCTTCACCTAGCGTTTCCAGGTTATTACCAAAATCTTCCCACGACTTCTTTTTGGATTCAGCAACTATTTGTTTTGCTCTATTTCTTTCATCTATTTATAATTCCCTGGCTGCCTTGGCCCTTGTTTGGAGCCATTTCTGATAAGCCTTCTTTTTACGTTTTTAAGATGTTCGCTTTTTCCCATATTTACACACAGTTGTTCATAGGCATTCCCTTACTGTTGCTACTACAGCATCCCTGTATGTCTGTCACCCATTCTCTTTCTATATCCTGAACCTGCTTTCTGTCCACTGTTTGGAACTTCCTACTAATTATATCCATGTACTTCTGCCTAATTTCCTTGTCCTGGAGTTTTTCTACCGTTATTCCTTTACAAACAGATTTCATTTTCTCTATCCTAGGCCTAGAGATACTTAGTTCACTACAAATCAGATAGTGATCTGTATCATTGAAAAATCCCCAAAAACCCGCTATTCTTAACAGATTTCCTGAATTCGAAGTTGGTCAAGAGAGTCTCTTTTGAGTGTAGCGGTGAATAGCTTTATGCTTGAAGAATGTATTCGTAACTGCTAAACTAGCTATACTAGCACAAAAGTCCAGCAAACTCTTCCCATTCCCATTAGCTTCCATATCTTCCCCACATTCGTATCCTTCAGTTCTATTTCCAACTCTTGTATTTAAAACGCCCATTTGCACTAGTCACTCAATGCTTCATAAAACTTGTCAGTTTCATCCTCAACTGCACCCTCACATGGTGAATACACTGAGACAATTATCGTCCTAATTCCTCCAACTGCCAAATGTACCCGCATCATTCGCTCGTTTATGTGCCTAAGAGAAACTATGCTGCGTGCAATGGTATTTCTGATGAACAGCCCTACCCCAGATTCTGCCCTTCCCTTTTTAACACCCATAAAGTACACTTTATAATCTCATATCTCTTCCATGTTATCTCCCCTTACCCAAATATCACTTACTCCTAGCACATCCAGATGCATCCTCTTTTCTGACTCAGCCAGTTCTACTTTCTTCCATAAGCCCCATTAATATTGATAGCTCCTCATCGAATTTCATTTCGTTCGCCAAGTTGTTTCCAAGGAATCCCTTGTTTGTCATATGGGAGTGGGACTCCGTTACTGCCATAGATCAGAGGCTGGCTTAAAATGTTCTGAGCTCGGTAATTCATGAAGCAGGATGCTACTCTACTTACACATAGTCCAAGTGACGATCTCTCCTCTAACATGTTATGGACCACCGGTGTATTGTATAGCCTTAGCCGCCTGAGCACAAGGAAGGCCATGACTCAGAATATGTCTGAGATGCCGACTCCCATTCCATAGCAACTGGTATCCGGACTCTCAGGACCACCTACTGGGCCACTCAGCCGTTGCCCATGGTTCACGAACTAGGACGTGACTGCAGTAACCCACACCATGAACCCCGGTTCGACGTAAAAAAAAAACCAACAACAACATTTTCCCGCTTAGGACATCATAAATTCGAAGTCCCGATTCTTGTCATATCATATCTATATAAAAATACCTCACTTAGTAAGATCACATTTTTCTTGGCCCTGAAAATGTTATTTGTCATCCCCTGTAAAACAAACGTGATTTCCAACTCGGATAAGATCTATCGCCACAGTTGTGTGATTACGGAAAAAGGCCTTAAATTCCTGAACTTCACAGGATAATTTTCACGTTCGGGGAGCAAGCCGTTAGCCTCATAAATGCTCAGTTTTGCTTGCCACTCAGCAGCAAGATTGCTGGATAACACAGTGAGTCATCTTGTATTTTGCATTCTATTCAGAAGTAGGAAATTTATTTTGTGATGAGTTGTGCAGTGAAGTGTAGCAAATATTTTTTGTGTGATATGGTAGCCTATGTCTGGATTAGGAACATATAAATATATCTACCACTTATTACAAGTACGATTACATTTATCTCTCCTTCTGAAAATGTTATTTGTTATCCCTTGTGTAAAAAACACTGTTTACAACTCGGGTAAGAACCGTCACCACAGTTGCATGATTATGGAAAAAATGAGCCTATTTATGCTTGTATTGCAAATTCCATTCAGAAGTTAGAAATTTATTTTGAGTTAAGTTTTACAGTGAAGTTTTGTCGCATGATGCGTTTGCCTATGTCTGGATTAGGAACATGATCGTGTGAAATTGACTAGCGTGGTGCATATTTGTCTTGTGATAGCCTAGTTATAGTTATGGAAAAAGTCGTAAAGTTCCTTGCTAATGAGACAAAATTACAATCTTACAGAAAGTGGACTGGCATCCGCATCTTTAAGCGTGCAGAAGTCGCGAATGTTGATCTCTCGCCTTTGAGTTTCGACTCAGTCATTTGACTTGGTTGAAATTTTTCAAAATGGCGGTCAAAGTCATTCCTTCTGATTCCTCCTGGTCGCACATGGTCGAGTGTGACCAGAAAATAATGTTTAATAACCCACTGCTCTGAAATAAAAGGCTTACAATTTTATCTGCCATGCAGTAATATTTCAATATTTTTATTGGCTCCCATGCATATGTTTTCATTGTTTGGTATTTTTCACCTTTCATTGCACTTGTTTATTGTATAAGCCCCAGCAGGAAAGGTTCTCATATTTCATCTCTTGTGTTTTTCACACCTTTTAATACTTTCCTCTCATGTTTAGAAATCCAGATATAGTTTTTCCTTTACTCGCAGATACATGCCATAAAATGCCCTCATGTTTCCATACCCCTGTTGGATACTTTTTATTTGTATATTCAGTGGTATGTTTTCTTGCTTAACACGTTCATTTTTGTTGTCCTCTGCAGAAATCTTATAACGAGGTTTTACTGTATATGGTGTGGGCGATTACAGTCCGTTTTTCATTTACTCTCAGACGTTCTTGTTGGATGGTGTAAGAATATAAAATTAAGAGAAGAAACTTTTGCAGGTGTACTTTTCCTGCCGGGCTGAGTGGCTCAGATGGTTACGGTGCTGGCCTTCTGACCACAGTTTGGCAGGTTCGATCCTGGCTCAATCTGGTGGTATTTCAAGGTTGTCAGATACGTCGCCCTTGTGTTAGTAGATGTGCTGGCACGCAAAAGAACTCCTGCAGGACTGAATTCCGCCACCTTGGCGTCGCTGTAATCTGTAACAAATTAGCAGGACATAAAAGCAATAATATTATTTTTAATAAGGCGGAAATGCATTACTGTCCCTTGATGCGAGTTGGCGCGTATCGTGACGCAATCGAGCCTTCCGGAAAGATGTGCTATGCCTTTTACACGCTGAACGAAATGTAGAGTGATGACACTGCACTCATATCACAGCTGTTCCCATCGGCTGACGTCATTGAGGCGCAGAATCTGGTGACGGCGCTTCTCGCGCGGAGCACATTTTTCTCCTCTGGCTCATATCTGGTGATGTGAGGTGTGAATAGCAGCAGTTTCGTATAGTGATACGGAAGAATTGTTAATTGAATTGGTGCGGGTGCATGAGAATCTCTATGATATAGGTTTGATTAACTATAGAAACCAGCGAATGCGGCACGAGGCATGGGACGAAATACGAAAGGAATTAAAAGATCATAGGTTAGCACTAAACTGTACAAATTTTAATAGGTATTCAGTTGTTGAAAACAGTCCACACTTTTACTTATGGTTATTATCGCAGTAATATTAATAATAATTTAAATACTACACAAATTACAAATTATCCTGTTGAATTAGAGATTGGTGAATGGATGTTTGTTTGATCCATTCACTGCCGCACAGTTCTTTTCTTTTTTGTTCAATTTATTGTTCCTCGACGAACAATTGGTAATTGCCATGGCAGAGAACCTTCAGGCGAGTTGAAGTAATTTTTGAAATTTTCTCGAATCTGAAAAGCCTCGTGTAGGATTCCCCCGAATCAGTTGCAAATGCAGGGCGTTCTTTGTTCAAAAATTTCATGCTGATGAGTTTATGTAAGTAGTTGAATTCATCGTTGTTCAGTCTGAAGTACATCTGAAATCTTTGTGAATGCTCATTTAGCTCCCGTACTAAATGACATTTCCTCTGAATTACTGACTGCCTTAGGAGAAACCAGCATGGCAAGGCTATTCCATTTAGTGTGTAAGATGTATGAGACAGGAGATGTCCCATCCGATTTTTGGCAGAATGTTGTTATACCTATTCCCAAGGAAGCCGGTGCTAACAGGTGTGAAAAATATTGCACCATTAGTTTAGTATCTCATGCCTGCAAAATTTTAACACGTATTATTTACAGAAGAATGGAAAAACAAGTTGAAGCTGAGTTGGGAGAAGATTAGTTTGGCTTTAGAAGAAATGTAGGAAGACGTGAAGCAATCCTGACTTTACGTCTGATCTTCGAGAATCGAATCAAGAAGGACAAGCCCACATAAATTGCATTCGTAGATCTAGAAAAGGCATTCGATAATGTTGATTGGACAAAGGTATTTGAGATTCTGAAGGTGATTGGGATCAGATACCGAGAATGAAGAATCATCTACAATCTGTATAAAAATCAGTGTGCAGTGATAAGAATCGAGGGCTTTGAAAAAGCAGCAGCAATCCAGAAAGGAGTGAGGCAAGGCTGCAGTTTGTCTCCCCCTCCTTTTCATTGTTTACAAAGAACAGGCAGTAAAGTAAATCGAAGAGGAATTTGGAAAGGTAATCACAATTCAAGGAGAGGAAATCAAAATGTTGAGATTTGCCGATGATATTGTTATTTTATCTGAGACTGCAGAAGATCTCGAGAAGCTGCTGAATGGTATGGACGAAGTCTTGGGTAAGGAGTACAAGATTAATATAAATTAGTCTAAAACAAAAGTAATGGAGTGCAGTCGAATGAAGGCGGGTGATGCAGGAAATATTAAATTAGGAAATGAAGTCTTAAAGGAAGTAGATGAATATTGTTATTTGGATAGTAATATAAATAACGATGGCAGAAGTAAGGAGGCCATAAAATGCAGACTAGCACAATAAGGAAGAGCTTCCTTAAGAAAAGAAATTTGCTTATTTCAAACATTGATATAGGAATTAGAAAGATGTTCTTGAAGACTTTCGTGTGGAGCGTGGCATTGTATGGAAGCGAAATATGGACGATAACTAGCTCAGAAAGAAAAGAGAATAGAAGCTTTTGGAATGTGGTGTTACAGAAGAATGCTGAAGGTGAGATGGATAGATCGAATCACAAATGAAGAGATACTGAATCGAATTGGCGAGAGGAGATCGATTTGGCTAAATTTATAATCTATTAGTTTCATTTCCATATTGATTACTACTACAACATAAAAATAATTTGGAAGCCTCCACCTTATCAATATAATATTTATTTACTGCATTATAGTAAATAAATATTGTATTGATAAGGTGGAGGCTTCCAAATTATTTTTGTGTTGGCTAAATTTGACGAGAAGAAGAGATAGAATGATAGGACACATCTTAAGACACCCAGGACTTGTTCAGTTGGTTTTTGAAGGAAGTGTAGGTGGTAAGAACAGTAGGGGTAGACCAAGGTATGAATATGACAAGCAGATTAGAGCAGATGTAGGATGCAGTAGTTACGTAGAAATGAAAAGGTTAGCACATGATAGGGTGACATGGAGGGCTGCATCAAACCAGTCTATAGAGTCATGACTCAAACACAACACACACTAAATTGTGGTATTCACCCTTTTCTTTCCTCCGTGAATTACTTTCAGTCGTTTGACACGCAGTACTCATGGCAACAGAAACAGCGTACGAATCCATCATCAGAATCCGATGAACTGGATGTACCATCTTAGCTTGCCATCGGACGAAGTTTACTTTGATCTGTGAACGTGAGGACAGTTGTGTTTCCGCCTTTGTTGTTGTTGTTATGATTATTAAGCACTAGTGCAAAAAAGTGTGGAATGTTGTTCATAAATTAAATGGTGTGAATAGGAGTGGATTTTTAAAATGTGAGGTCAACGTGATTCGCTTGATTATCTTTCTTTGCGATGTAAATTTTTTTAATATTTATATTCGATGTGTAAAATTTTTAGATCTGTGTTATGTTTGTGAAGTGGTGTGAGTTGTCATATATATGTTCGCCAAATCCTGAGTGTCTGTTGTATCTAATTGCATTTTCATGTTCTTTGTACTTGGCGTGGAAGGTATGTTTCGTTTGGTGAATCTACGTGGCATGACAATTTGTTTCTTGGCATTTGAATTCCTAAATTCCTCTTTTAGGAAAATGATGTTTGTTATTTAGAGTACATTTATGAATTTGTTTTTGTAATGTGTTGTTTGTTCTGAATGCTTCCTTTTTGAACACACACAAAATGGCGAATAGGTGGTCACTAGAGGGTGATTGTGTCGTGAAGGGAGCCATATTTAAGTACATTCGATAATCACTCTCATCCCTTGTTCCAGTTGCTGACAAGTCATAGGAACAGTCGTTCCTTTATTTCCGGTAGCACACGTTCCTAGCAGAATGTACCGTAATCTTTTAGCGTTATCGTCCATAATTTCGAGTTGCTATTGTGTAATTGTGTGTAATTTTATTTTTGTTTTCTCTTCCTTGGGCCATTTTCTTCCCTTCTATTGTACATTCTTGGCGTTATCTATCATTAGATACATAGTACAGTATGTCCATTTTTTGCATTGTGATTTAATCTTTGTGCTGTGTGAGTTTATTATGTCCAATGTTTTTCCAGCCATGTGTTGAACTTCTTTCTTCAAAATAATTTTGTTCTCATAATTTTGCAGTCTGTAATAATTGATAATAATGAAATTTTTGTCGAAGTTATTCTCCTCCTTCATGCGCTGTTATGTTGGCAGGAGTTGCCGGAAGGCCCCGCTGGTGGCTTGCGACTACTGCCCGCTGCTCTTCCACCAGGACTGTCTGGATCCACCCTTGACGTCCTTGCCCACGGGTCACTGGATGTGTCCCAACCACCCCGAGCACTTTCTTGTAAGTTTATTGGTTGCCCTTTGGTAGGTGATGTGTATTGAGGCTTAGTATGAAGTTAATGTTCTCCTTTGTGCAGGACAAGAGTCTACTGACATCGTGTAGTGCCACGGAGCGTGTCAAGCTCTGGGATCGCTACTCTGGTCCCATCGACCAAGATGCCATCAAGTGCGAGTTCATCAGGAAGGCTCATAGACGCTTCCCTCCCTTCCGGTACAAAGTGAGACTGGCTCCCAGAAATACAGTCAGGGTTAGTCAAGTGTTTTAGTTCATGTGTGTTCCTTTCCTTGTTACTATGTGACTTGATTTGTTTATTCCTTTCCGTTACTTATATTTATCTGTCTCCTGTATTCACATTAGTTTTGGTACCTTTCTATCCCTGGTTTCTTCTTATGGCACATTTCCCACACCAGGACTGGAGATCTGTCAGTGTGCCCTCATGATGGAGCTTGTCAGGGGGCTCAGATGAAGTAGGTCTTGTCTTCCCACACCGACCTGTCATTGTGTGTTTCTGTTCATATTCCTCTCTCTCTGTATACAGCTTGTTTTTCCTACAAACATCGTGTTTTACAAAACATAAATGTATCAGATTGCCCATCATATTTATTGTTTTTTAATTATGATTTTTTAAATCTTAGATGGTACATGTTATGATTGGTAGATATTTATATGAAATGTTGTTTCATTGAAACCTGTATAAGGTGCTTCACAGATCAGAATGTTTATGTGGTTACTGTTCATATTTCAGGTGCCAGATGCTGTTAAGGCGCACTACAAATGTCCTCCACCTCTCGTTCCATCGTTACGGGATGTACTGCGCGAGGATAAAGTGTTGGACGCAATGGAACAGCGGGCGCAGAAGGAAGCGGAGGAAATGAGGCGGTTTGGAACTGCTACTCCTGAGGAGCAAGAGATGGTATGTATTTCTCCTGTATGAGGATTAGCACGTCCCGAACAGAGATGAACAGCAGAATAATTTGGTTGTATTTTAACATGCTGTCCATGTTTTAAATTTGAGCATTGAGTCCAGTGTTGTTTTTACTAGTTTTCTAATGGAAGGTTTGACGCAAGTGCGATAATAGGTATAACTTGAAAACAATATTCTCTTACCCATCGAGCTTGAATAATAATAATAATATTATTATTATTATTATTATTATTATTATTATTATTATTATTATTATTATTATTATTATTATTTCTATGTATAGCTATGAAGTGTTACATCATGTTATTATTTGTATTATTATAATAATACGATCGCGTTGTGTGTAAGGTTATGAAACGTGTTGTACATGGTCACGGATATCAGTTCCGTTAATGTAAATACTTGTAAATTAATAATTTATTCTTACCTGTATAATTTGTAATCCATAATTATGAAACACACTGTAACTTTCAGAATGGTATAGGACCAGAACGGTGGAGAAAATGTTTTGTTAAAACGTACGATTCCAGGAAATAGAAATATACATATTGCACTCAAGTTTAACAAGGCCAAATTAGTAAAAGTTAGCCACTAATTTTGGGGATTTTAGGTCGTGTAATGCTTATAATATGCTGACACGTTGCCAATACAATCTTGGCTATTGCTCTAAAGATGATCCTGGTCCCAGGTTTGAAATACGTCAGCATATCGTAAGCATTACACGACCTGGTATCCCCAAAATTAACTGTTATAATGTCATTTAGAGGTCATGAAAGTCTACGTAGTAAGATTAGCTGGTATGATTTTCTAAACATTTTCTTTTTTACTACACAGACCGCTGCGTTGTCAGCGTAACTCGATACACTCAGTGTTTCCTGTCAGTGAACTGAGCCAGTAGCGTTGCATAGTCTGAGTACTGCAGTATAAGTCTACATAGCAGTTGACTGTAGGCAGTTTGATGGTCATTTAGGTTCATGAAAAAATGGCTAGCACATGAAATACGAACAAAAAGAAATTTAAAAGCTATCTTTAGTCCAACTGCTTTGAGATCTTGCTGAGTTTCTTGGATTCATTGCCCTCCTGTCTTCTTTCCAAGATTTATCATCACTAGTTGTTGTAAAAGCAGAGTTCCTGGCAGTCGCAACACTTGAAAGAAATACAATATTTATGCACTTTCTGATGATTTTTCTTTGAGTTTTGAGGAGCTGATCAGTTCTTTAGCTTTTAATTTGGACAAGCATAACTGGCTTCCAGGAGACTTGCGCTTTTATTGTATAGTGTTTAATCTTAGTGTCTATTGACAGGCATTTCTTGTTATACGTTGACCAGATTAGAAATTAGGCCCTTTTCATTTTGTTAGTTCTATTTATCCATGTTTCTTTCTCATTTAACTTGTGTGTGATTATTTCTTCTCCACTATATTTAAATTGTAAAACTATATTAATTTTTTTTTTTTTTTTTGTAATTTATGAAGACTTTATTTATACTCATTGATTTCATGGGAATGATCTTGGTTTTCTCAAAGGATATTTGTAATCCTATTTTTAGGGCAATTTTTTGGACTGGTGATATAGTTCAAAATGGATGTATGTTTGTGTATTCCAGTATAGCTCTTGAACACATGGAGCATTTTCAATCAAACTTGGTACATGTATGACCTATCTGGAAAAAAAAAATACTATGTGGGGTAAGACACCCCTAAGGGGTGAGCTATATAAGTGTTGAATTTGTAGTTTTCAGGGTTGCTGAGATGAATTGTTACATTTTGGATACTGTTTAGCCTCCATCAGCATGGGGTGTGAGAATGGGTGAAAAATAAAATGTCCTAATGATGAAATAAGTTTTTGGGGCCACTAGCCTGACAGTTGGAATCTTGTACGTATCACATATTTTTACACTGTAATCATACGTTTAAAAACCTGAAAATTAAAGTGCTTTGATTTTACAATAGAAATACATTTGATTCCTTTCAAAGACTCAGATAATACCAGGGCAGCACTGGGTACAGCTAGTTTACGTATTCAAAGGCCAAGCAAAAGTCGCTTCTGGGCAAAAATTAACAATATTTTGTAGGACGGTTGGATTGATCTGTCGAGTACCATGACTATTGTCTATTGCCATCAAGCAGCGGCAAAATGCAGCTGAGCCACGAATGGTCCATCATAACCTTTTGCAAGAGTTTTACACGAGATGAGCTTGGGGCAATTTTGAGTTAATGATTATAGGCCTTAAAAGGTTTCCTTGTAGATGAACTGCTCAGTGCCGGCTGCCTCTCAGCTCGCTCCTTCCCTCCCTGCTTTCACAAAAACAACACCACCACCTAAACCATTCATGCAAATTACATAGTGTAAAGAGTAATTTTAAAATTACTGAGGCAAATAGATAAAAGTTTTGTGATAAATTTTTAATATGGTTTCTAATTGTGACATTGGTTTTCTTTGTAAATTAAGACATAAATGACCTTTTATAGATGGGTATATACCATCCTGGACTTGCGGAGATTTTTATGCTGTCAACAATTCTTCCATGCATACTTAGGGTCTGTCGTTGAAAGTTTAAGCAACGTTAGTTAAGAAAGCACTCAGATAGCCATTTTTTTCTTCAACTTTTACTAAAATAGTCATTGTTGAACACTTTTTCTTCGTGTGCTAATATTTCATACACCTAGACTTCCCTCGATAAATGCTATTTGCAACAGTAAAAAACCCCATCAGAACCCTACTTTTGTTTCTCAACATTGGCCTACAAAGACGTTATTTTGTAATTTTTTTTTTTCCTATTTTGAGTGTGACCTGATGAGTTGCTTTTTGTGTTTTGCAGTGGCTTAGTAGCGTCGTGTCGCTCCAGACGAGTATTGCATGCCACATGGAGACACAGAAGCTGCAACAACAAGATCAGAAACCGGTGGTGGTGTCGAGTGAAAGTGAACCCATTAAGATACAATGTTCTCTCTCGGATAGTGCTGTGAATAGTGGCCTGGTGCAGGCGCCGGGTCACGCCCTTGTGTTGAACGGTGCAACGACAAGTAAAGTAGTTTTAAACGGACCTGTGTCGTTGCTCAAGGACAAGCAGCATCAGAACGGAGAGGTGAAGTGCAAAGAAGAGTCGACGTTCAGTAACGGTGTGGGACAAGTTATCACAGCGAAAGTCAAATCTGGGTGAGTACATTCTTCTCAAGTGAATTAAAAGTTTAGCCTCATGCTGCTTTTTTATTGCCAATTAGTTATACAGTTGTCAAAAAAAAAAAAAAAGTTCATTTTGTGTTTGAGATCACGGATAAATGCTCGACAGACTTTCTCGGGTATAGTTGAGTTCTGCTCTAGTATATAGTAGTATAGCAGTATTAAGGGGGCCGAATCAGAAAATGTCAAAGTTCTCTGTTAATATTAGCTGCATTATAAAACTGCACGGTATAAAAATTGTTCAAAATATAATTTCTGACCTTATATTGTGTACGTCTATTGTACAAGGAGTAATAACAGGGATGTTTGCAATAATTATTACATTTTCTCTGCAAATATTAGGCAAATATAAAGAAATGTACAGTTTCCGATCTTCTACATCTCTTACGTTTTTACCCTACAAGTTATGATAACAGAATTATTAAAGAACATAGTGACTATCACTGGGCAGTTTTTGGTGAGAAAGGGACATCCGTAGCAAGACACATTTTGACAGGAAAAAGAGTTAGTCACATCCAGCATCTTGATGCAGGTAACAAGCTAGCTTATCCCACACATTACTTGCATGTGCGTAATATGAGTTAGCTAGTCTTGCTCATTTTGTCATGACCCAAACAATAATTCAGTGTTTTGTTAGACTTCTTTGAATTGTTTTTTCACTGAGACAAAAATGATGTTATTGTCCTAAATACCCTACAATATCATTACATTATTTTACTGTCTTATGACAATTGTAAACATATACAGTAAAATCTCATTAAGACTTTTCTGCAAGGGACAAGGGAAGAGAACGTATTTACGAGGAAACGTAGTATTGAATACGTGAATAAAAACTATCCCCTGGCATATGGGAACAGTTTGTACTTTTTTTTTTCAACATGCATGTATTGTACCTCGTGTATGTATGGACTATCAACAAGAATGGGAAAGTCCTCTTATTCAGTACTGTATGTATTTATTACTTTGGGACTAGTTTCGACCCTTGTATTGGGTCATCTTCAGCCTTAAATTATAAATGGAAAAGAACATTACATTGTTTTCACAGTTGTAAGAAACCGAAAGAAGACTGAGGATTCTTGTCTGAGAGGAGGAAGTAGTCAAATGAAATGTGTTCGTAAAAGTCAGTTTCCAGATTTAAATGATTTTCTCATGAATTGGTTTAAACAAGCTCAGGCTTTGAATATTTCTAGTGATTTGGGCCAAGGTATCACAGTTCTCCATCAAAATGGGATTGTGTAACTTCAAGGCATCTAATTGATTGCTTGAAATTTAAAAAAAAAAATTTAAATGCAATAAACTTTAACACAAATCTGTATGTTGGGAGGCTGCCATTGTCATTGTAGATAGTGTTCAGACATGGAGAGATACGACACTGCTGGAAATCTTAAAGGACTCTAGTCCTGATGTTTTTAATGGAGATGAAGAGGGGCTCTTTTTCCAGCTTCTTCGTAATGAAGTGCACGTGCTAAAATGTAAGAAATGCCATGGAGGTGAACTCGGTAAAGAGAGTCTGCAACGTGAGTGGGAAGTGGAAGAATCCACACAGTTTGTACATACCTGTCCATGCCAATACATGGCAAATAACAATGCTTGCATCGATCATCAGTTTTTGAGAACTAGATGCGATCACTTGATGCCAGAATGGAAGTGCAGCAGAGGAAAACATATTGTTCATTGACCGATGTGCTGTGCACCCAATTAATACGTCTTATTTGAGAAATGTACGTGTAGTGTTTGTTCCCGCGAACTGTACAAGTCATCTCAAACCGTTGGATCAGGGCATCATCCGGATGTATGAAGTAGAAATATAAAAGGATGCTCGTGCAGAAATGGTTGGCTTTCCTGGGAATGGCTTCGTGATAAAATCTCATTTTTGGATGCCATGCAATTCTTAAAATGTGCTTGGGAATGTGTAAATGAGACTGTTTATGGAAAGTGCGTTGATCGTATGGATGAACCAGAGTTGAATTTTGCCACATATATTGAATTTGATGACAGTGTTGCCACCTGCGCAGTGCATGAACAGTAACGAGGATGAAAATGAAACGGGTGAGATCTGCTGCATTCAGCAGCGGTAGAAGCTACGATCGTAGTACACCGTTACGTGCCGTGGGTGACCAGACTCGATACTCTTGTATATAATTTCGAACGAAAGCAGAAGCAGTCTACTTTAGAAACATTTCTTACACCCGAGTGATGCGGAAGTTATCTTTCTTTATTCTGAATCAAATTCTTGACATTCTTTGTGGAGTTTTACATTTTGATGGAAATACTGACATGCATAGTTTGTTTCTAAGGTTTTTCCTGGATGTTTTATTATGTTTTTTTTTTAAACGTACTATTTCTTTATTTATTTCATTAATTACAATCTTAAACACTTGTTTCTTTGATATGGTCCCCACAAAAACTTCTTAACCAGTTTTTGGCTGTACTGCAGTTCACATTCTTCCTAAAACAAATGTTATGTTGAACTTCTAGTTGAAGCCTTATATTTTGGAACAGTCACTGGGTTCTTAAACATTGCTTACTTCTCACACTCTTTGACCATCAACTACACTCGCCCCTGTGCGAGAGTGTGACTGGCGGCCATTTTTGTACGACAACAATTTGGCAGTACCCGCATTAGCACTTCTCACAAGTATATTTCTAGGCTATCGTGCGATGAATTTTCACACACTTAACTGTACCACTTGACACACAGTATATTTCTAACTAACCGGGCTGAGTTGCTCAGATGGTTGAGGTCCCGGCCTTCTGACCCCAATTTTGCAGGTTCAATTCTGGCTCAGTCCGGTGGTATTTGAAGGTGATCAATTACATCAGCCTCATATCAGTAGATTTACTGGCATTTAAAACTCCTGAGGGACTAATTTCCGGCACCTTGGCATCTCCAAGAACCGGCAAAATTATTTAGTGAGGGGAAAAAGTATTATTAGGCGAGAGTGATCGTCCGTATGAACAGGTGAAACATTTACGATAGAATACTCAGAATGAAGAGATAAAGGCTAAGTTTTGAATGAACTCGGTGGAGGAAGCTCTACGCATAAACTGGCTTCGGTGCTGGGGTCGTGAGGTAAATGGAGGAGGATGGGTTACCTAAGAGAACAATGGATTTAGCTATAGAGGGTAAGAGAAGTAGAGGAGACCAAGACAGTGATAGACTTTGAGTTTAATGATGTAATGGTAAGAGTTATGGAATTAAACAGAGAGGGTTGCAAATAGAGGATTGTAGAGGCATCTAGTTAATGCACAAAGGCTTGCAGACTAAATACTGTAAGATATATGTATGTGTGTTTTAAGGTAGTGTTTGATACTGGTAAGGTACATAAGATTTAGTGGTCAGTTATTTTGTGTCTTTCAGGACCACATCGATACTCCAGTCTCGTCAGGGCTGCACTCTTCCATCGGTTGGGAAGGTTGCAGTCGTCACTACGCCGTCTTCTGCGACATCGCAGTGCAGTACCAAAGTCGTCACTCTTCGTGCAGCCAGTGAGTATCAAAGTGTGAAATCCTGTACATACAGTACTGCTAGTCCCTGTCAAACTTGTGGATGTGTTTTACATCTTAGTGAGTCATCAGTGTATGCATATACTGGATATCATGAGAGTTTTTACAAGATGTGTCACATTGGCTGAAATATAAATGGATTTTGAATGTAAGATAGCCATTAAGTTATGATGGTGTTTTACTTGAACATAAACTATCAGATGATCTGTCATTTATTGCAATCTTCTGGGGATTGGTGTGTGATTATAACCTTCAGAAGCTAATTCTTAAAGTAAGTTTGTTTGTTTGTTTGTTTATTTATTTATTTATTTATTTAATTAATTAATTAATTAATTAATGTAAGTGAGGGCGTCAATCCATCACTTACTCAATCCATTCTTTTATATTTCATTCCACCGTGTTATTCTGTTTTAAGACTTTGGCATATACATATGTATCTTGGCTAGGCTGATGATGGCCCATACAGGGTTGAAACTAGTACCTCGTAACTTTTTGTAAACATCGCAATTTGTGTAAAGTATTGAGTAGGTGGATTAAACCTTGTATTTATTTTATATGTACTCCAGAATGTATTATTTTCTGTTACACTGTCTTGTTTTGTTTGTTGTATTGTGAGGCTCCATAGCCGTCAATCTCTCTCTCTCGACGGGATGTTGTTTGTCTGTACGTAGGCAGAAGTGGGTCTTCATCACCAACTCTGGTGCTCAACTCGGTCCCTGCAGGCAAGGGATCCTTGTGCCAGCTGAACGCACAGTTGCAGGCCGCTCTGTCTGGGAGTCTGGACGTTACTAAGCTGGACGATAGACTGGTGCACCTCCTGGCGTACCAGCGATTGCAGCAGCTCTTCCCCGTCAACTCGTCTCCGACGACGACCACGGCCCCCTCTGTTGTAACCCCGCAGCCTGTCGTGTCTCTTCCCAGGGAGAGTCAGGTGCAGGCCAGGGCACTCCTGTGTCCCCTCACGGGCAAGGGGAGCCCCTGCTCCATGTCGTACCGCACCCTCACTGTCGGCACTGGTGAGTAGCTTCTTTGCTCTATCAACAAAAATACACATACTAATGGGGCCAAAACAGGAAGTGTCAAATAATATTCAAGGTGTGTGAGATTCCAATCTTTTGTGTTTCCTGAGAGGAATAATCAGAGATATTCAAGATTATTATATTTTCTACGTACTTTGAAATATATCAGGAACTATTCACTCTTAAGTGACAGTAATGATTTCCTATCATGAATATCAGATATGATTGAACCGTATGAATTTAGGAAGTTCGCAAATTTAGATTTTGATTTAATCCATAAAAAATGACTTATATGGAAATATTGTAAGCTGCAAACCTCCCCCCGTTAGGTTGAAATCCTTAATGTCACTGAGCTGGAAGAAAACTTAACACTGACAGTTATCTCTTGTTTCTGCTGTGTGACAATTACAGAAGTAACCTCTCAACAGATACGCAGCTGGTAGTAGACAAGTTAGAGTGGAAATACACTGCTGTCTTCTGCCCCTGTAAGAAGTGTCAAATGAGGGAAAATCTATATAAATATAAGAAAAAGAGGCAAGAAGGAAGAAAAATTACTTTTCATTCAGATTGTAAAAGACACAAAAACACAAGAAAATATTTTTATATATGATAAGTAGTGGAAATGGAATGTATGCATATAAATAATCAAAGATGGTAAACTAAGGAGGAGGATAGGGAATGCCTCT
Organism: Anabrus simplex; assembly: GCF_040414725.1. Taxonomy (NCBI): domain Eukaryota; kingdom Metazoa; phylum Arthropoda; class Insecta; order Orthoptera; family Tettigoniidae; genus Anabrus; species Anabrus simplex. The sequence continues at coordinate 219,530,951 of NC_090279.1, read as the reverse complement.
TCTTTATCCAACCCTCTGTATCAAGAAAAAAGACCTTTCATAATCCTCTGCCCTCATGATGGGATAGAAATTAGAACTGATGAAGGGAGAGTCCAGTGACTGGACTTAGTCCTTGCCTTTCTTCTCTGTTTTCTTTGTCAACCCTTGTCCTTCTGCATTTCCGTGTTCATCATTGTCGGTCCTTTCATTATTTTACGTTTTCCACTTTAACCTGTTATTGTGTGTTTGGTGTTCTTATTCTGCTTCCTCTGAGTTCTGTTACTTAAAAGAAGAAAGACATGTTGTAGCATTGTGACACTGTGTTGGGCGTGGAAAGGGCTGGACAGTTGTGTTGCAGCAGACACCTCGTCTGGCAGGCACCCTTTAACAGGCCTGGTGTTTTCTCTGCGGCACTCAGTAGAATCTGGGCTAACCATGGCAGACTTCTGAGATGAGGAAAGGTTGCGGAGTGTAGCTGCAGCTTCCAAAGGCAGACAGTTGAAGAGTCCCATTTCACAGACTGTCAAGGGAACACCAAAGACAGTAGACTACATAAATTTGTAAATATTGTTGTCATAGTTCATATTGTTCTCTTTTTAGTTAATATGTAATGCCATCGTTCTCCATCTCCGGTTTACAGAATGTGGTATACAAACTCTTGTTCTTGGACATCTTTCCACACAAATCTTTTATCCTCCACCTCTGATTTTAGTGTCTCTTATCCAGTATTTTCTTGGTCCTTTTTTCTTCCACTATGAGGGTGAAGTATTTCCTTGCAGTTCTCAGCATGTTATTAGTGCCTTACGCTTAGTAAAAATAGCACTAGTTTCCTCTGTTGGTATGATGTGACATATTTACTATGCTACAATGACTGGCAGAAAATCACTTTAATATTCTTATAATTTTCCAATTTAAAGGTAATTTAGAATTGAGTAATGCATATTTATCATTGGTTAGTACGGTTTTATTGGCTGCATTGACCCTTCTTGTCTTCACTTTATTGCACAACAAATGACAAGTGGGTCATTTCATCGTTAAGTTTAGTTGAAAACATGCATCTGACACCTCAAGATATTGTTCTGATTGATGATGGACACTGCTGCCAACACCATGGTGCAAGAGGCAGTGAAACATACAGAAGAAGTGGAAGACAGACTTCAGCTCACGATGACTGATTTCTCATTAGCCAGGTTCTGAGTTATTGCCGTATAGCTCCAGCGTGTGTTTGGTGAGCAAGGGGACTGTTCGACTATGCTTCCGAGATCAAAATCTTCAGCCATGACAGCCTGCTACAGGAACCATTCAGTAGAACAGCGTTGTTCTCCGGCAAGTCCAGGATCTCCCTTAAATCACCAGATGATTGGGAAAGAGTTGGGAGACTACCTGGAGAGTACTTTCCCTGTAAGGATGCTGTTTGGCAGAGGCTCTGTTATGGTGTGTCGGGGGCAACGTTCACCACTACTGAGATCCATTTATTGGAGATAAATTCATATTCGTGCACGATAATGCTTGTTGGCATTAGAGAGATTGTTCGACTCGGCTGGCAAGCTAAATCCCACAGAAGTTGGGTAGACTAATCCGAGGCCATAATCCTGTTCCAGAGACATCTCAGTAATGGAAAAGTATAGACCAGAGAGACATCAGAACCTTACCCGAGAGAGGGGGACACATCAGATATAAAGTGTTTGTTTCTATTATTGTTAGTGTAGACTTAACTTGCGTGCATTAACAAGATTGGTGGGTAGAAAGTTGTATAGAAATTTTGACCAAACTTCAGAGAAAGTGTCGACTTTGTACCCACGATGGTCAGTGTCTCAAAATTGGTTTAAAAGGCATGAATTTGTGTCGTAAGTTCATAAACTTGTAATCGTCAACTGGAATAATATTCCCCCTTTCCATTCCCTGGCATTATGACGGCACTGCCTCAGCTGTGATTCTCGAGTCTACTAGTACCGCTCAGACCATTTGATCCAACCGTTGTGTAGGTCTCTGTCCTCTCGGCTGCTTTCCAAGAGGATGGTCACCACCACCAACATTATCTTTCGAATCATTATAAGCCTTGTAAGGTTGTTCGTTTTGTGCATAAAATGACCAAAGTATTTCAGGTATCTTCTACTATGGGTCTTTTCTGCTCTGATGGCGGGCAGCGTACGTGCTGTCAGGGAAAGCGGGGAACGTGGGGCCGACCAATTCAGCACGACGCAAGAGGCCGTTAAGGGAAAGAGACCGAGGCCACTACTACAACGTTGCCAGGATTTCCCGTGAGAGCTTGAAAGTTGTGCTGAAATCTACATAACCGTGAAATACAGACCTTCGTATGTTATACTTCGAGTATGGCCTGTGGATGAGTTTTATTATTTTTAGACAAGCTTCCGACACTCTCTGTGCACTTTATACAAACTCGCTAAAGTGCCATTATTTTCTCCTTCCTTTGAAAGATAAGAAATGTAATTAAACCAACGTACAAAAGAAAGCCCTCTTAAATTTACAATTATATAAATTTCATTTATTTTTGGCCCAAATGTTGTCTTCGTTTGATTGGATTTCATTTCCAACTACATGTGGACTATAAATTGAATATTAACGATTTTATCCAAGATTCCGGTGTTGTAAAAATTCTTATGACTCAGGCGACTATAACAGCTGACGAGACCCCAACTCGCGCAGTGATAAATTCTAGTCAATACTATTGAGAAGCCCCAATTCAAGTTGTGATCAATCCAAACTACAATTGGAGGTCTGGTCATTGTAAAAAATGTAATTCATTGTTCATAATTCTGGCAAGGTTAATGCACTTATTGTACATACTCTACATATTGTAAACTGTGTAAATAGCGTAAGACAATTGTATTTAGCATTAAGTTAGTTTCTTCTTCTTCTTCTTTTATGACCACATAGGATCAGTTTAGTCAGTCCGTCGTTCAGGTCTCTTTGAAGGGATTGTTCGGGCTTTGCGGTCCTCCCAGTACTTCTTCAGACGCTCCGATCTTCGTGCCCTTTCCTCAGTTGAAAATGTGCGTGTTGTTGGTTTGTTTTGTGTAAGGGTAAAGCGGAGGTTTGTATTCTTGAGTTTTGTATTCAATTTTATCTTATTTTTGGTGTCTTCTGTTGTAAGGCCTATTTCCTTCAGATCCTCTCTTACTTCTCTGATCCATTTACATCCTGTTGTGGTATTTTTTGAGACGAGATTGTGTTGTACTGGTTGTTTCAGAAGTCTCGAGTCCTGCATCCTCATGATATGTCCAAAGAATCCCAGTCTCCTCTTACGCATAGTATCTGTAATGGGTTCTAGCTCTTTGTACACGACTTTGTTAGGTATTAACCGCCACTGTCCATCTTTCTGATATTTTTTGTTGATACAGGTTCTTCCAATCCTCCTTTCAATTTTCTGAAGTCTGTCAGTCTTTGATTGTTTATTCAGGTAAAAGAGTGTTTCTGCTGCATATGTAGCTTCCGGTTTTATAACTGTGTTGTAGTGTTTTATTTTTGTATTTATTGATAGACATTTCTTTTTGTAGATATCCCATGTTAATTTTTGTGCTTTAGCTAATCTATTTGTTCTTACTTGGATTGAGATTTTTTCATTTAAGTTGTGTGTTATTACTTCTCCAAGATATTTAAACTGAGTTACTATTTTGATTTTATGACCATTTATGGTGACTTCTTTTAGCTGTGTTGGTTTTTGGGGCATAATTTCTGTTTTTTCAAATGATATTTTGAGGCCAATTTTATTTGCAATGTTTTGAAGTTCTGATATCTGGGTTTTTGCTTCTTTTATGTCCACTGCTAGTAATGCTAAATCGTCAGCAAAACCCAGGCAATTTGTTTTGATTTTTTGGCCAATCTTTATTTTGGGGGGACATTTTCTAAACCATTCCCTCATTATCATTTCTAGAGCACAGTTAAATAATAGTGGTGAGAGCCCATCTCCCTGCCGTAGTCCAGTTTTAATTTCAAATGTCTCTGATGTTTCACCCCTAAACTTCACTTTTGACTTGGTATTGGTGAGAGTCAATTTTATCATGTTTATTAATTTGGGGTGTAGTCCAAGGTGTCTTAAAATTTTAAACAGAGATTCTCTATGGATGCAATCATAAGCTTTCTTGAAATCTACAAATGTTATCACCATATCTCTGTTTCTTCTCCTGTTATAGTCCATTATCAACTTAAGACTCATGATCTGATCAGGACAGCTCCTCCAGGGTCTGAAACCTCCTTGATATTCTCCTAGTTCTTTCTCAAGTTGTAAACTTATCCTATTAAGGATGATTATTGAAAATATTTTGTATGTTATGTCTAGGAGAGAGATTCCCCTGTAGTTATTAGGGTCGGTTTTGTCCCCTTTTTTGTGCAGAGGATGAATGAGGGCTGTTGTCCAGTGTTCTGGTGTTAGTTTACTATAAGTTCCAATGTTTATATTTTTAATTCTTGACCTTAGGATTAATATAGGCTGAAGATGCCCATAACTAGGGCGAAACATGTCCCTAACTGGTGTGTTTCATTCATGTAGAATTTAACCACTAAAAATATATATTTGTATTGAAAAGGTGGACACAATAATTTTAATCTTGAAAGAGTTTACTTATATTTGTGAACATTGCCGATCATTTTTCTACCCTGGCTCCTTTTTACCATTGTATGATATATAGTGCACTTATTACATACAACAACAACATAGAGCAATGCAAATAGAAACAAAGTAACGTCGCATCACATGCCACAAACACGCTAATCAAAGAATGCAATAAAGGACGCGGCAAGAATTACTCATAAAACAAGAATAATCCTAAAACAAACGCATCAAACAAGCTCTTTGTAATACCCACATGCAACGCTGTAAGGGTCTGTACTACGGCAGCCGGATAAAAGTGCGGTATAAATTTATTTGGCAGTTTGGACATTTATCTGGAAGTTCGGTTGAAACCGTGTACTACGACTTTCGTTTATGTGCAATCTGGGAAAATATTCTCGAGTATAGCTATGCCGAAGTTGGAGAGGCTGTTAAAGCTCTTATCTGGGACTTATCGGGGACGCTACTGTAAAGAATCAAGATGGCTACTCATGAAGATGAATCTACATCTGCATGATGCTGTACGAAATTAAGTTGTTACAATGTAATTTATGTATCTATTTATAAAGTATGTCATGCTTCCTGTCCAGCTATAACAGATTTCCCAAGTTAGCAAGTTGTTGCTACTGAGTATATCAGTAGTACACAAGCAGTCAACCGCAAGCTTCATGGGTAGCTGTGGTCGTTAGGGCAGCAAAGTTTGCTGATAAGCAGTTTTTCGTGGATTCGAGTCCCAATAGTCTAACATTTTTTTACCTTGTAAATGGTAGTCGGTAGGGTACTGGAGGTGATAGCACACATTTCCTAATCATTAAAATGCGTGTCAAAAGTGTGGGTTCTATTCCAAATCTATCCGCGGCGCACATATGGAGTAAAGGTATACGACGTTGCTCATGGCGATTCGTCCGTCGAATGAGGATGTTAAGGAGGTTATATTTCTTTTACTTCATAACAACTTGCTACAAAAGTATTTACGCTAAAGTGAGATAAATGCTTGCCAGTTACTATTCTCACATTGTATTGAAAAGAAAGAAACTAACTGCTTATTCAATGAGCAAACAATTTTTGAATTAATAATAAAATTAATGATCCCACGCTGCATCAGTGGCATTAATTACGAATATAAACTTTACTTTCGTCGTAACGCGCATCCTCGTAAATAGTACTGGACAAAAAAGATACATAACCTGAATCTTAACTTTTGCGTCCAGGTTACATTTTCAGTCTTTTTATTTTCTATAACAGTTTCAGTTTCGTTAATTTTAACATTTCTTCGTATGTGTATCTCGGTCCTAATTCTGTTTTTGACCTGGACTTCCACATTATAGCTTAATAAGAGTGTGATATTGGATTCCAGTAATACAGTTTCAAAAGGAATAGAGCTAAACAAACACGTTTACCACCGCGCTAGATTTCAGTAACCTTATTACCAACCCAATAAAAATGTTACTACATCTTCCGCATTACAATACCGTAGTTAAAATCCGTCAGTAGTATGCAAGAAAACATTTAACTTCTAGTTTGCAAAACTGCAGCCTACGTATCTGGCTGTTTACCTGACAGTCGTAGTACGGGCCCTAAGACTACTCGGCAACACAGCAGTTCGTAGGGTGAAGTGAGCGCGGCAAACTCCCCGGGCGACTGAGTAGTTCTCAGCGCCACTGCCAGGTGATCTTTTGTCCGATTGGGCAGCGACATACTGCCCACACCCCACTTCCCGTGACAGCATGTAGGCCACCTGTCGTCAGAGCAGAAAAGACCTATAATTATGGACAAAGTCCATTTTTTTAAAAGTACTATTGCAAGTATCTTATTTTTGGGATTTCTTCATAATTTACTTTTAAACTTGTATTTTAGTATAGTTTTTTTGCAGCTGTTAAGTTGACTGTATTAATTTCTTTCCATTTTGTAAGTTTAGTTGTCATTCCTTTATTTCTAGGTGCTGACAATGATGTGGTGTTAGTCAACTATGGTCACTGTAATTTTGTCTCTCCTAGACACGCTTCCATCTTCTTTGATGAGGTGAGTTATTTCTGCCTGTTTACAGTCATCAGGTTATAGTCAGATTTTTGTGAGGCTCACCTTACCTTGAAATAGCTCCCTTCCCACCCTTTTATTGCCGTGTAAATAATCAGAAAACTGGGCGGACTGAAAGTCGGGTAGTAGGTACAAACCTGGAACAGGTGAATCATTTCAAGTACTTAGGATGTGTATTCTCCCACGATGGTGGTGTAGTAAGGCGTAGCAGAGTTAAAGCCGTGAGCTCGCACTTGCGGTCAACAGCATTTGTAACCTCAAAATGGTTTAACAACAAATAAAAATAATAGAATGGTTAGGGAAAATCTATACTAATATATAAAAATGAAATGATGTCTCTGTGTTACTCAATCACGCAAGAACCACTGCTCCGATTTACATGAAATTTTGCATGAATATAGCTTATTTACATGGTTAACATATACGCTGCTTTTGATTTCGATATTTTGCGCTATTTAAAGATGGCGACCATTTTAGTGACGTCACTACACCCTTCGGTTTCAAACGTTCATAATTCCATTTAAAATAAAAAGAGAACACTAGGAAATAGCAAACTTTTGATGGCATATACGAGGTTTAAAATTTAATTTCCTATACGAAAGGTCCTTATCACTTTTCGTGTATCTCCAACGTTTAGCGAGTAAAACCTAAATTTGTGCTATAAATCACGGCCTCTGCGCCGCACCTCGCCTATCCCCTCCACGCATACTTGCCGGCCGTGCACTTGCCGTTGGGTCGGGCAGGTGTTCAGTGAGCTGGCTCCTATCAGCCTGTACGGAGTAAGCTATCCTGTGCTGTGTTTGTCCACATTAAATATTGTTCCTTTCACACTTCATCTGTTCACCTTTACCAAATGGCTTTCATTGATATTACTGCTACTTTACAATACGTTCACAATACTCAACTTCACTTAATCACTACTATTCAATTGGTGTTGTGTTTCTACCTACAGCACAATAGTGGCTGGTCCGTTGCAGGTCACCTAGTCAGTCTCTGCCAGCACCGTACAATACGTTCATTCACTTCTCTTTTTTTGTGACTTTAAGCATTGTTTGATACTGTTACCATCGACTTCAATGATTGTTTACTCCATATATATGGTTGGTTGCTTTGAAAAAATCCATAGATTTAATTAGTTTTTAATTTGGTTTGGTGGGGGTTTACTTTTAAAATATAATCTTTCAAACTCATACCGACGATTCCTGTCATCCCAACCAACTTTCTGTTCACTTTTAAACGACTGCAGTTTCCACTTAAACTGCCCTTTGCAATGACCATCAACAAAGCACAAGGCCAAACTCTTCAAGTCGCTGGCTTGCATTTACAACATCAGTGTTTTTCCCACGGACAGCTTTACGTGGCATGTTCACGAGTATCGAGCAGCGAGAATTTGTACATATACACGCCAGAAAACAAAGCTGTAAATATTGTTTACATAACGTTTTGTAAAGTCATCACAGACTCTAGATTAAGATAGAATGTAAATATTACTTTGTAAATATGTACATATATGGCCTCTATGTTTGCAGGCCTCTCCGTGCCAAGACTCAATAGCCATTTATTTCAAATTCATTACATGGTGAACTCACAGGCAATCACATACACATAACAATTATTTTTAATCCAATCAGCCTTTTATTTTACTCTTCAGTATTATTTTAACAACAACTGACAACAGAGGCTGTGGAAAGCTGAATTGTCTGTATGAGGCATGAAAGAAAGAACTTTTATGCACTGACCTTTAAAGAAAAGATAATTTTGTTTAACAGACATATTTGTTAACACATAATAAATTCCAAAATAAAATGACAAAGAATTTTATGTTAACCTTTACACATCAAAATGACTACAATCAAGAACACATAATGTCAAAAACTAAATATATTGAAAACTTCAAAAGAGTTTTCAAAGAAGTAAAACATCTTGGAAAGCTCTACCCCGCGGAAGTGGAGTGACGTAACATTTTAGACTCTAAGTAAGATCTATTTGAAGGGCCTTCATTTTGAAACTGTGGGCTAGTCGCATTTTACCGTTACAAAACAGAAATTAAAAACAGTTAACCAAAGGTTGAAGGAGATTTAGATAGAAGTAAGAGTGACACAGAAACTACGGAGTACAAGCCTGATGGATAATTTGAATTTAAGTTCATCAGACTGTTAGAAAAGGCTTTCCTCTAAACAAACGTAAGGATGGCAGTAACCGAACAAATTACCCCATCATAAAAGGTTTTTTTTCTTTCTTTCAAAATAATAATAATGATAATATTTGCTTTATGTTCCACTAACTACTATTACAGTTTTTGGAGACGCCTCTTTCAAACTTAGAATTTAAGAAAATAAAAGGGGAAACTCCTGTACAGTTCATTTTATGAAAGAAGTGGAGTGTTTATCCTCTGGGAGGAGCGGGACTCCCATGTGAGCGATGCGTTCTCACCCCACATGTCCAACCTCAAGAGCAATCAAATGGTAAGTGATGCCATGCGGGAAGCCCGTGGTCATGTTAAAACATGAAATGAACAAGCGGAAAAATAAGACCCATAAGAATGCAGGATATCTTGAGATACACTAGCCACAAAGGAGGTGGCAAATAGAGTGCAGAAGAGCTTTCACTTTTACCTCTGGGATCCCAAAGTACCAACAAAATCAAAGCTGGTGATGTTCAATCAGTACTTCATACCAATCTTAACCTATGGTATTGAAAGCTGCACCCTCACTAAGAAAGACTCATCAAGGTTGCAGGCAAGTTCCTTAAGTCCACAATTCAGAAAACCAAACTGGACAAGTTGAGGACTGATGTGGTTAGGAAGGAAGCTGGGATTGTTACATCATTGATAGGGTCAGCATGTCCAGTCTGAGGTGGTTTGGGCATGTAATGAGGATGGAGCCAACAAGGACAGCATATGTTAACTTGGAGAGACATGTGGCAGGGAAACGGATGGTGGGAAGACTGAGAACCTGCTGGATGGGCATTGCAGGTTGGGGAAGGACACTGGAGGATGCCATTAACAACAGAACGTATCTCAATAAGACAGAATGGAAGAGGTTCGCCAACCTAGGAAACTGGAACTGCAAGATGATGAAGAAGGAGAATGCAGGATCTTCTATTAAGCAGTCATTAAATACATGTACGTTGGCTGGCGATTCCCTTTCTGAAGTTTTTCCAGAATGATCATAGGTCTGTTGCAACAGCAAATAAGGCGCAGCAAAATGAAGTTCATTACATGTTCTTGATAACACCAAGAATTAAAATAAAGTAATTTGAAATAAAGCATGCCATTTGTCACCATAAGAGAAGCTTTCAGACAGACTTTGCTGTATGGGAGTGAAAGCAGGGTGGACTCTGCATCGCAGGTAGTGATGGGCACTATCGAAATATTTTATTGTTTTAAACGGTATTTGAATGATTCATTCGCTTTTCGGAAAGCGAATGCAGTTGTTCCCTCCCACATCCCTTCACTCAAAAAGTGAATGAATTTACAACTTCAACCATTTGGCAGCCGATTCAGTTCGTATGATATCGGAAGCATTCTCTCTCTCTCTCTCTCTCTCTCTCTCTCTCTCTCTCTCTCTCTCTCTCTCTCTCTCTCACATTATATCTGTGAGGAAGCGGCGGGATTTAAGAACCAATTGAAATGCATTCTATTCATAACACTGCACATTAACCAATTGAAATGTATTATTACTCAAAACAATGCGCACATCCAGATTATACCCCTTATTCATAGATGCAAATGAATGTCTTGCGCCGTTTCAGTGAATAGGTCTTTGCAAAATATTAATTATTAATAAGAGTGCACTTTAAAATAAACAGTTTTTACGTACTTAGTTTTATAGTTTTTCTTCGTTTTTTTTACATAGTCTTAAGTGCTAAAATAAAAATACAACATAAACAGAAAAAAAATAGATCTTTAGTGTGGGACCATTTTGAGAAAAGAACTTCGGGCACGGCATTATGTGTACTGTGTGAAAGTGAATTTAAGTATAAATATAATACTTCAAACTTGAGAGATCATCTGAAGCGCAAACATGTAAGTGTATTCAGAAGTGAACGAGAAGAGAACCAGATGATCAACTCAATGCAACTCCTAGTCAAAGTACAAGGACAGAACATGTTCCCTGTGCTCCAGTAATTCCATCTTCATCAGCAGGATTATCAGGCATGGTTCCTGCTCTTAAATTAACACTTGCTGAAAGTGTTCAGTCAAGAGAACTGTCTGAAGAAAAACTAAGTAGAATTAATATGGCATTGTCTGAAATGATTGCAACAGATTTGCAACCATTATCTGTAGTCGACAACAAAGGTTTTAAGAAATTAATTAAGGAATTGGAACCCAGATATTCACTTCCAAGTCGTAGAGTTTTGAGTCGTTCACTACTTCCAGACCTCTATCAGAACATCCAACGGTCTGTTCAAGATGAACTTAATACAGCACGTTATGTGTCTGCAACAACTGATACCTGGACGTCTTCAAGTAACACTTTACACATGACAGTAACAGCTCATTTTATTAATAATGAATATGAGCTGAAATGTTACGTTCTGTCTACAGTACAGCTCACAACCAACCATACTGGTACTTACTTAACAACTGTTCTTAGAGATATATTTGAGCAGTGAAATATAATGTCTAAGTTGGTGGCGGTGGTAACTGATGGTGGAGCCAATATCAAATCTGCTGTCAGCATTCTAGGACTGTCTCATCTACCTTGTTGTAGCACATCTGCTTAATTTAGTTATTCAGCATGCATTGACAGATACTCAGGAACTAGATAGTGTCCTTCAAGCAAGCAGAGCAATAGTATCATATTTTAAATCTAGTGTTCTTGCTTCTGACAAACTCAAGTCAGTTCAACTTCAAATGGGACAGACTGATTTGAAAGTAAAGAAAGATCTAATAACAAGGTGGAACTCTATTACATGCTTCATGAGTGAGAGGAGGAACAGGCTAAAAGGGAAGAATCTGGATATGTTGCTATTTCTAAATATGAATTTGTAAATGTGACAAAGAGAGACATCCTCAAGAGAAAGGCAGCTGTTCTTTATAAAGGAAACCAAAAAGATTCAGCCTGTCAATTAATCTGAAGACAAAACATTAGTAAAATTGATGTTATATTTTTAATATTAATATGTTTGTTGTAATGTATAGCAGTATTTATTTATTTTTTTTTTTTTTTTCAAGGGCAGCTATCCAGTGATGATCCCTTTTCATTTTTATTAATTCATTGATGTGTGGATGATTGTGTACATTTTGGTGCAATTCTTTTAGAATGTTAATGACCATAAGTAGAGCATTAATTGGCAGTGCAGACTGTTTAAAAATGTACACGGTAAATAACTTTTTATGTATTCTGGTGCTTTTGCAATACTTACAAATTTTTTGGTTTATTGTTATTGCTGCAGTATTTGTTCTTTCACACTTACCAGTACATAAATTTTGCTTTACTGATACTGTTGCAGTGTTTGTACTTTCATACATGTTGCTTGATCAGTCAAAGACATTTTCTAATTTAGGTTGGTGCAAATATGTAATATTTCTTAATAGGCAGAATAATTAAGGATTGGAATAATTTACCAAGGGAGATGTTCAATAAATTTTCAAATAATTTAAAATAATTTAAGAATGACGAGGCTTACAACTAACTGGAAATCTGCCCCCTGAAAGAAAACCCTAAATTCAAATCATTGGTGATTGATTGATTTTTTGATATTTTTCAATGTATCTAGATATAAACATGACTTCTTAGGTATATTTGTGTCTTCGTAATATCCATAGATATACTTTATTTTCTAGTTTGGTTGTGTGAATTGTGATAAAATAGGCCTACACAAAATAGAGCAATAATTTAACATTGTACTTAAAAGTGGCTACTGTTAGGTACACTTAAAAATATAGGTATTTTTTTCCAAATATATGTAATAACTGTTTACAATGCACAGGTACCTAATTTTCTACTTTATTTAGAGATGGTCTAGTAAATTGTCATAAAGTAGACGTACAAACAGTGCAGCATTATCATTGTACTTCAAAGTATCTGCTGTTACCTTTAAACATGTAAATGTTGTTGTTGATGTTGTAACCAATAGTTTTATTGTGAAGTAATTCCAATACAAAATTGATATCTCTAAACAACAGTAATATACAAATGACATTAATAATGTACAGATGTATTAGGAAACAGACTTGTTTCATCTTGTTCCTGGCCGTCCAGTATAGGGCTGGGTTGGGTTGAGTCCTGTGTTCTGCAGTGGGTGTTTCGAGTCCATCATTGACCCAGTAATTTTGCAGATGGTTCACTTTTCTGTCGGGTAAATTTTGATTCTGGCTAGATGTGCAGCTAAGCAGTCACGTCCTGCTTCCAATCTTAAGATCGCCACTGCTTCTTTCCTCAGCTGGCTTTTATTTTTGTCCGAGAGGTCATTTATTTTTTCCATTTCTTCATTGCAGTAAGTTGGGTAGTTTCTTTCTTCCAATTTTCAAGGTTTTTATTTGTGATTATCATCTTGATTGAGTTAGCTGCCAGAGATTTGTTCTCATGTAGGTACTAGTGCCTTTTCTTGCTAGTTTATCTGCCAGTTCATTGCCTTCTACATGTGTGGGGATCCATTGTAAAGTGATGTTTCACTTTAAAGTTTTTAATTTTGTTAGTAGGTGTTTAATGTCATGAATTCTTGATGAATGAGTTGATATTTGAGGATACTGCTTGTATGGCAGCTAGAGAATCTGTGAGTAGGACTGCTTTTTCAAATTAATTGACACTATAAATTAGATCTTGTAGGTCAAGACAAATGGCTTCTATTTCTCCATCAAAGTTATGTAAATATTACTTCCAAATATATGTAATTATTGTGTCTAATGTAAAGGTACTTGATTTTTTACTTTATTTTCAGTTGGTTATGTGAATTGTGATGAAGTAGGCCTACAGAAAATAGTGCAATGACATTTCAAAGTGGCTACTCTTAGGTAATACCAATATAATGGTCCGTTATTGGACATTATAAATTTTCCAGCTAACTCATTCCTGGTTGCCAGTGTTTCGCCCCAGTGTGCTACGTTGGGCTCATCAGTTGGTAAATAGCACACCCACCAAGACGCATGGCTAGTGCATACCGTGGAGGCCAGTGTGTAGCCATATGGCCAGGCAGGCATCAATTTTTCGTAATGAGACAGTCTCTTATAGTGCATTGGCACTGCCGGTGGGTCCAAGTAGCCTATGCAGTGGCCTCCACGGTATGCACTAGCCATGCGTCTTGGTTGGTGTGCTATTTACCAACTGATGAGCCCAACGTAGCACACTGGGGCGAAACGTTGGCAACCAGGAATGAGTTACCTGGAAAATGTACTCATTCGGGACAAATATTTCAGGTTCCCTATGGAAATCACCATCTATATCATACTATTCGGTACACTTAAAAATATAGGTATCACTTCCAAATACAGGCCTGTATAATTACTGTGTACAATGTACAGACGCAACTATAGATATTACTACGAAATTTATATAATTACTGTGTGGAATGTAAGGATCAAGGGTATAGGTGTTTGGTACAGTTGCAAAATTATTTTGTACTTTTCCTTTTTCCATATCTTATAAGCTGCATGAAAATTCCACAGAATTCATGATTTTATCCGCGATAATAACCTGGTTAATTTATGATCCATCTAAAAAATGTACAATGCAGACGATTTTGTCCTAAACTAACAGTTACTATAATACGCGCACTTTTTAGTGATAGATTTTTGTACTCTTTTGAGAAGTAAGAAGGGTTCCGTTAATACTGCCAACTGAATGGAAATGAAATCTGAATTGAATCGATAATATGATCGATCGATATGAATTTTCTAAACCTTTATTATCTTATGCCAACAACTGAGTCACACACACAATATATAATACTATATAACATTTCCCGATGCGAGCATGAATTCTATAGTTTGGCTTTGCTGTGTAAACATCAACAGTACGAGTACTTAGAGTGTATGCCAGATGTCGCACAGCGATGATAAGCGATTCTTAGTTTGTGTTTCAAAGGTTGCCAATACGAATCTCGAAGATAACCGAAGTCGACCGATTCAGCACTAGGGTGTAAATCTGTCGCTAAGAAGTGCACAGATAATACTTGCAATCTTCTTGTAAGAATTTTATTTTATGAAATATCACAAATTAAACGTAATAATACAGCTAAAATGGACTACTTTTACATTATTACAGAAAATGTCCTGTGTTTAAAACTAATTCTTAAGTGTCAATTGTGAATATAGTACTATTTTGCGGTATTTTATAGGTAAATATTTGAAACTTCACTGAAATATAATGTGTTCAATGGGTTTATTTCATTGTTTACTCGATCACGTTAGTCATTTTCTTCTGGACTCACGAATAAGTAAAGCGAATGAAAATAACAGGAAAAGTAACTGGAAACTATTGAATGTAATGCTCCTTAAAGCCGTAAACAACTTACAGAAACCGAATGCAAGGCTAGCGGAAAACCGAATGAAAACAATCGAATGAATATTCGATAGTTTTCTTGGATTGTTTTCTTGTAGAATCGAATAGTATTCGATTGTTAAAAGTATTCAATAGTGACCACCACTAATCGCAGGCATGAAAGTGGTATGAGAGTTCTTGGAATGAGATAAAGGCCAAGTTAGAATTGAACTCTATGGATAAAGCCGTGCAGCTTTGGTCGTGCGTGGCGAATGGACGAGGATACCAGGCAAGTGCTTGTGCGGTTTGGGTCACGTAGGCTATCAGATAGTTGTTCGGACCCCATTGTCGGCAGCCCTGAAGATGGTTTTCACAGCATCCAAATGCTGGGGCTGTACCTTAATTAAGGCCACGGTCGCTTCCTTCCCACACCTAGCTATTTCCTATCATCGCCATAAGACCTATCTGTGTCAGTGCAACATCAAGCAAATTGTAAGGAGAAACGATAAGTTACCTAGGAAGACTGTCCAGCGTAATTTTGAATATTGTTAATACTTACTTCTCTATATGATCTCATCATGAAATAATGTTCCTTTGCTGTCTTTGTTTATTGATATTTCCATGAGTAATGTAGTTGAATTGAGTGCACTATATTTTGTGTATCCTGAGAGGGTGCGATAGCTTTGGTCTCCTTTAAAAATAAAGACACATGTATTTCTTTGTTTTAGGAAAAATCACATAAACCGTCAATGAATGACCCCAAGTATGTGTGGAAGCATTGTTCAGCATACAAAGCTCTACAAAGAAGTACAAAACGCTACAAACTGCCTGAAAAACAGCCCTCGATGAGTGTTTTTATGTTACAGTTTGCTGTAAAAAACCTTAACCCAATTGCATCATTTGATGTGCTGTAGTCACACCAAGCTGATGAGGTGTTTTAATTTGACGACTACAGCTAAACTCTACATTGCTTAGTATACACATGTAGTTTAAATCCTAGCCCATAGATGATTCTGAAATGAATTGTACACCTGATAGGAAATTCTCCAACTTACACTAACTCGCACTCCCTGTGTCTTGGTCAAGAAACAGCCGTTTGTCATCATCATCATCGTTGTTGACCATCTGCTGTTGCCCGGGTGTTGCGTGCGAGTCTCCTCCATCTTTGTCCATGAACCACTGTTCTCGTAATCGTCTCTCAATCTTGCCCTCTCTTGTCAACATCTTTCTTCACCAGATCAGTCCATTTTCCTCTGGGTCTGCCCACTGGTCTTTTTCCTTTTACTTTTCTTCTTGAAGTCCTGCTTGCACTCATCCTTTTTACATGGCCACACCACTTAGTCTTGCCTTTTGAGTCTCCTTTTCCCAACTCCTCTTGGACTTTTTGATTCCTGAACTTGTCCTTCCTGGTCTTCCGTATCATGGTGCGTAGGAACTCCGGACCTCAGGTGACATTGTAACCGTGTGGATGAAGATGAGATATGAAATCTCTTGGAAAGTGTTTTGGATGGTGATGAAAGAGTTTCTGAAGAAAATTCTGTCGATACCGATAAAAGTGTGTGTAGGGGAGGAGCGTCTACAACTCATACGAAACAGAACTGGACGAAAACTGACAAAGAGCCCATTATTTACTGAATATAGTGGAGTTTTGTTTGACAATACCATTATATAAACAAACAAAAACTTTTAACATTTTATAAGAAATTGACAGACTTGCACATTCCTCAACAGAAAAGACAAATACAGTAGAACCTCGATAATTCGAAATCGGTTAATTCAAAATCCCGTCTAATTCGAAGAAGCTCCGGTGCCCGGAAACATGAGATACAGTTTTGCATGTTATTTAGATTGTTTAATTCGAAATACGGATAATTCGTAATTCGAAGTACAATGTCGGCCCCATTACCGAAATTCAGACTTTTAATTCGAAACAACAGTATGTTACAGAGTAATTTCAACTCGAAATTTATCCGCGTCATAATAGAACGCGTGTTCCGGAATGTGGAGCGGTAGCTTTACGCACTTACTCACTTCGGTGCGTCTGCATTGCGCTTCATGATTGCTAAGTTGAATGAAATCGGAATTATTTTGTATTCAACCTTTTAAGGAACGCCGTAATATCACGCAACAGGCAGTGTGCGGAAAAACAGAATCTGCGAACACTGGTGATGCCGACATTTGACGAGAAAGCATGGCTCATATAATAAATTCGTAGGCACCGAACAACATTGTCATTGCCGATGAAACTGCATTGCTTTCTTTTAATGCGAGTCCAAACGGTCTTATGGTATTAAAGCATCTAAAAGTGCAAACAGTACAGAAATCCAAAAATAATGCATTTGCACAGGGGAACCAACATCATTTATCCTCGTCTTTGAATTGTGTGATTTTTTTCTTTCGTTGCGCGAGGTTATGTTTTCAGTGATTTATCCAAGTACATTATTTGAACATTGTAAATGCACCTTGTTGGACACATTTCAGAAATACCGTAGTTTTTTCTATGGCATTTGTTTAAATTGTGAATCGAGGTGATTGCATGTATTAATGGGTCTTAGAATACTTAGTGACGCGGCAAGTGAAGAATGAGAGAAGTGCCATGGCGGGAAATCGTACAAGGATAGAGTCATAAGAAAGTTCGATTTTAAGGGCATTGGGTACTTCCTGTGTAAATACAAGGCATCTAAAATACATACAGTATAGTAATCCAATAAATAGAGCACTTGCACATGGGAGCCAGCATAGATTTCTGCTCGTCTTTGAATCGTGCTAATTCTTTCTTTCTTTCTTTCTTTCGTTGCGTGCGGTTATGTTTGCCAGTGAGATATCCAAGTGCATAATTTGAATACTGTAAATGCACATTTTTGGATACATTTTGGAAACAGTTCTTTTTTCGTAGCATTGGAAAGGTATAAACTGTGAATCAAGGTTAACTGCATGCAGTAACGGGCCTTAGAATATTTTGTAACGCGGCAAGGGTTGGTACTTCTGAATTGCGAATTGGCGGTTAATTCGAAATCACGTCATTCGAAGTCCGATTTTTGAGTCCCAGCGACTTCGAATTAACGAGGTTTTACTGTAATGTCAATAAAAAGTTTTTTGTTTTTGCTATCAAAAATCTGAGGCCATTGGGTTAAAATGGGAAACTATATTTTGAGATGTAATCCTTATAAAAGTAAATTGTTTATTCACCTCACCAATCTTAAAATAACAATGCCTTTTACTGTACTGGTTATATATAATTGAATGAATGGTTTAGAAGAAGTGGTTTAACCCATTGTCATGCAGTTATTTCCCTTGTAAAAGCTCCATTGTTCGCAATTTTGTCTCTGCATTTTAGGTTATGAATGTTGCGTCCAATAAGATTACATTAGATTCTAGATTCCTACCCAAAAATGAAGTCTTAGTGTTATGAATATGATGCATTTCTCTCCGTTAGTAATTCTAAGAGACGAGAAATCGTGTTCGTATCATGAGAGAAGCTGCGTATTTTATCCCTTTTTGTCTTATTAAAGGAATTGCCATTTTTTATCAACACGTTATCAGATCATCTTAGCCACTGCCTTCTCCACTATCAAGGAGAAATTGGAAAATTTGCTTCCTCCAACGCTGTGATAAGACATCGTAATATTATCACCACCACTGCCGCCACCATTGTCGTCGTCCCAAGACCGTGATACACGATGTAAATGGCACTGAATTAACTAGATGCCTCATTATAAAAAGCAGTGATTGTATAATACGGTATTAGGGAGGAAGTGTCTTCGGGTGAAAGTTCTGCCCTGACCAGGCGAGTTGGCTGTGTGGTTAGGGGCGTGCAGCTGAGAGTTTGCATCCGGAAGATAGTTGATTTGAACCCCAGAGCCCTGAAGATGTACCCTAATTAAGGCCATGGCTGCTTCCTTCCCATTCCTAGGTCCTTCCTATACCATCATCGCCATAAAACCTATCTGTGTCGGTGCGACGTAGAGCAACTTGTAAAAAAATATTTTAAAAAGTTCTGCCCACAACTGCTACCTGCGAAATATTGCAATGGATATAAATGATCAGTCAGAGTAATATATTTCAGATTTAAATATACATAACGATGTTGTCCATCATTGTAAGGTAATTGGTTTTAAATATGACATGGAGGGAAAGGAGGGAACTAAGAGTTAAAAGACTATGAACACAGAAGGAGAAAAGGATTCCAACAAATAAGTGTTGGAAAGGAAGGACCTTAGAAAAATTTTGCATTGAGCTACATACATCGGGAGGAAAATGACTATCATCATCCTCAGTACCAGGAAATCCTATAAGGCCTATCACCATAAATTAAACATGGCTCAAGCCATAAGGCAGGCTCTATTCTCACAGTCCCTGAAGTGTGCAGGTGGTGAACCATGTTCCTGTCAGTTAAACATTATTTTCTCTTTTGTACATGTGTGAGCTGTAGTTGAATGAAAGCCCAACGGTGTTCCAGACAACAAAACATTACGAATTGCTGAACTACAGTGAACACGGTACCACGGTGGATAATGTGCTGTACTCCTGCGACTTCTCGGAGAAGTCGTCTGGTGGCATTGAGAAGACCAAAGTCCATCCCATCGAGCAGGCCGTCCGGAACATCATCGACAAGCGGAGAGGGCTGGACCGTACGGAGGATGGGGAGACGCAGGAGAAGATGGTTGCCACTTCAGGGAAGGTAGGACTCGTATTTATAATACTTCGAGCTCGTACCGAGCGGAGTGGTCGCGGGCTCTTACCTCACAGTCGGCTGACCTGAGATTGGTTTTCTGTA
Source organism: Anabrus simplex (assembly GCF_040414725.1). Taxonomy (NCBI): domain Eukaryota; kingdom Metazoa; phylum Arthropoda; class Insecta; order Orthoptera; family Tettigoniidae; genus Anabrus; species Anabrus simplex. The sequence continues at coordinate 219,511,162 of NC_090279.1, read as the reverse complement.
GTTTCTTATTTTCACTTTGAGTCAGATGCCGGGACAGTCCCTATTCAGAGGCCACAGGGTATTTCTTTTACCTTTCATTAGCTCCTCATCCGGCCGTAGCAGCATGGGCCTAGTCAAGAGCATATCAGACTATACTCCGCATGGCTTTACTTCTAAATTGACGTTTCGCATCGCCTTACCCCTGTTGCCAGCGCGCTACAGCTGATCCAATACGACCGCGGTAAACTGCCCTTGTAAAATGAAATACTGTACTCAGAAAAGCTAATGAATCGGGATTGAAAACAAATTCATACTAACAGCATTCAACACTAAAAAGGGAATACATTGTTAAGATGAGGAAATAACACATCACTCATCGCTAATGGTTGGCAGGTTATGGCCTACAAGGAGAACAGACGACTGATTTCAGGGTCACTTTCCTGCCACTTGTCATTTCAGAACTACACTGAGACATGCTAAATACGCACGAACGAAGTAAGCTAACCAATACACGGACGTAAATAAAATTACAGCCATATTTTTATACACTGAACTGTATTGTACTAACTTTTGCTGTGGTAAACTATAAACTACGCTGTAGTAGAGAGATAAAGACTAATATGAAAAACATTCATTACTGAAGAAAAATGCAAGAAGACCGTGAACCGTACTGAGTACCTTACACGCTGAGCAATATACGTTAACCACATGGTGAATGTAAATTTTAGAGTTGGCTACAAGGTTTCGAGATTGCACTCTGCAGCTTGGGATTGGTTGGATGTCTATGTTTCCATGCATAACCACCAGACAGAGCCAAAATCGGCGAAAACGTCAATTTAGAAGTAAAGCAGTGCAGAGTATAGCCGTGATAACTTAGAAACATGAATTCATCCATGTTAATTCATGATGATGTACAGTAGACTGTGTACACACTATTTGTCAGGTCCGGCTCCATGGCTAAATGGTTAGCGGGGTGGGGTCCCGATAGGGTCGGGAATTTTAACCTTCATTGGTTGATTTTGCTGGCACGGGGGTTGGGTGTGTGGGTCGTCTTCATCCTCACGACGACGCCTACGGGCCTGCACCTGGCGAGCCAAACGTGTCCTCGGACACTAAAAGCTGTACGCCATTTCATTTCTACTTTATAGCTTTAACAATTTTCTGCACTAATTATTATTATTATTATTCTCTCTCTCTGCGTTAGGATCTTCTAGGGACCAGATGACAATTTCGATGCTTTGTCCTCCTTCATCGGTCCACTATGTCTCCGTTTCTTCTCCTCGGACCATGTTGAGCCTGTTTTCTTTCCCTCCCGACCTTGGAATCCTTCCATTTTTAACTCTTTCTTTCTAAAAATCTCTCTCTCTGTTGCTGCTTTTTCTCTTATAGTATTTCTTTCCAATCTTTCTGGACTTCGTGAATCCAGGTTGTTCTTGTTCCAAAGATATTTGAAGATCTGTTTTGGTTAACCTGTTGTCGTCCATTCTGTATAAATGTCCAAAAAATATCAGTCACCTCTGTTGGTCATTTATGTTATTGTTATCATCATTATTATTATTCAAAGAAAATTTAGCTTTTCTTCTATGCTTTCAATATATTTCTTCACCCTCTCAGATTTTCCTTAAATTGTACATGTACAATCTAGGGGTGCTAGATGAAGAAAGGACCTCCATCCCCACCATCCTGATAAAGCTGGGAAGTAGAAACAAGCTGAGGAGAGAGCACATGATGGTCCTAGTATCCCCTTCTCACACCAACATGTCATTATGTTTATCGTATTTCTCTTTATACGTCACTTGTTTCCTTCCAGTACTTAACTAGTTTTAGGGGAGTTTCTTGGCTATCAGCAACTATGTAACTATGAAACTACTAGCATTTTGCCCCATTGTGGGATTTGGCTTGCATCACATTTCCAGCTGATGAGCCCAGTGGCACGTTGTGCTGAAATGCTTGTAATTTCACAATTGCAAAGAGCTTGAATGCTTTTATAATATTCCCAATTGGTGGAACTTAATTTTTGATGTTATAGCTGTGTGTTTGTGCTTGTGACATTTAGGAGGTGCGGAAGTGCGGTTGTCGAACGAGCAGCTCGAGTCTGATCGGCGGTAGCGGAGCGGGCTGGGAAGGTACGGCGCTCGTAAACCATGGTTCCTACATCAAATTTGGCTGCCTCCAGTTTGTGTTCAGCATCACCGACTACGCTCCGAGCAGATTGCAAGTGCCCGAATTGAAGGACGAACCTCCGAACTCGCCATCGTCGTTGTCGTCGTAGTGGCATACTCGCGCAATAGTGGGACCGGTAAGACTGAACACCGAGTTGTTCAGCGATTGAGAGGCTGCCACGTCTTCTGCCGAAGTTGTGTTAGAGAGTGGTGGAAATACCTTGCACTGTCTCGCAGAGAGCACATGTTCAGTCACAGGACAGCTCCTGACTTGACATATTTTTAATTACAATAATTTGCACTACGGTCTTTCCGCTTTCAGAAAAATTGCTACTATGTGAAGTGGTGATCATGCTACATTGACTTTTTAGTTGGTAAATATTTTAAATGAGTTACTGTAAACCATGGTTCCTACATCAAATTTGGCTGCCTCCAGTTTGTGTTCAGCACCACCGACTACGCTCCGAGCATTGTGCAAGTGCCCGAATTGAAGGACGAACCTCCAAACTCGCCATTGTCGTAGTGGCATGCTCGCGCGATAGTGGGGCCGGTAAGACTGAACACAGAGTTGTTCAGTGATTGAGAAGTTGCGACTCACCAAAACAGTCTTGATGTTACAACTGCAGTGAAGGGGTTTTTTTTTTTTCCCCAAGCCTTTTAATCTCAGTTTTCTCCTCTAATGACCTTGATGAATGTTTGTGATTGCAACTTTTTTTACAGAATTCATCTCCATTCACTTGTAATAATGTCTTTCTTCTGTTATAATAAGCAAAGAACAAGACTAGAGTAACAGCAATACTCTGAAAACAGCACTACCATTGAGTTTTGGGCAGAGTTACTGTGTGTTTACAGCACAATACTAAGTACCTAAGCTGGTGCAGATATGGGGATTTATTAATAAATTTTGAGGATGTGATAAACAAAATTTGGTTGGCTACTATTGGCTGTTGCTCGCAATGTTGGTTATAAATGAGCCCTTTTTATGTTTGTTTTTTTATTTTTTTATTTTTTGCAGGTTACCTTTAAACTTCACTATTTAAAAAACTAATGTTTAGAATTGAGCGAAGTGCGGTAATAGTTTTATAGGAGATAGGTGTGAGGTAGACTAATACATTTCTAAAGTGGGTTTGTTGATAGCAAATGTCAAGTGTTTATGGCAGATTTGGGTCGATGACTATTCTTGGTAGTGTGCAGATTATCTTTGCATATAGTGTCTGCACATTTGTGATCATTTCTAGCACTGAAGTGAACACTTGAGTGGCCAACATCAGTCGAAGTTGGGAACTTTCCAAAACCTGTTCCCTAGAAGCCATCCTGAAGTTTGAAGCAAACACTGTACAGCATACAAGCTAATTTTCAGCACAGTGGTACTGCTTTTTGACAATACAAGCTTGGGCACTTTCCTGGAGTACCTACTTGTCCCAGAGCAGGCTTCTCATTCATAGATCTCTTTATCAGTTGTACCTTCTTCCTTAGTATTTGAAACTTTCTGCTTTCTTCAGTCTTTTGTACGTCTTACAGTTCCTGTACTGTTGAGGTGGCGAAGTGGCTGCTTCCTTTATGGTGATTGCCTGCGCACTCCGACAAGCTGTCTTTGTTTAACTTTAGTTAGTGAGTGAAATTCACAATACAATTTATCAAGCATTTATAGGGTTTTATGAACCCCTTCACTGTCATACGCAGTCTTCTTACTGTCTTAGTTGGGATACCCTGCCTGTTGATAAGAAATCAATTTTACTGAAAGCTGCACGGGCCAGACCAGCTGAATGTTAGATATTTGCAAATGGTTAGGGACTATCTCTGATACGGAGTTTGCTGTTCACTTGCAATGGAACTAACATACCTATTACTCTCAGTTGCTAGGTGTTCTAATAAATCGTTTCAAAAATATAACCTGTTGAAGTCCGATCCTGTAAACCTGCTCACCCCGTAAATTGCAGTTTACTAGGAACAGAAACATCGTCAACAAATTTAGGGGAATTTACAGTTCGTCACCACCACCTATTCCGTGTGAAAGAATCTTCTACTTTCAGATTCACCCCAAATTCTGAATTGTTGCTTTTATGAGTTAGTGTGTACAGAAGGAAACAGCTGCCATGTACAGAGTGCTTGATATATTCTGTCAGTACTCGCTACTGGCTGTTAGCTGTATGCTGGTTGTTTGTGTTAGGGCTTCCCATTGTTCTAGCTTTATTTACAAGAGAGGTGTTTCTTTCCTACGACGAACATTGATCACGCGCAGATTGAGGTCTGAGTTGAAAGCAGTTGTCAGTTGATGTAGTTTAGCCGGTCAGTAATATGATTTACAGTCGTGTCGTAGGAGTATTGCTGTACACTTCCTGGGAGTCGTATCATTCAAAGACAGTTATTACAAATCTCGCAAGGTGACCTCAAAATTGCAGCACTTTTAACCCATGGTCGTTGAACAAACAGTGCAATGTGTAGCACAATCAAGAACAGAAACCTTACTTTGATTAATTTGCGCAGGACTTGTGAACTCTCATTTTCTTGGTCGAGTGTCGCCAAGCACACAACAAAGGAAATAAAAAGAGAAATTTTTCTTGGAGCTGTCTGTTCTGAATCTCTTGACGTCTGCTCTCTGGGAGAACAGTGCAAGGCTGTGCAGATTATTGATCCTTCTGAGAAGGTCGGTAATGTGATACGTGCTGTGAAACGCAAGTTCGGCAAACAACTCGGCTTCTGATAGAATTTTTATTTATTGTTATGTAACTCTTTTTATTTTTCCTCTCTGTTGTCAGCAGAGTATTTATATATTATCTGTTATATACATCTATATATTGTTGAAAATATATTGAATCTTAAAAAACCATATCCCTTTTTCCTTCCTTCCTCCCTTTATCCCTTCCTGTAGTGCTGAACCACCAAGACCGTTTCTTTTCAAGCTTTGTGTACTTTATAAAATGCAACCAAGTTATCAGTGAATGTTGTTATCTTCCTCTCTGTCTGTGGTTGTGACTCCAGTGTGTCCGTGTTTTTGGATGTGTGTGTTTTGAAGATGGAATTGCATGGGACCAGATATTTTCTATTAGTGTTCTTTTTTGTGGACCTTGAAAGATGTAAAACTGATTAAAGTTGGAGCTGTTTCTCATTTTACCAGCTCTCAGTGTGGCAGATACTCGAGCTTTGTGATGTTAATCTGCACAGGTTTAAGTCATCAGTAAGTAATGTATTTAATTTTGAAATTATTTTTACTCTTTGATGTTGTTTTTAAAAGTATTTGTGGGGAGGTTCATAATTTTTTCATTTAATCATAGCATTACTTCCTACGAGTAGGACATATAGAAGATATTTTCCTAATAGACAGTCTTGAAATATAAAGAATGAATAACATACAGGTTATATAAAAATAAGTTAAAAATTATGAGAGAAGACATTTTGAGAAAATACGGAGAAGTGAATGGAAAGGTTGGAGAAATGGGGGTTTAGATGGGGACTTGATCATGTGCACCGTTACCACTATGCTATAAGAACATTTCTCTTACTGCTTGCATACATGGCAACTAATAACTGGTCTTTGAAAATTGAAACACTAAAATGTCAGAAGTCAGAACCTGTTTGAGAGATTTTGTGCACATGTACATTTACCTCAAGAAATCTCAACAAAATTGGTGTCTACCACATTATAAGACTACCCTGTGGGACAAATAATTAGCTCTTAGTAAATACAGGTAGATGCACGTGCCGATTTCTTGGAGCTGAACTTCGTGTAATGTAGTCGATTGGGTTTATAAAACTCTGTCTGAAATTTGTGATGTTTCTCACACAGACCTGGTTTGTATGCTCGGAAGAAACGGTGACACTGCATCCATATGTACCATAAAATTAAGTCCCGTGGCCGTGTGGCTGTCCGTTTGTCTGTGGAAGCTAATCTCGAGAATCACGGAGGGGATTTTGAAGCTGTTTTCACTGTTTTATAGAGCCTTTATCGAGGGAGGTTTAAATGTATGAAACCTTCATCTGCAACGAAAGAGAGCTGACACTGAATATTTTAGCGAAGGAAGTAAAAGAAAATGATGGCCACCCAAGAGCTTATGCTGCCTAAACCATCGGCAATTGTTGAGCATAAAAAGCTCTACAAAGAAAGTCTGTTATGGTACATACTCTCTATAAGCATTTTATGTCATAGCAGTAAGAAAAATGCCTTTAAAATTGGAAACATTATTTTGAGAGTAATGACTAAATACTTACCAAAGTAAATTGTTCATTAATCTCAATAATGTTATTCAGATAAAAATAACTTTTATAATATATAATGCTGGCTCCGGAATGGTTTAAATATCCTGTGGGGAAAAAGGAGAGAGCTAGCAGGCAGCGTTTGGATGAACTTGAATGTACACGAGAAGGGAAGCAAGTAACATCTTTACACGAAGTTCAAACGCGCTGCTCTGTGAATGTTCCTATAGTATGGTCTGGAAAACAAGAATGAAGAATTCAGTAGAACTGAGCTCTGCAGTTGGGTGATCTGTGGCTGAGTTGTTAGGCAAACACCAAATTTCTTACATGCCATCATGGACTGCAGCAGACTATTTTTGTTTTTGTTTTGCCCATCAAAAACCTATGGTGTTTGTGCTGCGTTTTAACTTGCATTTACCGAGCTCGATAGCTGCAGTCACTTAAGTGCGGCCAGTATCCATTATTCGGAAGGTAGTGGGTTCGAACCCCACTGTCAGCAGCCCTGAAGATGGTTTTCCGTGGTTTCCCCATTTTCACACCAGGCAGATGCTGGGGCTGTACTTTTTTTTTGCTAGTGTCTTTACGTCGCACCGACACAGATAGGCCTTATGGCGACGATGTGCCTTAATTAAGGCCACGGCTGCTTACTTCCCACTCCTAGCCCTCTCCTATCCCATCGTTACCATAAGACCTAGCTGTGTCGGTGCGTCATAGAGCAAATTGTAAAAAATTGAACTTGCATTTTTGGTATTGACAATTTACAGAGAAAACTTTGGAAACAAACTAGAATATACTGACAAACTTAAGAGCCGCTCTTTTTTTTTTTTTACTCTTGATTGCAAGAACAAAGTGTGAAAGCTCTTACTACTTGGGAAAGAAACCTAATGTGGACAAGAACCACGTGGTCGGTGTGGGAAGAGGATACGATGGGCTAATTGCCAATTCTAACGATTGTTGAGGAAGATAAGAGTTACTCAGTGCGGGGCATGCTAGAAGACAGTGTTATTGAGTTGGAATTGCAATGTAGATCTTGCCTATTGAAATGTTTCTGTGCTTCCTTGGTTTTGGTGGCTTTGACAGACTCTTTTGTATTACTTCTTGTAGAACATGTTTGTGGATAAACATTTTAAATATTCCGTTTTTACCTGTGATAATTGTGTGTGTGTTTTGATGGGATGTGTGCAATGTGTCATTATAGTTTGAATGTACCTGAAATATGCAGGCATCACAAAATTCTCTGGCACAGCTGCAGTGCAGACGTCTAACTAGACACAGAACGGAGAAGAACTTGTGCTTTCTTTTGCTTTCTGTTGCAACATTTTCTTGTCTTTCTTCATTTGCAACTTATTGCCAGGACTTTTGGGATGTAATGTTTGGAAACGACCAACTCTTGATGTGAAGTCAAGGCTTTTTCTCATCTCTGTTGATCTTCTTTCCTTATTGATAAAGGCGGAGTCGGTCAATGCCTGTTACAGGTTTTTTTTTTTTTAATGTTGAAGGAGGAAGATTGTGACTTCTGTCTAGTTTGTCAGAATTGCCGGTCATGACATAAGTTCTGTCCCTTACACAAAGGTGGCTGGTGAATAGGAAAACATAACTCAAAATATCCACCCTGTGCAATGTGATCCAACGTCGTGCGCACCACTTCCAGGGCTACTTGTTGTCTTTCCTGATCTGCTTTCAAGCAGTCGATACTTTGATTCGGATTAGACCCGGCCTTCTTTAAAACATTTCACAAGCTATAGTCCAGCAGATTAACATCAGAGCTTCGACAAGCAGCACTCAACTCAGGCTTATTGCGCTCCACAGCCCTTTCCAAAAATATTTTTTCGTAGTTGATGGCAGTATCTGCACCCCTCTTTTGCTGATATCCAGTGATACGACTCCCTGACATATCAGTCGCTGATGCTGGGAAGTTAGTAGCCGTAATTTGATTATTCTAGCAATTCCATATTTCACACACTGTGAAAATTTTCTCGTCAGTGAAGAGAATTTGGTAGTGGCTACCATTTGTGTATTTCTCGAACAGTTTCTCGACTCTTGTCAGTTCCTTTCTCACGCTTCTTCAGTACACTACAAGCCTGAGACCTTCTTTAGTGAATCACATCATCATATACGGGATGTTTTTCGCCTCCTGTGCAACAATTATTTGCTTGCGGAGCAGTTTTCTTCAAACGTTCGAAGTGACAACTTCGAGGGTTGCTGGTGTCCATGTTCAGCCCTATCGTCGGATCCTTTAAAGGTTCAGTACACAAATTTTCTTGTTATTTTCAGCAGTCGTAACACGATGACTTCCCGTTCCATGAGGAGTGTGTGGCAGGTGATCTTCAACTCCTTCATTTTCAGGAGTTTGGATAATGTCGCATTGTTGCAGGAATGCCAACAAAACATATTAAGGCTACCTCTGTAAATTTGGAACAGAACTTATGACTTGACTAGATATGTCATTGATGAAACTTTTTTTAAAGCCCTTGATAAGATATAAAATTACCGGGCGAGTTGGCCGTGCGCGTAGAGGCGCGCGGCTGTGAGCTTGCATCCGGGAGATAGTAGGTTCGAATCGCACTATCGGCAGCCCTGAAAATGGTTTTCCGTGGTTTCCCATTTTCACACCAGGCAAATGCTGGGGCTGTACCTTAATTAAGGCCACGGCCGCTTCCTTCCAACTCCTAGGCCTTTCCTATCCCATCGTCGCCATAAGACCTATCTGTGTCGGTGCGACGTAAAGCCCCTAGCAAAAAAAAAAAAAAAAAAAAGATATAAAATTTTCCTATTTCTATAAGTGCACTCTCAAAATTAATAATAAATGGTGCTGTTCTGGAATGAATGTCCAGCCCTTGCGTTGCCAAGAATATTGTGATGCCTTGTGTTTATGTTTACTTTTCCTAAGGTGACATGACAATACTGTTGGTGCTGATTTACATTGGTTGCACTTTATATGTTCTTATTGGTTTATACGTATTGAGTGTACATCCCTTTGTTACATTTTAAAGAGAAGATAAAATTATTGGATTTGTGCAGTAACTACAGAATGGCACTTGTTTGTTTATATTGTGTTTGACTTCTTGTGGTCTTGAGGAAAGCACACAAACTATTTGCTGCCACTCTGAGTGAATGATACCAGGTACAAGTAAAATAGCCCAGTACCAGACCTGCTTGAGCTGCAGTCAGACGACATTGCTCTTTTATAACTTCCATTTGCCATAGATTCCACCACAAGTTTTGACGAGACTCAGAAAACTTGACTGTTTCGTACATAAACAGCCCTTGTTTCTGGCCCAGTCTCTTGCACACAAATAGGGAAATCTTTTCTGCAGTTCATGAAGAACTCTTTTTTGCAGTATTTCAACATGCCAGAACTTCGTAGGGTGTTCTATGGTCTGTTACAAATGTTCTCTCAGCCCCTGCAAAAGTGACTCTAATTCTGTTGTACAGACGTGTCAACTCCCTATTTTTGGTCCTTCCACCCTCCCTCCCGCTTTTGTATTCTTGTATTTTTTTAAAACCCCATGTTCTTGAAGAAGCTGGGATGTTCAGCGGGTACTGGCAAGACAGATGCAATCAGCTGGTGGTGTTCTGAAGTGTAACGTAATGCTCTTCATCATTTCCACATAACAGTGCCAACTGTGAAACTATTTGTTACTATATTTAAAAGGACAAGAACTCAGTTCAGATGTGAACTTCTTGAAAAAGAATTCTGGAAAAAAAATTCAACCTTAAAACCCCTTCAACAAGTCCAGTGCTTTGAGCATAAATCTAGTTCAGAAATGTATGAAGAAGAGGTCTAAGGCTGTTACAATGAAGAGCCATGTGTTCTAAAGCTCAGATACATGGAGTACTTCAGTATTTATAAAATACATATAATATTTCAGTAATTAATTAATTAATAAGAGAAATAACATAATTCTGTAGTATGTGTTAAATATTCTTCAAAGTTGCATCATCAATAATGTGTCGGGATATGTTACAAAAAATGATTTTTTACTTTTGAAAGTTGGCACGTTTGGTTGTAGAATCCTGATAACCTCAAGCCCACAAGAGAAGTTTTCTGGTACACAATGAACATTAGTCGTGTGCATATTCTCTCTGTTGCCAACTCCACAGCAGTGAGCCTGGAATTTAAGAATCTCCTCATGCTTAGTTTGTAATGGAATTTTACTTCATGGGTTTGTTTCACTGATGGCAACTGCCTGTAGGAGAAAGTTACAAATCAAGTCTCACAATGTCAGGTCAGTGTAGGGAGAGATCTCTGCATCAGGAGGGCAGGCACACACCTTCAGTATAGGATAAGAAGAAAGCAAAACAAAGACAGGAAAAGGGAAGAGACAGAAAAGATTGTAATTTCCCCTTGTCCAGCTCCTGCCAGGTCGGGTTTTAGGCTATTGTTGCAATGGGGTCGCTACTGCCAGCAATTATTCCGGCTCTGATGATGAATAGCGTACTCATAGTATTCGAGTGCTGAGCTGCCTCTTCCGCAGTCTCTGCTGTTCCAAAGTCCATGTTCTCCATTAATAATAATAATAATAATAATGTCGTCCGACTCGTTGGCTGAACGGTCAGCGTACTGGCCTTCGGTTCAGAGGGTCCCGGCTTCGATTCGCGGCCGGGTCGGGGATTTTAACCTTAATTGGTTAACTCCAATGGCACGGGGGCTGGGTGTTTGTGTTGTCTTCATCATCATTTCATCCTCATCACGACGCGCAGGTCGCCTACGGGAGTCAAATGGAAAGACCTGCACCTGGCGAGCCGAACCCGTCCTGGGATATCCCGGCACTAAAAGCCATACGACATTTCATTTCATAATAATGTTATTTGTTTTACGTCCCTTTAACTACTTTTACGGTCTTCGGAGACGCCGAGGTGCCAGAATTTAGTCCCGCACGAGTTCTTTTACGTGCCAGTAAATCTACTGACACGAGGCTGTCATATTTGAGCACCTTCAAATACCACCGGACTGAGCCAGGATCGAACCTGCCAAGTTGGGGTTAGAAGGCCAGCGCCTTAACCATCTGAGCCACTCAGCCCGGCAATGTTCTCCATTGAGGTCTTCACTTGCAATCCTGATATGGGACCCTTACCATATGATACATACTGGGTCAGAGCACATCTTTAAAAAATGAAAAAATGTGGAAATATACAATAACTGAATAATAAATTAAGCATATAATTCTAACAATCAGTTTAAATCTAGCAGAAACTAAAACAAAAAATACAAATCATTTTTCCATTGAGACTTAATATTGTCTACTTTTATTAATGAATTGGAGAACTTGAAGAAATAACTAAATAGCATACATGGGAAGAAGTTGATTGCCTTTGTCTCCTCCTTACTGGCAAAGGATATACACATGAAGGCCTACAGCCAGTTGAGACTAAGTTCTGCCATATCTGACTGAGAAACATGTATCTGCTAGTAATGGCTGATCAAGGAAGAGCTTAAGAATCACAGTATTAAAAATAACTTTCAAACAATAAGTTTCTAGCTCAGGAATGAGATTTTCCAATACAGCTCTCACATTACGCTGCAACTGCTCCCAAGAAGAAAGACCAATCCTGTTTTAAAATAAACTTCAACATATAACGAAGCTCTGGGTGTTTAAAAAAAAAATCGGAATTTATGTATATTTATAAAACATTAGCCATAGAAATACTTTGTTCAGTTCAAATGGTTAATCATTTAGTCTCAGCATTACCCTACTTCGTAATTCTCTTTTGTCTTCTGTTCTGTGGCTTCTTTCAAAGATCTCTCTTTGAGCTTTGCTAAGTTCAACTTGCCTATGCAGAGTCTGTGCTCATATGATATCAATTTCATGTTGTCCATATTGATGATTCCTTAATTCTGTTTAAAATTCAAGAAAGGGCTATCCACTTAATCAATACAATATTCTTTTAACATACAATTATTTTTTATATTGAAACACAGGACTAGTTCAGCCGTCCTCAGCTGAATACATGCATAGTCTTTAATACTAAAACAGCACTCTCAGTAATTGAAAGATTGCATCACTGTTGTCTTTAAAATGTTTGCTTAATGGTAAAATGGGTCCCCATTCTCTCTTTGGTTTCGGCAGTTCAACCTTCTGTTTATGTCTTCTTCCTGATGGGGCCCCATTAATTCTAGTCCTGTCTCTCAATATAAAATACAAATGGAGTTCAGTATATAATGCAGGTTGGTTTTATTGAGGATTCAAATACACCATGTTATTCCCTAATCCTTTTGCTACTACGGCCCGTATGCCTACATGATACCACTCGACTGGTCGATGTCGGAGCCAACGTCGTGCTCATCATTCACTTCCTTGGGCCAAACAGATGGGAGTTAGAGTGTGTGAGATACGGGCTATAGTGCACTGAAGTTTTCTGAGCTGCTGTCGGATGTGTGAGGTCTTGCGTTGTCACGGCGATGGCTCACCATGCTTTTGACCACCGCCAGATCTCCATAGACATTCTGTAACGCCCTGGTTTTCCGCCACAAGAAACTCAATAATTGCTCTCTGTTTAGTACGCACCTCTGTTACAGACAAGGCTAGTTATAGCGTTGTCACCTATCGGAAATTAATGAAACTCTACGAGACGAAGTGGGAATGTTCAAAGATGTCCCAAACAAAATTCCAATTATTTAAAACTAAAATTGACCGAGAAATATAATGTGTTGCTTTATATATTGAACGCCCCTCGTATAATTGTATGTTAAAAGAATATTCTATTGATTAGGTGGAACAGCCGTTCCTTGAATTTTAAACAGAATTGCATGGTTTTTCAAGACAACATAGGCTACGTCTGTTCCTGCTTCTTAATAGTTTATTCATATTCAGCTAACTCTAAGTACCTCTTGTTTGCTTTTTTCATACGTCTCACGTAAATCAGAGAAAGCTCTTTTAATGTTCTTGAGATGAGTTGACACAGAGTCCTTTTCTTTTGTCAGTCTTGCTACTTCTGTAATCTGAGCTTGTTTTTTATGCTCCTTTCCTGTGACAAGTCTTGACAAAGTGACCAACTTTTTTCGGTCAGAAGGTGGTCTTTTCTTCTTTCAGACTCTTCAGCATCCCGTAATATATTCCTTTTCTTGTACATGAACAGCAGCCTGGTGCTTTAACCTTTCGAACTCCTCCTGCAGGTGCAACACATCTTCATTGCCTTGGTTTCGACACTTTCACCTTCATGAAACTAATCTCATGATTAGACCCGTATTGAATTTGCTATAATATGCTTAGCATTATGATCTAACAATATAAAACCAATTGTATTGAAAAGGTGGAATAAAAATCACAATATTGTAAACATATTACTTTCACCTTCTGTTTAATGTCTTATTTGCTGCAAGGTCGCTGCAGTCTTTTTTCACGCTAATGACCGTCACCACATCCGCAAAGCATCTCACGTGAAGAAGAAAAATGATGAACTAAAGTCTTCGACTGCATTGGGCCACCAGCAGGAGGAGTTGAGAATCTTTTCCAAGAGACACTGCCTGGCAAAACTGGCCTTTGTCATAATTGTCAGCTTGTAGCAGTGTTGGACGCGCTCTTCAAACACCCCACTGTCAGCAGCCCTGAAGATGGCTTTCCTTGGTCTCACAACTTAAGGCCACAGCCGCTTCTTTTCCACTCCTAGCCCTTTCCCATCCCATTGTCGGTGCAACGTAAAACTTCTTATTAAAAAAGAAAGAAAAAAAGGACAAGCACTGAAGAATAAAAGTTTGATTGATGAGGAGAGAGCTCATATGTGGAGACCTCTACCTGCACCAACTTATCATTGTGGTGTATCTTGGTCACTTTCTTCTACATACGAGTTGAGCCCCTATGGACTGCGTGTTAATGTACAGATCCTGTTTGTGCATCCCCTCATCCTTTGGACTCTGGTTGCGCTTTAAACCGCAGATAGCTTTTGGCTAAACGTCCAACTTCATTCCTGTTTTTGACCTTATTTTGTGGGATGCCAATTGGCCTCAGTTCTTTTTCGCATACTTCAGGCCTTTAGTGTAATGAAATTCCAAATCATCTTAGTCTGTTGGTAATTAGTGATACAGAAGATCTCTTCTCTTATTGGTTCTATCTTGCTGTATAATTCCTCATTACATCTCAGTCCTACCTGTACATGAAACTGTCTGTAGCCTAAAACCATTCCTTTCCATTACTATCAAGAGGTTTCACCACGCACATGTTGAAAAAGCTGCTTGATGTTCAGCGATGTTGGTGTTTATTGCTTAAAGGGAAAATGTTGGGTGTGCTGGGTGTTTGTTGAAAGCTGGTATGATATTCACCTGAGATGGCAGCTCAGTGCAGTTCAAGCCTTGGTTTTTCCTCCAATGAACACTGTGTGTTTGTTACTAGTATTGATGAGTCAGTTATGTATATTTAAAATATTTAATACAACATGTACATGTGTGTATATTTCACATTTTTAAATATTTTCTTGTAAATGAACTTTTAAAGCAACCTGCTGAGATTGTGATTTGAGATTTTTAAGTAGCATCCTTTATTTACCGATTTGTAATTCTGAAGAGATACTTTGTACAGATTGTTCAGATACCATATCCCCTATTATTATTATTATTATTATTATTATTATTATTATTATTATTATTATTATTATTATTATTATTTTGAAAAAGAAAAGACTGGTGTAAAAAAAAAAAAGAGAAGCTGAAAGAATTTTAAAATATGTAAATGACTTTTATCTGTTGTGACTCCCACATTTATCCCATCCTCTTTGAGATCCCGTTATATCAACCTTGTTTTGTTGGGTAAACAAGGTACTTTTGCTATCTTTCAGCAATTGTGGTATGAAAATTGGTGTTTCCAAGACTGGTAGTAAATGCTCAAAATCAAGTAAGCTCTTTTCCCAGACAAAGTGCCTCGTCATCTGCGAGTCTGGAGGGGTGATGGCCATCCTGAGTTCTTCCATTTCTCATCATTATAATATTTTTTTTCAGTGTTGGCATTGGCTGTAGTTTAAAATGTAGCATACATAATGAAGTAATGACTTAAGACTCTTCAGGGACAGAGGTACAGTGGTTTCACAGAGCCTCGTGAGATGACTACGGAGGTGGATGATACGAGAGCCAAGCAGCTTTTGTCACACCGACGCACGGTGAATTGGCTGCTTGGTTTGGGTCACGTATCTGAAAGCTTACATTTCGGAGGTGGTGAGTTCAAACCCCACTGACGCCAGCCCTTAAGATAGATTTCCGTGGTTGTCCCATTGTCACGAAGACCTGTCTGTATCGGTGCAGCGTAAGCTGACCCTGTGCCAAGTTATATGACACAATGACAGGTCAACATGTGACGAACTCGAGGGCACATCTTGAGTCTTGATGTGGGAAACCCGGTGGCACTGTACTATCCAGGTCCTTTCCCTTGCTACTTATTGTTTGTTATCATAGCAAAACAACATAAAATTATATGGTTAAAAATTAAGTTAAGAAAATGAAACTTGAAATATTAAAAATGTGAAAGAAACTCGGAAAATCTCTTGCGAATAATCTTCAGATCCACAGTCAGACCTTGGTGACTCTTGTTTTAAAGGGGGGAAAAAACCTTACACTGCAATAAATGGGAGTATTGGCTAACAAAATGGAAGATCCATTATGAATTTCAGACTCGTCTCACAAATGTAATACAATCAAGTTCACAAGGAGAGTTCAAGAGACACGGACAGTAAGTGGAAGCAATCTCACGATTGGTTGCCTCTTCCATCTACTGATTGAGAGTCTCGAGTACTGCAGCCAAAATCTTGAAAATCTAACACCTCGAGTCAAAATCAATAATGCTGTGCGCCTGCACAAACCACATCATCTTGTACATGAATTAAACATCTGCAACATCTATTTAGAATTTGGATGTACTTTTAACGGATTATGAACTTGTCAAAAACAAACACAATATTTGCCATAAAATTGAAAACGGAGTTATGTTATTCCTTTGAATGATATTTTCCTCTTTTTTACAACTATAAAACCTTTGCATTTAGCTGTAAAATTACAAGAACTTCTTCGCAAGAAAGAAGTGACAGAACTTAGTTTAAGCTGCAAAGTACAACTACTACTAGCCGATGCTCAACTGCCTTGAAATGTCTCGTAGCTCTTCTAACGGCGAATCGTGCCCGGTGTATTTCTGCTTTCAAAACTAATGGAACAAATATCACATTGGACTTAATTTTCTAAGACTTGTGTGACATACTTCCAGGCCCGTAGAACACGAACTCAAATGATGCAACAGATTCTGCATCCACCTTGTGGGTTCACTGTAGATAAACAGGCCGTGCTGCTCTCCCACCACCTCAGATGCTACGTCACCACAGACGGTGCTTGAAGCCCTGCCATTTTCAGTTATAAAGTTTCCAATTTGTCAAAGGTAAGCATCAAACATTTTGATGAAAAATACAATAGTGGGGGAATATTCGCTAACATGATCTGATGGTTCTGTGCTAATTAAGTTTCTACAAAGAAATAATTAGCTTATCAATGTGAAAAACTATCAGAGATTGTTCTACAACTTTGATTTGGAATGCAACAATTTTTTTCCTTCGTTGCTGCATACAAAGGTATGAGACATTGTCGATATTTTAAAACATTTACTTGTAAGATAGGCTGTGGAAGCTCTGGAATAGATTTATCTTATGTAAATTATTTAAAGAAGGAAGGATCTGCGTTGAGTGTACCTGAAATATATTTTAGTTTGCTTTTGGATGAAATTTATGTTAAGCCTGAAGTATCGATCTATCATCAGCGATCTGCATGTACGGCTATACAACCCCACAATGAATATTCACCAAATGTAGCTGCTACCGTACAGATTTACTGCCAAACAATAAATATATGTAGGCTTATTTCCTTGCAGTAATTTGAACGTCTTGAAGGTTATGAGTGAATTAGGATATAAAGTTTTTTGCATTATTTCAGATAGCCGCATTAATAGGTCAATGTGGTGGAACTTTATCTTCTGAGTTTGTTAATCCCTATGATAATACTCGTAATATTTTTGCCTGTTTGACTCTGTACACATTTTAAAATGTATTAGAAATACAGTACCTGGATAAATAAGACTGAGTAAATGGACATTCCCCCCCCCAGTTTTTACAATTCATAATGGCACTCTTATTGCCAGTGTGTACGATTAAAAATTCTGTAACAAAGTGAACAACATGGTGTAATTAAATTAGCGCCTGCTCTTGATGTGTTTTTGCCGATGTCCGCTAGAGCTTGGAAACTCGGTTAGCTTTGACTCTCACTGTTCGTACCGTACTAGTCTCAACACAAAGACTTAATAACAATAAAATATTCAGCAATATTCACAACAGTGACAAAGGAAAGTTATTTTTTTAAGAAACTTTTTATTAGAAGACTAGCAGAATATTTTAGTGATAAAAGTGCTGGAAACATTTTTTACAACATCTGTTCAAATGAATAGAAATAGTTTTTTTTAATTAGGCTAACTATAAGTAGATCCCCGCTAGTTGCTTTACGTCGCACCGACACAGATAGGTCTTATGGCGACGATGGGATAGGAAAGGCCTAGGAGTTGGAAGGAATCGACCGTGGCCTTAATTAAGGTACAGCCCCAGCATTTGCCTGGTGTGAAAATGGGAAACCACGGAAAACCATCTTCAGGGCTGCCGACAGTGGGGCTCGAACCCACAATCTCCCGGATGCAAGCTCACAGCCGCGCGCCTCTATGCGCACGGCCAACTCGCCCGGTATGTAAGTAGATCCATTCCCTCTCACTTCACTACGCCATTCAACCATCCACATGGTTTTTAAGGTATTTTAAATTTACATAGTATTTAAGAAAAACAAGGTACCTGTTTAAGATGTTCTTAAAAAGATAAATACTTAGTGAATTCACCTAAGCAATGTAAAACAGCTGAACATGTTCCAAAAAGGAACGAAACATGTACTGTGTATGATTAATTTGCCTAAATGCAAATATAAGTATCAAAAAGGTGGAAGATATTTTTTTATTGTTATTAAGTCTTTGTAAATAGGATTTGATACGGGAAATGAAGCCGATTTCTTGCAATCTAGTCTCAACATCCAAAAGACACAGATATTGCATCGGTCTGCACCCAAAGCCAATGCTACTGCTCCTGCCATCACAGTGCACGACGGGATCTTACAGAACATCCAAAACTTTTCTTACCTTGGTAGTGATCTCTGAGGAGATGCTAATATAAGTGCTGAAATTCAAGATCCCCTGAATTGTGCTTGTGCAGCACATGGTCTTTGATAACCATAACATCAGTATTTAAAGTTAAAAAACTAATAATTACAATGTTAGAAAGCAAAAGATGTTCCACCTATTCAATACAATAATAAATTGTTGCACAAATTAATGTTGCAACATGTTTAATATCTTACGGGACCGGTTTCGACATATATCCACGTCAACATCAGCTGATACGAAAATGGCAAGAAGTCAACACACAGAAGAACATTAAAGAGTAATTGTAACACTTACGACACTTTTCTTGAAGAATTAATAATTGAAGTTCATGTAGCACTTCAGTGAAGATATCTGAAGGGTAAACGGAATAAGAAAGGAAGCACAAAGACTTCCAGCATAAATGCAGTTCCGGAAAAATAGCTTGTTTCTTTACTAGTTTTCTTTTTCATTCAAATCCTAGCCAATGTGTTCCTTGGTTCAATACCCTCAGGCGTTTTTTGAAAGATGTCCAAACTAAATCTACTTAAGTGAAACAGTGCATTGACACGCATTAGCGCTTGTGGTAGAAAAAGGCACACTGCTAATCTAATTGACCTGATAATGATGATTAAGTAAAGGATTGTAATTTTTAGGAATAAATAAAGAATATATTCTCATACTGTATTATATTTTATTTACCTAAAATTCGTAGCTCATATCCCTGGGATGTTGCTTACCTGAAGGGCTAGAACTGCCGTACCCCACATCAGTCACAGTTGTGGGCTGTTCCACTGCCAAATCACTTACAGCACATGCTGCCATAGCAAGTGAAATGTTTTTACTGGCCATGAAAGTTTGCAATTAGAACTAGAGTAATCCTGATTAAAACACTGGGTAAACAGATGTGTTTATGGAAGAAAAAGTAGAGTTTGTTTATTTATGAACATACATCAATGAAGATTATTTTTAAACCTCCTAGTGCCACCCACTTTACGACCGGACTGCAAGGCTAAATAAAGAAGAGCGCAACTGTACTCCCTGGCTCTCTAAGGATGAATGGCTTTTAGTGTCCGAGGGCATGCTTGGCTTGTCAGTTCCGTAGCTGCTAAGTGTGATTGTATGGGAAGGAAGTGCCTTCAGTTGAAATGGAAAAGCATTTTGAGGATGACCCATAGTGGATTGAAAGTCGCCTGTCTTTCAAGTCCTCACGGGTTTAAAAATGCTCTTGGTACTAGGGACACTCAGGTGTCTGTCCCAAGTTCCAGTTCTTTCTTCCCCGAGTGTTAGACATGATATCCTTCTACATTAGCTGAAACGTGAGACAAGTCTGTATCCTCGCTCCAGTGACCTTCAATTGAATCGATTATTTCAGAAAGCAGTCGAGTGCCAAAAAATGTGTTAATTGCAGAATATGTTACTAGGAGGGTATACGCACATTTTGGTGCTGAAACCAGTCGAGAAACGTCCTCCTATAATGGTCAGGCATTACGTTGAATTTCGTATTTAGTTCAGAAACCAGTTAAGTGACAATCACTTGGCTGGTTTCTGCAGTAAACTGCTGCTACATTTTTTGATGAGCCGCACCTTGCCGGTTGGCTCTGCTGTTTATATTGTCATTGTTGTGTTTCTGGAGTCGCATGTTCGTAGTTTTCAGAACAACTGATTAAAAAAGTGTTTCTTTTGTTTAGTGCAGTGTTTTTATAATAGTAATGATAGCTTATGTCCGAATGTTCAGGAGACGAACCTGTATTAAAAAGGAAACGAGGAGTGGTAGACACAAACTCACACGCATAATATTATTCGAAATGCCAGGATAAAAGGAGAAGGTTATCTTACTCAGGAAAGGACATACCTGGTCTGAGCCCTACATTATTCTTTGTTATTGTTTGTTTTATGTGCCCATCAATATCAAGAAGATACGTGACCTAAATGCCTTAAAACCTTACATGATAGGATATGAACAGTTCTAGGACAACATTTTACAATGGTCTACTACAAGGACAGAATATGGTGTGGAGTTTGTTAATGAGTATTAATTACCTCCTGTCATAATAAGCAGGCATTGCTGATATCATCCTTTCAATAATTATATTTGTAGTCTAAACCTATTCAAATATTTTCTGTTTCCACAAATATGGAGTTTATGACAAAATCCTTTCAAAATTCAAGAATTATCCCACAAAAATATATTTGCAACACTCGTTTATTTCAGAAACCAATTAAGTGGAAAATGTTTCGGATTTTTTTACAGCAAAGTTAATAAGCACAAAATAGTTTTCCTTAGATAGAAAGTACTAAATGGTATAATACTTTTAAGCTAAAATATTAAATCCCCTACCATAACATTTTGTCTGTTGCTAGACAGTTTTTTTTCATTTTCCCAAAAATAACAGACTTGGCACTTGAATGGTTTCTGAAATAATCGATTCAATTCCTTCTAAACAGCATCATCGAAGTAAGAAGTTCAGAACTTTCAGGAAACTAAATTCATGCTAATCAGCTCAAAGAAAATCTCCACATTTCAAGTACCTAGGTCGTTGGCCGACACAGGAATGGGATTTACATGTAGAAATCAAAACCAGGATCTGCGTTTCTGATATTCTGACTGGAAAGTTTTGCTGCTTTATGGAGAGACGTTAAAGGTCGTCTTCTCAAGAGGCTCACGAGACATATCTGTGGGTTGGCGAGCACGGGGTCCTCAGCTGAGTCCTGGCATTTCTTCCACTTGTGAGGGGCTCCTCCCTTTTATCTATCCTATCCGACCTCCCTCGGTTAACTCTTGTTTTCTTCCGACCCTGGCACTATTAGAGCACTCGAGGCCTCAGGATTCTTTCATTTTCACGCCCTTCATGGCCCTTCTCTTTCTTTGGCCTTCATGTTTCGAAGTGTCTGATACCTTCAATCTTTTCCCTCTGATTAGCGTTATATAGAGGATGGTTACCTAGTTGTGCTTCCTCTTAAAACAATAATCATCACCACCACTCATGAGACGTGTCTGCGGTGCAAGACACCAATACGTGCTCTAGTTTCCAGTCATCTTAAAAACGGGTGAAAGCGAGTGGATGATGACAGACTAGGGTTATGTTCGACGATTTCACGTCAACAAACTTCGACCAAGCTGGATAGCAGGCGTGTTCTAGGGATATCTCAAGAACTTCTTGAGAAGTGGCTGTTGCTAGCTTCCAATACCTAACTCTTTTAAGGTTAAAACCCTTCAAACCCAAGAACCAAAGTTCAGCCATGGAACTGGATACTGACAGCAGTCAACGAGAAGAGGCAGGTGGTGGTTTGGTCTTCCGTTCACATTGAGCAACGTAGATGTAAGTGCAAGATGTACACCAGAATCTGTCATTTTGTCTGAACCTGAGCCTATGGTGGGTGGGAAAGTGCTCGTAATGTATTGAATGGAATATTTTTAGTGCTACCAAGAGAAAGTCATAGACGTGGCAGTTTTTCACACGGGTCCCAGAAAACAAAGTGCAATATACTGCTTATTCCTAGTGTATTGGTTTCAAAAGCAAAAATAAGGCAGTCCAGCATCAGCTAGTAGTTTTACTTTGCAGAGTGCACTTGTAGCTTAAACTATGTCCTGTTCTTCCTTTATTTTCGTCAATAAGTAATTGTTTTACAGTTCAATACCTACAAAGTTTTTATTTAAAGAGAACAAAAGAAAGCAGCATCCAACTCCGTAGTTGAATGGTCGACGTTGAGGCCTTCGGTTCAGAGGATCCTGGATTCGATTCCCGGCCGGATCTGGGATTCTTCTTACTCGGGGACTGGGTGTTTATGTTTGCCCCAACACTTTCCCCTTCATATTCAAACAGAAACATGCAATAGCGATTATATCCTTCTACATATGGTTGGGGTCAGGGAGGGCATCTGGCCATAAAAAGGGCCAAATCCACATGTGCGACACATTTCACACCCACGACCCCACAGGTGTGGGAAGAGTTGTAGAAGAAGAACAACAAAAGAGAGCTGCATTCACAGGAATAACAACACTGAGTTTTTATTTAGTTCTAAATATTTTGTTTGTTCTTGTTTTACAAATAATCCGTTATGTTAATATTAACAAAGAACATCGAATACACAAGAGTCTGAAGACAGCGTCACGACATATTTTAAATTAGTCCAAGTCGTAATCTGGGAGAGAAATGTTTACACGCGCATGCACTTCAACAGTTATATGAGATTCTCGAATTCCCGTCCTTAGTTCATTACTGAACCGTTGAATTTTCCTACTTTAAGGTCCATGCACAAGTGTGTTGTTCTGTGCCACTTGTCGTACTCACAATACTAGGCAAGTCTTTTGTAATTGTATTGTATTATCAAGAAAGTAGTCAAATCACTACTCTTCTACTCTTTTATCACCTGTATTCATTCTTACTTTATGTCTGTTCTCATTTCCTTTGTTTATCCAGCTTTCTTGTTATCCCTCACATCATGACTGAACAAGCTCATGGAGGGCCGAGAGGAGATGGATGTACAAAATACCCCCAATTGTCCTCCTGAATTCCAACTTTATCTTCATTATTATGATCTTTCCTGTGAGATTTGTGCTGGACAAGTTTTACTCCGGTTTTCGCTGTCACCTTTAATTCCAGGAACACACTCCAGTATCATTTCATCTGTCAGTCATTAATCATTGCCCCAGAGGATTGTACAGGCTTCGGCAGCCGGCACAATTCCTACCCTCGCCGCTACATGGGGGCTTCATTCATTCCATCCCTGACCCAGTCAAATGACTGGAAATTAGCTGTGGATTTTCATTTTTTACAAATTTGTTTGTCGAATAAATTAATTATTTTTTGTTTCTATTTAATTTGTTCAGAGGATGGTTGCCCAGTTGTTCTTCTTCTTAATACAAAATTTACCACCACCACGACCACCAGTCAACCTCCCTTGGTCAACTCTTCTTTCAAATAAAATAAAAATCAACCACTACTGATCTGCATTTAAGGCAGTCGCCTGGTGGCAGATTCCGTATCTGTTGTTTTCCTACCCGTTCCTTAAATGATTGCAAATAAATTGGAAATTTATTGAACGTCTCCCTTGGTAAGTTATTCCAATCCCTAACTCCCCTCCCTATAAATGAATATTTGCCCCAATTTGTCCTCTTGAATTCCAAATGTATCTTCATATTGTGATCTTTCCTACTTTTAAACACACCACGCAAAGTTATTAATATATTAATATCATTCCACGCCATCTCTCCGCTGACAGCTCAGAACATACCACTTACAAGTAACAACTCTCATAATTGTTTCATATTGAAATTGATGTTAGGCAAAAATATCTTAAAGATAATTCAATACATACCACGTTTAAAGTGGATTAAAACTACATGATGACCGGGCAAGTTGGCCATGCAGATAGAGGCGCGCGGCTATGAACTTGCATCCGGGAGATAGTGGGTAATCCCACTGTCGGCAGCCCTGAAGATGGTTTTTTGTGGTTTCCCATTTTCACACCAGGCAAATGCTGGGGGCTATACCTTAATTAAGGCCATGGCCGCTTCCTTCCAACTCCTAGGCCTTTCCTCTCCCATCATCGCCATAAGAGCTATCTGAGTCGGCGCGACATAAAGCCACTAGAAAAAAAAGAATTCTACATGAATTTATGTAGACTTATAAAGGTATATGTTTCACACTTTTTTGGGCATCTTCAGCCTGTAGTCAACCGTAAGGTCAAGGTCTGGGACCTTGTTTAACCATATCTAGTATGAAGACCTAGAAGAGATCATCAGTGAAGAGAGGGCAGTCATCATTGGGGACCTCAACGCACAGGAATGGCTATGAGAAGGTGATGGGACCACATGGCTATGGGAGAAGGAATTCAGAAGGGGAACATCTCCTAGAATTCTGCATAAGAAACTGTTTGGTAGTAAAAAACAGTTGGTTCAACAAAAGAGTCAGTCACAAGATTACCCGTTACAGCTGGGATGGAAAGAGCAAGACGGTCATTGACTATGTCATTACAGATAAAGAAAGAAGTAGACTTGTGACTGATGTCAAGGTAATTCCAAGTGAGAACCTCAATAGTGACCACCGGTTATTAGTAGCAGATCTGAAAGACATTAATGTACCAAAGATAACAACCGGGAAATTACCTAAGATTAAGGTGTGGGAACTACAACAGATTGGAAGAAGGACCGTATAAAGAGACAACTGCCTACAGAAGAAGTGGAGAGTGGCGAGGTAGAGTGGACAAGATTTAAAGACACCTTGATAAAAGAAGCAATAGAGGATTGCGGGAAGACAAGTGCTAGAGTAAGGGAAAAAGAGACACCCTGGTGGAATGAGAGAGTAAGATCCTCAATAAAAGAAAGGAACATGGCACAAAAAGAACGATATAGAGAGAAATCCAAGCCAGAACAGGTAAGGGACGAGGGGAAGATCAGAGACCTCAAGCAAGTTTACCGGGACAAGAAATTGAGAGTTAAAAAGAGTAGTAGAAGAAGAGAAGATAAAGTGCTAAGAGAAATTTACTCAAAAACTGAAGGAAGACAGCAGAGTCAATATGAAACTATTGTTCAGAGTGATCAAAAACAAAAGGAATTCAGTTGAAACCATCAAACCAATTGAGGATACTAATGGAAACCTGGCCAGGAAAGAAGAGGACATTAGAGAGGTTCTGAGGAATCATTTTGATCACCTATTGAACAGGACAGAAGCAGATCAGAGAACAAAAGAACCAGCTGTTGAAACCTGCACAGAGCTACCTCCCATTACATGGGCAGAAACAGAAACAGCCCTTAAGAAGATGCCGGAAAGGAAATCCGCAGGAATCGATGAAGTCAGCATGGACAAGCAGGAGTCCAGGGTTTACAGTGGCTACGCAGAGTGCTCAGTGCAGTTTGGAAAGATGGCAAGATACCTACTGATTGGAGCAAGGGTGTTATCCCCCTGTTTAAGAAAGGAAATGACCAAAAATGCTCCAACTACCGGGGAATAACACTCCTTTCTCATGGGGTTAAGATTCTTGAGAAAATCTTAGAGAGCAGATTGCGGGTCATCTTAGAGCCACAGTACGGCTTCAGGCCTAACAGGAGCACAATAGACTTAATCTTCAGTGTCCGCATGTTAATATAAAAATATTGGGAAAAAGGCAAAGATCTGTTTATGGTTTTCCTTGACATTGAGAAGGCATATGACAGCACTGCAAGAGAGCAGATGTGGGAATGCCTGAGAAAAAGGTATGTGCCAGAGGGACTGGTGAGGAAAGTTCAGATGCTGTATGAGAACTGTACCAGCTGTGTGCGATTGGATGACGGACATTCATCCTGGTTCAAGACCGAAAGTAGAGTCCAGCAAGGCAGTGCACTACCCCCACATAATGAACATCAAGAAAACCTCTGGTGAACTAAATGCAATGCCTTTGCCGATGATGTTATGATCTGGAGAAAAACTGAGAACACGTACAGTGAAGACTAACTGAATGGAAGGTTAAGTTCCAGGAGTTCAATCTCACGATAAGCGTACTCAAAGCAGTAGTGATGGCAATAAACAGAGAGGGACGACCAGCGAACAGCATGCTAGGAAACCATCCACTAGAAAGTGTGGAAAGCCTTACATACCTCGAGACACACTAGCCACAAAGGAGGTGGCAAGTAGAGTGCGGAAGAGCTCTCACTTTTACCAGCAAGTATGAACACTCCTCTGGTATCCCAAAGTACCAACAAAGTTGGTGATGTTCAATCAGTACTTCATACTAATCTTAATCTATGGTCTTGAAACCTGCACCCTCACTAAGAAAGACTCGTCAAGGTTGCAGGCAAGTTCCTTAGGTCCACAATTCAAAAAACCAAACTGGACAAGTTGAGGACTGATGTGGTTAGGAAGGAAGCTGGGATTGTTACATTATTATTAGGTTGAATCAGCATGTCCAAACTGAGGTGGTTTGGGCATGTAATGAGGATGAAGCCAACAAAGACAGCATATGTTAACTTGGAGCGACATGTGGCAGGGAAACGGATGGTGGGAAGACTGAGAACCCGCTGGATGGGCATTGCAGATCGGGGAAGGACACTGGAGGACGTCATTAACAACAGAACGTATCTCAGTAAGACAAAATGGAAGAGGCTCGCCAACAGTACCCAGAAAACTGGAAGTGTAAAATAATGATGATGATAGTATGAAATATGGACGTTAATGTTACACAGTAATAACCTCTTAAAATTAACATGCCACAATAATATTTTTTTAAATGTGAATAATTCACAAATGTGACATAATTTAATGGTATTGTAACACAAATTAAAACTTGTCAGTACCATTCCATCTAATTTTAAAAAATGTCCAAAACTAAAATGGATCTTCTTCATCCAACTTGAGGATCATTAGGATGACAATTGTCTCAGGTAAAGAATATGGGTCTCATTTGACCCACATATATCATTTACTTAATCTTGATGACACCAATTTGGAATGTGTTGTCAATCACGAATGGAGACTTAAAACTGATTGTTTTTGAAGGCTGGATAAGGTTGTTTAAAACCACATAAAATTTTGTTGTGATTGAAAATATAAACTTCTTGGTTTCCTGTTAAATGTGTTGACAATGAATGTGAAGAATACATTCTTGGATTGTTTTTTAGTTTTGGGTTGCTGCTTAATTGTGAAGGAGCATCCTAGACACTTAAAAACAGTTTTGTGAGAATAATCATTCCCGTTGTATTACTTGGCCTTGGGAGCGATCTTAAGATTATTCCTTCAGTTCATACTGGGTGGATCCGTCTGTTCTGGCAGCATCTGCCTTACTAACTTTTATTTATGTGAGATGTTGATCTACAGATCATTTGTAGTTTTGGTTTAATGTGATAATAGTCGTAGTTATAGAAAATTGGAAAGATTTCCTATTGTGGACTCGTATCTTAAAGAATTTAATGATGTAACTGTTTCATAACCTGAAAGTTGGTTTAATAAGAACAATTTCAAGTGATTTGTAACTTTTCTTTAACTTCAGTGTTTGGAGTTTCTTATAAATGCATTTCGCAGTTTTGTCCCTTCACAACAATGTAACGTAAGATCCCCTCGGATCAAGTGTTGTTGGTTCCTTCTGAACATCTGTTTGGGATGATGCACGTCTCAGCATCGGGATTCCTCTGTAACTTAAGGGTGTCACGAGATGACAATACATGCTGGAATTTTATTTTTAATTATGACAATTGCTGTTGACTTGTAAGTAATATTTCGCAACCTATCCAAAGCAACAGACGGATCCACCCAGTATGAAGTAAAGGAATAATCTTAAGATCGCTCCCAAGGCCAAGTAATACAACGGGAATGATTATTCTCACAAAACTGTTTTTAAGTGTCTAGGATGCTCCTTCACAATTAGGCAGCAACCCAAAACTAAAAAACAATCCAAGAATGTATTCTTCACATTCATTGTCAACACATTTAACAGGAAACCAAGAAGTTTATATTTTCAATCACAACAAAATTTTATGTGGTTTTAAACAACCTTATCCAGCCTTCAAAAACAATCAGTTTTAAGTCTCCATTCGTGATTGACAACACATTCCAAATTGGTGTCATCAAGATTAAGTAAATGATATATGTGGGTCAAATGAGACCCATATTCTTTACCTGAGACAATTGTCATCCTAATGATCCTCAAGTTGGATGAAGAAGATCCATTTTAGTTTTGGACATTTTTTAAAATTAGATGGAATGGTACTGACAAGTTTTAATTTGTGTTACAATACCATTAAATTATGTCACATTTGTGAATTATTCACATTTAAAAAAAATATTATTGTGGCATGTTAATTTTAAGAGGTTATTACTGTGTAACATTAACGTCCATATTTCATACTATATATGGTTAAATAAGGTCCTGGCCCTTGACCTTAAGGTTGACTACAGGCTGAAGATGCCCAAAACAAGGGTGAAACATGTACCTGATAAGTCTATATAAATTCATGCAGAGTTATTGCACATTAAATGTGGTATGTATTGAATAGGTGGTTTTATTAAATTATCTTAAAGATATTTTTGTCTAACATACCACTTAGTCAAGCAGCTCGTCTCTCTCCCAAGTCTTCCCAGCCCAAATTTTGCAACATTTTTGTAACTCTACTCTTTTGTCGGAAATCACTCAGAACAAATCGAGCTGATTTTCTTTCGATTTTTTCCAGTTTTTGAATCTAGTAATCCTGGTGAGGGTCCCATACACTGGAACCATACTCTAGTTGGGATTTACCAGAGACTTAGATGCCCTCTCTTTTACATCTTTGCTACAACCCCTAAATACACCCATAACCATGTGCAGAGATCTGTACCCTTTATTTACAATCCCATTTATGTAATTACCCCAATGAAGATCTTTCCTGATATTAACACCTAGGAAAGGAACTTTCACCCCATATACACAGTAATTAAAACTGAGAGGACTTTTCCTATTTGTGAAACTCATAACCTGACTTTTAACCTCGTTTATCATCATACCATTGCCTACTGTTCATCTCACAACATTATCGAGTTCATTTTGCAGTTTCTCACAATCTTATAACTAATTTATCATCTGCAAAAAGCCTTACCTATCTCTGGTGTCAATAATACTGTATGAGGAATTCCCCTCTTAATTATTACAGGGTCAGATAAAACTTTGCCTACTCTAATTCACCAAAATCAATTTTTTTAGAAATATCCATTCAGTCACTCTTTTGTCTAGTCCAGTTGCACTCATTTTTTGCCAGTAGTCTTCCATGATCCACCCCATCAAATGCCTTAGATAGGTCAATTGCGATACAGTCCATTTGACCTCCTGAATCAAGGATCCTGCTGGAATCCTACAAGCTGAGCTTCAGTGGAATAACCTTTCCTAAACCCAAACTGCCTTCTGTCAAACCAGTTATTAATTTCACAAACGTGTCTAATATAATCAGAAAGAATGCTTTCCCAAAGCTTTACATGCAATGCATGTCAAACTTACTGGCCTGCAATTTTCAGCTTTATGTCTATCACCCTTTCCTTTATACACAGGGGCTACTATAGCATCTCTCCATTCATTTGGTATTGCCCCTTCAACCAAACAATAATCAATTTAGTATTTTAGATATGGTACTATATCCCAACCCATTGTCTTTAGTATATCCCTAGAAATCTTATCAATTCCAGCTGCTTTTCTAGTTTTCAACTTTTGTTATTGTAAATGTGGTCGTTATCATTGGTAAATTTTAATACTTCTTTAGCTTTAATCACCTCCTCTATCCGGACATTATCTTTGTAACCAAAAATCTTTACATACTGTTGACTGAATACTTCTGCCTTTTTGAAGATCCTTGCACGATTCCAGGAATGCTCTTCTTGGAACCTGTTTCTGCCTTATATACATACCCTTCCAGTCTTCACTAATATTTGTATGACTGCCAATTATGCTTGCCACCATGTAGTCCTTAGTTGAATTCTGTTATAATAAGTGGGTCTTTACCAATCCTTACCGCATTTAATGGTACATACCTGTTTTCACATTTCTCAACAAATTCTTTAAACCCATCCCAGTGTGTGTTTGCATTTTTATTTACTGTGCCACAACAGTATTAGGTTTACGAGGGCCTAGGGAGCCTTTCCCCTTCTTTTGCTGATATCTTAATTCTTTCAAGGTTGCCCAGTTCTCACAGGTCTGGCACTCTTCACTAGCCAAGGAAATGTCACTGTGTCCATGCAAAGCAGTGATGGACACCAACACGAATAAACGAGAGTCCGATTGGAATAACACAAGTCGCCTAGATGTGGGTCGGGCAGTAACACACGTCTATGGTATTCCCTACCTTTTGTACGAGCCAACGTGTGCGTTCACAAACGCGAACCTCCCTTTGCCAACTCTTGTTCTCTTCCATTGGTATCAGGCTTAAATGTCTTTCATTTTCACACCGTTCCCACTTTGGATCTCTTCAGTGCCATTAGAGGATGGTTACCCAGTTGCACTTACAATTATCACCACTGACGAGATAAATTCCCTGTGGCGCTGCCACACATACAGACTGGGGTGTTGTCCTTATTCGAGTAATTCAGTCTAATGACTGGTTTGCTCCTACAACGAGTCTTCTTAAGGCAAGTTTCATAAAATGTTACATCTGAGCTGTAGTTCTCAACGGTGTTGAGGGATGCAGGCTACAACGTAGATCAAGGACTTTCCTTACTATAAGAGCATTAAGATACTGTCAGCGAGACTAAGGACTAATAGTTATAGTTAAAAGACCACATATCTCGTGAAATACCAGGTGTATGCGTAAGTCTTTTCAGGTTTCACCAAGAGATGGCGCCATCAAACAGTACGCAGCGTATGAATTTGACACATACACCAGTTTGTTCGTCTGACCTACCAACACACACAAGTTGAGTCCGCCAAACACTAGCGTCTGTGGTGTATTGCTTAATGATCATGTTGACGTTTGTGCCTGAAAAAGAACATCTGTGGCACGCATTGCTTTTTTTATTTAATCAAAAGGAAAAGGCTGTGGAACGTCATCGTTTGCTGGTAGAAACATACGGCGAACACGCTCCATCGATTAGAACATGTGAGACATGGTTTCGACAGTTTAACTGGGGTGATTTCAATGTGAAAGACAGTGCACATTCTGGTAGACCACAAAAGTGCGAAGACGAGCAACTGCAGGCATTACTGTACGATGACCCAACTCAAACTCAACAGCAATTGGCACAAGCATTAAATGTGTCACAAGAAACAATCAGCAGGTGTTTATGAGCAATCGGTAAGATCAGTAAATTTGGTAAATGGTTTTCATACGTTTTAATAAACGGCAAATCGCAGTCACTTGTGAATTCCTGCTTCAAAGCCACGAAAGAAAATAATTTCTGGACCGAATTGTGATAGCTGATGAAAACCTTCACCACCAAGGCCAAATCCCTTTGGCAAGAAGACCATGCTTCGTATCTGGTGAAACCATTAATACAAAACGTTATTGTCAACAAATGATTAATTTAAATCACACATTGATCGAAAGATGACCAAAATAGAGCAGAAGACATAGCAAAGTGATTTTGCTACACGACAATGCGCCGTCCCACACAGCAAAAGACACCTTGAAATCACTTGGATGGGATATGCTTCCGCACCTGGCGTCATCTATCACGTCTTTGCATCAATGGGCCGCACGCTCGCAGAGCAGCACTTCAGCAATTATGAAAATGGCTCAATGAATTGTTTGCTGTAAAAGATAAGCAGATTTTCTGTCACGGTATTCATAACTTACCAAATGGGCGAAGTGTGTAGAAGCCGATGGCCAGTATTTTGAATAAACAAAAAATGATTTTCCCTTAAAAATTACGTTTTCTTTACCAAAAAAAAATGGTAAAAACTTATACATACAGCTGGTAGAAAACAAAAGTGCTGCGTACTGTCGACACTTTGCTACACAGCAAGCAGTGAAAGAGAAGAGCCATTGACAAGTTATCAGTACGACGCAGGTGCAAGGCCCGCTTGTTACAGCTTACTCTATCCAAGTCGTCACCGCATGCAGGGTCTCTGAAGCCACCACTTTTAAGGCTCACCGTGTGGCCATCGTCTTCCATATCTTTTCCGCAATAGGTATTATCCTCGTGCACTTCAGTGATAACCTAGATGTAGAGCGGCTGTCCATCCCACTCCTATTTTAAAAACAAAAAATGGCCCTAACAGTGAGTTCATCATCCTCCAGCGAAGAACCAGACCATGTGGTCCATTACAGTTTCATTCTGTCAACATGTCTCAACCAAACAGTGAAGTTAATGTGAGTGGAAATAAATAATTTACTTTCATATTTCTTCGAGCCAACAAGCCGTCTGTTGATGTAGCTACATTCACCACATTGTACTTATTGTACTGTTAATGAAGTTTTAAATCCTCCTTTATTTGTTCCATACTGTTCTGTCGAGTTCTTTCTCTGTCGGTAGTTCTGCCTGGTATTTCGAACTCGATAAATAGGTGGGAGGGAAACAAACTTGAAATGGGCAAATAAAAATGAATTCCCTAAATTCTTTACAAGGTTTATATACAATAAAACACATGTTAAAACACACTTGTAATTTCTTTTCATTTTTTCCCAGTAATGGACAAATGTTCTTTACATGTTGGAAAGGTGACCTGTTCACAGCAACTCTCAATCACAAGGAGAAAAAATAAATTAAATAATTCAATGACAGTGACACTGCACTCTTATTTGGCACCTGGTTAATGTCTGTCTGTAGAGTGCGTGTGCTGGTCCGTGATGTCTTTCTCGTCTGAAATAGTCACGCAGAAGGGAAGCAACACAGGCGTTGGGTGCAGATCTGAAAAAGTCTACCTCTGTTATCTTCAATCCGATTTCTAACTTTCCTTGGGGAGAAAAGCTAACCAGAGATGCCAACCTTGAGAGGGCAATTGTCCGCAGTGCCATGGCTTGCTCCGGATAAAAGAAGGTCCTGTTCAACAAAAAAAAAAAAAAAACAGAACTTGACTGTCACTTTCTATAGTAAAAAAAGACGAGTCTCTCTTGCATTATCATTCGATGCTTCCATATCTTCACATTATTTTTAAATTTCATAAGAAGTGGACAGTCACTCCATCTCCATGTTCAATTGAAAAAATTACATTTGCACGTTTCACAAAATATGTGCTTCAGTTAAATGTTTGAACTCGGCTCTTACGTTTCCAGCTAATCAGAGATAGACAAGAGAAACTAAGCACATGTGTTGTGAATCGCTATTCATTTGAAGAATGTTACTGCTCATTAACAAACTATTTTCTGACTGTGGTCTCCACTGTACAAAACTTTTTAATATATACAGCGCAAATGGAGAATTGATGTAAAAAGAGAGCAGTTTAATTTCATCAAATCCGTTATAACCGGTACTGCCGTAGTAGTTGGCATCTCTGGGTAAGTCATAAACGATCACTGTGGCCAGAGTTCGAAGATCAGACCCCAATGAGTCACACAGAATCTTATAATAATACACTAAGGCTTTGTATATGAATGCCAATTTGTAGAGTTCAACCAGATTGATTTCAACAATTTTTATGACATTCTAATACAAATCTGTTAGTTGGCAGGATTCTTGGTAAAACCTCCAACTCCTTAACTATTAAAAACATCAGTATGGGACCTTTCTAATTCGATCCCCTGACATTGAAAACTAGATATATTTTGTGACAAATATAAATTCCTCAAACTTCACAGGAAATTTTTGTAAAAGTATCAATAATGGCTGTTGACAGACCAAATTAAGCATTAAAAAAAGTCCATAACGTGAGATAGTACAAGCATTATTCAGTGAGTACAGTTAGTGTGTGCTTAAAGGAATGTTATTTGCATGATGCGTTTCAGTTTAAACAACAAATAATCATGCAAATTGCTTCAAAATTGGAAGTCAGCTAAAGAAATTGCCATGAACATTTTTCTATGCAATGGGCTTAATTTCTTATAATTAAGAAAGCGAGATGGTAATATTTATTTTTGCATTTCAAGTTCTTGCACAACACAGATATGTTTGTTGATATTATTATTAAAATAATTATAATTACACTTATGAAACAGAAGTTATCAGAATGTATTTTTGTGCTGTGCTAAAGAGAATAGGTAGGTTGCTTTAATAATAATAGGCTAAGGCTTCAATCACAACTGATCTGCATTTAGGGCAGTCGCCCAGGTGGCAGATTCCCCATCTGTTGTTTTTGTAGCGATTGCAAAGAATTTGAAATTTATTGAACATCTCCCTTGGCAAGTTATTCCAATCCCTAACTCCCCTTACTATAAACAAATATTTGCCCCAATTTGTCCTCTTGAATTCCAACTTCATCTTCATATTGTGATCTTTACTACTTTTAACCTCTTCAGTCCCGAACCTGTTTTTGCATTCAATGGGTTATATTTTGCTCAAATAACTTCAAAATGCTTCACTAAGTTGTTTTATGATTCAGGATTTAGGATTCAACCTACCGTTATTATATTTTCTTGAAATTGTTCTGTATTATTGTAAGTAAACAAAGTCACATACGGACACAGTCTATTAATATCATTCCACGCCATCTCTCCTCTGACAGCTCGCCTCCTTCTCCCAAGTCTTCCCAGCCCTAACTTGTAACGCTACTCTTTTGTCGGAAATCAACCAGAATAAATCTAGCTGCTTTTCTTTGGATTTTTTCCAGTTCTTGAATCAAGTAATTTTGGTGAGGGTCCCATACACTAGTTGTGGTCTTACCAAGACTAATGCTCTCATTTAGGTACTTACAGTGATCCGCAGAACTTTCACCCCATCAATGCAGTAATTAAAACTGAGAGGACTTTTGCTATTTGTGAAACTCACAACGTGACTTCCATAGCTGTCTATTGCCTACTGTCCATCTCTTCATATTTTAATGCCTATTTAAATTGCGAAACAAGTGATTTTTCATTTTCAATCAGTAAAGCATTTATTAAGTACTGAAGCACTAGGTTCTCTCCTCTATCCCGCCATAGTGAAGTTTTCCATTTGGACATACACTGTGGCCACTGAAGTCTCATACTGGACACTTGCACTCTTACGTATGGAGGACAAACTGGAACAAATGTCTGTTTATAGGAAGAGGAGATGCTCAATAAATTTCCGAATTGTTTGAAATTACTTGAGAAAAGACCCGGTAAACAAAAATAGTAATTAATATTATTGTATGACAGAACAGAAAGTGTGGTTGAAGAGAAGCATTTCTTGAGGATGGACAGTAACAAAGAGAATATTTGAATCCCTCAGTAAGAGGAAGACAGAGCTGTCCTATACGTGATCCACAGACAGGAAGAAACAGGAATTTGTTTTACGTTCCACTAACTGCATTATTGTGGTTTTCAGAGACACTGAGAATTTTGCCCCACACGAGGCTGACGTATTTGAGCACCTTCGAATACCACCGGACCGAGCCAGGATTAAACCTGCCAAGTTAGGGTCAGAAGGCCAGTGGCTCAACTGTCTGAGCCACTCTGCCTGGCAGGGAATATGTCACTAGTGCAGTTCAGTGGTGATCAAATGATTGGTAGAATTTTTAAAATTCCGTTCACTGTCTAACTTCTGTCCTTCGTATGGTTTTTAGTAGCGGGACTGTGCAGCCCTTGTATGGCACACGTTACGACGACGGTGTTGAAGATAGTGTGGCAGGACAAGACACAGTCCCCGAGCCTGGGGACCTCTGAACCGAAGGCGACTATGCTGACCATTAAACAGACACTCCTGCCCTAATTGCTACTCTTACACGTCTCTAGTCAATGATTGACACATCATGCATTGGAATTTACTTCCACAAGTTGATATGAAACAAACGAAGAAACCCTGATATTATCAACCCAGTGTAACATTATCCGTAAGGAGCAAAGGGCAACCGTTGTGGACCACAGCTTTCTAATGGTTCCTCACTTGAGGATCTGAATGATCTCACTGGCTTATCCACAAACCGTACTTGTATTCGTTATATACATTTGTATATTTATTACAATCTGTTTTACATCTTATGGCGATGATGACACATGAAAGGGCTAGGAAAGGCAAGGTAGCAGCCGTCGTCTTGATTGAGGTACAGCCTGGTGTGAAAATGGGAAACCATGGAAAACCATCCTTAGGACTACCGACACTGGGATTCAAACCCGCTATCTCCCGAATGCAAGCTCGCAGCTACGCATATATATATACAGGGTGATCCAAAAGTCTGTTAACATTCGACGAGGCAATACTTCATGGAATATTGGAGGTAGAGAGGTAGTAATTGACACACATGACCACCATGACATGGGGTTTTACTGACTAACACTTCATTAACAGGGGCTTTTCTTGTAACGCCAGCATATCGCAATTGCAGGCGGATCTGACACCCTCTCACACGACAGCTGCTCTTGTACCATATATGGGACTCGTGCCATCACCGAGATGTTGCTGTCCGGTGCCATCAGTTGGCCTGTTTGTGCACTCCTTGTTGATGTCAACAAAAACCCCATGTCATGTCAAGCATGTGTGGCCATTTGTACCAGACGTGTTGCTGTCCAGTGCCATCTGTTGGCCTGTTTGTGCACTCGTTGTTGGTGGTCATCCCAAACATGTTTCAATTATTACCTCTCTACCTCCAATATTATCGGGCGAGTTGGTCGTGCTGTTAGGGGCCTGCAGCTGTGAGCTTGCATTCGGGAGATAGCGGGTTTGAGCCCCACTGTTCGCAGCCCTGAAGATGGCTTTTCGTGGTATCCTATTTTCATGCCAGGCAAATGCTGGGACTGTACCTTATTGAAGGTCACGGCAGCTACCCTCCTACCCCAAGGCCCTTTCCATCATCATGGTCGCCATAAGAGCTATCTGTGTTGGTGCAACATAAAGGATCTCCCAGCATATTTGACAGCCTGTCTATTTGTGAATAGAACAAGACGACGATCTTTATATCAGTCGACACATTCACTGGCTACGGCATTCAGCTGAAGCCTTGAATTGGGAGGGTACCTATCAATATCAACTTAAAGTTTGCCAACTTTCTGGGAGCTGGTTCTTAGTTCAAATGCTCTTACTGCACTATGTTTAACAGTGTCCTATCAGAAGTTGCAGAAGACACTCAAAACTCATTTCTCACCAACAGTGCGTCCTGTGTGCCTGTCCTCATGGGGATGTACCTGCCATCATTCAATACAGCACAAAATCAAAGTCGCTGAGAGTTGACGTTTTGCAGCGCACAAAGAGGTTTCTGGCGTGACTACTGAGGGGAGTCACAGCAAGCAAGTACTCTATTTACTAGACAACTGTAAACTGTTATGAAAGCAAATAACATGTAGACAGATGCTAGAGGCACAATACAAGGTTCAATAACCATTTGACGAGCTTTACATCGTACTATATTTCTAAACTCTGCCATTAAAGATGTGCCTATATGCTTTGTCTCTGCAGCAGCCTCCTACATGTATTACATTACAATTTTCACAATGAGTCTCTTAGGAGGGGGAAATGTGTTGTCGCTATGCTCATGAATACAATTGAAGATGTGGAGATGTCCTCACCTGATCTTCCTCTATTGTGCGCTCTTGATAAGCCTCACCACAACATTTTACATGAAGAGGAAACGACAGCACCATCTGCACTTACAGCTCAAACTAGAGACTTGCGACTTTGAACTTAGCATCTACCTTATCTTTCTTAATATTCTTTTTACAACTTGCTTTACGTTGCACTGACACAGATAGGTTTTATGGCAACGATGGGACAGGAAAGGGCTAGCAGTGGAAAAGAAACAACCGTGGCCTTAATTAAGGTACAGACCCAGCATTTCCCTGGTGTGAAAATGAGAAACCATTGAAAACCATTTTCAGGGCTACGACAGTCGGGCTCAAACCCACTAACTCCCGAGTGCTAGTTCGCAGCTGCGTGACCACTTGCTCGGTCATTACATTATTCTTGAGAGAGAGAAACTGAACTGAACCCAATACACCTGTCTGGTATCAAGCCCATAATCCAACAACAAAACAAAAAAGACATTTTCCAACTTGAGGTATAGTTTTCTGGTGACTGTCGGATACAATTATGACTTGACATGACATTTCGAAAGAAAAGCACTGAGCTCAGTGATCGTGGACGTAGCCTTGCTAGCTTTTCTCTCAAACAGAGGTAGCTCATGACTAGAATGCAGGCTGCTCTTCCATCTGCTTCCCTTCTGCATCACCACACCGAGGAGAGGAGACGAAACAAGACAGAACAGGTTAAATATTACCATACTGCCTCCTGTTTTCCTTACGAGGAGTCATTCAGAACGATCTTCTAGCTGCTGTAGGAGGTAGCAGAGGGGCGGAAATCTATCAAAAGTCTCTCTTTGCTATGGGAGTCAATAATTGTATCATATTACAGCCAAAACTGGTTAGGACGTTTTTGTGGAGACCGAAAAAAATAACGTCCTAAAGAGGGAACGTGCTAAAAAATAAAAAACAAATATGCTGTTAAATTTAAGGTTAAGTTTGACTGTAAAAATAATTATGATGAAAACAAAAAAAAAACAACGGTTTACAATTATAATTAATGAAATAAATAAAGAAATATGACATTTTAAGAACACCAACATAGCAAAACATCAAGGAAAAATGTTCTTAGAGACGCGAACTATGCACGTAGCTTACAATTATGTTTAAAGTTATGGTACAAATGCCCAACATCTGGGCAATCTGCACGTTTCATGTGTGCATTAGCATATCCACTTTCTCAAGAAACTTTACTTCTCCGTAACTGTTATGTCCTGCAAACCACTATATGTACATTGTTACACAATTGAGCACCAACACATCACACAAGCTACTGTTGCGTGATCCACAGGCCCAGATCAAAGACTGGCTCGCTGCAGCTGTAGACCAACACGTTAGGGCCGTGAAATTAAGTTCTCTACCAAATCCTCACCCAGGCCAGTCGTCGCTGGTGCATCGTGCGCGCAACGTGGCCAGAAACGCTAATTAAAATTTCTTATGGTGGGAATATTACAAACGCACTAAAGAGCGAGGTAATTGCGCTACCCATGTTTTTTTAACATGTATTTAATAGGACATGGACTGGGACTTTGCAATGAGCAGGGAAACGCGCTACAAAGGGACGTCTTAACCAGTTTTGACTGTGGGGCAGCTAATCTAGTGTTTCTCACCACGCTCTACAGTCACTGATAGGAATGTTGGAGATTAAAGTTCGTCCACTTCTTAAATAGTCTTTGTTGTATCGGCCTTTTACAGCAAATATCAGATTGTTAATCCATCATTTTTCAGTAACAACAACTCGTCCATCATTCACTACCTGACTGCTGCTGTGCTCCCCGCTCCAACCTTACCCTTATTTTATCTGTACCGATGTAGTGTTTGTTGGATCTCATTCAATGCTGTGATAAAAAGACTCCACCTCGTCTTAATTCTGTCTTTATTTGCGAGTTATCGGTCATTCCCAACGGTGTTCTCACACGACTATCGGCATTCTTAGTCTTTTCCAGCACAGTGCCATCCAAACTCTGTCCGTGCGTACAGTGTCGAATGCCTTTTCAATATCCAGTGTTCACTATATCACAGTATGGCTTCCTCTGGTGCCGATGACTGAGTACGAGGCCTGTTCCAGAAATGACAAAACTTTGAGAAAAACATGCAAATGTGAAGTCTTAGTAACCAGCTACTGAATTTCTGAAACAATTAGTTATCACCCAGCAGCTATTAGTTTGCCTTTGTTGCACCTGTCAAGATGTCTGAATATTAGGAGCAACGAATTAACATTTGCTTCTGCTTCAAACTGGGGAAAATGTTAAATAAAAGACTGTTTCGAGGACAGTTGACAGTCAACAGAAGATGACCCACAGATGAGTGGTGTTGCGCACCATGAATTCCTACGTGAGGACAAAACTGTGAACTGCTGGAATTTTCTTGAAGACATGAGAGGTCAGCAGAAAAAGACGAACGCCTGGAGTCTGACAGTCATCCGTCCTATCCACCTGATCCAGCATGAGTACACTAAACGGAAATTCATCCTGAAAGGACAACAATTTCAGACAACTAAATTCCCTACCATGAGCTTCCATAAGTGGAAACGGCATTGTATTAATAGAGGAGGAAGCTGCAGGTCGGCTCGACTCAACTTATTGTATACTATATCACTATTAGTTGCAAACCTTTCTCACTTACATCAGACGATTACAGATCACGTTTCCATATTTGAACATCTAAAACTTCGTTTTTAAAAATAAGGAGAAACCTTTATCATCTGTGCAAACAGAGAGTGATGCCTTTCACCACCAACTTTCTGCACAAGACTGCATATCCTGACGCATTTCTTCTTCTCTCCTCGTGCAACAGGCATTTTCTCCCGCCTGCCACGTCCGTCTTGCTGTCAGGGACATCACATGTATGAAGGAGGATTCACTATATTTTTTCAACAACATTAAAAATATTGATCGGGGGAAAAAAAGAATAACAACAAAATTCTAGGTTACATAACAACAGAAGGAAAGACGACAGAACACTGACGGATTCAGAAGAATTTAAAAAAATGTCTTTTACAAAGTTTTCATTGTTGAGCCTGCTTTTGGTCAGTTCGGAACTTTCTGTCTTGAGAGTGAAAGAGAAACACATGAACTGTTAAACCTTGGCACTGGCCACGTATCTCAGTTTAACTTGCACCAGTTGTCGTATCTCTTTTAACGACCCTTTCAGGCCATCGGTGATCTTCGTCCGAACCGTCTCGCTGAAGGAAGGCAATGGGAGAGAATCACGGTCGCCCGTCGCCAGCGTCAGGCTGCACAACTGCGACGCTAGCTCCTCCGACGCGGTCTCCTCGCTCAACATCGCCTCCCAGAAGTCCAAGGCCTGGTCCAGCGTTTCCGCTGCGTTGTGGATCTCCGACACCATCCGGTTGAAACACTCCAGTTGACGTGATGGAGGAGACTGCATCTGATTGAAGGAAACACAAGTTTAGTCTGTTTGTTAAGTTGATGGATAATATTTGAAGGGACACGGAATTCCTACCACCCCTAGCCGACAGCTACAATGAGCATTACTTTCACTTGAATAATAACAAGTACCATATTTACTCCCGTATTAGACCCCTTTTTTTCCCACTTTTACAGCCAAAAATAATAAAGGGGGGTCCAATATGCGATAACCTCAAAATTTTGTGCAGCGAACACAGGACTTCTAGGTTATAAAGAGCTATAAATTGTGCGTGTAAACATTCTATACTATTATTTAACAAACTTAGAATGTATTTAAGTTATACTGGCTATTTTCGTCGGAAGGCAGTGTTTCTAAACGTAAAAAACAAAAAATGGTGAACACGAATTTTAGGCCTACGGTACATATAAAAGTACATTTTAGTTACTCGTATCACGTCATTCGATACATCTCATTAATTCCTCTGGTGAGGTTGACGTCAGGAAGGGCATATGGCCGTAAAAACTCGCTACGAAGATTCGTCTCACTTCATGTTCGATCCCGTAGAAGAAAGGGATAAGGGTATCGTGTTATCATATAATTAAATATTGATACAAAAGAACTTAATGGCCAGTTATTTGTCTCTGTCAGCTCAGCAATAGGCCTACCACACAGTAAATCTGATCACTGCTTTCATTTGAATTATCACCTTGCACCGCCAACTTCCCTGCCTTGCTACCGGCGTGTCGCCATTCTAAGTGACGTCATCTTCACTGCCATCTCATCAGTCGCGTCAGCCATGTCTCATTCTCTTTGAGCCATGCTCTGCAATCAAGAGCATGCAAGGTCCCGTCTTTTTGAACCTTTTAAAAATAATTTCGTTCCCGACTATGGAGTCCAAACAGTGTAAATCTATTCCCAGTTGGTGTATACGTAGAAGAAGCCACTCCTTCCAAATAAAGCCGTGCTGTAGAAGGCATGCCAAACCATCAGCTGATAACTAGCGTATGTTACGAGTTTTACTTCCGAATGTAATACATAGTAACTGGAAACATTCTTTTGATAACTGCGGCTGTTGAAACACAGAGCCTTATTTTAGAGTATATTTCATGCTTGTGTAAACAGCTGTCCATGAGATAAGACAGACCACGTTGTTTAGGTTAGGTATATTATCGCCCTGATAGTGCCAAAAGTTCGACGGAAAAAATAAAAATAAATAACAGGAAAATACACCGCATTTATGGATATCTACAGGTGTGGTGGTAATGCGTTTTATTATCATAATGTTTAATTTTGTACTTCATTGTTTCTTTTTTTATTAACGCATACCCTAGTAGGTTTTGTTTGGCGTCTCCGAATATCGTTTAAAGTACGTCGGGACATAAAATTATTATTATTTGTTAGGTACGTTGGCGAGTAAAACGATCGTTTGAATTGGATAGCTTTTATCACGTTTTAAACTTACTTCTCTCCAAATATATACCTATATTGGCCAGAGTTACGAGATATTAAACGACCACTTTGTTAATGATCTCGCCTGCTGTAAAAATAGCACAACCGCAAATATTTCTCAACTAAAGTAAACTCGTTTCCTCATCCCGAGGTGATACAGCTCTTTTTAGACACACTCCTAATGGAGGGGAGTTACAGATACCGCTTTTACCGCATATCAGCCTTCCTGCTATTCGTAAATCTCTGGCAGTACGGTACCGGGAATCAAAGTCAGACCCCCAAAAACAGCAACTAATTGTGCTAGCCATTACGCTGGCGGACATTATTAACTACAAAACAAAGATATATAGCATGACTGATGCATGCTTGCAATGCGCGGGTTCAAGACAAAGCTAGGCCTATTCACCTATTTGTGCGACGTCATCAGAGCTGCAGTAGACGTACGCTACAGAGGAGGACATTTCTTAACTACGACACACAGATGTACCGCATGGATTCGACACGTTTTTCTTTGCGTAGGTCGTACAGATGAAACTATTCACAAATTTGTGCGATGTCATCAGAGCTGCAGTAAGACTTGTACCCGCTTCGAAGTGGAATCATCATCATTCTCTAACGAATTATGTTGGGGGGTCTTATAAGTGAGATTTATTTTTTTAATTTTCTTCGTCTCGAAAAGCCAGGGGGGGGGGGTCTAATACGAGAGGGGGTCTAATTCACGAGTAAATACAGTATTCTTTTAGTATATTTTAGTTAGTCAATGACCTTATAGCAGTGTATTTTCATAAGAGAACAACAGACATGCTACATGTCATGTTTCTGTATTGACAGCTGAATCACTATAACAATGACTTTTTGTTGAAGAGTATCCTCCTTATGGTTAATGTGAATTCTAAACTTAAATTTCACATCTCTACATGTTTCATCTTCAGTAGATTGCTAAAATAGACATTACATATTGTAGTTTAAAACATTTAATATTGAAGTAAGAATAATGTTATGAATGTTAAAATATTCTTATTAAGAAAAAGTCCATGCTCTTATAAGGTCGTGTGCACCGTTATCCACTTGTCTACGAATTGGACTAGGCGGTATAACGTGATTTGGTTTACTGCCAACAAGCATATGTCTCGACTGCCTGAAATTGGAAGGTTAAAGTAAATTGAATGGCAAAAGAACACAAAGGGTAGTCTCGTGTGTTTATGGGTAATAAAAGCTATGACCAACCTTCTTTGCCCAGATGAACGATGTGTTTACATGCGTGGTTTTGTGCACACTAACCCGGTTTATCATGTGCTGTACGCAGGAGGGGAGGGAGTGAACTTGACGCGATTCATAAAGGAACTGTAGGCAGAGCAGATGGTTGGGGG
The DNA here is from genome assembly GCF_040414725.1 of Anabrus simplex. Classification (NCBI taxonomy): domain Eukaryota; kingdom Metazoa; phylum Arthropoda; class Insecta; order Orthoptera; family Tettigoniidae; genus Anabrus; species Anabrus simplex. The sequence goes on along the minus strand of NC_090279.1, from coordinate 219,467,505 downwards.
CGGACATTTTATTATTGGATGTAAATCTACAAAGAAGCAGAATAAAAGTTTTAAATAAAGAATCCAATTTTTCATTCATTTCATTTAAATTGTATTCAGGGTTAATATATTGATCAATGTGTATGTTCTCTAAGATATTGAGTAAGGGGCCTTTCTGTGCCAAACAATGAAGGTCAATCAAATATAACCAGGATTTTTGTTCCTGAACATTAACAGTTGGTAGGACTGGCCCTGCATTGCAGGACCATTAGGAGTGGGGAGAGCGTGCAGTTAGATACTTCTCGTCGTTTCGTCAGTAACGCCCACGATGTCGGAGCAAAAGGTGCACCCCTCCGGTGCGCAATGCACAATTATAAAATTTCTTGCTCATGAAGGAGTTACAGCGGTGGAAATTCGCCAGAGATTGACTGCACAGTTCGGTGATCAAATATTGTGAAAGATGCATGCGTTTGCCTGGCATAAAAATTTCATGGAAGGACGAGAACGTGCGGAAAATCAGCAATAAGATCGCAGTCCTTGGACTAGCATTATAAACGAAAACATTAGTGCGGTTAAAGACATTATTGACGACAATCGACAGGTGAGAATATTTTGACCGAAAATCTAAAGTCTAGACGTTTGGAGGTCTCTCAGAGGCTTACAGCGAGGTTTGCAGAAGAAGGTGATGGATTTATGCGATTTCCATTTGTTTGGACCGCTTGAAGAAGCTCTAGGAGGGCAACGATTCTGAAGATGACAGGTGTGTGGTGACACGACCCTGTTCTTTTTACGATGAGGGCATCAAGAAGCTGCCCATACGCTGGAACAAATGTATTTCCAAAGCAGGAAACTATGTGGAAAAATTAATTGTAATTGCCTTGTGTTTTTCAGTAAATGAATTTAAATAAAAAATAAAATCCCATTTATATTTGATCCCCCTTGTAATAACCTTTAAATCTTGTTTGGTTGACGTGTAATCATGGTTGGATTCCTTCATATGCATACTTATGGCTGAGAAACAGTTATATCTACTGGCATTTAAGTGTTCTTGATATTGTATTGGAAAGTTTCTCCCAGTTTGACCAACATAAGATGTTTTGAAAGATTGATTATTGATCCCCTGTGACCTGAGATATTTGTTGTGTTGTTGTTGTTGTTATTGTTATTATTATTATTATTATTATTATTATTATTATTATTATTATTATTATTAACGGCATGTGAATTAAACAGTACACTTGAATTGGTGTTTTTTAATGGACAAGCTAACTTCGGTCTTGTGTTTAATCTGTATAATTGCTGCTACGTGTTTATTTAGAAAAAAGGGGCTAACAGATGCATTCTTAGAAAGACATTCTGAAAGTACAAATTAGAGACGACTGGGTAACTACACTTTCCTTAGTGCTACCAGCACCGACATAGTACATCATTCCCAGCTGCCGTGCCACTCCCGCAGAAATGATCAACAAAGTAACTATCATACTTCCTTTCATATCCTCGATGGCTTTTTAAATAAAAATGATGTTTCCTTTTTTTTGGCTAGTTGCTTTATGTCGTACCGACACAGATAGGTCTTATGGCGACAATGGGATAGGAAAGGCCTAGGAGTTGGAAGGAAGCGGCCGTGGCCTTAATTAAGGTACAGCACCAGCATTTGCCTGGTGTGAAAATGGGAAACCACGGAAAACCATTTTCAGGGCTGCCGATAGTGGGATTCGAACCTACTATCTCCCGGAAAAAAATGATGTTTCAACCTTTCCTTTATAAATTAAAGGAACATGTGGAAACTCTTCAACCAGTGGCAGCAGAACATCGTTCCTCATGTTCCCAAACTAGTGAAAGAGCCAGCACATTATTATTATTATTATTATTATTATTATTATTATTATTACTAGCTGATGTACCCGTGCTTCGCTACGGGATTCTCAGAAAGACTGACTTTGTGGTTTTCCTAACTGAAATCAACATACGTCATTACAAAAACGTACGTATGAATGTAGTGATTAAAAGCAATGCTATCATATAAAATACTCGATCAAATGGAAAGCCGCACATTTTATCACTTTTAACGAACAGTGCTGCGGTTAGATTGCGGTGCCAATCTGATAGACCAAATTTCCAGAGCTGGGATGACCAGGCCGCAGATTGCCATGAACACTCATCTGCCATTATTCCGTTAAATATGCACACTGTTCATTCCAATCAGTGCCTCAGAGTAGGGATTGAATAGCCCGAATGCTATGATGATCCAGTGTGTTACGTACCAGTAGTATCAGAAAATTTATAAACCAGGGGAATAGCATGCTAAAGAAGAAAGTTATCTAACTCCCCAGCTACTTCCGATCAATATTCAGGCAGACTGTTACACTCTGTACGACTGGGCGAGTTGACCGTGTGGTTAGCGGTGCGCAGCTGTGAGCTTGCATCCGAGAGATAGTGGATTCGAACCCCATTGTCGGCAGCGCTGAAGATGGTATTCCGTGGTTTCCCACTTTCACACCAGTCAAATGCTGGGCCTGTACCTCAATTAAGGCCTAAGGCACTCCTAGCCCTTTCCTATCCCATCGTCGCCATAAAACCTATCTATGTCGGTGCGACGTAAATCAAATAAAAAATACTCTGTACGCAGCAGTAATCCTATCTACCGGAGATGAGGGGCAACAGAAGACACAAAGCACATCACGACAAACAATGGTCAATGTAATGTTATTGTTGATCAATGTTATGAGCTTTCCATATTGTAGGCCTACACATTTAGTTTTCTTTCGACTCTGTGATTTGTAAAATATTTTATACCGTAAACTGTAGTTTCTTATTCTCCGACTTTACATACCGATTTTCATTAAATACTGTTTACCCATTTTCTCGTTACTCGGCGCTGATATGGACTTAGTAACAAAAATCCAAATTCATGAATATCTTTGTGATCATAGTCAGTACGGTAACAATGTATAAGACATGAATAACAGGAAATTTAATACTATATAACCTTAGTTATGTAGCATTCATCGATTACATCTCTAATAAGAAATATTTGAGAATTACATTTTAGGCCTTCCCCTAAGCTACCATTTCACTCAGCGTGAATAAAATAATTTACAGCCTAGAATATAGCGACTTATTTCCTGACTTTGCATACCGATTTTCATCAAGATAGGACTACCAATAACAATATTTGAGAATTCAATTTTAGGCCTTCCCCTAAACTACCATTTCACTCAGTGTGAGTAAAATGATTTATAGCCTAGATTATAGAGGCTCATCCCCCGACTTCACATACCGATTTTCATTAGACCACTAATAACATAAATAGTTGAGAATTCAATTTTAGGCATTCCCCTAAACTACCATTTCACTCAGGGCGAGTAAAATGATTTATAGCCTAGATTGTAGAGGCTCATCCCCCGACTTCACATACCGATTTTCATTAAATTCTCTTCAACCGTTTTCTCGTGATGCGTGTACATACATACAGACAGACAGACAGACAGACAGACAGACAGACAGACAGACAGAAATTACGGAAAAGTAAAAAGTGCATTTTCTTGTTACTATGGACATGACCGATAGAGAAATACCATTTTTTTTCAAATTCTGAGCAATGTACAGACAAAACTCTTATTTTATATATATAGATTAGGCATTATGCAAACAGAAAGCCCCTTCATTCTGTCAACACACTTCATACGCGAAAAGGGACCTGCTTTCTTGCTGAAGATCCATGCAATTCTACAGAGACAACAATAGACTTCAAATGAAACAGGACTCTCCACAGTGCCCTAGTGTTTCGAGACAGAACCAAATTTCTCTGACCAAGAAAACTAGATCTGACATGGATGTTGTAACTGGGGAGGCTCTGACAGGCGAAGACTTTAAGATGATCGTTTGTGTAGTTCTTTTTCTTTCATTGTTGTCACATGTTAACCTGTCAAGATAAGAAAGATATTTTTTTTTTAAGTTAAAAAAACTCATCGAAACCCAAAGCAACATATTTACTGTTTGTCTTATTTCGAAACTCCGAGGGAGTAGTGAAACTTTAATTTTTTACGGGGGTCTGCATACTGGAAAGTTTAACAACCAGACAGTAATCAAGAAGGATTTGGTGACAATAACGAAGCATGTTTACTTAGAGAGAAGGTGAAGTAGGCATGCTGCAAAAGACACTATAGCTCATTCCATGTTACGAGGAATTATGGGCGTCTTGTCGGTACATAAGAGCAATACGCTTTCTTACCATGGACTGATCTAGACCACTTGTAACTTCATTACAATACCTATCATTTACTGTCAGACTGACTTAAGTGTTAATGTCATAGAACTGTTGACACATCAAAGAAAAGTACAATAAGTTCCACCTTTTCAATACATTATATTATGTGACAGTTTTACATTACAGTTAAACCTTCACATTTTTATACACTCGGGACCGGTTTCGACAGTGTACCTGTCATCATCAGCCAAGAACAATTAATCGAGGACAATAAACCTTACAATACTTCAGGTATGATATAACAGTGAATATAAAATTATACATTATCTATCTACAAAAAGGTGTGAACATGTCCAGGTAAAAAATCACGATTTAAGAAAATCATAGTCCTGTAGGGTATACACTTATAAAATTTCTAATTAAAATAACGTGTTAAAAACTTGCTGTTATATAATACGGAACCTAAATATGAAGTTCTTAACTTTAAATAGAACTGTTGACTCTTGGCTTTTCCCTTGTAGAAACACCAAGATCTAGATGGAAGTGTCGTAGGCTTACCTGGTGGCTACTACAACTGTCTTTCTTCTTCTTTCCCTTCTTGACTAGAGGCACTTTAAAAGGTTTCAGTAGCGTCTGACCAACCCCACACAGTAAGGCAGCCATACTGATCATCTGGAACACAAACACAGCAAGTACCACAGTAACTGGGAGCTGAAATAGATACTGACATCATACATCATAATTATACATCGTTATGCCTTTTAGCGTTCAGTCTGCAAGCCTCTGTGAATTTACTAAACGTCACCACAATCCTCAATTTGCAACTAGTGCTGTAGCCTCATTAAATATTGTACCTCTCATCTTTAAATCGTTAGAAACCGAGTCTAACCATCGTCGTGTTCGTCTCCCTCTACTTCTCTTACCCTCCATAACAGAGTCCATTATTCCACTAGGTAACCTATCTTCCTCCATTCGCCTCACATGGCCCCACCACCAAAGCCGGTTTATGCATGCAGCTTCATCCATCGAGTTCATTACTAACTCAGCCTTTCTCTCTTCATTCCAAATACCCTCCTGCCATTGTTCCCACCTGTTTGTACCAGCAACCATTCTTGCTATTTTCATGTCTGTTACTTCTAACTTATGAATAAGATATCCTGAGTCCACCCAGCTTTCACTCCCGTAAAGCAAAGTTGGTCTGAAAACAGACCGATGTAAAGATAGTTTTCGTTTGGGAGCTGACTTCCTTCTTACAGAATACTGTTGATCGCAACTGCGAGCTCACTGCATTAGCTTTACAACACCTTGATTCAATCTCTCTTACTATATTACCATCCTGGGAGAACACACATCCTAAATAATTGAAATTATCGACCTGTTCCAGCTTTGTATCACCAATCTGACATTCAATTCTGGTGAATTTCTTACCTACAGACATAAATTTAGTCTTCGAGAGGCTAATTTTCATACCATACTCATTGCACCTATTTTCAAGTTACAAGATATTAGACTGCAGGCTTTCGGCACAATCTGCGATTAAGACCAAGTCGTCAGCATAGGCCAGACTGCTTACTACATTTCCACCTAGCTGAATCCCTCCCTGCCAGTTTATACCTTTCAGCAGATGATCCATGTAAACTACGAACAGCAAAGGTGAAAGACTACAGCCTTGTCTAACTCCAGTAAGTACCCTGCACCAAGAACTCATTCTACCACCAATTCTCAATGAAGCCCGATTGTCAACATAAATGCCTTTGATTGATTTTAATAATCTACCTTTAATTCCATAGTCCCCCAGTATGGTGAGCACCTTTTCCCTCGGTACCCTGTCATATGCTTTCTCTAGATCTACGAAACATAAACATAACACTATTACTCTCGTAGCATTTTTCAATTACCTGGCGCATACTGAAAATCTGATCCCGACAGCATCTCTGTGGTCTGAAACCACACTGGTTTTCATCCAACTTCCTCTCAACCACTGATCGCACCCTCCCTTCCAAGATGTCAGTGAATACTTTGCCTGGTATACTAATCAATGAGATACCTCGATAGTTATTGCAATCCTTCCTGTTCCCTTGCTTATAGATAGGTGCAATTACTGCTTTTGTCCAATCTGAAGGTACCTTACCAACACTCCACGCTAATTTGACTACTCTATGAAGCCATTTCATCCCTGCCTTCCCACTATACTTCACCATTTCAGGTCTAATTTCATCTATTCCTGCTGCTTTATGACAATGGAGTTTATTTACCATCCTTTCCATTTCCTCAAGCATAATTTCACCAACATCATTTTCCTCCTCCCCATGAGCTTGGCTGTTTGCAACACCACCAGGATGATTTCCTTTTACATTGAGAAGATGTTCAAAATATTCCCTCCAGCTCTCCAGTGATTCCCTGGGATCTATTATGAGTTCACCTGAATTACCCAAAACACTGTTCATTTCCTTTTTCCCACCCTTCCTAAGATTCTTTATTACTGTCCAGAAAGGTTTCCCTGCTGCTTGACCTAGCCTTTCCAGGTTATTACCAAAATCTTCCCATGACTTCTTTTTGGATTCAACAACTATTTGTTTTGCTCTGTTTCTTTCATCTACGTACAATTCCTTGCCTGCCTTGGTCCTTGTTTGGAGCCATTTCTGATAAGCCTTCTTTGTACGTTTACAAGATGCTTTCAATTTATCATTCACCAAGATGTTCGCTTTTCCCCATCTTTACACACAGTTGTTCCTACGCATTCCCTTGCTGTTTCTACTACAGCACCCCTGTATGCCACCCATTCACTTTCTATATCCTGAACTTGCTTACTGTCTACTGTTCGAAACTTCTCACTAATTATATCCAGGTACTTAGGCATAGAGATACTTAGATCAGAGATAGTGGTCTGTTTTATCGAGGAAAAAAAAAAACAACGAAAAACCCTTACATGCCTAACAGATTTTCTGAATTCTAAGTCGGTTAAGATATAGTCTATTATGGATCTGGTACCCCTAGCCTCCCATGTGTAGCGGTGAATAGCCTTATGGTTGTAGAATGTATTTGTAACAGCTAAACCCATACTGGCACAGAAGTCCAGCAAACGCTTACCATTCCCATTAGCTTCCATATCTTCCCCACATTTACCAATCACCTTTTCGTATCCTTCAGTTCTATTCCCAACTCTCGCATTGAAATCGCCCATTAGCACTATTCTATCCTTGCTGTTGACCCTGACCACGATGTCACCCAATGCTTCATAAAACTTGTCAACTTCATCCTCATCTGCACCCTCACATGGTGAATACACGGACAGAATTCTTGTCCTAATTCCTCCCACTGACAAATCTACCCACATCATTCGCTCATGTACGTGCCTAACAGAAACTATATTGCGTGCAATGGTATTCCTGATAAAGAGCCCTACCCCAGACTCTATCCTTCCCTTTCTAACACCCGTCAAGTACACTTTATAATCTCCTGTCTCTTCCTCATTATCTCCCCTTACCCGAATATCACTTACTCCTAGCACATCCAGATGCATCCTCTTTGCAGACTCAGCCAGTTCTACTTTCTTTCTTCCATAAGACCCATTAATATTGATAGTTGCCCATCGAATTCCAGTTCGTTCGCCAAGTTGTTTCCAAGGAGTCCCTCGCCTATCAAATGGGAGTGGGACTGCATTACTCCCATAGGTCCGAGGCTTGCTTAAAATGTTCTGAGCTCGGTAAATTCATGAAGCACGATGCTACGCTACTTACACATAGTCCAAGTGAGGATCTCTCCTTTAACAGGTTATGGACCACCGGTGAAATGTACAGTCCTAGCCGCCTGGGGCATGACTCAGAATATGTCCGTAGCAACTGGTAAATACTGGCAAATATATTAAAATAATATGGAGTCAAATAGATCTAAATTACTTCAATATAAGAGTATCTTGTCTTCTGAAGACAGGGGGAAAGTTCACCTTGTTTCCCGACATGGCAAAAGCTTATTACCATGTCTACAATTACGGTCCGTGAATGCATCAATCTAAATATCTAATGGTTGTTTAAATCTAATTAGCTAACTAGATGATGCATTAAATTTGCCTTAAATTCTCAAGATTATGAAAACAAATTGGACTTGTTTGGTGCATATTACACCAGATACCTACGTGCCTTCTATTTGCTCCATTCCAACACGCAGACCTGCCAACTTCCAAAAGCACAAATATTGCGTGACATAAATATATGATCAGTCAAGTTCCACCTTCGGCAAATGTATAAATCAGAGCTCTCTCCAAGTTGTTCTCTTTCACACTGGCGTCCTCTGGCGGCCAAGTCTTCTTGTTCCGCTGATCATTGAATGACTTTACCAACCTCTAGTTTGATGCGCTCTGCAGTTCATGGTAATCGTACGAGCCTTCTCAAACACCAGAGCACCTGTCTGCTTGTTTCAACATCCAGCTCTCACATCCACACAAGAATATCTCTCCTCTTCCAGACCAGGGACAGGGTACATTGACCAAGCAAAAATTATTTTTTGATTTCAGAACCGCAGTCTCTACTTTGATTGATGTTGCCTCCTCCACGCTCTTCATACAGCTGTACCATATTCATAACTCGGGTCTTTTTAATCTTCAGATTGATGCCCAATTTTTTTCGTCTTCAAGGTGAGAGATCATCATCTCTTTCTGCCTTTCATCAACATATCTCCTCCCATCTTCTTCTTTTTTAAATTACAATTTTTATTTTCGTTGCTCCGACAAAGATAGCTCTTACGACGACGATGGGGCAGGAAAGGGTCAGAAGTGGGAAGGAAGCGACTGTGACCTTAATTAAGGTACCCGGCGTGAAAATGGGAAACCACGGAAAACCATCTTCAGGGCAGTGGGATTCGAACCCACGATCTCCCGAATGCAAGCTCAGAGCTTCAAGCCCCCTAACCGCATGGCCAACTAGCTCAGTCCTTCAATCTTCATACCAATGTAGACTTTTAGTTTCTGCATACAGGTGAATAAGGAACGGAGATAGATGCAGCCCTGACAGACATGTTTTTAAATTTTGAACCATTCAGTGCTGCCTCCTGACCTGTATTAGTTGAATCAAAAGTGTGTGTATGCTCAATTTCAGCAGAGTTCCAACATGGTCAACACAGTCAATGGCTTTCTCCACGATCCACCACACGATTGTGGGTGCCAGGTAACTGCAAGACTTTTCTGTACGATCTTTAGAAGGACTTTTCTCGCTTGAGGAATTCAGTGCAAGACAAATAAAGATTTGGATGATAAACACTCACCATGATCACACGTCTTCTGTAAGTTCTCAGTTTTCTTCCAACTTGAAGAATATCAACAAGACACCTTTGCTTTATAAATTTTATCTATAATCATTTTATGGATTTTGACTAATGATGGTCTCTAGCAAGACAGAAACTAATTTAATCATATATATGTACCTTTTTTAAGGTTAGAATAAATAGTAACCTTTAGCTTTTGTTTTACATTATATTGCTCTTCAATACGGAATAATATGACCATTAACATCGTCGGACTTCTGACCAAAACAAGACGTTTGGATTGAAGGAGGATCTCGTTCGGTCAGTAATAAAGGGCTCATGTAGCATCTTCGGGAACCACGCATAAAAAGCTCTCTTTTGGCCTAAAATCTACAATATGTAGTCGTGCTCAAGCTGTGGACGAGTGGGTTGGAGCTTTTCCAAGCTTTCCAGGCCAGAGCCTCTTTTCATTCACCATCGGTTCTGCAGTAAGGAAGGGCACCTCCAACCCTGTATCAGTACAATCTCACTGCACTGCCTTGTCATACGTATCATCTAGCATTGTCATCTGTTCCGTATTTGAGGTGAAAATTTTCCATCCGGTATTATGAACTGTAAAAACAAGCATTTGTCTTTTTTTGTCTCTTAAATACTTTAAAATCTGTATTTGATTTCAGCGCCATTGAAGTTCAGAGTAATTCCATTATTTTTTTCTTCTTTGAAGCCTCAGAAGAAGCAAATCTCGTGATGTCTCGCCATTTGCTGGTAAAGCTGAGCATGCTTCCTTCGCGTACTTCCATAGGTCTTCCATTCCAATTTCCAACGTGTTTCTTCATGCTGTTTGAGACTAAATCTATGTACCAATTCTCAAGTTATCAAAGCTCATTGAAGACATCAGTATTAAGATGTCAGATTCTCATGAAAATTCAGTGTTTACCAGCCGTAAAGGACAACAGAAACCAATTAAATTAGAAAATCCTGTGTCTTTTGTAATTAGTGTTCCCAGGTTCCTGCATTTTCTGAATGCATTTCCTCCTTAATGTCTAACAAGTGGACAGACAGTAGAAACAGCCGTTCACAAATCTGATTAAAAATGAACTACTAATTACTGGAAACATGAACATATCTTGCAGAGAGTTCCACGGCAGGATACAGTTACACAGTGCAATTTTAAATTCAGCTAAGCCAAATGTGAAGTACAGGTGGAGAAAATAAGACAATTCTAATAATGTTTTTTCTGCTTTTTTGTCATATCTAATGCAATGTATCATATGTACTGTAAGAAGGGTGTAAATTAGTTTCTTTTACGAATTTCAATAATTATCTTATTCTATCAATGAAACTAATTATAATCTAATTGAAATTAGTGCCTAACGTTTGATTTTCAAGTATTTATGAACAGTCCCTTATCTTTTGAAGAATGCCGTGTCCCTTATTTCTCATATGAAAATGTGGCAACCCTAATATCATCGTACATGTCTGTTCTTCAGCGAAACATATTTACCAAACTCTAATAAATTGCCAACGGCCGTAGCCGTGTTGCAACCCCGGATCCCGTGAGATCTCCAAAGTTAAGCAACATTGGGCGTGGTCGAGATTTGGATGGGTTGCCACGCGCTGGAGGAGCGGAAAGGAACTGGCCACCTCACCGTACGTAAACTCTGGCTCAGGCATACCTCTGCGGAGATTCGGACCTGCCTTCGAGCAGAATACACCCTTACTTTACCCTTAATAAATTGATCTGAAAGAAACTTAATTAGATCTTTGACTATTACTTGAAACTAACAACTGAACTCAGCTCTTGTACCTTCAAAGGTTCCAGTCAGATAACACTCGTTCTTGTTGTTGACCCAATGTTCTTCTGGGACTGTGAATGTAGATCAGCTGTTTAACAAATATAGAAAAGGGACACGAAATTGCTTTACAGTTCAGAAAAGGAATTAAATGTATGTCTCGGAGAAACTGTTTATCTACTTGTCGCAAAAAGATAACAGCGACTGAAATTTGAATGAAATTTTGGCAGAAAGAAACTGACTGTTTGAAATGGCAGACTCATGTGTTAAAACCTAAATTAACGTAGTTTTGTATTCATGCGCGGGCGACTGGCTATGTAAATTAACATTTTCTCTCATTGCTTCATTCTTGCATGATTTTATTCTCTCCGCAGTTTATTAGTCCAAATATTTCGTGTTGTTTACAAACTAAAGTCTTTGTTGATCAGAATTTAGATAGATTGACAACGCTTTCGGCACAGGAAGTGTGGTTTCATAACACTCAGTACCGAGTGTATTGTCAGGCGCGCTGTAACAAAGACAGCTTGAGTAATGATGAAATATTTGGAGAATTGCATGCTGATGTCCCTAGTGATTGTGAAGATGTGTGTCCGTCAACATCAAAATATACGTGCGGAAGTGAAAGTGCGACATTCGGTTCAGATGAGTCTGCTGACGGCAATAATAATATGAGTGAAGATGCCAGTGATAGCAGTGACAGTGAGGTGGATGGATAGACAAATAAAGATGAAAACAGAGTCCTAGAACCATTTTCTTGCCATTTAAAAGTTACATGTATTTATATTTCATCCTACTTTGCATGCCAGGTGTGCTCCTGTTGCCAGTCCACAGATAAGAATGGAGTAGCGCGCACCTGGACAACAATGTGTTGAAACAGCCTTTCTCCCTACTACTTGCCCGATAATTGCAACACATGCTTAGCCACTGTTGAAATCTAAGGAAACAATTTTTATAATACATTTAAAGTGACAAACTTTCGTACTGTACGCGGAATTGCACTAAAAACCGACGTTAATGTTTCACGTTGCCAAACAATGCGAGAGTGCTGATGATACTTCCGAGTTTTTTACCATTTTTAAACCATAATATATCGATGTTGCAATAAAGTGTATTCTATAACACAGAATGTACAGTGTATTTTATTTCTTGCATAGTTTATGTATTCACGAATATTTTCGTAAGTTCAAAAAGTATGCAAGTAAAAACAGTAAGCTCCATCTTGTGGCAGAACTTTGAATCAGCACCCCCCACACACACTAATAAACTGAATGAATGGTATGGGACAAAACATGGTTACCAACCCAAAAATTAGTAGCATGATATATAGCTGATATGTTTGTTAAACTGTATCCGATACCTCGACAGTGAGCACGACCCGTTCGAGCAGAAGTCTCCTTTCGGCAAGTCTGTCGCTCTTATTCTCGAGGTTCTTGATATGCGTGGCGACGCGGTTCACGCTGGACGTCATGACCTCGCCGGCGGTGGCCGTGAGCCGAGGCAGGTCGTGACTCTCCTCCTCTCCCTGAGCAAGCGCCCTCACCACGGCCAGCAATTCCATCAGCAAGTGGCACACAGGTGACGACAGGTAGCCATGTAGTCTAGAAGGCAGCGGTGACGACACCACGTCCTGAAATGCAATAATCTCAATTAAAGGAAACTAAGTATAGAATCATACATCAAACACGAGGAGCAAGGGTGGAAGATAGGCACAACTCAGAGGATAGGTCACTAACAAGGAGAGCCTTCTGGAGGTTAATCTACAGCCCACATTTTCATACAATCATGAACAGCTCAACGAGACAGCAGAGAAGTTACCTATTACCTAAAAACGTTAGTTCCCTACTATTGTTTTCAACAAAAATGGATATGATTTACGAGAATTAATCTGGCGTACATCATAACAAACACTAATTATTGAGACCAAAAGCTGCAAACAACTATTGTAGAACACTAAGTTCATGATGATGATGCTTGTTGGTTAAAGGGGCCTAACATCTAAGTCATCGGCCCCTAATGGCACGAAGTGAGACAAAGTGGAATGACAAATTAAAAGTCGAAAATACTCCACTGACCAGAATTCAAAACGTGAGGACGAAGAATGAATGGATGGATATGAATTTAAAACAATCAGTGGATCCGACACGCAATGTCTCGGATTCACAGAAACACGTGAAATAATAGTATTACTGACCAAGGGACTGCGTCTATAGCATAATAATGAATCGATGATGCTTCTAGTCTAAAAGAGTCCAAAATCCTAGTTACCGGCCCCTCATAATGGTACTTACCGCTAGGAAAGTAGAACCATGGTGTTTATCATGTTGCGCTACTAATCAAAAGTAGCGTAGACTCGTGGTATTCCACACATTGTGGTACTACTCACAGGTAATGAATTTTGCACATGTAATACAGATCTATGGTGTTTTCCACATTGTGGCGCCATTTACAGGCAACACAAACCTACGGTGTTCATCACGTAAGTGTATTAACCACAGGGACTCGCGCTATCCCGTGGTGTTCCTCATATAGTGGGTATTAATCACAGGCAAGCTAGAACCATGGTGTCGCTCATACAGTGGTATTAGTCACAGGTACTGTAAAAGACGGCAACGTACTCTTTTGCTACTAATCACAAACCTATTTGTTACCTAACATAGTGGTACTACGCGCAAGTAAAAGCAGCCCATGGTGTTCCCCGCGTGGTGGTACTAACCACAAGTAGTTTCATGGTTCTAATACAATCATCCCTTGGTTGCCCCTTTTAGTCACCTCTTACGACAGGCAGGGGATACTGTGGGTGTATTCTTCGTCTGTATCCCCCACCCAGAGGGGGTTGTGTCTTTCGTCCGCGGGAGGTATTTTATTTCCCTCAAGTCCGCCGGCAAGCCGGTTAGGCCACCTGGGATGCGCCACGTGGGAGTATCACCTCTCCCCCTGCTACGCCAGCGCAGTAGGTTCGTGGAACACTACGTTCATGGTACTGCTCATCCATGAATAAAATGTAGAACTTCATTAGAGCCTGAAAATCATCAAGCGGGAAAAGAATAAGTTATTTCAACACAAGAAGAAGTTTATATAACGACTGACATTAGCACACAGGCGATTGTTCATCATCCCAAGTTCAATTACAAATACAGATTATATATGATGAGAAGAAATGATCTTTCAATCTAGACTGCCAGAAATGTTAGAGTTTATTTTGTCGACCAAGCTATGGCAGGACCACGTTCTGACTGTGCTGCTACCTAGCAACATTGGAATTGATACTATGGCTGAGTGCCGCCACCAGAGACATGAACTTGGGATCACTGACAGTTCACAACGTACCTAGTGTAACTTCTCCCAGAGCAGAAAAGTGTTACTTTACTTCAAACGAGCTGTCTTCGCTTGTAGATAGCATTCACCGGCATTTCCTCAATGATGTGACTGCAACCCTTCATGAGCCCAGGAACTGCTCGACTTTCGCACAAGCTTAGATGTTTCATCACCTCGAAGAGCTCTCCTCGCAGTTTATGCAGTTCCATTGCTTTTCACGTCGACTAACAATCTATCCCTTTTCTTCAGAGCCATGAAATCCAATGTTCACGTTATTAGTGATACAGGTTGTCATGCTTGACAAGTTAAGTTTAACTCAAGCTTCAGTGTTCTTACAGTCCACCGTCCATCCACTTTGAATACCGGCCAAGCACCAAGAAGAAAACAGATAAACACGACCTATCACTATGCCACCAATGTTGTCAACGCAGAACATCGTAAAAAGAAATAAGTGCTCTTTCCACCTGTACTGACGGAAACAGTACTCGGTAGTGTGGCCGCCATCTGAGGGACTGTGAGGAAGAAGTACAACAACACCTGGGAGCGTGATTTAGACCAGATATGGAAATAACATGTGTACGAAACAGGTTATAAATACCTGAGGAAAATGGGAGAAAGAGAAGCGAAATATCCAAACAGGGCAGAAAGGCAGACCACTTCTTTAACCTTTTCACTGCCGAGTTTTGATGAGCCCTCTGCGCCGGGTTTTTTAAGGAAGAAGCACTTTTACAGATACTATTAATGAAATGCATATCGTGTTCTTAGCCCAATGCAGTGTCGGGGATGAAGTGAGATTATATTTTACAGCATATTTCTACGGCAATACTTAGAAAAAAATCCAAGAATATGTGGAATATACAAAATGCATCAGCGATAGGATGACGGTGATGAGACTCCAGTTTGAAAATGGCGTGAAAGATCTATTTCAGTTGTATGCCCCATAAACGGGTTGCATAGATGAACATCTAGAGGACTTCATAGAGGAAGTGGAGAGACAGATAGAAGATAAGGAAGTACTATTGATGGGAGATCTAACTGCACACGTTGGAATGGAAAGACAAGGAAAGGAAGATGTCGTAGGGCCCTTTGGATATGGAAATGTAAATCCAGAAGGCGAGTTGTTGGTGGATTTTTGCATGAGGAAGCAAATGATTGTTGGAAACACCTGGTTTAGGAAGAAGAACAGTCAGAAGATTACAAGGTATGGCTGGGGAGACAGACGAACAAAGACCATGATTGATTATATAATCATAGAGAAAGAACACCGGAAGAACCTTTTAGATGTTACAGCCATGCCTGAAGAAGCCTTTGGTGGAGATCATAGAGTTGTGATAGGAAAATTGAAAGTGGGAAAGACTGAAAAAAAAAAAAACAACCCATTACGAAGAGAGAAAAGAATTAAAGTATACAAGAAGAATTTCAAAGGGAAATAATACCCTTGGTACCCAGGACAGAGGTGGGGAATGTTGAAGAGGAATGGAAAAGATTTAAGGAAGCACTGGTTGGATGTGCAGAAAAGGTATGTGGTAGAACATCAGGAAATGTGAAAGACTGGTGGAATGATAGGGTAAAGAGTGAAGTGAAGGAAAAGAAAATGGCATGGAAAACATCTAAGACTGAAGAAAGAAGAAGAAAATATGTGGAGGCAAAGAATTTGGCCAACAAAGTAGTGGAGGAAGAAAAGAGGAAAAGCTGGGCGTTATTCACACAGAAATTGAGAGATGATATGCAGGGCAGCAAGAAATTACTGTATGGTATCTTAAGAAACAAAAAGAGAGATCAAGTAAACACCAGATTTGTGAAGGATGGAGGTGGCATAATATTAACAAAGCCAGAAGAAATAAGAAATAGATGG
The DNA here is from genome assembly GCF_040414725.1 of Anabrus simplex. Taxonomy (NCBI): domain Eukaryota; kingdom Metazoa; phylum Arthropoda; class Insecta; order Orthoptera; family Tettigoniidae; genus Anabrus; species Anabrus simplex. The sequence continues at coordinate 219,451,115 of NC_090279.1, read as the reverse complement.
AGGGAGTATTTTCAGAAGTTGCTGAACATAAGAACTGATGACAGTCATTCAATGGACGATCAGGAAAGGCAATTAGTTAACGAAGAAATAGATAAAGAAATTACAATGAATGAAATTGAAATGGCAGTAAGAAAGATGAAGAATGGAAAAACTGCTGGAATAGATGAAATTTTAGTGGAGATGATAAAGGCAGCTGGAGCTGGAGGCCTGCAGTGGACATATCGGGTTCTCAGGAATGTTTGGGAGAATAAGGAGGTCCCTGAGGATTGGCAAAAAGGAATAATCATCCCAATTTTCAAGAAAGGTGATAAGAAAGTTTTGAAGAACTACAGGGGAATTACTCTAATATCCCATGTTGCTAAGATAATGGAAAGGATACTGGAAAGTAGAATAAGGTTGAGGGTTGAGAAGCAGATACAGGAAAATCAGTTTGGTTTCAGAAGTGGAAGGTCAACAATAGAGCCCATTTTCATTATCAGACAACTAATGGAAAAGCAATGAGAGTACGTTAATGATATGGAGATGACATTCATTGACACTGAAAAGGCATATGACAGTGTCCCTAGGACGAAAGTTTGGGACAGTCTGGTGCAAAAAGGAATTGGACAGGGATTAATAAAAATGATCATGGCATTGTATAAGGAATGTTGTAGTTGCGTGCAAACACAAGTTGGTTCAAAATAACTAATGGGCTGAGACAGGGAAGTGTTCTATCACCAATCCTGTTTACAATAGTAATGGATGACATCAGGAGAATGGCAAAAGCAGCATATGGAGGAAGAGAAATGAACATGATGTTATTTGCAGATGATATTGTGATTTGGGGAGAAGACGACAGGAAGTTTCAAGAACAGTTGAATGTAGTGAATGGGAAGATAGAAGAATGCGGATTGAAAATAAGTGTAGAAAAGAGTAAAACTCTTGTTATGACTAGAGGGGAGAAAGAAGGGAAAGGTCAGATTAGACGTGCAGGCAAGGCCCTGGAAGTAGTGGAAACGTTCAAATACCTGGGGAGAGAATTAATGGAGAATGCTAGACTGGATGTTGAGATTAGTAAGAGGATTCAAGCTGGAAGTTGTTTATATCATAGTGTAAGAAATATGTTATGGGACAAAGATGTGCCAATGGAAGCAAAGGAAGCTATGTTCAAGATGTATTACGTACCCATAACAACTTACGGAGCAGAAACTTGGACAATGACAAAGAAGGATGAGAGTTGAAAACAGGCAGCCGAAATGACGTTCTTGAGCAGTATGGTACAGAAGAGTAGAAGAGACAAAATAAGGAATGAGAAAATCTGGGAAGAAATTGGAGTGGAAAAAATGAATGATAGAATAGAGAAGAGCCGACTAAGATGGTTTGGGCACATGAAGCGAATGAGCGACGAAAGAATGCCAAAAAAGGTGATGGAAATGCAAATCCAAGGAAGGAGAGGCCGCAGACGACAATCCAACGCAGCATTATAGAAAGAAACCTAGACGGGGACACAGTGGTGGAGGAGGAGTGGTGGAAAGACCGAAGAAAGTGGAGGCTACAGCTGGATAAAGGGAAATGAAGATGATGGTGATGATTTCTACGGCCAGATGCAAACCTCAGTTGAGAAGATAATGAATATGAAATGAACGATGGTGAATGAAACTGGGTAAGAAAGTGGAAGGAATCAGCTGTGGCTGTCCCAGCATTTGCTTGGGAGTTCAAAAGGGAAACCACAAAGAAATATACATTCTCAGGACAGCTGCCGGTGAAGTTCGAACCCACTCGCCTGCCGAGTGCACAGCTTGGCACTCTGCTCGGTGATACTGTTACTGAAATATAAAATTGTTGATCCAAGAACTCGTATTATCAAAATCATTAACATTTGGGGGAAAAAAGTATTTATCTAAGGAGGGGGTGACAATTCCGCATGAGATTCATCATTACTACTATGTTTCACACTGTCTTGTAGTTCAGTATCACCTCCATCTTCATTATCAAAATATAGCTCTTCAGAATCATTATTTATCAGGAAACATTCACTTTGTTCGTCAACAAGAGATGAATGTATACTCTAAGACGCCAAGATGTTCCACTCCAACGAAGCTGAAATAACATCAGGTCGATTTCAAAACATGCAAAATGGAGTGGTATATCTACCACACAGAACTTCTTTGAGCATTTACATGGAATTTCAAAGCATGACACTAAGGTATATCCTGTTCATTTATGAGATCGGTGAAGTACATACTCCACCAAAACATATATATATGGGTTTGGCGTTGAATAGGTTAAGTGTGTAAGACGTGTTATATAGAGCAGAGCCCATCAGAGAATTGGATAACGAGATAAAAGTAGTACTTAAAGAGCAGGATGGGGGAAGAAGAGCCATGGCCATAATAACAGCCTTAGTATTTGCCTGGTTAAAAATAGGGAAACTACGGAAAACAATCTTCAGGGGCTGCCGATGTGGTGTTTCAAACCTACGATCACCAGAATGCAAGCTACATTTATATGGGTCGTATAACACATTTGATTACACATTACTATTGTTTCATCTTCCCTTCGTCGAAGCTATTTACGAGTAGACTACACTCACCGTAACAACGCTATAATCAAAGCTACACTTCTCCGTAAGGTTGCATGTCGATAATATTATGAGACCAGCTCATGTATCCGTGCTTTGCTACGGAATTCTACACTGAATACAGAATTGTAGGTTAGGTGGAGTACACGTTGTGAGCAAGACTGTATTAAATTGCATAGCTCTTAACGTTGCCCTGGAAATGCGACGGAGAAATCACCAAACGTCTTTTCTCATATGAAGACTGCATTAGGGAATTTTCATTGTAATAGTTGGGGAATTGCATTATAATGGGAGACACTCACTCTCCACCTGCCTCTTTACATCCTCAAACAGGCTGTCTTAGTGGTTTTCCCAACTGAAATATTTATATGTCATGATAATGACATTAGTAGGAATGGCACGAGTAAAAGCAATGATTTTATATGAAATAATCGATCAAATGAAAAACCACACATTTTCTCACTTTTAACCAACAGTACTACGCTGCCAATCTAACAGTCCAAAGTTCCAGAGCTGGAGTGACCAGGCCGCAGACAGCCGTGATCCGTGAACACTCTTAGTCTTTTTTCAGGGGGGGGATGTCAGATAGTGGAGAGTCCCAGGGAATAAACTATGCCCTTTTCTAATCTGTTTCCTAGGAGTACCCGATGAGTCGGAAAATCTCAATTCACTACACTGATGGCGTAACGAATCACTGCTAATTTTGAATAAAACGAATATCGAATTTAATAAAAGTGAAGAGGAAGAAGCTCTTTTTAGGAAACGGCTCTTTTCAGGGTTGAATTTTGAGTTATTTGGTGAATTGTGGTGCCATAATTTGGGATATGTTTAAATTGTAATTCTAGACCAGGTCATACTATTACTACTAAGTGAGCCTCTGCCTTAAGAGTACACACTGCTCATTCAAAACAGCGTGTCAGAGTAGGGATCGAATAGCTGGAATCCTATGATGAACTAGTGAGTTACATACCAGCAGTACGGTATCAGAAAATGTATGAACCAGAGGAATGACATACTAAACAAGAAAGGTTCCTAAATCCCCAGCTATTCCCCGCCAACATTCAGTCAGTCTGTTATACTCGGAGCTGAGCGGCAGCGTAAGAGACAAAGAACATCACAACAAACAATGGTCAATGTAATGTTATTGTGGATCAATGTTACGCGCTTTCGATACTGTAGGCCTTCACATTTAGTTTTCTTCCGACTCTCAAATACCACTCTTATCATAGTCGGTACGGTAAGACTGAATAAAACATAAATGGTCGGAAATTGTATTCTCTATAACTTTTGTTATGTAGTATTTTTCGACAGGACCAATAACATAGGTATTTTAAAATTAAATTTTAGGTGCCTTCCCCTGAAGTACAATTTTATACAGGACGAATAAAATTATTTATAACCTAGACTGTAGTTTCTTATTCCCCGATTCTATATACCGACTTTCATTAAACTCTGTTAACCCATTTACTCGTGGCTCGGCGTTGATATGGCCTTGGAAACAAAAATACAAATTCATGAATATCTGTGTTATCAAAGCCGGTACGGTAACAGTGTATGACATAAATGATCGGAAATTTAATTCTATATAACTTTAGTTATGTAGTATTTATCGATAGGACCACTAATAATATAAATATTTGAGAATTCAATTTTAGGCCTTCCCTTAAACTACCATTTCACTCAGCATGAGTAAAATGATTTATAGCCTAGATTGCAGTGGCTCATCCCCCGACTTCACATACTGATTTTTATTAAATTCTCTTCAGCCATTTTCTCGTGATGCGTGTACATACATACATATATACAGACAGAAATTACGGAAAAATAAAAGGCGCATTTCCTTGTTACTACGGACATGACCAATACATAAATACCATTCTTTTCAAATTCTGAGCAATGTACAGACAAAACTCTTATTTTATATTATATAGATTTAATTTCCATCGAAAGCAATATTCTTAGCTGTGAGCAAGTCATGCTCATGCTTAGCCATATTTCAGTACGAGTAGGACTGGCGTTCGGTGCACATACCAACGAATTTCATTGGTTGCGATAAGCAAAGAGTTACATGAAAGATACTTCTATCCCCATTTTCAAACCAATATTGAAACTTTAAACGATGTCTAGTTAAACACCAGCTGAACCTTGTTTATGCCATGGAAGGTCGTGGTCGATTTAGATGTTGTCTAAAGCTTAAAACTAGTCATCGTTTCTGCAATCGGCCCTATGCATTGCCCTATGCATTTATTAATATCCATCCATATTTAGACAGCTAGAATTGGTATTTAAAACACTGCTAAGCAGGAGCTCCTTACACTACACAACCCTGCGCTAAATGGTTAAGCGCACGCACAGAAATAAATGAGCCTTGTACATTTACTGTACAATTTGTGGCCCGACTAAGTCACCAAAGTCACAAGAGGGTGTCTGTTCATATCAATTTCAGCTCAATGTCTTAAAGTAGGATTCTTATGAGAGGATCAATCAACTGCGAGTCCTTCTTCTTTACCTCTTCCATCGATATACATGAAGCAGCTCACTGCTACCAAATACAGTAGAGACAATACACGACACTTACGGATTTAGCCTTGCTAAAATGGGAGACAATTCGACGGTGGCGCTCCTAGCGACTTGACCTGAAAAAACTGTGCTAAATTCAAATATCAATGGAAATGTATGTACGGAAACGGATAAATAAATTATGTCTAGAAAGAAAGTGTTATTGAGATATCAACTTCGAAGTTGCTAAAACAATTCTGGATAAATGAATGAAGAATTATTTAAAAGGTTATTATTCAAAGACTGAAATTAGACATATAAACAAGATGTGAAATAGACTGCTGTGAATTGGCTTGATCTTTCATTTATGCATTACTTTTTTAGCTTTAGCATTCCTGCCTGAACTCTTACGGTTGGATTTGTCTTTTTTCTCTTTTAAAAACACTGTATCATCACATTAAGACCCTTGTCAATAAAAATATCGGCACATTCCTTACACACATGATGCAATGAATTAACATTTAATAGCTGGACAATTTTCCTCCCAACATGAAGCCTACTAACAGAAGGAAAATCTATAAAATCCCAGCTTTAATCTGAGAAGAGGGATAAAAGAAAGAAAAGTATGAATATGTTGTCGATAGTGATGCTTTGAGGAATATTTACGTACAATTAGAGTAACAATGTAACGTACCATTGGCTGTATAGTCGAGGATTTTTAAAGTCGCTGGCCTGGAAATGATCTGAACAGATCTTAAAATTCTTATATAAGCGTAACATCCCTTCTTTCTTGTACACCTTATCCAAATCACTTCTGTGACATTTCAAAACCCACAGATCACACCAAGGTTGAAGGTTAACTGCTGCACTATACAATAAAATATGCGTATTACATTTTAAGCTAGTTAAAATATGGGTCGAGCAGGTCAGAAGATTATGAAGTACTATAAAGATCTCTGTCACTGGAAGAATATATGTGCAAACACAATATTACTTACATTTTCTTGTCACGAGGGAACCTGAAGAACGACCGCGCATTCTTCTCTATTTCATAGTTACTGCAGCCAAACACAGCACATACCTTTCCCCTCATGTTGAGAGGAGATTTCAAGGAATGACACACGCTACTATCTAATAATTATGTCAACTCACTGAAAACGCATAAATAACACCAAAAACTTCACACAAAAATACACGTGCTCTTATGACAGAATCAGTAGTTTTCAGGTCTACTCGCTAGAGTTCCAATAGCTGTCCCTCGATATCTCGCTCAGTGTCGCGTATTGTCTCTACTGTATTTGCTGCTACTTACTTCAGTCTATTTCAAGCTCTTAGGGGAAATTTTATGTAATAAAGCCGTTCACTGGTGATATAAGTTCCTCTGTTTTACCGGGTAGGACGATGTGCCTCTCTCTAGGGCATCCCATGTCTCTTCTCCCACTTTTTTGTAGGGCGTCCAACTGGTCTTCGTCCCGAAACCTCCTTGATGTTTGTCTCCTGCATCCGCTTAACAGTCTTAGCCACTCCAGCCTGTCTTCGTCTTAAACCTGCGTATGACTACATCAGTCAATTTGGCAGTGTTATCTACTGCCTTCATCAGATGAAGCCGGGCTGATCAATTTTTAAGTTTTCCATTATGCCTGGAACTCCTGGGGAGTCTTCCAATGTTGCTGCAGTGTTCTATGCCCCCACCTACTCATCGAATGAAACTGAGATATCACTCCTTTCGACCACCACAAGTTCACATTCTTTTGCAGGCAGTACATCTTCATCATCACTACCGACACCTTCTTCAGAAAAGCTTTCAGAGCTAAACTCGCGTTCTTCAACATACCATCAGCATTCCCAACACTTATCCACGTACAATTCATTACATATTTCAACCGGCTGCGCCATCTTACCCACAACGTGGCTCTTTGAACGACGTAAACATGAGGTCACGAAACTAAATGAACAAAGCGTAAAACAGAAGAACAGTAAAACGAAAATGTAGCACGAACCTTCAACACTGAGATTGTATCAACCTTGACTGCCAAGTTGCTACAGAAAATTAATGTACAAGATTCGTTAAGATGAGTACACTCGCGTCTCTTCGGCAACGTATGTATTCGTGTGTCACGGCTATTCAGAGGTTCTCATGGAAACTTTGATTTATAAAATGAAAGAATTAAATCTTACCTTTGGATTATTTTGGTATTTCAGTACATTTCCATGGTGTAGAGAATTCTCAAGCAGTCACGTGCGAAGCCACAAGACATTCTTCGCATTCATTCATGTTGTGGGCTATGGAGTTGCCACAGTAATAGTGGAGGTATGCTAGTCCTAGGCGCTATTTCCAGATTGGAGTTTCTTTTTTTTCCAAATCTGGCCATACATCATCGCATTCTCTGCTTTCAGAATTTTCTAATTCGTTGTCGCTTTTCCCAGATCTGCCATTGTCGCCATCACCACTAAACAATTCTTCACTTCAGAAATATCACTGCTGGGCTGAGTGGCTCAGACGGTTAAGGCGCTGGCCTTCTAACCCCAGCTTGGCAGGTTCGATTCTGGTGCAGTCCGGTGGTATTTGAAGGTGCTCAAATACGACAGCCTCGTGTTGGTAGATTTACTGGCACATAAAAGAACTCCTGCGGGACTAAATTCCGGCATCTCGGCGACTCCGAAGACCGTAAAAGTAGTTAGTGGGACGTAAAGCAAATAACATTATTAGAAATATCACTGCTTTCTACACGATAGGATTATTACTACTGCTCTTGAGTTATATGCAGACAGGTGTGACGGGCATTCACACTCAATGTCGAAAAGGATGATAACTGGTCAAGATAATCAAACGCAATCTTTCGAATGGTATTTAACATGACATATTATTTCTTGGCAAAACACCTGAATTACTGGTTCAACTTCGATGAAGCTGACGTGGCTCTCAGAGTCGTGAGTGGTTAAAGAGTTAATTTAAAGATAAGAATTTCACAATGTTCCGTATTGAACTGAGTTTACAATTAAATTGAAATAAGATATATAGTGGTTCAACCCTTTCAATAATTTCTCATTCTACTTGTACTGAAAAGGTTGAACCGCTATATATCTTATTTCAATTTAACAAGTTAATGACGAGTATTTAGTGTGTTACTACAAGACATATTGTGTCAGAAATAGCATAACACGTTTTCTTAACCTTTTCACTCCTGAATTCTCAGACAGGCTGTTGCAACCCCAGTGCTGGATTATTTTAGCCAACAACCTCGTCAATTTGAACATCAAATACAAGCATTAATTATAGAATAATATTTTGAGACGATATATTAACACACCAGTTTGTTTCTCCCGTGTTGGAGACAATTCAAGTTTGGGATCCAGGGTTCGATTCCACACGAGATGATGAAAATTTCATCCAGATGCTTACAAATTTTAATTTGCATTGTGGGCTATGCCTATGCTACATACACACCATACTTCTAAGAATTGCTAAATATTAAATACAGTGAACTGGTAGATGAGAAGGAGCAAGAAAAAACAATGGGGAAAGAAGAAGAACAAGAAAAGGAGATATCGATGTTAGAAATAGAGGAAGCCACAAAAATGATGAACAGCGGTAAAGCAGCAGGAGTGGACGAGGTAACTACGGAAATGATAAAAGCAACAGGACCAATAGGGCTACAGTGGCTGTATAGATAATTTAGAATAATTTGGAGGAAGAAAGAGATCCCAGAAGAGTGGAGAAAGGGTTTAATTATCCTGATATTTAAAAAAGGTGATAAAATGGAATGTAATAACTACAGAGGGATCACCCTTATTGTCCATGTAGCCAAGATATTTGAGAGAGTATTGGAAGGAAGGCTGAGGAAGAAGCTAGAAGGAGAAATGGGAGAAGAACAGTATGGTTTTAGGAAAGACAGATCAACGTCTAACCTGATCTTTACATTAAGATATACGATGGGAGTTTGGAAAAGACATAGTGATGACATTTACTGACATTGAGAAAACTTATGACAGTGTGCCCAGACAGTTGGTATGGGACACATTAAGGAAAAAACAAGTTAACAGAGTGGAAGTGCAAATGATAAAAACTATGTGTTAGTAATGTGAAGACTAGTACAGGAAAAACAAAATGGTTTAAAGTTGAAACTGGTCTGCACTATCCCCCATACTATTCATCACAGTCATAGATGAAATTCATAAGAACATTAAACAGAGATTGGGAAGACAGGCAACAGAAGCCATGTTGTTTGCAGATGATATAGTGATATGAGGTGAGGATGAAACGGAAGTGCAAAAACAAGTAGATGTATGGAATCAAGAGATAGAAAAATTTGGGACGAAAGTAAGCACAGAGAAAAGTAAAACAGTAGTGATGACAAGGGGAGGGAAGGAAGGAAGGAAGGAAGGAAGGAAGGAAGGAAGGAAGGAAGGAAGGAAGGAAGAGGAAACATACAGTAAAACTGAATGGTAAAATTCTGAAGTGGTTAAAAGTTTCAAGTACTTGTGAAGTGTGATCACAGAAGATGGAAAGATAACTGAGGAAAATGGGAAAAGAATACAACAAGCAAACAGCTTTCTACCAGAGTGTAAGGGGTATTTTGTGGAACCAAGATGTCGCGAAGAAATGTAAGAACCTATTATGAAACCACACTAACCTATGCAGCTGGATCGCTGACTACAACAAAACGAGAGGAGAGTAGAATACAGGCAGCAGGCATGAAATTCCTAAGAGGTATCGAGGGCAAGTCCAGAAAGGATAGAATTAGAGATAAAGGGATAAGGAAAAGGACAGGAATCTTGAAACTTCAAGACAGGATAGAAACAACAAAGCTAAAGTGGTATGGGCATATGATGAGAAGAGTGAGTGCCAAGAAAGGCTTTTTCAGAGAAGTTAACAGGAAAGAGACCACGAGAAGACCCCGAAAGAGGTGGACAGATTCAGTGTGGGAGTGCATAGAGAAGAGGGGAGGAAAACCAGATGATGTACTTATAAAAGGAGAAGAGTGGTGGAGAGACAGTCAACGATTGAGGTCCTTGATTCACAACCCGACCTGGGAAGCTGGAAACGGGAAATGAAGATGATGATGAGACACGATTAACAGCGGGAAAGATTAAATGAAACACACAATAGTGATATAAGTAGAGTTTGCTTCGTACGCCGACGTCTCTTCAGTCACAAATATCCCGAAATAATCAATTTCAGGGCATTCAGGGGTCAAATTATTATTTGACACAGCTAGGTTTGGTACTTGAATGCATGTGCCTTTGGCGGAAACTCGTCGTCCTCTCTTTGGCAGCAAATCATCACCTCTATCACTCCCTAACACTTCACTAATATCACTACCATCACTGTTGGACTCAATCTCCTCTAAAAGTCTAAGATTTCCTCTGGACGCATCTTACGTTCGTACGTGGCAGCCATCATTCAAACACGATGTTTACAACTGTGACAAAAGAAAAACATTTTCCTACAAAACTACTTGCGGAAATATAAACTACTTAGTTTAAAGTGTGACTAATAGATGGCAGAAGCATATGACACAGAGTTATAAGGCAGATCAAGTATATTCAACCGCAGTACTGGCGGCGCAAAGTCCAGCTCGAGTATACGTGATCACAGCGGTGAAAAGGTCAAATTCAGAAGACAATTTAAGGGGCAAAATAGGTTTGATGGTGACTTGAATCTGTGCACGTTACATTGTGGACCACTAAGCTACGAGCTGACTTGATCACCACACCTTGTGCATTACAGACTAGTGCTTTACCTTAGGCACATCTCCCTGATGTCTGACGAGCAACGCCTGGTACTCCCGGCTCAGCTCCTCGCACACTCTGCCGAGCGTACCCGCTCGGCCGCCGTCCTTGTCTTCTCCGTTCACCAGGCCGTTGTTCTGTTGGGGCGACTTGTCGGACGGATCCTGTACGGACGCCTCCACCGCCGCTCCCAGACACCGAAGTATGAGGCTACGTAATCGCAGCAAGTCCACGTCGTCCGAGAACGTCTTCTTCGTGTCCTCTTCGCTCAACTGCCTGCAAGGACAAGATGGGTGGGACAGGTCTGTAGTGCTCTCCCTACTGCATCTTATATTTCAGGTATTTCTGTTTCCCTAACATGAAGTGAGCAAACCGCAGACAAACTCTTCTCAGTATCATCTACAAGTTAACTGAATGACTCATTAAGACATTTCAGCAGGGGACAAGGAAAAAGAATGTGTTAAGCATAAAAAGTACCACCTAATATACAAATAAAAACTATCCAACAGGCATATGCAAACACTAGATACGATTTTTTGGGATATTAGTACATATTTTTTTTTTTTTGCTAGTTCCTTTACGTTACACCGACACAGATAGGTCTTATGGCGACGATGGGACAGGGAAGGGCTAGGAGTGGGAAGGAAGCGGCCGTGGCCTTAATTAAGGTACACCCCAGCATTTGCCTGGTGTGAAAATGGGAAACCACGGAAAACCATTTTCAGGGCTGCCGACAGTGGGGTTCGAACCTACTATCTCCCGAATACTGGATACTGTAAGTAATAATAATAATAATAATAATAACTTAAATGTTTCCACCTTTTCAATACAATATATTCACAAAATTACAAAATTATACGGTACTAGTTTCGACCCATCTAGGGGTCATCATCAGCCGTATTGGAGCAAAGATCATTTGTGGCGAAATCCTAAGACAATATTATTTTAAAGAATAACAAGTGAAATGAGATGTTATGGTAATAGTTAATAATACAAGGAATATACATAATCAGAGGTTTTTAACAAAGAATAAAAATTATAAATGGGGTGTTGTAAAAATTATAATCATGGAAATCAGTAAGTTCTTGTATTGAAATGAAATATGGCTTAGGAAGAGGGCTTAAGGTGGGGCTGAAGGGTGCGGGAGAAAGGGTAATTGTCTTGGAAAAGTACTTTTGATTAAATTTAGGATTGAGTTTAGGTTGGCTGCATTATTGTTTCTGAGGAAAGTGATAAATAGATCGAAGAGTATGTTGGGTTTCTCTGAGATTTCATTGAGATTGTGACTGGCATTAAAGTATTGGTCTAGGTGTATGTAGTAATTTTCCATTATGTTCAGTAAAGGGCCCTTGTTTGCTAATACGAGGATGTCCATGTCTTGTTCAATATTGGTGAAATTATGGTTATAATCTTGCATGTGTTGGCCGATGGCTGAAAACTTGTTGTATTTTATTGCATTAGTGTGCTCGTGGTATCTGATAATGAAGTTTCTCCCGGTTTGCCCGATGTAGGTTTTTTTACAGGTGGTACATTTGATCCTATAAACTCCTGATTTTAAAAAACTGCTGGTCTTGTTGATGTGTGAAGTATTGTATAAAACATTCATGTTCTTATTGTTGGTTTTGAAGGCTATTTTAACGCCTTGTTTCTTAAAGATGTTGGTTAACTTGTAGATATCATTGTTGAACGTGAAGGTGGAAAATGTTAGAAGTTTGGTTATTTCTTTTTTGAGGGTAGTTTTTGGGCGATGTTTGTGTTTATTGATTATCCTTTCTATAAAATGATTGCTGAAGCCGTTGAATTTTGCGATTCCGCGGATTGTGTTGAGTTCGTTTTTTAGATCTTTATTGGACATAGGTATGCTGAAGGCTCGGTGAACTAGGCTGTTGTATGTGGCTCGTTTGTGGGACTGGGGGTGCACTGAATCTTGGCGAATGGTGGAGGCTGTTTGAGTGGGTTTTCTGAAAATTTTATAACTGAAAGAATCTGAGTTTCTAGTGATGGTTAAATCTAGAAAGTTGATTTTTTGATTTGATTCGGATTCTAGTGTGAATTTGATATGAGGATCAATATTGTTGAGTCTTAAGAGGGTGGTGGGTGCGTTAATTGATTTCTCATTCATGATTACAAAGACATCGTCGACATATCTGGCCCAAAAGAGAATGTTTTCGAATTCGTTGTCAATTTTGGTGTATTCGAGGAAGTCCAGGTATATTTCTGCTAAGATACCTGAGGCCGGTGACCCCATTGCCAAACCATTTTGTTGATATATGACATTGTCAAAAGTGAAGAAGTTATTGTCGATGATAAGTTTTAATATTGTGATAAAGTCTTGTATCTCTAGTTTGCTTAAGTGGCTGTTTTTGTTTAAATTGTTTATAATTATCGGAATTAATTTTGATACTTGTATGCTTGGGTACATGTTTACAATATCGAAAGAGTGGATGGAGTGATCCGGTTGCAAATTGAACTTGTTTAGTTTTTCTACTAGCTCAGATGTGTTTTTAATAGACTTTTTGGATAAGAATTGATAATTTTTTCTTAAGAAACATTGGATGAATTGTGATATTCTGTATAAGGGGCTCGGTCTATAGTTGATAATTGGCCGAATGGGAATTCCGGTTTTGTGAATTTTGGGAAGAGCTTTAGCAGTGGGGAGTCCTGGGTTCATATGTATGAGTTTGGATTTTTCCTGTTCGGTAAATAAAAATGAAGTGTTTTTAAGAGTTTGTTTAAGTAGTTTTTGAATTTTTTGGGTGGGGTCTTTTTTGATTATGGAAAATGAGCTGTCTGTGAAAAAGTTTTTTGTTTTTTCAATATATACTTTTTTATCCATGATAACTGTTGCATTGCCTTTGTCAGCTTTGGTTATGATGAGTTTGTTGTCTTTAATTTTCTTCTTGAGGGCGTATATGCGCTTTTGTTCAGCAATTTTTTCTTTATTATTGAGGTTATTTGCGGGGTTGGTTAAATTGTGGAGGATATCAGTCAGTTTCCTTTTAACATCGGTTCTAACCTCATTTTGCGTGTCTTCCGGCATTTTGCTGATGGCTAGCTCTGATTCTGTGATCATAGTAGCGGCTATGTTGAGGCTGTTCAAGTTTGGCCAGTTGTGTTTCGGTCCTTTGGATAAAGTTAAGTGTTCACTTTCACTTAAGGGCGTGTTAGATAGATTTACAACAGCTGGATGAAACTGCATACGAACGAACGTGTTACTATTGGAGTTTCTAGTTTGTTGGTTATGTAGTTGGCAGTTTTTTAGCCTGTTGAGTTTATTCTCCAAATTTGACTGTTTTTTGGCTAGTTCGTAGAATAATTTGTTCTCTACTTCTTGATAGAATAGTGTCCATTGTGCGTTTGAAAGTAGTTTAGTCGCTGCGAGGTGAGTGTCGTATAATTTCTGATTCAAAAAATATTTCTTCCTGTACAAGAATTTAATTTCGTCTCTTAACCATATTTTGTTTGTTTTGTTTTGAGTTTTGATGGTTTGAGGTGAAGTCCGATGTTTCTTTTTATTGCTTCTTAGAAAATTAGGTGTCAAGGTAAGTGATATACATTGCTTTAGGAAATCGATGTCTTTGCGTAATTTGGCTATCTTTAATTTTAGGCCTAGATATTGAAAGGCTTTTTGTTTTGCCTGGTAAGCTACATCATTGATGGTTATGAGTTTCATGTTTTTGGTCCGTATTGAACAATATATAAGTAATAATAATAATAATAACTTAAATGTTTCCACCTTTTCAATACAATATATTCACAAAATTACAAAATTATACGGTACTAGTTTCGACCCATCTAGGGGTCATCATCAGCCGTATTGGAGCAAAGATCATTTGTGGCGAAATCCTAAGACAATATTATTTTAAAGAATAACAAGTGAAATGAGATGTTATGGTAATAGTTAATAATACAAGGAATATACATAATCAGAGGTTTTTAACAAAGAATAAAAATTATAAATGGGGTGTTGTAAAAATTATAATCATGGAAATCAGTAAGTTCTTGTATTGAAATGAAATATGGCTTAGGAAGAGGGCTTAAGGTGGGGCTGAAGGGAGCGGGAGAAAGTGTAATTGTCTTGGAAAAGTACTTTTGATTAAATTTAGGATTGAGTTTAGGTTGGCTGCATTATTGTTTCTGAGGAAAGTGATAAATAGATCGAAGAGTATGTTGGGTTTCTCAGAGATTTCATTGAGATTGTGACTGGCATTAAAGTATTGGTCTAGGTGTATGTAGTAATTTTCCATTATGTTCAGTAAAGGGCCCTTGTTTGCTAATACGAGGATGTCCATGTCTTGTTCAATATTGGTGAAATTATGGTTATAATCTTGCATGTGTTGGCCGATGGCTGAAAACTTGTTGTATTTTATTGCATTAGTGTGCTCGTGGTATCTGATAATGAAGTTTCTCCCAGTTTGCCCGATGTAGCCTTCAAAACCAACAATAAGAACATGAATGTTTTATACAATACTTCACACATCAACAAGACCAGCAGTTTTTTAAAATCAGGAGTTTATAGGATCAAATGTACCACCTGTAAAAAAACCTACATCGGGCAAACCGGGAGAAACTTCATTATCAGATACCACGAGCACACTAATGCAATAAAATACAACAAGTTTTCAGCCATCGGCCAACACATGCAAGATTATAACCATAATTTCACCAATATTGAACAAGACATGGACATCCTCGTATTAGCAAACAAGGGCCCTTTACTGAACATAATGGAAAATTACTACATACACCTAGACCAATACTTTAATGCCAGTCACAATCTCAATGAAATCTCTGAGAAACCCAACATACTCTTCGATCTATTTATCACTTTCCTCAGAAACAATAATGCAGCCAACCTAAACTCAATCCTAAATTTAATCAAAAGTACTTTTCCAAGACAATTACACTTTCTCCCGCACCCTTCAGCCCCACCTTAAGCCCTCTTCCTAAGCCATATTTCATTTCAATACAAGAACTTACTGATTTCCATGATTATAATTTTTACAACACCCCATTTATAATTTTTATTCTTTGTTAAAAACCTCTGATTATGTATATTCCTTGTATTATTAACTATTACCATAACATCTCATTTCACTTGTTATTCTTTAAAATAATATTGTCTTAGGATTTCGCCACAAATGATCTTTGCTCCAATACGGCTGATGATGACCCCTAGATGGGTCGAAACTAGTACCGTATAATTTTGTAATTTTGTGAATATATTGTATTGAAAAGGTGGAAACATTTAAGTTATTATTATTATTATTATTATTACTTATATATTGTTCAATACGGACCAAAAACATGAAACTCATAACCATCACTGGATACTGGCCGCATTTAAGCGACTGTAGCTATCAAGCTCGGTATGAGTGCATTTAATGTTGTGTATTCGTGGGTACAGTGAAAAGCACATCTACAATTTCTAAAGATGAGAGGTGTGAAAACACGAGAGATAATATACAAAAAACTTTTCTGCTGACGCTTATAAAATATCAAGTGCTCTGAAAGGTGTGAGAAACACCAAACAACAATCACACTCTTTCTAAAACAAATGTTAGTAGAAGCCTTTTATTTCGGAGCAGTGGGTCACACTCTTAGACAGTGAACGGCATGTGACCGGCATTTTGACCAAGGCAGGTGATCGAGTCGAAACTCAAAGATGCAAGTTCTTGAGATGCGGATGCTAGTCCACTCTCTGACAGATTTTAATTTTGTCTTCATTAGTAAGGAATTTCACGACTTCTTCTGTATCCATAACTGGGCTATCACAAGACAAAGATGCACCACACTAGTCATTTTCGTACAATTGTTCCTAATCCAGACATAGGTTATCGTATCATCACTCAACAAATATTCGCTGCACTTCACTGTAACATTCAACACAAAATAAATGTCTAACTTCTGAATGGAATGCGAAATACAAGCTATAGGTTCACCGTGTTATTCAGCAATCTCGCTGCTAATCGGCAAGCAAAACTGAACATTTCTGAGGCTAACAGCTTGATCCTATAAAGTTCAGGAATTTAAGGCCCTTTTCCATAATCACGGTGACGGCTCTTACCCGAGTTGGAAATCACATTTCTTTCGCAAGGGATGACAAATAACATTTTCAGGGCTATAGAATTAATATGATGAGAATCAGGACTTAGAATTAATGACGTGCTAGGCGGGAAAACATGTTAATGAGGAACGCACTAACGAGGTTTCACTGTACATCAGAATTAGTGACAAAATACAGTAGAAGTCCGTTATAGCGAGAATTCATATCAGCGAAAAATGTACTCGCTATAACGGATTGTCTTTATATCCGATTTTTGTATAAAAGTCGGAAAACCCTTCATGCCCTTTAAAATCGGTATGAAACGGCAATCAGTTTGTTGAAAACTTGCGTTTCCGCAGATGATATCCATACTACGGCTTGTTTGTTATTTTTCGTAATCTCATACTACATGAAAGTGTATGTTTAATTTCATTCTGAAAAAATATAGTTCCGTATTTCTCCGAATCCAAGATGAACCCCACTTTTTCCTTCAAAAAATTTAAATCGGGCTCAAAAAGAAGTTTGTAAAATCATACAGGTCTACGGATTTTTAGACTACTTTTAGACGCCGAACATTGACTTTCGTCACGCCGTATTTCATTTTATTTGCATCTGCACAATTATTCTTTATTTACGCAGGTTAAAGGACCATTAACTTAACATTGGCATCATAATACCGAAGAGAACTCGTTGAAAATGTTCCGGCAATACCTATTCCATGCGTCTCTAAAATACAACGATCCATCAGGAAATTATTCTTGCTGTCTATAAAACTGTTACTTTTACGCAGTGTCAGATATAATCGGCTACCGCTACACGCACGTCTCGCGTGTCGGGTTCGGACAAATTCAACAGCTAGTGATGTATAGGCCTAATCACGAACGTTGAAAGTCAACGAACGAATTTACTGCGCCACGGTATGGCCAACCGCCCTTGTGTTTTTCGTGCACATACCTCACAATTTCATCATCGACTTCTTTAAAGCGTCCTTGTTGCGGACCACTGAATGCATTTTTTGTACAGTACGCATTTTTTTAGCTGTTTGTCTTCACGCTAACGCCAAATATTGGCTTTAGTTAGGCCTATGGCGTATTTTCTTGCGGCTGCACAATTATTCTACATTTCCGAGTGTTTAGTAAACATTAACTCAAAACTGGCATCATAATATGACTAGAACCCGTTGAAAATTTGCCGGCAATACCTTTTCCACGTATCTTTACAATACGACTATCCATCACGAAAATATTCCTGCTGCCTATAAACCTTAATTTTACTAAGCGTCAAGTACAATAGACACGTTATGACTCTGCCACTGAGTAGCCATGGCTTTTCTAAGAATCGAAGGGTCACATGTTTTTTTTTTTTTTACTAGTTGCTTTACGTCGCACCGACACAGATAGGTCTTATGGCGACGATGGGATAGGAAAGGCCTAGGAGTTGGAAGGAAGCGGCCGTGGCCTTAATTAAGGTACAGCCCCAGCATTTGCCTGGTGTGAAAATGGGAAACCACGGAAAACCATCTTCAGAGCTGCCGATAGTGGGATTCGAACCTACTATCTCCCGAATGCAAGCTCACAGCCGCGCGCCTCTACGCGCACGGCCAACTCGCCCGGTGGTCACATGTTTTGATGCCATTCTGATGTGTAGTAAAGAGGCGGTCGTTTATTGTCAATGAGTTCTGTGCGCGTGTGAAAAGAAGCAGCGTGGTTACCACGGTAGTTGCCAGTGGTATCCATTAACTTACTGTTAGGCCGCGAATGCAACAACCCTTGAGTTTTCGCATGAGATTCTGAGAAAAAAAAGTCTTGGATTCGGAGAAATACGGTATCACTCCAGAGATTTCTGTGGCAAACACCTCAGCTTTCTTCTTCAAACAGCGTCACCTAACCTAACCGTATATGTAGCCTATCATGAAAACATATTTGAAACGCATGTAGAGAAATAACCTCCTTGCGAAAAATTTACACATAAATAGCCGTAACTAGACGCGAGAAGATATGAAATATCCTCTGAAATCAGTGATGTACTCTGCCATATCATGAGGTGTATGACATTCTTACGTAATTTCCGCATATAACACTAAAATTAAGATATCGTTTATTCAGTCTTTATTTTTACGAGTTAACAACTGCTGAATAGTAACACAGTAAAGGTTTCCACCTATTCAGTACTAATATGTATTTACAATGTTATAAATTACATGGAACTAGTTTCGACCCACCTAGGGGTCATCATCAGCCATAATAAAGCATACATAAGTTTTTGTCGAATCCTAAAACATGTTATTTTTAACTGTAATAATCGTATGGATTTATAATTTATAAAGTGAAGTGTGGTAATGAGATGAGAAATGTTAGTATGGTACAGGTGAGTAGTAAATAATAATATATATACAAACAAGTTTGGAACAAGGTACAAGTGGGGTGCTTAGAGTTGTAAAAATATAACCTCGTGGATGTCAGTAGTCCTCGTACTAAAGAATCAATGTAAAATAACACATATAAACATATATACAAGTATGTACAAAGTCTGGAGAGTAAAGAGTGATACTCTTTTGATGTCGAGTCGGCTTGACACTGATCACTTAAGCGGAGAAATTAGGCATTTGGTGTATTAAAGCTGTGTTGATCGGTTGCGTTGTTGATTGTTGGACGTGAAGTTATTTTTGAAGTTCTGGTTGAGAAGAAGGTGGAAACTGCGCGTGGATATATTGATTCTCAGTTCTTAGCGGAAACCAAATTGGACCTCGCGCTGCGGTGTGTGTAGTATAGCTGATGGTGTGCGATCGCTAAGAACTCAGAATCAATATATCCACGCGCAGTTTCCACCTTCTTCTCAACCAGAACTTCAAAAATAACTTCACGTCCAACAATCAACAACGCAACCGATCAACACAGCTTTAATACACCAAATGCCTAATTTCTCCGCTTAAGTGATCAGTGTCAAGCCGACTCGACATCAAAAGAGTATCACTCTTTACTCTCCAGACTTTGTACATACTTGTATATATGTTTATATGTGTTATTTTACATTGATTCTTTAGTACGAGGACTACTGACATCCACGAGGTTATATTTTTACAACTCTAAGCACCCCACTTGTACCTTGTTCCAAACTTGTTTGTATATATATTATTATTTACTACTCACCTGTACCATACTAACATTTCTCATCTCATTACCACACTTCACTTTATAAATTATAAATCCATACGATTATTACAGTTAAAAATAACATGTTTTAGGATTCGACAAAAACTTATGTATGCTTTAATATGGCTGATGATGACCCCTAGGTGGGTCGAAACTAGTTCCATGTAATTTATAACATAGTAAATACATATTAGTACTGAATAGGTGGAAACCTTTACTGTGTTACTATTCATATGTTATTCGCAGTTCAGTACGGACCAACAACATGAAATTCATAACCCTTGTTAACAACTGCTATCGGCCACATTATTTACGCATTTATTACGAAAACGTGTTATACTCATTCATTTCGAATTTTCTTCAGAGAACAGCAGTCGATGGGTATTACTAATCAACTCCAACAACGCCTTTGAATGTCAACGAGAGAGCTCGCAAATGCACAAAGTGAGAAAACTATACCGTACCGAAGATGATCGATCGCATTTTGTTGCAAACGTTTCAGTTTTCTTATTCAAACAACGTCACGTATCCTAACTTAACCGTACTATACGTATGATGAAAACACACTTCAAGCGCCGGTAGAGAAATTATACCTTTCTTGCTATAAATTTTCATAATAGCCTTTCCGTAATTTAACCAGACGCGACAAAATACAAACTAACCTATGAAATCAATTAAGCACTCTGCCATATCTCGAGGTGTATCCCATTCTTACTTAATTGCAGTATTTAACCCCAAAATTATGCGGTCGTTTAGTCAGCCTTAATTTGTAACGAGTTAACAACCGTTATCGGACACGTTATTTACGCATTTATAACGAAAATATGTTCTCTTTCATTTTGAATTTTCGTTACGGAACAGCTGTCGACGGATATTACTAATCGACTCCGACATCGCCTTCAAACGTCGACGAGAGAAATCGCTAGTGCACATAGCGAGGAAACTATGCCGAAGGTAATCGATCGCATGCAATATCATCGCTGGGGTGCATAAATATCGGTAACGGAAAAATCACGCACGCTTAATCGCTCGTAATAACGGATGCGCCAGTGATACGGTTCTCGCTGTACCCGAAGGACGATACACAGTTTAATATAGGAATTTTGAAGGGACAGAAAAAAGTCGTCGGTATAACGGAGTTCTTGTTATATACCGTACTCGATATAGCGGACTTCTACTGTACTTAGAACTATACCTGCCGAGCAAGATGGATTTCATCCAAATCGTATCTGTACAGACCTAATAGAAGCTGCATTTACTGATCTGACTGCAGCACTTCACTGTCTAGATATAGCATGTCATTTATAAGAAAAGGAACAAACACAATGACAAGAAGAGGGAGCTCTCTCCCCTCGTCAATCCCAGCTCGTGCTCCATCCTCAATAGTCATTGAGGGAGCAATTGTGACTCGACACGTCACCAAAGAGGGTGGTTCAGCATCCACTCTGTACTCTCGGTAGTTGCCAGCACCAGAACAACTAAATCCCGGATGTCATTTGCACTTTTGTTACGTTATTATTATTTTTTAAAATTTGCTTTACGTCGCAAGGACACACACAGCTTTTACGGCGACGAGGCGATACAAAGGGTCAGGACTATGAAGGAACTGGCTGAGGGCTTAATTAACGCACAGCCTGGTGTGAAAATTGGAAACCACGGAAAACCAACTCACTCTAATTAACTGAAACTAAGCTCTGTAACCAGAAGAGCAATTTCAAACTCATACTGTAAATATCCTGCAGGCAGAAGTGATCTCACCTTGACGGAGGCTCCCAAGAGATGACGACGGCCGTGTCCCGGTTATCCTGCAGCGTGTCCCAGTTAACGTTGTCCTTCCATGGCGTTATCTCCATCCCGTGAACCATCTGAAAGTACAGCAGGACATTAACAGTAGCACCCACAGTTATGGGGATTCCACAAGTCAAGAAACCTACAGTTTTACAACATTTATCACGCACTTTTGACCTCCTAATTCACTGCCGGCAGCCTTGAAGATGGTTTTCTGTTGTTTCCCATTTTCACACCAGGCAAATGCTGGGGCTGTACCTTAGTTAAGACCACGGCTGCATCCTTCCAACTCCTAGTCCTTTCTTATCTGTGTCGGTGCGACGTAAAGCCACTAACAAAAATTCACAACATTTCAGATTTGTATCTATACCAGAAACAAGCATGACTGAGTTCTGTAGCTATTCAAGGAGAGCAATCTTTTTTTAACTTTTCACTGGAATAAATACTAAGCTTACACTTTAATCCTATTTAATGGAGGAGGATAGGTTACCTAGGAGAATAATGGACTCTGTTATGGAGGGTAAGAGAAGTAGAGGGAGACCAAGACGACGATGGTTAGACTCGGTTTCTAACGATTTAAAGATAAGAGGTATAGAACTAAATGAAGCCACAACACTAGTTGCAAATCGAGGATTATGGCGACGTTTAGTGAATTCTCAGAGGCTTGCAGACTGAACGCTGAAAGGCATAACAGTCTATAATGATAATGTATGTATGTATGTATGTAATTAAATATACTGAGTGAAAATCCACAGCCTGTTTCCAGTCATTTGACCAGGTTAAGAATGAACGAAGCCCCCGTCTTGCAGAGAGGATAGGTTTTCTGTCAGCTGCAAAGCCTGCCGCAATCCTCTGGGGCAATAATTCATGAATGACAGCTGAAATGAAATGATACTGGAGAGTGTGAAATTAATTTCATTATGATCTGCATTGATAAGATCGGGGGGGGGGCCTCCAATCTTTGTTATTAATGACACTGGAGAGTGTTGTGGGAATGAAAGATGACCCAGAGAAAAACCTGTTTTACCTCCACTTTATCTCACATGGAGTGACCCAGCGGTGAGAGCCTGTCATGGATAAATATTCTGAATGTGAAAAGAAAATATCAATATTAATAAAGTGTACTTCAAACTTTTTATTTCACTGATACAATTTATTTGCATATAATCTACCGAGTTGAGCTCTTCAGCTCAATGCTTACGGCCGAGTCGGGAATGTTAACTTTCTCTAGCTAGGGGCCAGAGTCTTCACATGCAAACCACGACAGAGCGCTAGCATCAAGAAACATGTCCGTCCATAAGATTGGACTAAATCCATGCAACGTGACGACTCGCATTTGGGAGAAACAATGTCTACTAAACCTTCCTACAGACATACTCTCATTTGAAAGGTCATCTTTGATTGGCCAAATCCACGATTTCTCTCATGGTTTCATTTACAGTGTATGTGAGACTCCCAGACTTCTACACTATTTCTTCTCAGCCCCCATTTACATCCTGCATTCAATTTTATCTTTTTGTCTCTTCCTTTTCCATGTGTTTATCAAGCTTTCTTCTTATCCTACACTTCCCGCATCGAGATCTGTCGAGAAAACACCTCAGAGAGTGTTGAACCCTGCCCTCTTGATGAAACTGGGAGCTTGTCGGGGGCTGAGAAGAGATGACGAGAGACCACATTATTCTTATCTTCCTTTTTTTAAATTTATTGTTGAGAGTAGAGTTACCTGGCACGTGTGCGAGTGTCCCGTGCAACTCATGAGGTCGAGCAGCATGCGCTCCACGGTGGTTAGAGCGTAATGGAGGGAATTGTTCAGCCGTTCCCGAAATTCCACAAACTCTTCGATCTTGAGGAAGGAACCAAACTTGTAGGAGAACGTCAGGTGGTCTACACTCTGCAACATTCAAGTGTGGATTATTATACACAGGATTTCCTAGCTACATAGAGCAAATGGTGAGGAAATAAGTTGTCTGCCACATCCACAACCTATACTTCCCATGCTTAAAAGGGGACATTACCAAGATTTTGGATAATTTTTTTTTTTTAACCCTTGGTACAACTGCTAGATATTTACATAAAACACCAAGCTTGGATAAATCATCAACCCCAAAAATCAGACAACTCAAATTTAGAACTAATAAAACGAAGAAAGTCAACCTATAAAATTATTAGACAAACCAAATGCAAACATCTTAAAAATACCTTACAGAGGATAGTTTTAACAAAAAAACAATCACGAGATTATTATAAAACCTTTGGCAAATGCCTTAAAAACTATGAGCCTCCAATATTAATGCTGAGAGATAAATCAGGAAGGTTAGCCCATAGTAATCAAGAAAATGCAGAGACATTCAACAAACTTTCAAATGGTTATGAATTTCATGTTTTTGGTCCGTATTGAACTGAGAATAATATATAAGTAATAATAATAATAACAACGTAAACGTTTCCACCTTTTCAATACTAAAATATATTCACAAAATTATAAATTACACGGTACTAGTTTCGACCCATCTAGGGGTCATCATCAGCCATATTGGAGCAAAGATCACTTTTGGCGAAATCCTAAGAAAATGTTATTTTAAAGAATAACAAGTGAAATGAGATGTTATTATGGTAATAGTTAATAATACAAGGAATATACATACTAAGAGGTTTTTAACAAAGAATAAAGTATAAATGGGGTGTGGTAAAAATTATAATCATGGAAATCAGTAAGTTCTTGTATTGAAATGACATATATAAAATTATATATGGCTTAGGAAGAGGGCTTAAGGTGGGGCTGAAGGGTGAGGGAGAAAGTGTAATTGTCTTGGAAAAGTACCTTTGATTAAATTTAGGATTGAGTTTAGGTTGGCTGCATTATTGTTTCTGAGGAAAGTGATAAATAGATCGAAGAGTATGTTGGGTTTCTCTGAGATTTCATTGAGATTGTGACTGGCATTAAAGTATTGGTCTAGGTGTGTGTAGTAATTTTCCATTATGTTGAGTAAAGGGCCCTTGTTTGCTAATACGAGGATGTCCATGTCTTGTTCAATATTGGTGAAATTATGGTTATAATCTTGCATGTGTTGGCCGATGGCTGAAAACCTGTTGTATTTTATTGCGTTAGTGTGCTCGTGGTATCTGATAATGAAGTTTCTCCCGGTTTGCCCGATGTAGGTTTTTTTACAGGTGGTACATTTGATCCTATAAACTCCTGATTTTAAAAAACTGCTGGTCTTGTTGATGTGTGAAGTATTGTATAAAACGTTCATGTTCTTATTGTTGGTTTTGAAGGCTATTTTAACGCCTTGTTTCTTAAAGATGTTGGTTAACTTGTAGATATCATTGTTGAACGTGAAGGTGGAAAATGTTAGAGGTTTGGTTATTTCTTTTTTGAGGGTAGTATTTGGGCGATGTTTGTGTTTATTGATTATCCTTTCTATAAAATGATTGCTGAAGCCGTTGAATTTTGCGATTCCGCGGATTGTGTTGAGTTCGTTTTTTAGATCTTTATTGGACATAGGTATGCTGAAGGCTCGATGAACTAGGCTGTTGTATGTGGCTCGTTTGTGGGACTGGGGGTGCACTGAATCTTGGCGAATGGTGGAGGCTGTTTGAGTGGGTTTTCTGAAAATTTTATAACTGAAAGAATCTGAGTTTCTAGTGATGGTTAAATCTAGAAAGTTGATTTTTTGATTTGATTCGGATTCTAGTGTGAATTTGATATGAGGATCAATATTGTTGAGTCTTAAGAGGGTGGTGGGTGCGTTAATTGATTTCTCATTCATGATTACAAAGACATCGTTGACATATCTGGCCCAAAAGAGAATGACAACGAATTCGAAAACATTCTCTTTTGGGCCAGATATGTCAACGATGTCTTTGTAATCATGAATGAGAAATCAATTAACGCACCCACCACCCTCTTAAGACTCAACAATATTGATCCTCATATCAAATTCACACTAGAATCCGAATCAAATCAAAAAATCAACTTTCTAGATTTAACCATCACTAGAAACTCAGATTCTTTCAGTTATAAAATTTTCAGAAAACCCACTCAAACAGCCTCCACCATTCGCCAAGATTCAATGCACCCCCAGTCCCACAAACGAGCCACATACAACAGCCTAGTTCACCGAGCCTTCAGCATACCTATGTCCAATAAAGATCTAAAAAACGAACTCAACACAATCCGCGGAATCGCAAAATTCAACGGCTTCAGCAATCATTTTATAGAAAGGATAATCAATAAACACAAACATCGCCCAAAAACTACCCTCAAAAAAGAAATAACCAAACCTCTAACATTTTCCACCTTCACGTTCAACAATGATATCTACAAGTTAACCAACATCTTTAAGAAACAAGGCGTTAAAATAGCCTTCAAAACCAACAATAAGAACATGAACGTTTTATACAATACTTCACACATCAACAAGACCAGCAGTTTTTTAAAATCAGGAGTTTATAGGATCAAATGTACCACCTGTAAAAAAACCTACATCGGGCAAACCGGGAGAAACTTCATTATCAGATACCACGAGCACACTAACGCAATAAAATACAACAGGTTTTCAGCCATCGGCCAACACATGCAAGATTATAACCATAATTTCACCAATATTGAACAAGACATGGACAGCCTCGTATTAGCAAACAAGGGCCCTTTACTCAACATAATGGAAAATTACTACACACACCTAGACCAATACTTTAATGCCAGTCACAATCTCAATGAAATCTCAGAGAAACCCAACATACTCTTCGATCTATTTATCACTTTCCTCAGAAACAATAATGCAGCCAACCTAAACTCAATCCTAAATTTAATCAAAGGTACTTTTCCAAGACAATTACACTTTCTCCCTCACCCTTCAGCCCCACCTTAAGCCCTCTTCCTAAGCCATATATAATTTTATATATGTCATTTCAATACAAGAACTTACTGATTTCCATGATTATAATTTTTACTACACCCCATTTATACTTTATTCTTTGTTAAAAACCTCTTAGTATGTATATTCCTTGTATTATTAACTATTACCATAATAACATCTCATTTCACTTGTTATTCTTTAAAATAACATTTTCTTAGGATTTCGCCAAAAGTGATCTTTGCTCCAATGCGGCTGATGATGACCCCTAGATGGGTCGAAACTAGTACCGTGTAATTTATAATTTTGTGAATATATTTTAGTATTGAAAAGGTGGAAACGTTTACGTTGTTATTATTATTACTTATATATTAAACTTTCAAATTGCGATGACCCACTGGAGATATTCAAAGTAAATATTGACATACCCATTTTAACCACCCCAGATCTAATAGATCCTCCAACTATCAATGAGGTAGAATTTGCAATTAAGGAACTAAAAAATTATATGGCATGTGGTGAACACCTAGTCTTTGCAGAAATCTGGAAAAATGCAGGGAAACCAGCAATCATAAATTTACATCAGCATCTAGTCAAAATGTGGATCACAGAGAAAATCCCAGAATACTGGACCTCAGGCGTAATCCATCCATTATTCAAAAAAAAAAAAAAAAAGATAAAACTAACCTAGACAATTACAGAGGAATAACCCTTTTGGATTGCACTTACAAAATTTTCTCCCGCATAATTTACAATAGGATAAAAAACATTCAGGAACCACAACTTTGAGAATACCAAGGAGGATTTCACCAATACAGAAGTTGCCCAGACCAAATTCTCAGCCTGAAACTAATAATGGAATATTACAAATACAGAAATAAACAGCTGTTTATTTCATTCATAGATTTCAAAAAGGCTTATGATAGTATACACAGACCTACTCTTTTAAAAATCCTCAGATCATATGGACTTCATCCTAAATTAACAAAAATTATTGAACTAACTTTAACCAACACAATTTCAAAGGTAAAGTTCAGGAGAGAAATGTCAAATGCTTTTACAATAAATACAGGCCTCAGACAAGGTGATGGATTATCCCCACTGCTCTTCAATGTGGCTCTAGATTACATCATGAAAATTTGGCCAAAAGGAAAACCCACCTAAAACCAAAATTGGAGCAAAACCCTCATTAAGGACAAACTGCCTAGGGTTTACAGATGATTTAGCTCTTTTAGCCCTTGACATGGAAGAAGTCTGATCAGATTACCATTCTCCAGAAAACTGCATTAAAAATAGGATTACAAATATCCTTTGAGAAAACTGAGATCATGCCAATGAAACACCTTGACATAAATGACGTCATCATAAATAATAAAAAAATTAACATAGTACTACAATTTAAATACCTTAGAGAAATCATTATGCACAACTTAAGCAAGAAAGCAACATGCATACAGTAGAACCTCGATTCTCCGTTTTTGGAGAGACCATGAGGAAAAAAAAAAAGTACCGGTACAAGGGAAACCGAAAAATCCGGGAACGAATGAACCATCAACAATTTGGCTAAACATCACAAAAATGAAATATGTATACTTATAATCTTACAAACGCCCCTAAACCAAACCAAACTACAGCCCCAATGGGCCTTCCGCCTACCAAGCGATATGCTCGGTCCGAAGGCCTCCAGATTATGAGGTGACGCATGGTCAGTGTGTGATGTTTAGAACATCACAACATGGATTAAATTATTGAACTGTATAATAATAATAATTTCGTGTGGCTATTGCTAGCCGGGTGCAGCCCTTGTAAAGCAGACCCTCCGATGAGGGTCGGCGGGATCTGCTATGTGTAGGTAACTGCGTGTTATTGTGGTTGAGGATAGTGTTGTGTGTGGTGTGTGAGTGCAGGGATGTTGGGGACAGCACAAACACCCAGCCCCCGGGCCATTGGAATTAACCAATTAAGGTTAAAATCCCCGACCCGGACGGGAATCGAACCCCGGACCCTCTGAACCGAAGGCCAGTACGCTGACCATTCAGCCAACGAGTTGGACAACTGTATAATTAATTGGTAAGATGTATATATTTAATCACTGGTAGGTCATTTTAAAATTATTATGTATACATATAGGGTTTTAATCATCCATTTCATTTCTTTGTATCGCGGCTATAACGTATTCTGAACGAACAACTTATTGTGTAAAGTATTTCAACATCATTCGTATTAATAGCTTGCAGTAAATTTTCCAATAGCCGTAGTGAGGTGACCGGAGTCAGCAGGCTAATTTCAGCCCTTTACCAGGAAATGTACGTCATCAAGCTTATGAGAGACCGTACCCCTTCTATAATCTGAAGAGACAGTTACAACCTTATTAACGCCTACTTTTCGAAGTTCGCTACCTGACGCTTCGTTTCCGCGGGAAAGTTCAACCTATGTGAATGGACGTAATTGAAG
This sequence comes from Anabrus simplex, assembly GCF_040414725.1. Taxonomy (NCBI): domain Eukaryota; kingdom Metazoa; phylum Arthropoda; class Insecta; order Orthoptera; family Tettigoniidae; genus Anabrus; species Anabrus simplex. The sequence continues at coordinate 219,422,024 of NC_090279.1, read as the reverse complement.
CAACGTGATGGATTCATAGCAATGGACAGGAGAAGGAATAAGACCTCAAATCTTACTGGGCCATGTGATATGGTTGATGCAGGGAGACTTTTGAACCTATATACTCTGACGACAAAGGCTGGAGAGACTCTCACACAGACTCAGACACTCTTGGAAGGACACTCTTACGACGATTCTACGTCTGCACATCGGAGAAGATCTTAACTTAGTTCACTTCACATCTGAGTAGTATACTACTACTCTCATTGGGACCCGTTTTCTCAATGACGAGAGGTAAAGTCAATGGGAGACCAGTTTTAATTGGTATAGGGCAGGAGAGCTGTTGTTATGAATTTAGTTACTCGACTGTTCCGTAATACGGAAGAATACAAGTGTATTCTCTCCATGAACGTAATCCATGGTGGTTTTGTTATTAAAATTAGGACTCATTACGACTTTATGTAAGGAGTACAGTAGGAAGTGCTAAAGGCAGGAAAGTCATAGTACAACTAGTGTACTATGCACAAAGCAGAAGTAGGGCTGAAATCCACAACAAGAGATGACGACGCCTGTACGAGAGATCCATCAATCATCAGCTACTACATAGATCGTATCCAGATAAGAATCTACAAATGGTGAATTAATGGCATAAATTACTGCAAGTCTACGCGTTACAATTCACGTTCTTAGAGTTTATTTCATTCAATTTTTCTTTTGCTTCCCTAAGTTCAGATTTTGTTAATACGCCGTTACGTCACGTTTTTCATCCTAATAAATAGCTGTTTTAATTTGTATTTTCTGAAATTATTAATGATCCTTAACTTCCAAGTTAGTGTACTTAATGGATAGTGTTCCGTCACCCCCACCCCTGGGAGTTTTTAGAGTCTCATTACGTGTTATTATTATTATTATTATTATTAATTATCAACTATCGTTTTCAAGCCATAAGCTTGAAGGCTGGCGCCCATAGGATATCGTTTATGGAGAAACAATGAGATATCATTTATTTATATTAATATTAAGGTGACCTGCCACATCATAATTTTGTCATACATCTGTGGGCAGAGTGGGTACGTCACAAGTGTGACGAATCCTCTCGGCCGTTATTCCTGGCTCTCTAGACCAGGGTCACCATCTCACCATTTAATAGCTCCTCAATTAAAGGTAATCGTAGAATGAGTGAATCTGGAACCAGCCCTCATATCCAAGTAAAAATGCCTGATCTAGCCGAGAATTGAACCCAGGCCCTCCGGGTGACAGGGAGGCAAGTTAGACCACAGGAGTGGCTTCAAACCTTAATTACCGGTATGAGACTTAAAAATCTCGAAACTTTACGTTCAGTTTTACCGGGGAAACTTCATCAAATTCCTTTGAAAACTTCTTTCAGTTCAGCAACTTCGATCAGCAAAACTCTTCGAAAAATCGAATACCCGTAACGCCAACGACCACAAGTAGTTTTTAATTCTCTGATCTAATAAAATAAAGCACATTAGATACAAAAGCGTCCTACCTGATGGCGAAATTCTTTTTCTTTTCTTTTTTTTAATTTCCATTGTAATTTGGTCACCGGTATACTGTTTGTAGTCAGTTTATGGAAATCTTGTACCGCATAAATTAAGCTTACATCGACTTTTAAAGGTTATGTTGAACTCGAGAATATGGTTTCGAATGTAAGTATTAGTCCTCACGTTCTCGAATGCATTATATTCATTTCTGCCCGTCACTAATCACAATCAAGTTAAAAAGAGAAAAATATCATTAACACTTCCAAAATTACGATTATTCACGACCTTGAGCTCAGATGGAAAGCGCGCTTGCTGTAAAAGTCGGTACGAGTGCGAAATGATACAAAGATTTTTAATGTAACATGCGCAAATAAAACAACTGCGGTTTTTATAACATTTTAACACAAAAACATGAAATTCCCAGTCTTATATTAGGATGAAAACAGTAATAGGCTATCCCAAAACCTCCCATGGCTTTATGTACGTAAGGTGTAACATCTGTTCTGGTCTCGATAACATACGATATTAAAATACTAATGCCCGGTTGCAGAAAAGCCAATCAGAGTTTGACCGGAGATTGACTGGCAATCAGTGTGGGTTTGATTGACAATCATCCTATGTGAGTTGCAGAAACAGCAATCAGTGTTTGATCGACGATCAATCTCCCATCAGATTTGACCAGCAAATTCATGCTGATCAAGCACTGATTCTCCAATCAGTTCTTGCAGTCGTTAAAATACAAGGATGCTATTCTTTTGTTAAATACATCTGATTTAACGTTTCAGTGATAAATAAATCCAAGTTCGTGTAGAAAATGGGATTTGAGTGACGTACTATTTTGTTTTCCGTAGTCATTATTCTCACATATAACCTCAATATTGAACATGGAACGATTAATTTATACCACCCAAATCTTGAAATAAATACTTATCTCTGGCATTTTTATATCTATATAAAACCAAAATTTTTAGAATTAATAAGCCAACATGACAAAACTTCAGCCTATCCCGCAGCATGTTTATGTTTTGTAATTTTCGTACCGTGCCGTACTCCTACTCCTGCCGTGGCCTGTTCGCCGGTCAGTTGTTACGAGTGTATCTAGTACAGTAATTTATTAACATGGATTCTTCTGACGAAGAAATCTTCGAACAATATGAAGAAATTATATTAAGAAGACGAATTTTTCATGATAGACATGAACTGTTTTTTAACGAAAGTGAGTTTGTGAAAAGATTTAGGTTAAGTAAGGACGCGTGTGTTTTTTTGTTGTCAATTATTGAGGAAAGAATTTGTAGACAAACAAATAGAAACCACCCCCTCTCTCCCATGAACCAGCTTCTAATAACTCTTCGGTTTTAAGCTACCGGGTGTTTTCAGATTGTTTTGGGTGACTTGGTAGGGGTTCACAAATCAACCATCTGCAGAGTGGTTAGGCAAGTGACACACGAGATTGCAATGCTCGCCGAAACTTTGATCCAACCCCCCACTACTGACAGAGAACGTCTGGAAATTCAAAGAGAATTTTCTGCTATGTCAGGGTTTCCAAGAGTGATTGGTTGTATAGACTGTACTCACATTCCCATCATATCACCAGGTGGAAATGATGCAGAACTGTACTGCAATAGAAAAGGTTTCTTTTCTATAAATGTACAGGCAGTCTGTACACCTTCATTAAAGTTCTGGAATGTTGTAGCCCGTTAGCCGTAGAGAAATGGGCAATGGAATCCTTTTAGGTGATGGAGGTTACCCATGCTCAAATTTTCTATTGACACCCTTAGTAAATCCCAGGACTGAACCAGAGATGATGTACAATTCTACTCTGGTATACATTCGGAACTGCATCGAGCGAGCATTTGGAGTTGTAAAAAGAAGGTTCCCATGCTTGTCAGTGGGTCTTCGGTTCAGACTGGGAAGGCAAAGATCTACCACTTTAGAATGCATTACTGCATGTTTTGCACTCCACAACCTACTACTGGAGAGAGGAGAAAATGATCCCCCACCTCTCGATGAAGATATAATTGCAAGAATGTACCCAGAGGAAGATGAGGATGAACTACTTGCAGGAGGAAGAGGAAATGGGAGAAATGCAGTCAGAGCTGCACTCATAGATACACATTTTATGGAAGTGGCAGAAAGGTAAATAAAGTTTTAATACATTCTTTCACTGAAATGGAAATTATTTATTCATTTCTCTATTTAAAATGGCTCTCTTTATTTCTAATTCTGTTTTTGCCATCTGGAGATTTGTGTGTAAAATATCCATCTCCAACTCGTGCTTTTCCAGTAAGAGTTGGCGTCTAAAATCAGTGAAATCTGTTTTGCTGGCAGTGTAGTCTCCCAGCCTGTTCCTCTTTTTGTGCCTTACATGCTCGGGAGAAACACATGAGTTGGATCTGGATATTCTGCCTCCTCTCAAAATTTGTGACATCGCATGCGGATGCTGAACTGCTGACTGTGAATGTGAATTTTTATTTGAAGGAGACGAAGACAAGAGAACAGGTGAAACTTCATCTTCTGTGCGATCTGCAGAATCATCACAGCCAGCAGTCGCAGTGAGATGTGTCACAACAGGGACGGAAACATCTAACAGGGTTTCCTGTGTATCCTGTAATGAAGAGATGCATTCCATTAATTAGATGTCAAAACTTTCAATAGAATAGTTTGTCATTATTTGAGATAATATATTTGAAATTAGTTTGAGGTAACAACTAAAATCTGTATTTATTTCTTTATTTCTACATTCTCCTTAATATTACTCTCCTATATGTCAGGCTCCCTTCCAAACCATCAGCACTCTGCGTTCTTCCTATTTATGTTTTGCAGGAAGTGAGAGTTTTCTACAGCATGTAATGCATCCAGATTATGATGCTCAAACAGGTTGTGATTCTCAGGGCAAAAGGCACCTTTAGATTTTTTTAAACTTAAACTGAAATAAGTTAACATTCTCTAGGTCAAACTCCATTACACTGTGAAAAGATACCACTGAACTTCATCATTCAGTTTACCAGGCACTGCAGTTCAACTATCTGTAACTTTGTTTTGTTTGCCAACTTGTTTATCTTCACACATACTAGACTGTACCATACTACTTTGTCTTACATTTTGCAAGTACATAATTCAGTTACATTTTTTCAATATTCTTATATATACACTCTTCCTTTCATTGGTTATTTATTCAATTTTAGGTTATCTCCACATCACTTTTGTATCCTGTTACTGTTATGTAATTATGAAAGGATACTCTCTCATTCAAAACCAGTAATATTCATAACTATTTTTGATGTTAAATTAAAGTTACTTTTGATCTGAATGAAGTCTTTTATCATGTTGTGTATTTTATTATGTTGAGATAGCACACAAGAGAGAAAGTCATGTTTACTGACTTCAAACTGCACATTTGCAGTGGAGAGGATGCAATCAATGAGAATACATGAACATTTACTCTGAAGAAACATACAGAGAAATTAGTTCACATAAGCAGTAAGGGACTCTTTATCTTCAGAATAGTGGTTAAATAGGTCCTGTCAGGACTGCAAGAGTGATCTATTTCCCCACAACATATGGCACAGAATTATGAGGTAATACTTCCCAGCAGAATTTTTATAAATTTTGCAGAAACTAGCCATTAAGTAGGATACCTAGCAAAATTCAAACAGAATGAACTGTGCAAACACCTACACGTTCAAAACAATGTGTAATGTTATAAAACTCAGATATACTGTTCATTACTGCAGTACAAGACAAAAAGACTTGCTTGCACTGGTAGGCTGCAAGCTTTTAGAATTTTCAAAAAACAAGCCTAGCTATATGGGTAGAAATAATGTTTATGCCTTACACATGTGCTCATAAATTAAGGTTAATTCTGAAGCAGCTGCAAACAAAATTTTGGTGTGCATGTTGTGGCTTGAAATCACTGTACCAAACACCTTGCAGTAACTGTGATCTTGGTCAGATGGGTGGTGGCGTTTAACTGGACCGATGACTCACAGGTGTGATTCTGCTGTCAGTGTTGATTGTGAGTTGGAAATGGCTCAAAACTCACATAATGATGATATAATGAGGGGCAGGATAGAGAAGGGACTAGAGGCTGGCCTAATGCAGAAGGGCGTACTACGGGAGCTACATATGCCATGAAGTGTCATCTCACCAGGCATAAAATAAATCTTGGCAATACAGCAGAGAACATCTACAGTGTACAAGAAAGGTATCTCACCATAAGTTCATGAGTACTGCAAGGGCACCTTGCTGCTGCCACTGGAACACACACAGTGTACAGATGACTCAACGGGCATGGAGGCCTACAATTTACTTTCCACTGACCAATGACCACAGAGGAGCCTGTAATGCCTGGTATAGAGTGGACCCAGGTTCGCTTCACTGACTACTCCAAGTATACTCTCAAGAGTGATTTTTGTCACGCAATCGTCTGGCGTGAAATATGAACGAGGTATCTACCTGCTATAAGCAGCATTATGTAGGGAACTGCAACACATCTGTTGTACCAGGATGTCAATCTGCAAAATTACACCTGCCTTTTAAGGAATGCAGTGGGTCCCACGTTCCTACTGATGGACGACAATGCACAACTACATTGGGCTGCGATCAACCATGAAACAGAAGACACCAGATGAATGGCCTGGCCTATCCATTCCCATATTCTAAACCTCATTGAGCGTGCCTGAAATGCTCTCTGTCGATGTGTGGGTGCATGTTTTCCCCTCCCACAAATCTTCTGGAGCTATGACAGGCACTGGTGCAAGAATGAGAGACCATCTCCCAACAGCTGCTCGAAAACCTGATCCACAATACATCTACCCATTGTACTGTATGTACAGCATCTATGTGCACGGTCATCACATACCACACTGAAACCTGTGTATATGCTCAAAAGAATAGTTATGCATCACATGTGTGCATTGGTTCTTTCTTGCATGTTTGACTGTATCTATGCTGTCAGCACTAGTTTAGTACAAAGTCATGCCCCATGGTACCAAAAGCTCATATTATCCTTAATTTATGAGCAAGAGCATGTTTTAAATCTCAAAATATCAGCTATTCTTTACTGATACAGTTTATTACTTGGTTAATGAATATCTGGAGAAGTATAACCTTTACTCCATCCAGTCATGCATGCATTTGCATTTTTGTCCAAGTTGTTTCTTGTATTACAGATGATCTTTGTTTCTTAATCACAAAGAAACATAAACTACCATTAAGACCTATTATTAGAAAATATTTAATATATATAATGTATATTGAAAATAGAAATATCTGATGTTATTTTCCATGAAAATACTATAAGTTAATGAAATATATATATATATTTTACAAGTCGCTTTACGTCGCACTGACACAGACAGGTCTTATGGCGACGATGCGACAGGAAGGGGCTAGGAGTGGAAGGAAGCAGCCGTGGCCTTAATTAAGGTACAGCACCAGCCTTTGCCTGGTGTGAGAATGGGAAACAGTGGAAAACCATCTTCAGGGCTGCTGACAGTACGGTTCGAACCCACTATCTCCCAAATACTGGACACTGGACACACTTAAGCGACTGCAGCTAACGAGCTCAGTACTGAAAAATAGAGCTCCATTCTCTCCAAATGTGATCATTATGGAAATAAAAACCACAAAAATATTTAATATCTAAGAATTCAGTGCAGCCAGGCAATACATGCTAAGGTACATGATTATTATAGGCCTAAAGTTTTAAAAATGTATATTCAGCATAGCCCCACCTTTAAAATAAATTTAAAATATGGACTTTCCTACATATTTTTATCTTGCAAACTATATAATATTAAAAAATAAGACTCCTGTAGGCTAGTTGTTAGATGTTCCATGTGCAGCACAAGCATCTCTCTGCAACATACAGTCTTGTTGCTAGTGAGATGCTCCACATGCAGCACTCACATCGGCTTACTTGCAATGAACTGTTGCCAGTTGCACAACTCCAGAAGTTGTGTGGGGGAGAAACAGGTAAGGGTGTATGGGACATAGACTGTCTTTCAACAAATAGGGCTACAGCTTCCCTTTTTTGGTTTGTGGCCAGTGACAAAGATTAATTTTTGTCTAACACTGATTTTGTTTCTGTCATTGGCCTGTATCGTTTAGGAATTTTTAAAATTATTACTCTATGTATGTATTGGATAGTGATAAAAACATTGATCTGACATGTCAGGGGTGTTCATCAAACAGCCCTCAGAGGGAATGAGTGGCTGTAAAGGACTTTTTATTGTACAGTAACTTAGTTAGAAAGGAAATATCTCTCTCTTTTTGCTTCTGGGAAGATTTCCATTGTTTACCTTTTGCTATAATGTAATTTACACTTCAGAGGGTCTTATTAACCATCTACCCCTGATCCTTTTGTAGTCATTGATAAGTAGGCTAATGTAGTTAGGTACATATATTTTACAACCTAAATTATACAAAGGTTATTTATACTTGCCTCAAGATTGGAAGTATCCTCAGAACTTCCTTCAAACACCTGATATTGGCCATCGCTATCACAGGGATTCGTTAACGGTGCAAAATGGGAGTTTAGCCTGGATACCAGTCTTTCCCCATCTGCATCCAAGCTTTTTCTAAATGTCCCGCCACCAGTTTTGTAGAGTTCAGCCTGGAAAGGTGATAAGAGAATTGATGAAGTAATGTTTCAATTGCTCATTATGTTTTCCAAGTTCCTCTATATAGTACCAATTTCATTTTTTTTTTTAATCTGAAGTGGTTTATTCTTCGTTAAATATACTGAAATGTTAAATGTACAAGGTGTAATTATCTTATAAGGAGTTATGTAATGTTCTGTTATCCATAGTCAATAATCTAACATAACCTCAACTTATAACGGTTTTGGACTCAGAACAACTCAGATTTTAACAAATTATCGCAAATGAAATTCCTTGAAATAAGTATTGGTACTTATCTGTGACATATTAAACTTCTGTACACTCAAAATTTGAATTAATTAACCAACAACATGATAAAACTTAAACTTACCTTGTCATCTGCAGCCTGTTTCTTTGCTCTTCTTTTAAAATTTTCATAGGCAATTTTCAGCTGCTGTGGTGTCCTGGAACATTCGCAACTGGCTTCACTGAAATCAGAAGCAATTTCCTTCCAAGCTGTCTCTTTTTGTTTTGCCCACACAGCATCTGTTTTTTTATTTTCGATTATATGCATGTATCCCTCAACTATATTAAGTAAGAGGGCTCTATCATTTAATGAAAAATTCGGCCCTCTCACTTTCTTAGTGGGGATATCATTCATTTTAAGCCGAAAACTAATATCGCTTCAAAACCCACTATTTTTTACTTTTCCAAACACGTTCTGGATCAGCTGTTCTCTGATTCACTGCCACTTTGATGTCTCTGCTACACACGTTCCTTAACGAATCAACACGGCAGTGGTCACTAGTTGCGCTGTTGCCAGATATAGTTTCTCCTCAGATTTTCAATCAGTAAATTGGAGAAACCTGATCGGGGTTTAGGTTTCCTGCAACGCGCTCTGAAATTAAAGTTGATGGGCAATCAGCTGATCTCCCATCAAGGACTGATTTGATGGACCTTTCTGCAACCGGCCCTAAATTCGTATTCCTTAAGAAGGAGCACTTTCAATTCCTGCCTGAAAGCCCAGTGACTATACAGTGCCCTCAGGGAAGTGCCGAAAACCTGTTCAGCGACACACTTGAAAAACGTAAAAAAAAAATAAACATCTAACCCTGGACATAATGTAGACGTTTTGCAAGCACGAATATTTGATGAAAATCATTCCGTATTCAATTAACAGAGCTGTCAAAATGCGCTGTCTCCTTCCAATTGTCGTGGGCACTCTCTGCTTTATGATTTCCGAGGATTCTCTAAGCAATACTATCCGAATGCGATGCTAAGATGATCCCTAATACAACATCACCGCCGATCGCTTTTCCAGTACACTTCCTCAAACCAGCGCAATGACGGGACGTCAACACCAAGACCCGTAAGTATGTCGTACCCGTCCTTTCATAAGATACAGTTTCTTGAAAAATGGGTGATCGAGGATTTAGCGTTGATGGAACTGAAATTTCTGGAGGGTTGATCCGGGAAATCGTTTCTTCAAGGAACGGATAATGCAGGATTTTTACGTGATTTAACTAGGATGCTTGCGAGACCACGTAATTAGAACGAATAATACGGAAAAACATAGTTTCCGGGAACGTATAATCGAGGTTCTACTGTAAATAGAACCAACAAAATGAAGAAGAAAAAAACCACAATTTCTAACCCAGTCAACTTATAACAAAATGCTTGTCAATAGACACTAAGATCCAAGACAACAAATCTGTAACTTTTTCTGAAGCCACTTCCACATGGGAAACCTTATTCCAAATTAAAAATGAAAGAAGTGATCAGCTCCTCAAAACTGAAAGAAGAATTATCAGAACTTGCATACATAAAAAGTACCAGGTTGAAGGAGTCTGGAGAATCCTCCCCAATGAAACTGTCTATCGAGAGATTGACCCAGTTACCAGCACGATGAAGAAGAAAAAAAATATCTTATTCCTTTCACATCTTACGGTTACCAGAAAACAGGATTTTACAACAATTGGGAACATGCATCATTTTCAAAAATACTTTTTTTGAAAAGTACACCAATGAAATAGTACGTAAACGTATTACATTGTGGCATGTTGCCTTGTTTTCTACCATTAAAAACATATTTAAATGTGCCTTTCCGCAAGGCGAGTGAAACGGCCTCTGACGTAAGCGGCGCGCTGTGACGTCACGATCCAGTACCGCATGCAGCTCTACCAGCCGTTGTGCATCAGCCGTTGCTAAAAGCCGATTGTTTATTATTCATGATCGCGAATAACTTCAAAATGACAGAAGAAAGGTTCAAAACAGCACAGTCAGACAATCTATCATGTGTAAATGTCATCATTCTTGAAAAATAGTGACTTTTGTGGCCGCAGAAATTCGCGGATAACAAGCAAGTTTGTAAGTGGCGTCTTTTATATACGTGCAATGTACTTTAACCCATAGTATTAGGATAACAACGAACCTGGATAGAAATCACATCACTTTCAACATTTCCTTCTAGACTGATTCCCCTATTAAAGAATAACATTACATTTTCGGGCTTTCAGCATTAGTAAAGTAAGAAATCGGATTTCAGCACCAACATAAACATATAGGTAGCATTATAGTACTAGTCCGCTTCTGTGGTGTAGTGGTTAATGTGTGCCACTCCCGGAGGCCCGGTTTCGATTCCCGGCTCTGCCATGAAAGTTGAAAACAAATAGTACGAGGGCTGGAACGGGGTCTACTTAGCCTCGGGAGGTCAACTGAGTAGAAGGGTTTCGAATCCCATCTCAGCCATCCTCGAAGTGGTTTTTCGTGTTTTCCTACTTCTCCTCCAGGCACCTAAGGCCACGGCCGTTTCCTTCCCTCTTCCTTGTCTATCCCTTTCGATCCTCCCATCCTCCAACAAGGCCCCTGTTGAGCATAACAGGTGAGGCCGCCTGGGCGAAGTAATGGCCCTCCTCACCAGTTTCATCACCATACTCAAAGTCTCACGTTCCAGGACACTGTCCTTGAAGTGGTAGAGGTGAAATCCCTCGCTGAGTCCGAGAGAAAACCAACCCTGAAGGATAAACTGATTAAGAAAGAAAGAAATAAGGAAAGAAAGAAAGATCGTAGTACTATAGGGCTATAATCTATCATTCCCCAAAAAATATATATTTATGGTTGGGACAACTGGCCTACCCACTTCCGGGGCCCATGAAAGAGAATTAAATATCTTTGTGGAGGGAAAAAGTTAAACATAATAAAGATAAATATGACTTCATCTAGTTTTCACAAGTCGGGCTGAGTGGTTCAGACTGTTGAGGTGCTGGCCTTCTGACCCCAACTTGGCAGGTTCGATCCTGGTTCAGTCCGGCGGTAGTTGAAGGTGCTCAAATACGTCAGCCTCGTGTCGGTAGATTTACTGGCACGTAAAATAACTCCTGAAGGACTAAATTCCTGCACATCGGCGTCTCCGAAAATCGTAGAAGTAGTTAGCGGGGCGTGAAGCCAGTAACATTAATTACATTTGGCTTTTAACAAGCTGAGCATATCAGGAAAGAAAAGTGTCCTGGTGACATTTTAGTCGCTCAATACAGGAATGTCTTTGGGTGCTGTGACTTTTACTTTTTTTTTTTTTTCTGTTTGCTTTACGTTACACCGTCACATATAGGTCTTATGGTGACGATGGGACAGGAAAGGCCTAGGAATGGGAACAAAGCGGCCGTGGCCTTAGGTACAGCCTCAGCATTTGCCTGGTGTGAAAATGGGAAACCACGGAAAACCATCTTCAGGGCTGCCGGCAGTGGGGTTCAAAACCCACTATCTCCCGGATGCGAGCTCACAGCTGCGCGCTCCTAACCGCACGGCCAACTCACGCGGTATTTTTACCCTTCGGTTTATGGACTTGGCTTGTATAACCTAAAACTTAGGCTAAGTTGGATAATATTTTAAACACCTACATCACTATTTTCACCTGTGTGCAATTATGTTATTTATTTCATTAATATTATGATAATTATTATAATTGAGCATTGTTAAATTATAAGACCCCAACAGACAAGCATTGGTTTTGTGTAGAGTTATACATTTGTTAAATTCACGTTGTTTCCTTTCATGATGTACACGCCTATGTTACATTATAGAGTATTTAGATATAGCCTAAATTTCTTTACCAATTAAGCTGTTCAATAAAGACATACATAACTGTCCCATGCCAAGATATATTGGTACAATTAGAGCTGTCAAAATGGTTCATAAACCCTTTGATTTATTATCTTGACATGGATCACCCAAAACATTGGTTAGGTTTGGAGAATACTTTAATAATCAGCATTATTTAATGCACTGCTTATTACTTTCATATTCCAAGATGTAATTGAAGCATTTAAATAAAGCATCATACATTAAAATTTAAAGTTTTACCACTAGAACAGCTGACATGGAAAAGTGATTTGAAAATTCAAACAAATTCATTTTACGTTAAAATCTTCAAAGAAATAAACTGTAGACTTTTCCGATATATCACCAGCACTTCTCCAGCTCGCCAAAATCCATTTCTCCCTAGTTTTAGCGTCTTTGGAACGTTTATAAACAATTTGTTTGGTATGGTATGCGAAGTGCTATTGCACATCGGAACTCTACACCATTTATAAGTTTTCTGCCTCACTGTCTGCACAGGATTCATTTTAAGTCTAAAATATACCACTCAGATTATTATCCAATGTATAGACCTCGAATTTAACCATACTAGACACTAACGTAAAGTAGAAATACGCGAAGTGTATCCTGCTTCTCACAGCACACTTTGTGTTATTTCGTCTGCTAATTCAGTCAAACTGTACGATGACGTCAGGCCAATGAGATCGCGTACTTGCGTGACGTGACATTTTCGTAGATTTTTATCATGTTTGGAGTTATTATTTGTACATTCTGATCACATTTTTGAATTCTGCATGCAATTTTGAATCAGATTAGCATATTTTTCATTAAAACCCCGGATCATGCATGTTCCCTATTAGTGATGAGAAATCTGGGAAAGAAGACAGGAGGGCATTGGATCAAAGAAATTCAAGAGGATCTCCAAACAGTTGCACTCGAAAGTACAGATGCAGAGAACAAGAATAAAATTACCACCCTTCTTATGAATCACAAATTTTCCACTGAAATGATGCACAGAAGGCCTGTAGAGATTTCAGACGAATTAAAAACACTGCGATCACAACGAATGAAGAAGTACTGGGCAGATAAGAAGAATCAAACAGTGCAACCTTCAAAGAAAAAGAGTACATGGAAGACTCAAGTGGTCCAATGTGGCTGATAAAGTTAATAATAATAATAATAATAATAATAATAATAATAATAATAATAATAATAATAATAATAATAATAATAATAATATATATATATGTATGATAAGCATAGTACACCTACCCCAAGTCAAAATGCTTCCGACAAACCTAGACCTAGATGTTATTCTTATTTTATAGAAAAATGATTGAGAATACATTGAGTCAACTCATGGAAAAATAAAGTGCAAGATTACCAAATATGTTGTTACAATGTAACCTTCCTGATTGTATCCCGCTTGCAAGTACAAGCGTCTCTGAAACAAACCGAGAACAACAGCCTTCAAGTTCTGCTAAAAGAGAATTCAACGAAGATTGGTTTGACCATTTTCAGTGGCTGTTGGGGGGGATATTTTATAACTTTGGTTATATTTGTGAGAAATAAACTTACTTATAAGCAAAGTATAAAGAGTGGCGATGGTCGACGTGAATGTCCTGTACAACCCTCCTAAAATCACCCTGCATACACAATACAATACTCACGTCCTTGTAGTTGTTGGTGAAGAATTTGAGCGTGTTCTCGTACAAACTGAGCGTCGCTGCCAGCTGGCCCGAGGTGTACACGTGTCCGCAGTGGAAGTAACCCAGAGAGTCTAACTGCATGTGTTTGATGTCCAGCAGCTCGTACACCTGGTGAGCCGCGGCACCAACCCCTATCAAGACAAGAAGCAGAAGTCATCTGTCTCCTTCTGTAGGACCAGTGACAACTCCTTTCCTCCCTCACTCTTCCTCCGTCATCATTGAGCACATGCATTATACATAATAAACAAGCAAAAAACAATATGAACTACAAATGTAGGTCTATCACCTCCGGTGTTTTGAGCAGCGGCGCTGGACTGTCTCTTGGGAAGCTGCAGCTACACTCTTGAGTGTAGTGCAGCCAGGCTGAGGTGATCATCTTGTATTCCCTCAGAAGTGGTGGGAGAATGTGTACCAGTAGTTGCTGAGCATCCATACAGGGCCGCAGGCTGCACTGCTCACATGGAAACTTGAAGGTTCCCTGTACACCCTGGTGTATTTCCTAACCACTGTGATCACATGTCTTGTCCTGCTCTCAGTACTTTCCTTTCTCCATTTGTTCTTCTTGGTGTTATTGTCTTGGCCACATACAGTTCTGCGTTCCTTATCACTGCCTATCTTTAACACAACTGTTCCTAGGCATTCCCTTGCTGTTTCTACCACAAGCTTTCCCGTATGCCAACCATTCTCTTTCTACATCCTGAACCTGCTTACTGTATACTGTTTAGAACCTTTCACTAATCATATTCAGGTACTTCTGTCTAATTTCCTCGTCCTGGAGATTTTCTACCCTTATTTGTCTGCAGACAGATTTCATTTTCTCTATCCCAACCCAGACTTAGTTCACTGGACTTCAGAAAGTGGTCTGTGTGATCGAAAAATCCTTGGAATACCCGTACAACCTTAACAGATTTCCTGAATTCTATGATACAGTGCCCCATGTGTAGTGGTGAATAGCCTTAGGCTTCTCCAACATATTGTCACTGTTAATCCCATACTAGCACAGATAAATGTTTCCCATTCCTGTTATCTTCCCCACATTTACCTATCGCCTTCTCATTCCTTCAGTTCTTCTCACATTGAAATTACCCATTAGCACTATCCTACTCTTGCTGTTGACTACACTGTCAGTCAGTGCTTCATGAAACTTGTCAAATTCATCCTCACACGGTGAAAGCACCAAGACAATTCTTGTTCTAATTCCTAAATTTATACACATCATTTATTAATTTACATGCCTAAAAGAAACTATGTTGCGTGCAATACTATTCCTGATCCCACACTCTGCCCTTCCCTTTCTAACACCCGTCATGTACACTTTATAATCCTCTATCTCTTCCTCGTTATCTCCCATTACCTGAATATCCAGACGCATCCTGTTTGCTGACTCAGCCAGTTCTACTTTCTTTCTTCCATAAGCACCATTAATATTGACAGCTCCCCAACAAATTCCATTTCATTCGCCAAGTTGTTTCCAAGAGTCCCTCGCCTGTCAAATGGGAGTGGGGCTCTATCACTTCCTTAAACCATTATGAACGTGCTCAATGAAAATTCTGTGAAGCAGGATGCTCTCACATCTATACTTACATATATTCCCAGTGAGAATTTCTCCAACAGCGGATTAGGGAGCACCAGAATTTTAACACAAAATTGTTTTGCATTTGTTCATACTACTGACTCATTCTTAATCAACAACATTGAATTTAAACATGCACGATAGAATCTGATCTCCTATGCGGATTGAAACATGTCATTCTCTTTATAGTGCTTTCTCAATCTGGCGTTACTTTCGACTCACCTAAGAGACTGTAGAACCGGACGAGGAGCAGCTTGATGTGGAAATTGGACGGGCTGCGAGCGAGGGCCAGTTCCAGGATCGTGACGGCCTGTCTGAGGTAGGTGCTAGATTTTGTTTCCCGCCACACGTCGTAGAGTAAATGGGCCATCAGCAGAGCGTATGGATCATTATATCTACCAACAGAAGCGAGATGCCATTTCTTTAGAAAGCGCAATTCAAAGACAAAATACTTCACTAACATTAGTGAAGTAGAGCTAGACCAGGCAAAAATCAATGGAGCCAACAGGGAAGATTGATTGAACTCAGTCTCTGAAAGGCAACTGAATGATAAGAATTTTATTTGGTCCATACTGAACTGAGATTACATTTAAATTAATAACTAATCTCTTACAACAAAATAA
Source organism: Anabrus simplex (assembly GCF_040414725.1). Taxonomy (NCBI): domain Eukaryota; kingdom Metazoa; phylum Arthropoda; class Insecta; order Orthoptera; family Tettigoniidae; genus Anabrus; species Anabrus simplex. Next base: position 219,405,938 of record NC_090279.1, on the reverse strand, counting down.
TCATTTATACTAGACTTATAATGTAACCTTGCATTAGTAAGTTTTCTTGTATTGAATAGCTGGAACCACAATACATTATTAATTTAATTGTAATCTGAAAGGCAAGACTGACAAACTAGAGGTAAGGAGAGGAAGATACAGAGAACACTCACGGACCTGACATTCAGGAGATATACGAGGGTTGGGGCAAAAGGCATTCTTGCAGATACCAGCCTGGTTGGAAAATGGGACATATACAAATGAAAGGACGAGGTGAGAAGTACATAAGCGGGCATAGAAGAACACGTAAACATTGTGCCTCACATATTATGGTAGTGTACAGGACAATACTAGTTACAGCCAAGCACACCTGCTACATTACCACAGCTGACTAAACACTGCCTCCCCCCGCATTGCAGTGTCTGAAGTCTGGCAACAAAGCAGTGAAATTCCATCAATAATTTGATGGAAGCTGCTGGAACAATTATGTCCTTCTACGCAAACTTAGTCCACTCTGGCGCATGAAACGCTCTGACCAACCTCTACTTGATTTAAATCCTTTCCCCCAATACCAAGACTTGTATTTTCACACACTTTAAACTCCATCCATGTGGAATGTAGCGCTCGGAATTTGGAAGGGCGTTACGTCGTGCAGAAGTGTAGATTTTACTGTTAACTAAAATGTTGCACTTCCTACTTCGTCACTTGAAAGATTTCTTTTCTTTCCGATTCCCCCCCACCCCCCTTCACTCGTAATAGTTGAAAATGAAGTGGTGGTGTTATAGGTAGGTGGGTTTTAGAGGCAAGTCAATACAGTAATTACATAGAAAAGATCACAAACGTACAAGGAAGAGCCATCTGACTGTCTAGGGACATATCTCGGGAGATGAACCCCCTTCAGGCTGACTAACCAAATTCTCATCGATTGGAGGAACAGGAACTTCAGGATACTGTGGGTACCAAAAGTGGTAGCACAGCAGCCATAATCGATCGTACGTAGATCATGGCCAATTCTGAGATGAGGCGTATTTACGAAAATGGCAGTCATGGTTTCCATCACCTCATTTTTAAAAACAATTGGATCATGAACCAAATATGACATGTAAATGTTGATTACGTGGAAAGTTGTGCGAATGCTATCATTTGGAATTATGTTCTAAAAATAAAAAAATAAAAATCAGTAAGCAAGCATGCAAATAAATTTTTTTTTGCTAGCTGCTTTACGTCGCACCGACACAGATAGGTCTTATGGCGACGATGGGACAGGAAAGGCCTAAGAATGGGAAGGAAGCAGCCGTGGCCTTAATTAAGGTACAGCCCCAGCATTTGCCTACTGTGAAAACGGGAAACCATGGAAAACCATCTACAGGGCTGCCGACAGTGGGGTTCGAACCCACTATCTCCCAGATGCGAGCTCACAACTGCACGCTCCTAACCGCACAGCCAAATCGCCCGGTAAGCATGCAAATCAAAGAAGCTAAAAAATAAAAGAACACCAGTGTACATGAACATAATATTTGTGTAATGAATTATTTTAAACTTTGTATGGCTATTTGGCTGCAACAAAAAATATATTAATATGTTTCTGATGTTACAAGTATGTGGATTCTTACCATGTTACTTGTCTTTCCATGCCCAATCTGAACATAATTATGTTACTCAATTATTGTTACAAGTGATTCATACTATTACCAAAGTCTTGTCCTTCGTCTTCTCCCGTTCGTCTCCCCTCTGGGGCCCGTCCGCTCTTCTTTTTTATCAAGGCTTATTAACTTACCCTGCACTGCGTGACTCAGCCGCTCACGATATCGTCACATAATCCAAGCCAGCTCGTAATCTACGGAGAGCACGGCACGGTACACATTTCTTCAATGTAACAATGTTTCTTGTGTGATAACGCAATTGTATTTCAATTTTTAAATTCTGTGACGTAAAGTCATGATAACTTATATTTACTCACTGACTATGTTTCTTGGGCCCCTTGAGTGTTTTTATTTAATAAATAAATATGTTATAGATGAAGTGTAACTACTCTCTTGATTTAACCTGTAAATGCTTGCCATAACCTCACCCAGAAAACTTCCATGTTCTTTGCTCTAGGTTTTGATTGTATACAGTTCATTCGTGATTCTTAATTTATTTGTTAACTGAGGTCTAATAGGTCTCGGTGAAGATGAAGGACCTGTGCTGTTTGTTGGTTTGGATGAACATCTACTGAAACGTGAGAGGGAGAGCGGCCTGCAGGTAGGTGAAGAACATGAAGTGCAAGCTGACACTGGTACACACATAGTTCGTAAGCCCTGCTCTGACTAGCAGAAGACTGCAATTTGATAACCGAGGTTCTGATTTGTGCAAGAACACAGGAACACACTCTCCTGCTCCTCAGTCTCCATGTGGGATAAGAAGAAAGCTGGAAAAGCACAGGAAGCACACAATAAGATACAGGAGTAAGGTGTGCTGGTGATTAGTTTGAATGGGAAGTAGAACTAGCCAAGCCTTCCCTCTCAAGTCTAATCAGACGAACAATTCTGACCTTTCGAAGAACGAGGGTATCTAGAGAAGTCCACAAAAGTTAAGAAAATGAAAGACTCCCTTGGACCCGCAAACCTAAAGTGTTGAGAACCCTTAGAATCCCGTTTCAGTCATCTGTTACGACAGGCAGGCAATACCACAGTCCTGACGATGGTGGGAACACATCTAGGACCGGAAGGAAGAACTGACTTTGATGCACCGACACAGATAGGTGTTACGGCGACGGCGGGATAGGATAGGCCTAAGAGTGGGAGGGAAGCCCCAGCATTTGCTTGGTGTAAAAATGGGAAACAATGGAAAACCATCTTCAGGGTTGCCGACAGTCGGGCTCGAACCCACTATCTCCCGGGTGCAAGCTCACAGCTGTGCGCCCCTAACTGCAAGGTCAACTTCCCCGGTGAAGTGGAAAGTGTCCTTATTTCTCTGTGTTTTCATTTTTATCCTTATCTCCACTTTGTACTCGTTTGTTCCTTTCCCATTAGGATCTTTTCCTTACACTTCCCTTATAAAGACTGGAGATCCCCATAAAGTGCTGATGTCCGCCCTCCTGATGAAAGAGGCTCCTTAACGAAACATGTGACTGATGAGGAGCACGCACATCTATGTTCTTGTCTCCTCTTTCCATGCAGGGTGTTTATCCCACACATATTTCTCTCCATTATTTATTTTAATAATTAACATACATCAACAGTGAAGATACTCACGCAAATTCAGTCTGCAAATTCTCTGTGTTGAACTGCATTCCGTGCTGGTAATAGAGCAGGAGTGTTTGTACCAGGGCTATCCGCTCGTCTATGCTCATCTCCAGGTGCAAGCCGATGGTGCGTGCCAGCTGGAGACTACACACGTGCTGCTGCATCTGCTTCACCTGCGGCACAAACGACCAAAGTGGTCAAATTCAAAGGACACTTTTGTCGAGCATTAGGAACGCTCAGTGTTTTGATTCATACACAGTCAAAATTATCATCACTAGAACTTGCATGTCATGTCCTTATCCTGGAATTCTCTTATGAACTTGAGTGGCTTTTGTGAACACGACCCGATATTTGTTTTTTATACCAGACAGGACAAATAACAACTTAACTTTTGTCTGTTTGCTGCAGTACCCCAGGGGCCTGTTCCATGAACGAACTTTTCAACTTTTCAACTTTTCACTTTTCAATTATCGCAAAGTGCAAATTTTATCTGGTCCACCATGATCTAGGTATTACTTTTCAATTTCTTCGCAAAAGTGAAAAGTCTTTGCGTAAAGTGAATCGATCAAATATATTCCATGAACAAACTTCATAATACTCAATGATTTTATTGTTTTATTTTTTATGGTGAAGACAATATAAATGTGATACCTGTAGTTTCAAAATAGTGATTTTTGATAATAGGAAAGAAGAATAATTACAAGAAGCTAGCTATGCTAGATGTTGACAAGGAGAAATTGAACATCCTTTTTGTCAACTTTAAAAAGAACATTGAGAGAATGACTCCCATGTCTATCAACATAAATCTGTTCCTGCTCAGTAGGAGCATAGAAATTAACGAGAATACAGTCAACACACCCACACACACAGAAGGAAAGCCACCCTTCATGAGAAATTCTTTCGCTATATTATGTGGATTATCAGGCCAAATTACTATGTTAGGAAATATTACATTTACTATAGCATCTACAATTTTAGTAACAGTTCTACAAATAGTTGATTTTGATGTCCCATGCATTGCTGCTACACCATGCACCTGGGCACCATTTCTCATCAATGTAAGCATATTAAAAAAATTGCTTTTTCGAAAGGGATTGACTTCATTTTGCTGCAGGTTTCAATAAATAATGACCAATCATTCAAAGAATATAGTCAGCTTGTATTGAGGTAACATGAAAACACTCACAAAATTCTGTCAAAGTGAGGTTATGAAAATTAATTCTGTCTTTATACATTCTTTTGTTGGATTCTTCATCACTATCCTCACTTGATGACAATACAAGCTCTCGTCATAACATGTTTATACACTCAACTCTTGATTTACCGTAATGGGATGAACTGCGTTGCAGCTTAACCGCGATATCAAAAACACCAAAAATGCACGAGTGTTAGGAGTTACAGTAATATAAAATTACAAAGGGTCGGGATAATATTGGCAAGTCGTAATAGTAGCAGGGGTGGCGCAACCTTGACGTTATTTGTAGCTGGTGTCTCACCGGTCACGAACGCCTGCTCTACTCCACACCGCCACACACTCAGTCATTGTCGTACTTTTGTTCAATGCAGTTCAGTTTGCAAACAATGGCAACCAAACAGAAGCGTGTCGCTTTCACGATTCAACAGAAGTTGGATATTGTAGAAAGTATAGAACGGGGTTCTACCGTTAAACAGATGTGTGTCCAATATATTGTTGGTGATTCTACCGAACGGGATATTTTACGCAACAAAGACAAACTTCTATCATTTGCTTGTTCATTAAATACAAAGAGTGGTATGGCAAACCGAAAAACTATGAAAAAAACCTACGTTCGGGGAGCCTGACCAATGCATGTTGGAGTGGTTTCCACAGCAGCGAGCGCAAGGGACTCCAGTATCGGGACTGTCTGTATGACTAAAGTGAAGTTTTTCTTCGAAGCACTTGTGTTGGGAATTTTGATGCATCATCCGGCACACTTTAAACAGTGACACGGTATCCGTGATGTCAATGTAAAAAGCGAGTTTTTAAGTGGAAATACAGAAGATGCACAATAGTTCAATTTGGATTTTGAAAAATTTGTTCTGGATAAAGGTTTGGTCCCAGAAGAAATTTACAATGCAGACAAGTCTGGCCTGTATTGGAAATGCCTACCAAACCGTACTCTTGCTTCCAAACAGGAGCATTGTGCACCAGGCAATAAAGAATCTAAAGAAAGGATGACGATTATGACCTGCACGAACGCAACAGGCACTCATAAGCTGTTTTTTTTTTTAAACAGATAATGTGCCCTCGCACCCAAATCAAACATTTTTAAAATCAGCAGATGGCAACATTTATGCAAAATTTTTGCCTCCGAAAGTCACTGCAATAATCCAGCCTATGGACAGAGCGTAAGCTGGTGGTGATGATTATTGTATTAAGAGGAAGTACAACTAGACAAATATCCTCTATATAACACGAATCAGAGGGAAAAATTGAAGGGATCTGACACTTCGAAAAATGAACGTATCAATCAAAGGAAGACAAGGGCCACGAAGGGCGTGAAAATGAAAGATTCCCTAGGCCTCAGGAACCTAATAGTGTCGGGATCGGAAAAGTACACGAGTTGACCAAGAGACGTCGGATAGAATAGATGAAAGTGAGGGGCCTGGCACAAGTAAGTGGAAGCAATGCCACGACTTAGCTAAGGGCCCCGTGGTCGCCAACCCACGCTCCAAAGTTCAGAGCCCTTGGGGCCACTTTTAGTCACCTCAGCAGGGGATACCATGGGTGTTATTCTACTGCCCTCACGAGGGCTAAACACTGGAAACCAGGAATGAGTTAGATGGAAAATTTATAATGTCCAATAACGGCTCATTTATATTGGTATTATAAATTTACTCATTCAGGACAAATATTTCAGATTCCCTATTGGAATCACCCACTAACTTAACATTACAAGCCTCGACATCTAGCGGGAAAGCCACTGAATTGGCAACACTGGGCCCATGCACAACTATACACATTTCGCATCATAGCACGCCCATTCACATTCCTAATAGTTCGTACATCTACTTCCTTTCAAAAAAAAAAAAAAAACCTTCGATTTTTCCCTCTGATCAGTGCTGCAGTCTTTAGGACGTAAGCGAAGCCAGGCATTTGTTTATAATGTTTTGTTTATAATTTTACTGTATTATTGTAATGTACTGATGATATGTGTCTCCAATGTGTCTTTTATCAATGTCATAGAATGAATATAGAGTATCTGATAGGTGGATAAACTACGTCTTTTCTCAATTATGAACTGCAATCAATACAGAGTAATAAGATGATTTTCATCTCATGTAATAATAAATTATTTCCTCATTAGCGGCGAACTAATGCCAGGAGTGTGTTGTCAACCTTGCCACAAATAAAACCCACACCCCAATTCCTTTTTTTGCAAAATATGTGATGATTATTCGTGTAAATACGGTATTTATGATTATTTGATTTTTGCAAAGGAAAAAGTGGTTTCTTTTTATTTTATTTTTCTGTAGAAGGATGAATTAAAATGTCTGCAGTTGTCTGCATCATGTTTGATTTGGCAGCTGAATGCCCTTCCTGCTGCCAACCTAAGGCATGGCCAAACAAATGCCACCTCCGACAGACGCCAGGGTCAACCGCTCATAACCTGGAGTGGCAATTCAGCCACTATGTGAATATGAACCTCCTAAACGAGGATGACTCCCCTAGGGTGCTAGGTTATGTCTCACCGCCCAATCCTTGGCTGGTGTTGCTGGCTCTACGGTCCACGCCATTACTGCCAACTGGGAACCGAGGACGTCGCAGAAGACTGACAGCAGAATGGTCAACATTCACGACAGCATGAACGTGTGAGGATTTGTGGATGAGACAGTACACGACAGTCCGTAATGTAACAACACAATCCAAATCAGCAACCCCACCTAGTGGAACTAATTATGCTCAAGAAGATGATTAAAAGTATCTCTTCTAAGCAATTTTTAAAAATAATTATGTCCTATGGCCTCATATTTCCAAGTTTTCGTGTTATAATTTGATATCTCTCAAGGCATAAGTGCAAAGAAAATATTTCTACAATTTTTATGCCATAGAAATCTACGTTACACACATCACATTCATCAGTGACTGACTGATAGAGCTACTGGCATGGTCCATTATGCTCTTTCCTGCACTTCATTTGGTTATGGGCCACGTCAGGGTATAGACTTAACGTTCTGTATCGTAACGCTCAAGTTGTCTTGGCTAATGCAATGAACGGTGTTTATCTGCTAGGACTGTCCGCATCGCACGTGGTGAACCGATGAGCTCTCCTCGCAGTTACCACTTCAGCTGTTTATATTTGAACATATTTCTCCTTGAAATGGACAGCCTGAACTTTCGAATCATACACCCTGATACCTATTTTGATTGTGTTTTCTTTACTCCTCCACCACCAGAGACAACCACTGTATCTGTCTGCCGTTTACAGACTACTTTCTTTTCCTCTCACGGAAGAACCAGGCTGTCAACATAATCATGAATTCTGTCTAGTAAGGGTTCTTGAGACAGTTTTTTTTCCCAATCTATTTCTTTATCACCCACTGACTTACATTTGCTCTATTGTAACTGGAGACGGCTTCTACAAGGAAGTGCAGGTTATTGAGTTGGGAAGTAGAGCATGTTTCAGGAGAGCAGTCGAATGATTCTGAAGAACTTGAGTGATGTGGATGATATCACTCTATGCGATGTGGATTAATACGGTTTCGCGGTCTAACATGCCTGCCTCTCATCCAGAGGGCCCGGGTTCGATTGCGACCAGTTCAGACAATTTTACCTGGATATAAGTCTGGTTCCAAGTCCACTCAGCCTATACCTTTAATTGTGGAGCTATCTAATGGTGAGATGGCGATCCCGATCTAGTGAGCCAGGAATATCGGCCAAGAGGATTCGTAGCACTGACCATGCGCACCTCGTAATCTGCAGGCCTTCGGGCTGATCAGCGGTCGCTTGGCAGGCAGTCCCACTGGGGCTGTATTTTGGTTTGGTTTAGGAGTTTTTGTAAGATTATAATTATACATATTTCATTTTTGTGATGTTTAGCCAAATTGTTGATGGTTTTCATTCATTCCCGAATTTTCCGTTTTCCCGTGTTGTACGTTTTATTTTCATGGTCCCTTGAAAAACGGAGAATTGAGGTTTCACTGTAGTATGTTACAGAGTAATTTCAACTCGAAATTTATCCGTTCCGCGTCATAATAGAACACACGTTCCAGAACGTGGAGGGGTACCTTTCCGCACTTACACTCACTTCGGTGGGTCTACAGTGCGCTTCATGATTGCTAAGTTGAATGAAATCGGAATTCTTTTGTATTCAACCTTTTAAGGAACGCCGTAATATCACACAACAGGCAGTGTGCGGGAAAACAGAATCCGCGAACACTGGCGATGCCGACAGTTGACGAAAAAACTTGGCTCATATAATACATTCGTGGGCACCGAAAAATATTGTCATTGCCAGTGAAACTGCATTGCTTTATTTTCATGCGAGCCCAAACGGTCTTATGGTTTTAAAGGAGAAATTGCCAGCCGGGAAATCGTACAAGGGTGAGAGACAGGGGTCATAGTAGTGCGTTGCAATGCACATGGAAGCGAGATACTTTATCCCCTCGTCATAGGAAAGTTCGATAAGCTACAATGTTTTAAGGGCGTCGGGCACTTTCCATGCCAGTACAAAGCATCTAAAAATGCAAACAGTACAGAAATCCAAAAAATAATGCATTTGCACAGAGGAACCGGCATAATTTATCCTCGTCTTTGAATTGTGCGATTTTTTTTTTCTTTCGTTGCATGAGGTTATGTACGTCAGTGATTTATCCAAGTGCATTATTTGAACACTGTAAATGCACCTCGTAGGATATATTTCGGAAATACTTTTTACATTGCATTGGAAAGGTTTAAACTGTGAATCGAGGTGATTGCATGTATTAATGGGTCTTAGAATACTTTGTGACGCGGCAAGTGTTTACATTTCTGAAGTACGAGAGAAGTGCCATGGCGGGAAATCGTACAAGGATAGGGTCATAGGAAAGTTCGATTTTAAGGGCATCAGGTACTTTCTATGTAAATACAAGGCATCTAAAATGCATACAGTACCTAGTAATCCAATTAATAAAGCACTTGCACATGAGAGCCAGCATAGATTTCTCCTCGTCTTCGAATCGTACTTTTTTTTCTTTCTTTTGTTGTGTGAGGTTATGTTTACCAGTGAGATATCCGAGTGTATTATTTGAATACTGTAAATGCACCTTCTTGGATACATTTTGGAAATAGTTCTTTTTTCATTGCATTTGAAAGGTATAAACTGTGAAGCAAGTTTAACTGCATGCAGTAACGGGCCTTAGAATATTTTGTAATGCAGCAAGGGTTGGTACTTCTGAATCGCAAATTGGCGGTTAATTCGAAATCACGTAATTCGAAGTCCGATTTTTGAGTCCCAACGACTTTGAATTAACGAGGTTTTACTGTATATCCTTTTATTCAATTGATGATATATCACCAGCTGGTCTTTTCAGCCAGTGTCACCATAGACGATATATCGTCAGCTGGTCTTGTGATGTGAAGAAGATGATAAGAGGAAAAACAAATTTCTAAACACTGTAAGCCATTAAAGTACAATAATGAAATGGAAATGGCGTATGCCTTTAAGTGCCGGGAGTGTCCGAGGACAAGTTTGGCTCGCCAGATGCAGGTCTTTTGATTTGAAATGATGATGAAGACGACATGTACACCCAGCCCCCGTGCCAGTGAAATTAAGGACCCCCTGTGACCAAAGGCCAGCACACTAACCATTTACCCATGCAGCCGGACAGTACAGTAATGAATTTTATTTAAAGAGTGAAGGTATACATAATGCACGTTAGATTTGGCAGCCTCCCTCGCAGAAGGAGACAAACTGTTATGTACTTCCTATATCCATAAATGAGAGGTCATCAAAGACAGGAACAAACACAGGACCAAGAGAATGAAGAAAAGAATATAAACAAAATACAGAAAAAAAAGTGGTACTCACCGTGGCAGGAAACTCGCCCTCCTTGAGGCCAACTAGCGTCCTAACCTTCTCTATAAACTCGTCCCTACGTTCCGATGGTAGTAGCGGCAAGAACCGGCGTAGATCTGACACACAACAGGGCTTTTCGCTGAAGTTCTTAACGTACGCCATCAGCAGCTCCACAACATCCCCTAGGGACAAAGACATGGAGAGTCAACTTCTACAGAATACTGGAAACAAAACACACACAAAAGCTGAAGCTGCACTGCTACAGCGGATCCAAGGGCTACTGCTTTCTGAGGCTGCGTATTGTTTCAAGAGACTGTATTACAGTGTGATGCTGAACAGACCTCTCACAGTCAAGAAGCACTGCATGCTTCCACCAAGGGTGCGAAAACTGGGAGGATGAAAGTGGGGAAGTCAACATGAAACTATCTGAACTGCTACTCTGCTACAGAGTCTCACACCGAACAGTTCCAGGAGTAGTAGCAGTGAGCAAGGAAAGGATGAAAGTGCAGCAGAGAGAGCTTTCTAACAACACCAACAGTACTAAGAATCCTAGCTAAACAGGCCAGGTTCCAGCAAAGAACCCCCATGATGAACAGGGGCAGGATCGTGCTACAGTTAAGATGATACAGCAAACATGATTGCTGATAACAGTGTACGCAGGGAAGATGACCTGGTCTCACAGAATGTGCTGGATGTGGCCAGGTTTTTTTTTACAATTACTGGAACTGTTTTCGCACTCACGTAGAATGTCTATTTCTCTGCTTGTCTCCCGTATAGTAACAACTCACACGAAGCATTAGCCGTTCTTTCAATCATTTGTTGTACACTACAGTAAAATAATGATACTGTGACATGATACAAAACTGAGTATGAAAAATAATTTTACAATGCAATCCCATTACTGTGGAATTGCCCAATGACATGCTAGAACCTTAATACAAGCCCCTGCTGCATAGCCAATTGGTAATAGTCTCTGTGCTTTGAATCCCAGATTGCAGAAATACTTCCTCAGTTCTTGACACATTTGACCGGGAAAAGACCAGTATGTTACTCTAAAGAGTGCAGGAACCTCTACTTTCATCACATTCAGCTATCGGCCTCACGTGTCACTGCCATGCTCTCTGCTTGTTTAAACCCAAAACTCTGATGTGAGAAAAGGACTGCAGTCGAATAGCTGCATAATAATACACCGACAAGAGATTTCTGAGGTATCTGATCATACCGGGGAGCGAAACGAGAAAAATTCAGCAGTCTGCAAAAATGCTACATCATGCATTGTAGGCAACTTAGGTACAAATGTACCCCAGTACGGTGCATGAGAAGAAGTATTGTTTACAAATCATAAGAACACAGAAAACAAACTGATTTGTAAACAATTATAAAAGATGGTGTCATCAAGAGAAGAAAGACAAGGGAAATGCACAGTGAAAATTGGTGGTCAAAGATTTGAAAATGTTGACAGTTTCAAATACCTAGGGAGTCAATTAATGCAGAATACAAGGCTGGATATGGAGATTAGCAACAGGGTGCAACAGAAACCTTGTCTGGAATAACGCAAGTGTAATGTGCAAACCGTCTTACTAATAAACGGTGTATAACTTTTATACAAGGTTTATACACCGTTTATGTGAAATTCGTTACTAATAAACCGTGCATAAGCCTCCTGTATTCACTGAATTGCTTATACAGACCAGGACCCTTGTATAAGCATTGTACAGCAGCGAGTAGCGGAAAAAGAAACGAGTAAGTCGTTTATTTTCGTGGCATTTATTGTCTCCAGTAATATAATCGTGATGAAATATTCGACTTATCCATTCAACATTCAACACACATTGAAAGAATAGACAATACGGTTGATGATTTTCACGGTATTTTAAACATAGAAGACATATACCATTTAGAGGTTATGGAGGCTAGACATCTTCATAAAGTAAAACACTTTAAAGAGACGGAATGACAATGAAAACTATAAAAGAAATGATGGTTGGACGTATTTTTGTGTAATAATGTGTTACTGCTTAATAGACTTTTGAAATTGCGAGTTTATTATACATTATCTGCCTCTACAAAGATCTCTCTCAAATTTGAGTACTGGTACCTATAAAAAGGGACATATTCCTTGACATAAAAAATGGTATAACTTGAAAACCGTACGTAATATGATTCCATACTGTCCCCGTTAAAATTGGCGATATTACGAATATTTTAACAAGTGGAAAGTGAAAATTTTATTGTCTGCTTGTAACTGCAGCATATCATTTGGGGAGTTGTGGCGAGCTGAGAACGAGTTTTTTTTTCGTCGTTCAGAGGGGTGACACACCGGCAAGACTGTGCCAAGGTCAGAGCAGACCACGTGACTGCCTTCGCACGCGCGCAACCCAGCTTGTTTCTGGAATAGTCTGAGCCAATTAAATGAGACCATCAGCCAATTACCGTCCCCGTTGAAGATCACACCTCCCTGGCTAATTAGATAAAAGGCCTTGTTTCGAGTAAATCGCTCTCTTAATGTTCTTGAAGCTCTTACTCTGAATAGCCTTCGTCGTGTTGTGCTGCACCACGTTCTCAGACCACATGGAGAAGTAATTTCAGTTCAAGTCGACGCCGTTCTGCTAGAATTTAGAGAAATCATTAGTGAATTCTATGGAATAAAGACGCCTAGGAGCCAAGTTAAGTGTGACAGTGTAGACAAGCTATTTATATTCGGCGTGTGCTTGTGCAAAATACTTAATTTTGTCATCTCAGTTACAGCTTGTGACCGGCATTCTACGGAAGTCGTCTTAGAATTGAACATCTCAAGATGGATAATTTCGCAACCACCGACAACATCATTTCATCGAGGGACACCTGTTGCAGAGCCTCCATGGAGTTGTAAAATGTGAGGCGTATCTGGTAATTGGAAGGAGACTGACCGGAGGAGTATGCTGGAATAACTGACTGTTGACGAGAATCGAACCCCATCAAAAACTTGAGTACCTTTTTAAATTAATTTATCTGTCTTACCTTTTGTACAACTAGAGGTCTTTCTTCTTAAGTCGTAGATCTATTAGTTTGTTGTAGTTAGAAATATTTCATTTTTCCACTTCTTAAGGTGTCGTGGTAGACTAGGTACGTGTGAATGAAATTTTGGAATCTATTAGAGTAGACATGTAGGTTGTCTTTGAATGATTTCCCATGCTTAAGGAGCTTTATATTTAATAATCACTGACCACACGATAAATCTACTTTCCTTGTAATGTTGAAAGTTACTGGATGGAAATTTACGTATACATTTTGAGTGAATAGGGTCGAACCTAGTGTCTTTCAAGATCACTTGTTGCATTTATGATGAAGTCATCTAATTTTACGATATTCCACGAGAATCAGTAGATGTAATAATCACTTAAATAATAATAATATTAACTAAAGATCGGGTAAAACAGAAGTAAACGCTCGTGAGCCATAAAATTACAGTAGAGTCCTTATATGTGAGATTGAAAGTGCTCTGTTCATGAAGGGTCTGGAATATGACCAATCCTGAGGGATACTTGTTGTATAATTGTGCAGTTGATGAATTAATGATGATATTTGACTTATTCTTGTGTATTGGGAGCGCAAGATGGATTATAATTATTGGAGCACGTGTTGCGAGTGTATTTCACAGGTAGGAAATAAAAGTAATACAAGTAAGGCTCACGCTTGCGGTAAATTCAACCTGTAGCCCAAATGATGGTTGTGCTTATGGATTTTACTAGAATCTTCCATTATAATTTCATGAGTTAGATGAACTTACATTGATATGTGAAATGTGTTTCTACCAAGTGATACCCATGACTTCGATCACTAGCCCCTATAAATGAAGGATAATTTCAGTACACGGATTATTTCTGCTAGACATTACGCGTCCCGACCACCAATAAAAATCATGAATAAACTTGCCAAAACAGGATTCGATGTAAATAATGTACATAAAAACGTGTTTCCCTAGTGTGAATGTGTGTGTGTATGTAAATATGTATATTTCTCTCGTGTCATGTTGGTTTCATTTAATTTTGATCTGGTCACGCACTCGCTGTGACGCAGATTACACTCATCGTTGTGTGTTGCCTTAAGAAATAATTTTCATGCCCTTAAGGGAAAGTATGATTAAGTTAAGTCGAGGAAGACTAGGAAGAATTTATTTTCTTAATTAGCGAGATTTAAAAGGAAAGATCATCTCGTTACTTTATGAAGGCACTCGATTTGTAAATAAAATTTATTTAACTAGCTCACACGTTGGTAATGTAAATGTCTAAAATTTGAAATACTTTAAGATTAATTTGAATAGAAATGAAATACAAAGATCAGAGGTAGAAATTTGTTAGCCGCATGATTAATTGGAGTTATGGTGAAAATAAGTCATTAATAATTAATTCAAAATAATTATTCTGAAATGCTAATGACGATCATTAGGTAAATAATGCAGTGGAAAATTAATAAGAGCACGATCGTGTGACAATGAAACATGGGCTAATTAAATGATGAGAAATTAATAATAATAATAATAATAATCAGAATAATAATTAATTAATTTTGGGAATTTTGAAATCAATTTTCATTTTCTACTGAAGTTCCTGTTGGTGTCATTGACCATTATTAAATACTGTAAATGACAAATTCAGTTGAGTACATCTTAAAACCACGTGTTGAGACTACTTTGAGTTGGTAAAGCTTTGAACACATTTATTGTAAAACCCTCGTTAGCAAGACAGCTGTTTATGATTTTATGAACTTCTGTGTTAACTTATTTAATTCTTTCAGTCAAATATTTTGATTTGAAAAGGCAAGAGGCCTAATTTTTCTTTGGTTTCATTACAGCACAGTAAGGCTGGAGATTAAGAACACGTGTCACTCTAAATCGAGGAAGAAATGCAATGTTATGAAAGTTCTATGTTATAAAAAGAAATCATCAAGAATATTTCATTTGTTTGTTTGCTTATGTGAATAAATGTCAGAGTGTTGTTTTAACATTTCTTTTTATCCTGCTTGGTCATCAATCCCTAACATCCCTTAAATGCCTCTAGAAAGTGATAGCCAACGATCGAACGGTCCACCTTGGGATCTCTCGCTCGATGGCTGGGCTTAGCTCGGGAAAAATGGGGGCAATACTTTGTAGTTGAATACGCAGATATATGATGTATAAATGCCTAATAGAAACTTTTTTGATCAAACCTTTCTTTTAGCTACAAAACAGTTTCTCGTTTCTCCTGAAAAGTAAGGATTTTGGAATGTGTACCCTTTTCAACTCACTGATTCAATTACAATTGCCTACGTTTTCCATACTATCCCAGTTAGGAGCTCTTGATCTTTTCTTAAGCTTTTCCATTTCTTTCGTGGTGTTCATTACACAAGCAAGCTGGAATTCAAGAGGACAAATTGGGGCAAATATTTGTTTATAGGAAGGGGAGTTAGGGATTGGAATAACTTACCAAGGGAGATGTTCAATACATTTCCAATTTCTTTGCGATCATTTAAGAAAAAGCTAGGAAAAGAACAGATAGGGAATCTGCCACCTGGGCGACTGCCCTAAATGCAGATCAGTAGATATTGATTGAAATGTTGATATCAGTAGAAGCCAATTTCCAGCTGTCTCACTTTGTGCTGCCACTGCCTTTTCGATATGCCGCGCTACTGTGCGACTTTCCAGAAAGTTTTGCTTGTAGATAACCAGCAAACGCGATCATAAAGGCGGTGAACGTGCGAAATTCGTGAGTGAACTGCAGGAAGAGATTCCTATGACTTGAAACGAGTGCATACGTGCCGTATAGTAATACAATGCGTATACCACGTTTATTAGTAAGAAAAATATACAACGCTTATACAGGGTTTATTCACTGTATAACTATACAAGTGTTAAACAACTGTATAAGGACTTTTTATAAGACAGGAAGTGTATTATGCACCCATATTGAGACCTGGACAGTGACAAGTAGGGAGAAGAGTAGAATTCAAACAAGTGGAATTAAATCCCTAACAAGAGTGATAGGAAAGAAATGAAGATGTGAGAAAGGAGGTGGGAATGGGGAGAACTGATAGGAGTAAACTAAGATGGTGTAGACATTTAAAGATGATGGAGTACAAGAAGAAGAAACCTGGCCTGGGACAAAATCATGGAAGAGGAAGGTGGAGAAGTGCCAGCAGGAGCTGGACGAAGAGATTTAGGACACTGATGGAACCTTGCTCTAGGAATAGTGTTCTTTAAAGCAGATATTTAATCTCCTGCATTCTTTCTCAAACAAAGCGCTGTTTTGCATATTTCATGTACAATAACTGTGTTGGCACTCCTGAAGCACACCAGTCTAGAGGCTCGCTTGCACTCCAAACTTGGGTAGTGTCCACGAGTTGCTGCGCACAACAATCTTGTATCTTCCAAAGAGACACTCTATAATGATGCAGGGAAAGCTCAGCACAGGTCCTTCCATACAACTTCTCCCGTCGTTGCCGTATATTCATCCGATGTTCAATGGATCCTATCGGGAATCCTACTTCTTCCAACAGCTTCAAGACACAACATTCCCTGAGTTGACAGATGCACCATTATTAGAGGTACAAATATGTAATAGCAGACAAAATACAAATTGTGACCCATATTCTTTGGAATATTCCAGACTAACCTGAAAAATACTATTCTTCTTTGTCGTGAATGGGTCACTTAGGACCACGCACATCCAACATTTGTTGGGTTTTTGTTTTAGCCCAGTATTCCTTCATATGTAGTGAACGGACATGTTTTCGTTGCAGGGACCATACGAATGTCCACCTACTCAACACTAATATGAAACTTATTACAATTTCAATACACCGAACATGTTTCTCTTCTTCAGTGACTTAAACTACCATTGGTAGTGGAAGGAGTTACGACCAAAAATCCAAAATCAACCAAATCCATAAAACGAAGACTTCATCACCTGCTTAAAAATTTTAAGAACAACATTTTGTTTACAGCTCAGCCACATATTGTCTTTGTCCACACTACTGGATCAATCAATAACACGTGTTTTTATTACAAGCATACATGAAGACATCCTTCAGTCAAATAGAGCATCCTCGAGAGCCTATACCACTATTTTCGAGCACAAAATCAAACGATACAAATATATGCTCACAATATTGAAAGCCTGAAGAAAGAATACGCAAGACATGAACTTTTAAACCCATCAAGTGTTTTATACACATGTGTTTAATGTGTTTAATGTGTACGTACAATTAGTTTTTAAGCTTAGGTTAAGTTTTCACAATCATATTTAAACCTCAAAAACAATTTTATTTTCACAGATTTACTAATGAAATGACAACGTACATCCAACTCATACCCCGATTAAGACATCCGGATGTGCTAATGGATGACAACATCAAATACAAACTAATGTAATGCAATATCATGATATGTTAGCTGATGATGACTAAACAGGGTCGAAACTGGTACTGATGTAAGTCTATATTTACAATAAACAGTACTGATAAGGTGGAACTTCTTTCTTATCCATATACGTCATTATTAGTTTACAATCGCATCATTTGTGAGGTTATGTCATGAAACATTTGTTGTATATAGATATTTAAAAGAGTTTAGTTAATGTAAGAACCTGTATATACTTTATTATTACCTGTATATATGATTTGTAATCCACTACACAATTGTGAAACACACTGTAACATCCAGAATGGTAGTCGGCAGATGAGAACTTTACTTTGTAGAATATTCTGTGCGTTATATCTGGGCCTTAAGCACTCTAGAATTTACGAGAAAAGGCCAAGCACCTATATAAAGAGATGGTCTTGATGGTAGAGTCACTGTTTAGTTGGAGTTATGGTTTTATTTTTTGCTAGCTTCTTTACACCGCACCGACACATATACGTCTTATGGCGACGGTGGGACAGGAAACGGTTAGGAGTGGGAAGGAAGCGGCCGTGGCCTTAATTAAGGTTCAGCCCCAGCATTTGCATGGTGTGAAAATGGGAAACCACGGAAAACCATTTTCAGGGCTGCCGACAGTGGGGTTCGAATCTACTATCTCCCAAATACTGGATACTGGCAGCTATTGAGCTCGGTGAGTTATGATTTAACAGGAGTTATACTTGTGACCATGCTGGTAAGCAGTCAATTGTTTTAAGCTCGAGATCTCCGTGTGGTTTAGTGATAGGCATTTGTTAAAGATGGCGGTTTGTTGATGTATGTATTTTGTTCGTGGCAGCAGTTGATTAGGTTATGTGTATGTTTATGTGAAGTTAAGGTGAAATAAATAAGTGCACCAACAGACAGCATTTCGTGTGCGTCTTTGTGGATACAACAATGTATCTATCTATCTACTGGGCCTAGGTTGGGCTCTCCTTGAGGTCAAAGTGAACCATCCTATCCTGTGTAGAAGTATTTAGGAACAAATGTAAACTACAACATTGACTGTACTGAGGTAATAAAGTCCAGGATCGGCCAAGCCAGAAATGCATTGAATTAAACGAGGAGAGTGTTCTGTAGCAAAGACCTTAGTTTACATTAAAAAATTACGACTTCTGAGATGTTACGTCTTCTCCACCTTGTTTTATGGAGTTGAGACCTGGACCATAAAGAAAAGACAAATGGACAGATTAAAGCTATGGACGTACAGAACGATACTGCAGTTGAGTTGGACAGATAGGATCACAAACAATCAAATAATGAAGCGACCGGGAAAGAAAGGAAATATTAAATACTGTCAAAATCAGAAAGTGCCGTATCTCGGTCATGTGATGCGGGGAGAGGAATATTATTTACTACACCTGGTCACTGAAGGGAAGATACAAGGCAAATAACACTCATTTCTTGGATTGATAATTTGAACACTTGGTTCAACTGTTCCACTATCGAGGTGTTTCATGCTGCATCATCTAAATCAAGAATCTCTATGATGGTAGCCGACCTTCTGGGAGGAGATGGCACTTGAAGAAGAAGGAGAAGACCGAGAAACTGCCCAAGAAGGAGACGAATCACTCAAATAAAACAGTACCTGGACAGTCGCAAAACCCAAGTGTTCGTAGGCAACAGAAATGTAGGAAAGGTAAGAGGTGAAAAGATCAAAGAGAGAAAGAAAGATGTTCAGGAAAATTCTGAGCCCAAAGGTGAAAAATGGCGGGATGAGACTCAGACCTAACAAAGAACTGAAGATGAAAGGAACTGATGATCCGATGAGGAAGAGACAAGTACACATAATGTGAATGCACAGTTCTTCAGAGTCTAAATGATGTTGGGAAGTGAGAAGTGATCATGGAGTTCAGAGGAGGGCCCAGCAATGAAGGAAAGATCCTACACAGGAGAAAGAAGTGTGGTATCAGACTCACTGTACAGTTCCTTGGGCTCCTCCCCTCTTTCGGTCAGGATCTTGTAGAGCTCCAGCCTGGCCAGGTAGGGCCCACGTAACCTCAGCGACTGTCTCTCCGTCTCGTGCACGAGGAGCTCCAGGAAGTTCCGGCACATCTCCGGGCTCGAGTCCACCACCTCCCACAGCGCGTCGCCTTCCACCACGTTGTTGTTGTTATTGTTGTTCTGCTGACCCGAGTCGAACAACTTGAGTGCCGACGTTAGGTAATCTGTGATGTATGACCACCTGTCCATACTGCAAAGTACAGAGCGCTTACGTTAGTTCTTTCAAAGTCCCCGTACACCTACATATATGTGTGTTTAATTAATGAAAATCTACCTGTTACGCATCTAGGATGTCAGTACGTGTTCCTCCACGATCTTTGCTGAGATGAATACGGCGCCACGTTCTCATATGCATTTCGCAGAGCATCATTGGTAGAGATTGGAATTGAGACTACACTGTTATGAGATGTGTTGCTCCACCTTTCAATACTAATTGATATCCACTAAATTTAAACGGAATTCACAATCTTATTAATATATGTAGTACATGTTTTGTCCTCCTTCAAGGACATCCTCAGCAACAATTGACAGCATGTCATAGTTAAAAATCCAATTCAAAAAAGATAAACATACAATAAATTCAAGAAGAGATAACATTTCAAGGAGAGAAACATCAGTCACTGTGCTTCAATGTCTTGACAGCCGCCTTTCTTTATAAAAAGAGCAAAATACAGGGGAGAAGAAACAGTGCTGTCCTAAAACATACTTTTTCACCATTCACTAATTGCACGTTAACAATTAAATGTACCATGTGACGTCTTGAAAATGTTTCTGCAGAGGAAACTATAGACATCAACTTTCAAATTATAACTATCAGTCCTGCTTTGTTATTGGTAACAAACATTGCACATACGACCACAAATGATGAACCAGGGAACATCTCTTAAAGAGAAAATATATATATTTTTTAAAGAGAAATATCTTAGAGAACTGTATCTTTAGTAATTTAGACATACTGAGACCACAACCTGAAGGTAAACCATAACTTATACTATGTGAATACAGTGTTCTCCCCAGAAAGTTTTGTCAGCCGGGTGAGGAATACTACGTAAAAAATAAATATGATACAATTTCAATTTATTCCCTCATGACATTTAACAATACCAGACAAGTAAACATTTAACTGCATATCTGAACTATTTCTATTTGAGTGTTACCACGAACACAACATAACAAGTACTTTTAACTTCTGGCGTTCTATGCTCGTTAATAATCTTGTAACACCAGGGCTTAGCACTCGGTTGCTGTGCAGAGCATACGGGTTTGTGACGTCATGAGAAATCGAGTGCTCGAAAGCGATTCTACGCCAATCCAGGCACCGCTCACGCACACTGCATGACAGTCAAACTAAACATTTAAACTGTGATGCAAGTGATGAAGTTTAGAATGACCGTGGTTTAAAAAAGAAAAAGAAAATACCCTTAACCGCCAGCATCACAAACTAGTGGAACGAGTTAGTGGAAGACTATAATATCAAGTGATCGTCTTCTTGTAAGAGCATTTCCAATCACATAGCAACAAACCCTGACAAGAATGTTTTGTTTGTACAATCCCTGTCCAGTTTCTCTACGGAGTCACCGAGCTCGATAGCTGCAGTCGCTTAAGTGCGGCCAGTATCCAGTATTCGGGAGATAGTAGGTTCGAACCCCACTGTCGGCAGCCCTGAAAATGGTTTTCCGTGGTTTCCCATTTTCACACCAGGCAAATGCTGGGGCTGTACCTTAATTAAGGCCACGGCCGCTTCCTTCCCACTCCTAGCCCTTCCCAGTCCCATCGTCGCCATAAGACCTATCTGTGTCGGTGCGACGTTAAGCAACTAGCAAAAAAAAAAAAAAAAAAATCTACGGAGTCAGGCATGAGGTGAGATGTGCCGGAACTTCCTGGAGCTCCTAGTGCACGAGACGGAGAGACAGTCACTGAGGTTACGTGGGCCCTACCTGGCCGGGCTGGAGCTCTACAAGATCCTGACCGAAAGAGGGGAGGAGCCCAAGGAACTGTACAGTGAGTCTGATACCACACTTTTTTCTCCTGTGCAGGATCTTTCCTTCATTGGTGGGCCCTTCTCGGAACTCCTTGATCACTTCTCACTTCCCAACATCATTTAGACTCTGAAGAACTGTGCATTCACATTATGTGTACTTGTCTCTTCCTCATTGGATCATCTTCAGTTCTTTGTTAGGTCCGAGTCTTGTCCTGCCATTTTTCACCTTTGAGTTCAGAATCTGTTGTGGCGGGATTTTATGACCAGATGGCCTTCCTGACGTCAACCGCATCAGAGGAGTTAATGAGATGAAATCAATGATGTGATATATGATAGAGAAAGAGAGCGATACCTGGTGCCAGCACACAGCCTCCTGCTCACGGTTTAATGTCCCCATCCGACGGACGAATAGCCTTTAACAGTGTCATATGCCCTCACTCAATATGAGCACTGCAGAGAGGTTTGGAATTTAATCCAGGCTTTTGGCATGCAATCTAGTGATTAGAAATTGTATAATACCACCTCCCCTACCCTGCCGGCGAGCATTCTGACGGTGAAATTTTTTTCGACCAACGGACTCGAACCGGTTAACCACGGTGTCAGACCTTTTAGACTTCAGCGCCTTAAAGACCATGGCCACCAGGTGGGGTCCCTCATAATAATGACAATTTATTACTTAAATAGACAGTTTTACAGTATTTATATTTTAATTTGGAGCACACAATGACTCAAATATGTAACTAGCACTTATCTAGGTTATTTTAACTGGGCGGTCTGTAAAAACGGCAGGTCCTAGGGAGAACACTGGGATATTTTGCCTGGTCTTGATGAAGAAGTCTAAAATTAAAAGAAAGAGAAAATTAGTAATTTGAAGAAGTTGGGAAAATAGATGAAGAGAAGAACATCAAGAAAGGCACGCAAAAATATGATAACTTACTCCCCTATCTCCAGGTACGGCTTCACCATCTCTTATACTGGGGCATCAAGATGGGAAGCAGAAATGAGCTTGTAGGGGGCTGAGAAGAGAGCAGTGTACCAAGATGTGGAGATTCTGCTCCCTCTCCCTAAATTCACTGTCGCTGCATTCATTTTCATCTTCCTATCTTCATATGAGTTGACCAGAAACACATCCACGCTGCCATAGCTTCTCCTTAATGGAGCAATAGGGCACACTCCAATGACACGGAAATGTTTTGTCGAGCTAGTCAAGTTCGTGACATAACCAGTTATTCAGCATCTTGTTTTACTGCTCCGTCACAAGCAGATGACGCACATCATCACGTGCAGTTACTTAGTACATTTTAATTATAGGGTCTATATATAAATGTCGTTGTAAGTTCCCTATTTGGCTGATGATGGCATTCATTATGCCAAAACTGGTCCCATGTAATAAATAATAATGTGGTGATTTAAAACTCCTACATAATTTGTATTGAATAGGTGGACCCCCATTTCTTGAATGGCACATCTGCCTCACCAGTGTTGGAAATGTTTTGTATTAACAAGGCACATGCTGACTGGTGTCTGTCGAAATCACAGTCGCAAGATGAAAGGGTTTCAATTTCAAGTCCTTCTTCCTACGGCTGCGCATGGTTGAGCGGGAAACTCTCGTTTTCTTCTCGATTTCCTCAGCGATCTAGTCACAGACTGAGTGATGGCTTCCCACTTTGTTGCATGTCTTTTACCACCTCATGTGCTCATTTATTTCATCGTGTCACAAACATGACATCAGAGATATTAAAAGATAGCATAAAATGTGTGCTTGTCCAACCCTCGTCCCGTTACTCTATGGGGTCGAGTGTGAGGTGAGATGAATCTGTCGTGACGTCAACCTCATCAGAGTTAATGCGATGAAATTAATGACGTGATACATGATAGGAGGAGGGGAGAGGGTGAAACCTGGTGCAATAGCACCAAAGGGTCTGCTCAAGGCTTAACTAATCACCATCAACAGCGTCATATGCCCTCACTCGATATGAGCACTGCGGAGAATTCTGGAATTTAATCCCAGCTTTTGGCATACAATCTAGTGATCAGAAATAACTAAATATAATATAAAATAAATCCAAAAATTTGTATCACAAGCATATTATCATTTCTAGAAACTAGGTAATCCCACATCACATGGGCCTACCCTACACAATGTAGTGTGACCAGTGCACGCTTCCTTGATGGCATCAATCAGGTTCTGAGCAGAACAAGCAGTTGGGGACAACTTGTGGACCAGAAGACGACTCATCATCTGCTCTTCACCGCATTTGCTCATGTTGGACTTTGATATACCAACTCTGGTGTGCACTTTCGTAGTGACCTGAAGGTATGAGGTAGCTGCATCTAGAGCGTCATGAATTTACTCCAAATTTTGAAGATGGTTACAAGTTACCTCTTGCCGGTGATGGCTTGCCAACCGAGCCCTAAAACCATTCACTTTCTGGTGAATCCACACAAGTCTGCCCTCAACACTAAAAACAATTGGACCTGCCCTTATCAGTTATTATTGACTCTGGCTTGTGGTTTTTGTTTCAAAGTCCACAAGATCGCTACCGCAATCATAGCTCAAAGCGCAAGTCTTTTGAAAGAGAAACAACAGGTGTACTGGAATATTTTGCCCACCCTGTAGACAAAAGATCACCACATTTCTCTGAATCCAAGACGACCCTTAATGCACTTAATGCACTCGCACTTTTTCCTTCAAAAAATTAATCAGCCTAAAAAAGTGCTTTTAGAAATCCTAATCTTATTTATAATAAATTACAAAATTTAATTTGAGAAAAAAAATACACACAAGTATCATGTAAATTCTACCTACTTCAGGCATCTGATAGTGCCTTTCAAAGTTCCAGGAATTCCTCTTTGTTGCACCACATTGCAAGCCCGCATTCGTATCGCACCCCCTTGCGTTTTCCGTACACATACGTCACAATCTCATCCTCGACTTCTTTAAAGTGTCCTTGTTCCAGAACACTTCACAGAACACAACTATAAGTGGTCTTTGTCTTTACGCCAATGCTCACCTTTAATTATGCCAGGGTCCTCTTTTTTTTGTGGCTGGACAATTATTCCTCATTTCCGCATGTTTAATAACCATTAACTTGAAGTTGGCATTGTTATATTGACAAGAAGCCAATAAAAACTTGCCAGTAATACCTGTTCTTCATGTCTCCACAATACGACAATCCATCACAAAAATATTCCCGCTGTCTATAAAATTGTTACTTCTACTAGGCGTCGAGTACAATTAGCTGCCGCTAAACGTGCCTCGCTTGCCGGCTTCGGCGGAAAGTGCCGTGTAAGGTCAAGGAATTTCATGTGCCCGAGGGGTGAAGGCAAGCCGCATTACTGTTAGTGTAACTTAAAAGTCTGTCGAACATAACACTATAACATGCCTGTAAAAAAAAAAAATACACACTATTAAACAAAGTATGACACGTCACATTATTATGCTGTGTAAACTAGTCGATGACTATGAACAAATAATGAATGTGTTAGTCCTCTACTGACACTTCGGTGCTGTCATCTGTTACCTTCAACAACTGTGTTTGAAATCACTGAAAACTTTGAAGTTACATTAACTAAGTCGAAACTATGGCTTCCTTCTTAATACTTACTGTTAGGTCGCAAATGCATGAGGATCCTTGATTTTTTACATGAAATTCTGAGAAAAAAATAATGTCTCTAAGAAATGTGCTTGCCCGGGGAGCTAAACCAAAAAGCAGCAAAATATCAGTACAGTTCTGAAAATATTCCACAGCCTGCAGCTTACAAACAAAAACGTCAAGAAAAGACACAGGGATAAAGACAAACATACATTCACAAAGAGAATTGAAAAACTCTGCCCAATGTGCCTCATCGTGTCTACTAGTTATAAAATTGGAGAAATCTTATTTGTTGGAATGTTGTGGTTTTCTCATAAAAATAAAATGTCAAGTATCATATCTTGTACATATCTTAAGGAATGCAACATTGAGGTTATGTGTCGGTAACTCAGATAATTGAGTGGAGTGGTTTATCTTCAGTTGTTTGAACATTTGAACTGCCAGAAGTGTGTGAAAGTCAGTTGTAGTCAATAGCTCGTAATAAATGGAGATGTGCGAAGAAGGTGGTATAATTTGATTACCTAAACCGGTGTAACGAGCAGAAATGAAGATATATCAACATTATTAAATACTTCAAGTTATACACGGAACGATCGGAACATGAATATTTATAACAATAATCTCGTAGGTATGGACATACATGTCGAATAACTGACATCAAATTACACTGAATTCGTTTATATGGCTTTCGTGTTATCCTGCACTTTCGATACAAACACTAATGGCCCCTCCATCAGTGTTGATATTCTCCCTCCTGATGAAGCTGCGACGCAAAAACGAGCTCGTCAGGGGATGAGAAGAACTGTCCTGTATGTGTGTTCCCACCGTTCTATACACAACTTGAAAACAGGAAAACAATTTACTTAGAAGAATTTAACTAAAAACTAATTGCATAGACTTACTCTTCTTTGAGCATGAGCTTGTAGAGTAAGTTCGTCTCCCGCCACCGTCCAAGTTTCATCAACAGGCTCGCACGCTTAAGAGGAACGAACACGTACGAGACGAGTTTCTCGCCCAGGGGACCTTCCACCACCTGCAACGCTTCCTCGAACTTGCCCTGCAAAACACACTCATATAGACACGTCAGACGACAAGGTCGGCTCCAGTCCGCGAGGCTGCGGTACTCACCTGCATCTCGAGGATCATCAGGTACAGCTGGACCTCCTGCTCCGCCTCGATCTTGCCCTCGCTGACAAACTTCGTCACCATCCGTTCCGCCAGCGGTAGCACCACAGACTTGGCCAGACTGCCATCAGCTTTATAGGCCTGCAAGCACAATATTGTGGATTGGAGCCAGGGATCACATCTGAATTAATGTGCTTTGATTTTATCACCTTAGCAGTCATCGCTGCTTCTTTTCTATTCACTACTAACACATCTAGAACCCTCTGCTGATTTTGTCGATTCACAATCATGTAGACCTGCACCATTCATATTGATCATCATTACGTGATTCATGCAGTCTGTTTGCAGTTAAGATCTTCATTTTCAAGTAGATTCATACATAATATTACGCCCCTTTCACGTGAAGCTTTCGACGTTCATAAATTGCAACAACACTCGTGAGTTTCTTGAGAAAAACGAAACCTTTCATTCCTTCATAAATTTTACACATCTACATTTTTTGCGTCGCCATGTCCAGTCCAGCTATAAATAGAAAAAACTACTGCTATAATTCAACAATTCCAGTAACTGACAATGGTGTTGACTAGAGGAAAATTTGGGGGATGGGAAAGCTTCAAGTACTGGAGGTGGAGATCATTAAAAGGAAACAACAGGAACTTGATCTTATAACATGTATTACTGTCCTGTACTGAGATGAGACCTGGATACTGATAATATTACTGGTTTTAAGACCCACGAACTAAATTTTTAATGGCTTTCGGAGACGCCGAGGTGATGGAATTTAGTCCTGCAGGAGTTATTTTAAGTCCGACACAAGGCTGATGTATCTGAGCACTGGACTGAACCTGCCAAGTTAGGGCAGAGCTGGACACTGACAGGAGACAGAGTGGCGCTGGCCTTCTGAGACCAACTTGGCAGGTTTGATCCTGGCTCAGTTTGGTTGTATTTGAAGGTGCTCAAATATGTCAGCCTTGTGAAGGTAGATTTACTGACGCGTAAAATAACTTCTGCAGGATAAAATTCCAGCACCTTGGCGTCTCCGACAACCGTCAAAAAATACTTAGTGGGACATAAAAATAACAACTTTATTATTACAGGAGACTAACATCCCTAAGATGATAAGGAAAGACAAAAAATTAGGGTGTCAGGAAAGAAACTGAGCGAGATGGTTTGAACATGTTAAAAGAGACCGGAATAGAGAAGGATTCTGAAGTGGATGAACAAGACTAACGTGATTGGATAGACGAAGTTGGAAAGTTCCTATTCAAGGGTCATCTGGCTGGAAGTGGAAAAGGGAAATTGATTTTGGGGATGATGTTTGTTACGACTTATCAACCCAAGACTGGTCAGATCCACACAGAGCACTAATGAAGCTGTCATTCAAACACCAGCTCATTGCATTCTGTTCTGAGTCTGAAAGTGCTGACCCAAAAAGTACACCTTTTACAGACCCTGGCCATGCCCTGAAAAAGATTACAAAAATTGTCCAGCTGTCCAAGTGCTGCAGAAGG
Organism: Anabrus simplex; assembly: GCF_040414725.1. Lineage (NCBI taxonomy): Eukaryota > Metazoa > Arthropoda > Insecta > Orthoptera > Tettigoniidae > Anabrus > Anabrus simplex. Next base: position 219,378,088 of record NC_090279.1, on the reverse strand, counting down.
TATACAAGCCAGCACCCTGTTTGAAGAAACGCTGACGCTTAGGGCCACCCGAGACTGTGCTCAGGGAGGCGTTGGAACCTCGTGGTGAACAAAATCATAGCTATGCTCAACGAACAGGGTTTCTCTATACAAGGATACGCAGACGATCTAGTGATTGTGGTACGAGATAAGGTGATGAGTGCTATCCAGGACCTCATGCAAAGATCACTCAACCTCATGGAGAACTGGTGTCAGGAAGAACAACTATCAGTCAACCCGAACAAGATAACTCTGGTCCCTTTTACAAGAAGGAGGAAATTAGAGGGAAAGAGATCACAGAAGCTCTTTGGGCAAGATATGTATATGGAAGAACAGGCACTGCACCTAGGTGTAGTATTAGATAAAAATCTCACCAGGAATCCACATAGTGAAAGGAACATAACCCAGGCCAAGAACTTGCCATATGCATGTAAAAGAGCCGATGGGAAGACATGGGGCCTAAGACCATCAATGGTAATGTGGATATACACGGTGATCATTAGACTGTTGATGGCCTATGCTGTAATCATCTGGTGGCAGAAAATAAGCCAAGGGAAAGTCGGCAGTAGATTGGATAGTCTGCAGAGAATAGCATGCATAGCCATAACTGGGACTATGAGAACTACGCCAACAGAAGCCTTGAATACTTTACTAGACCTCCCATCACTATGCAATTTCATAAAAGGACAGGCTAGAATGAGTTCATATAGATTGGCACAATCAGAGTGCTGGAATGCACAAGACCCAATCTAGGACAATGTAAAATTAACAGAGTAATAACAGAGGAAGTTCTACACATGCCTTCTGATCATATGATACCAAAGTACTACTTTGAAAAACCGTTTGAGACCCAGATAATAAGAAGAAGACTGGGATATCAACAAATGGAATACTGAAAAGAAAAAAAAAGTGGTGGACTGATGGCTCAAAGACTGTGGATGGCACAGAAAGAGGGATCAACGGGGGAAGACCTGAGAGATCAATCCAGATGAGCCTGGGCAGACACACTACAGTCTTTTAAGCTGAAATGATAGCTATTACAACATGTCTTGAAGAAAATCTGAAAATGAACTATAGGAATAAGAACATTTTCATTTTTACGGACAGCCAGACGGCCTTTAAGGCACTAGAGGCAGTCCAGATAATATCCAGAATTGTCTGGTATTGCCACTCACTTCTCCTGAGGCTCTCAATGTACAACATTGTCAAAATAATATGGGTACCAGGGCATGCAGGTATAGAAGGAAATGAAAAGCAGATAAACTGGCCAGGAAAGGTGCAGAAACACATTTTGTAGGCCCAGAACCTGTATGCGGGATTTCCTACGGACAAGCCCGCTACTACATAGGAAAATGCGTACAAAAGAAATGAATGGAAAACTGGAAAAATACTCCAGGTTGCAGGCTTGCAAAGGAACTGATAAAAGGACCAAACAAGAAGCATACTATAGAATTGCTGAAACTCAGCAGAGAAAATATAAGATGGGTAGTAGGACTGTAGATAGGACACTGCCATCTGAAAAAACACCTACATAGAATTGGAGTAATAAAGAGACAACATATATAGGAAATGCAATGAAGCAGAGGAATCAGCTGAACATGTGAGGCGCTGGGCAGAATCAGACTCTCCACTCTAGGACTAGCAGGTGAAGAGAGAGAAAGAATCCAAGAAGACCCAATAAGAACAACCTAAAGCTTTGTGAAGGGAACAGGTATACGTAGGTGGGAATGAAGGAAAAACATGGTAGCAAAATTCGACGCTAATTAGGAACTAATATTTAGAGGCCCCATGAAGAAAAAAGAAGAAGATGCAAGTCAGCAGCTGAAATGTTCAAAATCCTCCAGAAGCTCAACATTTCCAAGAGGTTTGTGTATTGCACCTCCACCACTTCACGGAGACTGGAACTGCCCTCACAAGGAAGGCCACAGCTTGGGAATTCGTGTGCCAGATATCAGGTAACAATACCCATAATCTGCAGATGTAGCATATTAAGTAGTGACCTGGACTACAGGCAAAGGGTACCCCTTCACAAATGGAATGAAGCATCAGAAATTCATAAGAACAAAGCCCTATAGGCGCTGATGAATACTTTTCACTAATGAAAAGATTTTGGGAGACGAGTCAGCTTTCATGCTGAAAACGACACAGCACGTTCAAACGGTATTTAGATAATGTCAAAGTATGCCTGCCGCATTGCAAAAACGTTCTTTACCACTTAGTCACTGTCTAAAACTGATGTTCAACCGGCCATGTTTAAACATTGCCGAGAGCACTGTGTAACCTCAAATTTTAGAAGTGAATCACAATTGGGAGGTTATGCACCATGAAACGTATGACACAAGGGACAGCCCAGTAACTCTCAACTTGACTACAATTCTTGGGAACCGATAGATTTTATTATTATTTGGGATAATTTCCCCGGAAACTTGGACTATACACATATCAGAATAACTTGTTCCGATCGTCAGACGGCTGTCACATACATCATTACGTTTACTGCCAATTAAGCACACATACAGTAATAGTGACATTAAAAAGTAGGTTATGTGTGTGTTTTTTGCAGATAATCGTCTTGCTAATATTATGTCCATCGAAAGCGATATTCTAGTCGTGCTCGTGCTTAGCCATATTTGAGTAACGTGTAGAAAGACAACAGCTGACTAACGCTTGGCACACGTTGGTTCCGACAGGCAAAGAGTTGCGTGGAAGATATTTCTTCGAATCAATATTGTAACTTTAAATGACGTCTAGCTAAACACCGGCTGAACACTGCTTATGCCATGGAACATCGTACTTAACTTAGACGTTGTCTAAGGCTTAAACAAGTCATCGTTTCGGCAATTGGCCCTTTATGACTATTTGCAGCGCAGAATTAAAATGTCCGGTTAACTAACAAACTATATCATGACAGCGAATGGAAATAATAAAGAACACCAGCCAAGCAAAATTGAAAATAAGGTAAACACACGATATCGGAGCACAATAACAAGCAGAATACTTTCTGACAGTTTTGGACTTTACATTTACAAATATTCGGGAAGATTTCACTTTCAACATAGAGAGTGGGAGATAAGTTAATTTCCTCAATGAATGGCTGTCCTCTGATATCTTCCAACAAAAACACACCTTTCATGATCCTCTTATTGTAAATACGTACCTGCATGACGATGCTCATGACGGCCCAGAAGTAGTACGGGTTCTTGGGTTTCAGCTTGTACAGAGCAAGCGCAGTCTGCTGTTGGCGCTTGTAGTCGGCGATGCGGACGTACGCCATGAACAAATGCGTCAGCAGTTCCTCGTTGTTCGGGTCTTTCTTCGTGGCGGCCTCGTAGATCTCACATATCCGCTCGGCTGCAAAGAATTGTTCAGATGTCTCAATACCACCACATCCGAAAGCAAATCTAAAATTCACTGCAAGGACATCAACTCACTTTACCCTGGAACATGTTCCCAAGTACTTGTGCAAGCTATTCTTATCTACCGACACCGAGTTTCGAAAACTGTGGCACAGAGTGCCCATCATCGATGGGATAATTACTTAGCATCACCATGATTATATTTCTTGTCCACCCGTCATGTTGTTACCCACATTCTGATGCGCAATGTCAGTAGCCTGTACTGTGGCTCTTTGCAGCTTCGTATTGCTGATCTCTTTCTTCCGGTATAAAAGAATGCCAAGTTTCAGGTTCTAATATTGTAGGCCTCACGTGTAATTGACTGTGATGTAAAGGGAGTCCTTCTTCCTCCTTTCATTAAGTTCCTTCAAGACGTTTAGCCACCTTTACAATCATCCTTGCCGATGTGCGCAGATGAGCATGCACTTTTTCACCTGAAGACAATCATGACAAAAGTACCACCATCACCAGTTAACACAACTGAACAATAGTGCCATGTTGGCGATGCTCGGCGTTGGCACAGAGTAAGCCATGAAAGTCTAGATTAAGAATGTCTGTGTTATCACAGCTGATACAGTGAATTGTACGAGACATAAATGATGGCAAAACTGTATTCTGTACAGCTTTTGCTATACAGTATTTAGTGATAGGAACACTAATAAAAATAATTGAAAATTAAATGTCAGGCCTTCCCCTAAACTAACATTTCACCCAGCATTTATAAAATGATTTATAACCTAGATTGTGATGTCTTATTCCCCGACACCATGACATACAGACATGACGGAAAATTAAAAATTGCATTTCCATCTTACTGGGCGCAAGACCGACACAAAAATATCATTCTTTCTTAATTCTGAGCAATGTACAGGCCTATATAGCCGGTACCCACCCGTATATTGGTTTAGAAAGCTTGTTTCTCTGCCGCACAGCTGCACTTGGCCCAGGCCCCTGCTGGTGTATTCAATAAAACATGTTTGTGTGGTGGCTGGAAGTGCAACACCCAGTCTCCGAGACAAACAGGAATCATCGGCACAAGTTGACTTGTCTGCAAGTCATATACAGATGGAAGAAACAAAATGGTAGGTAAGTGGATGAAGAGGGGATGAGGACAATCATGACATCTTCATACACTGCCAGCTCTTCTCAGCTTTATCAGGAGAGCAGTTATCAACTCATTACGGGGCCATCTTGACAGATCTTGAGCCTCTTCACACATCAACCACACACTTGCACAGAATACCAGGACCGAGGCAGTCCTGAAGATAACAGAGCGTCACTGTTTTATTCGGGCACCCTCCGCTCGCTTGCCGACACTTCAGTCCCTTCGGCGGGCTGTTGTGCACACATCCTCGCCCGCCAAGATAAAGCAGATGAATGGACAAGTTAGTTACATTAACTCGTAACTTTTCTTTTGAAAGGTTGGCTTGCACAGTTGAACAGCACCGCTGTTGAACAACACAGGCGGCTCGCTCGTGTAAACTGCCGAGTACGAGGATGTGGAGAAGCACGGAATGTCGGCAGGCAAGCGAGCCCTGTACAAACTTTATTACTTACGTTTGTGTAACTCTCGGTAGCAGATGGTCATTGCCTGTAGAGTGGAGTCGTCTGCAGGCACTTCGGCCCGCACCGCATCGAGGAGCTGTTCGCACTCATCCTCCTTGCCGAGCCGCAGGAGGGCTAGCCCCTTCAGAACCTGAGACATTACACACACATATTTCATGCAGAGGCATGGTCCGTATTGACAAGTGATCACTATCATAAGCTTGTATATTGTCTTGTAAACTGGGACTAGTTTCGACCCCATATATATTGGGCCATTTCAGCCATGCTACAATTGGAAGGCATAAGACAATATACAAGCTTATGGTACTGAATAGGCAGATTATGGAAAACCTAGTGAAGATCAATTTTCAAGGGATCATGGTTGTGTAACTTCTCATATGAAAAGGTTTCTAGTGACACACAAATTCAATAAAAAACAAAGTACATAAACAAAAAATTTTAAAACATGCATTTGTGATTCTTTATCAGGTAGTAGGTTGGCGAACATCATGGAGTAATTTTTGCTATTTTATGTTTCCCGTATTGTGGATATCAAACTACAGTCAGAGGTTCTGCCCACGTTCATGTTTCCCTTCTGTATAAGTGTTTAGCAATTGTGAGAAGTACCTCCTCGTTCGTGATGTGATCTACCCACAATGCGTCCACATTTCAGAGGCCTGTAGAGTCCAGTAACAGCCAGCCCAATGAGCACATTCTTGTAATGCCAACTCTAGATCTGATTCTCGTAAGTGAGGTGTTCCCTGTCTGTTCATTGCTTTGTCCTTACCGTTGCTATTATTTTTCTTTTTACAAATTTCTTTACGTCGCACGCATGGGATAGGAAAGGGCTAGGAGTGGGAAGGAAACAGCCATGGTCTTAATTAAGGTATAGCCCCAGTATTTGCCTGGTGTGAAAACGGGAAACCACAGAAAACCATTTTCAGCAGTGCCGACAGTGGGGTTAGAACCCACTATCTCACAAATTCAAGCTCACAGCTGCACGACCAACTTGCTTGGTTATCTTTGTTATTTAACACAAAGCTTTAATCTATCGTTCATTACATTATTTATTGCTGGTGAAGCTCAAATTTTCTTTTTCACCACCGAATTTTCTTTGAAGATATCTGGTAACTGTGTAAAGGTAAGGAAGCGTTCGAGGCCAGGATTTTTGCTTGGTGCAAAAATGTGAAAACATGTTTGGGGCTGGAACATACCCTCTTCTGGATCTGTACCGCTTAGCCAACTCACCTGTATTTCTTTTTGTGTGAAAAGCGAATTGTACATGCCTATAAAGAGAACAAAAAGGCAGATTCCCAGCCAGGTCAGGGATTTTTACCTGGATCTCAGGGCTGGTTCGAAGAAGAGGATGACTGTACCGGTACTCAATTTTCTTCAAACGCTGAAGTATCTTCTCGTTGAGCACAGAGCAGTAGAGGCTCCAGAATTATTATTTATTTTGCCGGTGGTTTAATGTCGCACTGACACATCGGAGCTTTTCAGCGACTCGAGGATTGGGAAGGAAGCAGCTGTGGCCTTAATAAGGTATAGCCCCAGCATTTGCCTGGTGTGAAAATGGGAAAGCATGGAAAACCATCTTTAGGGTTTCAAACCCACTATCTCCCAGATGCGAGCTCACCAACCGCATGGCCAGCTTACCTGCTACGGGATGTTTTAACCTACAAATTGGATGAGAGCAGATATTACTGAAAGGAGAGAGATTTGTGTACTGCAGTGGTTTGTGGCCTCGGGGCTAAAAGCTCTCAGGGGGTCTATTCTCACCTGTATTCAACTGACCTCAAGTCCGCATCATACTTTAGTTTGGTAGGAATTATTCACCAACTTGTTTTTAAAACTTTTCAAATGTCTGAAATGTTTTTGTAGCTTTTTAATTTATTTGTTTAATTAATTTTAATTCATTTGTTTTGAACATTGTTTAAATTTGTTGATCTAATTTCATAATCATTTTTAATTTTTAGAGTTCTTTATAAAGTATTTATTTTTTAAATCAAAATTCACTCTATTGTGTATTCTCTGTTGTCGGCAGCCTCTAGGTGGGGGAAGAATATATCTATATATTTAAAAAAATTATGAAAACTAAAGTCAGTCAGTCAGTCAGTCAGTCAGTCAGTCAGTCAGTCAGTCAGTCCGGCGATTCTATCCGGTCGATTTCCTTCATTTTTTTAAACTGAGAGGTATTGATGTACAGATTTCTCATCAGGTACTATAAATCACTTAACTTCTGCCTTCCTCAAATTATTTGATTTTTCAATTTTTTGTCTCTTTGAAGTAATCATATCTTTGGTTCTAATTGAGCTACGGAGTTCTTTTTGGCCTAAGAACACTCAGTGGATCAAGCACTTTCATTTCAGATCTCAACTATTCAAATTGGTTGATTCTGAGGAAAGTTATGAGTGCACATTCAATCTGACGTCTCATTTCTTCAACATTTTTTCTCATTGAAGCAATCATATCTTTCGTTCTAATTGAGGTACACAGTTCGTTTTCATTTGAAAACACTCAGTGGATCAACCGCTTTCTTTTGAGGTAATAACTACTTAAATTGTTAGATTCTGAGAAAAGTTATGAGTACATTTGTCTCCACGACGAAGATCTTTGAAGGACTTTTTAACAGTTCGTACCGGAGACTGACGAGGAGGTACACTGTACTGCTGCAAAGTTTTGTAAAATGGAGGGAAGCAACCTCTTTTTGTCACATTTTCAGAAATGATAAATACAGCCTTATACAGGAAAACGTAGAACCTGCGACAGTGGTTTGACATTTACATTAAGGCAACTCTGACTCTGTGACGGTGTCAAGTACATAAGCAATAACGAGTAATGGCACAGCGGAGTAGGCCAGAGAGTGTCTTTCACACTTTTGAGATGATAATTCTATCTGCTACAACGTAAAAGAAACTCTTACACTGCGACTATCGTCCTCGGCCGGGCTGGCATGACAAATGTGGCACGTATACTTCCCAGTAAAGCGAGAGAGCGAACACACTCAGCGAAGTGCTGATTGGGCTACATTATTTAAAATAAAACTATAAATGCAACAAAAACTGACCTTTTCAAGATATTCTGGGCTGATTTATATTGTGCTTCATATAAACAGTCACTTTTATTAACTTATATTTATTCATTCAAAGAAAACCGACAAGTTATAATTTTTATGTTACAACCTACAAAGATTCAGCAAATGCCTGAAAAGCCTTAGATCTGATATGTTTTCGACATTTTTGACATGCTCCATTGGTGAAAAATATCTAATTCCCTCCATGGGAATTTAGAATTTTCCATTCGGAAATGTTAGGCGGGCAATAATTCCATTGCAAAGATTTATCTCCCGTATGCAGTTATCAGACTGTGCCTCTTATAAGGGCTTCTGATAAGTTCACCTGCATACACCCCAGCGTCAGTGGGTAGGTTCTGACACATCCCATTCTGATGAGTCTAGTGTCAGACCTAAGACGAAACGCTGGTTAATAGAGCAAACGCCTGAAAAGCTTTACATCTGATACGTTTTTGACAAGATACAGGGTATAAGCAAACAAACTAGGTTTTAGAATTCTTAGATGGGAATGACAGTGTTTCCATAAAAATTAAAAAACAGGCGTCCGGTGATAACAGCGAGCCTCTAAATGGCGAGAGGGAGTTTCATCACGAGTGAGGACATGGATATTTACTATCCAAGATTAAAGTACAACAACAATGTAGACATATTTACAGGTAGATGTACAGTTTGCCTTCAAATAAATAACCTAACTGATGTTATTCCCGGTAAGCATGATTGTATTGTTGGTAAGGTTATCAGATAAACTTATCCCAAACAACCACAAGCCACAGCTTATCCACCTTAACTCCGCATTACATTAGAACTCTTTCTAAAGCACCTCTTAAAATGTAATTGTGAAAATTATAATTCATTACTAAAATATTTGAGGTTGTAGGCCTAACTCTTTATTGTATCCTGTCAAAATACTAAAACTGCTACGAACATACCAAATATCTATTTCTTACAATGTAAGATGAAAATGTTGTGGATTTCTGCCCCCTTTCTTTAATTACTGTATATTCTGCCTTCATTTCATAACTTGGGTATCACAGCAGTGATCGAGAGTGACTGGGAGAACTTTGCCCACTGGGCAAGTTGACCATGCGCTTAGGGCTGCAGGAGACAGTGAGTTTGAGCCCCGACCGTCGGCAGCCCTGGGGATGGTTTTCCGTGGTTTCCCATTTTCACACCAGGCAAATACCTTAATTAAGGCCACGGCCGATTCCTTCCCACTCCTAGGCCTTTCCTGTCCCATCGTCGCCATAAGATCTATCTGTGTCAGTGCAACATAAAACAAATTGTAAAAAAAAAAAAAAATTTCCCCAACCTTCATGGCCTGTTACGTGGTTGAACAGCATACACTCATCGCCTGCTGGGCGCCTGCAGGACGGAATGTCCAGCAAGAGCAGCTCTGAGCTAGAATATAAGGAAATGTACCCCAGCTCCCGCACCTTCTGCTCTATGATAAGGTTTTGTTGCCGACTTTATTCAACACTTGTTTGTTCCTATATTACCATCGAACTGGGATCCTCTTACCCTTTTGTGTTTGTCATGTCTTCCTACTCTTTTACACTTGTATTTATCTTTGTCTTATGTTTCTCCCTTTTCCTGTACTTGTCAAGCTTTTTCTTCCCACACGAAGACTGAAAATCTATCAAGATGCCCCTCAATGAGTGTTGACCTTTGCCCTCCTGTGAAGCTGGGAAATAGAAACGAGCTCATTGGGGGCTGAGAAGAGACAGACATACGGGGGGTTGCCCCAGTTACTACAGGACGCGCCCCTGAGCACACGTGTCGCCCCTGGAAGCAGCTGCATGTTTTTCTTTCTTGTTCTGTTTGTCAGTGTGATTTAGAGAAATGCCGCGTACAGTCACATCATACCCTTGTTGCCTCATGGCCTGCTGAATTGCAGATATATGGCAAGGCTACAATGTTGGCCTTTCCGATGCTTATTTCTCATACTCGAGGATTGCACAACAGTGTTAAATGAAAGGTCTCGACACTAGTACATCCTCTGTAGGCAATGTGATAAAATTACATCAGAATGGTTTCCCGCCAGAAACAACAACTTTGAAACAACCGCTGCAGAAGTGTTCGGCCCTCGGGAATTGTGGACATCATTAAAATGGTAAAGGCGGCTGTCCTGAAGGAAAATCCACCAACTCGAAGATACTGCCAGCCACACAAGCACATCTAAAGGTACAGTCTACCATATAATTAAAGAAGATCTGAACCTGGTAAAGCGGCATAAGGCACCTGGACATGCTTTGAAAGCAAGGCACGTTAAAGAACGGTTCAGTACTGCCAGAAAATTATACGAAAACTACCTAGTACGGGATAAATGGCAGTCGGCTGTTACCCTGGATCGTTTATTTGGATGACAATTTACTATCGCACAAAAGGCCAAAAGGGGCACTCAAACTTCGTCAAGGAAAACAAAGAAAAGTTTGCTAGGGAGTTCATGGTAGTGATAGGATATTGTGCCTGGGGCAAAGTCAAGATCCTCAGAGTGCCAAAAAGTGTGAAGATCAATGTTACCTACTTCCAGAAGAATATCATGGATCCCTATTCCGACAAAGATATCCCTTGGCTGTACAGGCTTCAAATAATCTGGATCCACATGGATAAAGTATCCAGTCATATTGCCAGACCATCAGTCACCTACTACGGGAGAAAAGAAGCAGACACGGGTGTCTGTTTAGTGACATCCCTGTCAAATCCCCGGATGTCTCGCCGAGGGATTTCTCTGCCTTTGGTTTCCTGAAAAGAGGACTTTCTTCTAGATGTCCCACCACTATTGAGGGACTTTGGAAAGTGTGCAACGAGGTATTGGACAACATTCCTCTTCTTGTACTCCACTGAAGTCTTCGACAGTGGAAAATGAGATGTAGGGCAATAGTCCGTGTCCGTGGCTATCACACGGGGTCTGGAGAAAAGGAATCGCCTAGGACAAAAGGTACGTCAAAATCATCCAAACTTAATTGGGGTAACTCTCCACAGAACTGGGAGTGACGACGAGAGATTGTCCTCGTTTGCTCCTCCTTCTTCACACAATGAACTGCACGCATTCCTTTCTTATTCCTCTCTCAGACCTGATCTGACATTTGTTTCTTTCCTATATTCATATTTTGTTGCAGGGGACTGACTTAGTTCATACCACCTAAGGGTTCATCACCACTGGACTCTTTACAGCATCTTAACATGTTCCCTGCGGCAGTAAATTTTAATGACTTAATTTTACATCGTATCAGCCCACCGGTGACCCGATCCTGCCTTTAGTTATTATCGGTTTGGGTCACCAATGGCCTAATTAATTCGACTTTGGTTAGTCCCTAGCATGAAATCTAAAACAACGCTGGGGAACCTGTTGTGGGCATTATTGTTGAGGAGACATTCCAATGTATTTACCTCAGCGACAGTTTTCCGAATCAACAGGTGCGTGTTCCAGGAATGATCCCAGAAGTAAATGTTAGTTTCTCGTTCATTGATTTGTTTTCATGGGAATATGATAGGCCTATATTATTTTCATATTACGCTTAGTAATAAAACAATACCACGAAAGACAAGGCTGTACGTAGGGTCATCATCAGATAGGATGGGAAATCTCCATCACTGTCATCACTTTGTTCTAAATAATGATCAATTTGCCCGGGATCAAATGCCGTCCTAAACCTTTTTTGTTTCGTGCTACCAGTGTGTCAGAATGTGAAGGCTTCATGCCTAAAAAAAAGGATGTGAACTTAATTGTAAATATTATCTACGGATGATTATAAACATATCAATAACTACTTCAATAAATCTGAAAACTTATATTCGCTTATCTGACAGCAATGTACAAAAGGAATAGGTTATACGAGATGCCACAATGGTGGTACTCCTCATATTAAACAACAATCTGCCATCTTAAGGCAGCAACATTGTAGGCTTCATTCACCATAACCACGCAAGTGATTCAAGCATAAAAATATAAGGTGGACAACAATCCGAACACAGGGTTACCTGAATCGATATGAATGGAAGACGCAAAACATTCCTTTGGGTCACCAGCGATCCAATGGCAACTAGCAGTATACCTCGATCCTTTACTTCAATAGGAACACTATGTTGCCATTAGTTATCAGAAATTTGTAATTAGGACATAGTTACTTACTCCGGAATTTTGGGAAGTTCGCATCGACGGATAAGAGTGACATGCTTCGGGACGCATGGTGACGCGAACCGCGAGGAACGTGACTTAACTTGGTGAGTTAGAATATTATTTTATCACCATTGGTTTTGTTTAGGCTACAGCATACACGCCAGGGAAGCAAAATATAAGAACGTACATTTCATTCGCTTAGGATTATTTATTTGGCCGCAATGCATGAAAATAACAAAACCTTGAAAAGTGTCATGGCATGCGCCAGACGTATCCATGATGTCATGGTTCTAATTTCATCATCCCTTTGTCACCCCTTTTACGACAGACAAGTGATACCGTGGGTGTATTCTTCATCTGTGTCCCCCAATCACAGGGATCCCCCGTTAGTAAAATTAGTAAAGTTGTACAATAATTTCAGCCAATGGCAGTGCACTTGACACAAGCAGTGCATACTATACAGAAGGAGTGAAATTCACAAGTTTTTAGCCAAACCAATTCTCTTTTCACTAGCTGTACCTAAGTTGGCAACAGTGTTTAGCACGTTATAACGGCGTGCGAGCCACGCCAGGTTTGATTCCTAATGACTATTTTGCACCCTCGTTAGTAAGATGATGATGATGATGATGATTGTTGTTTAAAGGGGCCTAACAGCTAGGTCATCGGCCCTGAATCGTACGAGGTGCAACGAAATGAATCTAAAACAATCAGTGGATCCAATTCACAATGCCATATTTTCTGAGATGATGCTTGTTAAATGGAATCCAAAATCCAGGTCACCAGCCCCTCATAAGTACTAATCAGAGGCAACACAGACCCATTCTGAATACACGGGAACCGACACATTCCAGCCCAGCGTACGGCACCCTTACTCGCACACAACCGAGTGCCCACCCCTCACCTCAGTGGGATACACACAAAGTTATTAACCACAGGCAACACCCAGACCCGTGGTAATTTTCTCACATAAGGGTACTACTCCTAGGAAACGCAGACTCATGGTGTTCCTCACAGGGTGGTAGTCTCATGGTTATAATTTCATCATCCCTTGGTCACCCCGTTTACTACAGGCAGGGGATACCGTGGGTGTATTCTTCGTCTGTCTCCCCCACTCACAGGGGTCTCCTGTTAGTAAAATTAGTCAAGTTTTACAATAATTTTAGCCAATGGCAGTGCACTTGACACAAGCAGTGCATACTATACAGTTTTACCCTTTGAAATGTGGAAGGTCAGACATGTATAGTCCTCTCCGTGTAAGGACGTAACCTAAGGGTGCAACCTTACCCTTTCTCTCCTGTAATATTAAGGTATTGACTTATAGTTACTTTTCTCGCTGTTGGGTATTTTGCAGGTCTTTTTCAGTGTCGGTAACCATGCAGTTTAGGGACCCTACTTGCCGATATGACGTCTTACATTTACCGTTAATCTGGCACGTTGGCAACGTTCAATCACTGTTCTAGCGTGAATTGCGTGTTGCCACCGCATCGCCGTTAAAGTCACTAGTGATACATTTGCGAGAACATTTAAAGCATATTTTCTTTTTCTGTGGGATTGTAAATCTATTTAGCTAATACCAGGTAAGTAGAATTGTGGCACGTTCGGATAATGCATTTAATAACATAGTTTGTGTAAAATGATGAAAGTGCTCAAATACGCCAGTCTCATGTCTAGATCTACCGGAACATGAAATAACTCTTGCGGGACCAAATTTTGGCAGTAGAACTTATAACATTATTATTTTCAAATCCGCAGTGAACTTGAAAGCTGACCTAATTTCCATTCACGGAGCTTGGCACATTAGTATTCCTATATGTTTCCTAATAAGGTTGAAGATATAACCAGCCTGCCGGCTGTAAATATGCCCAATAATCTCTCTCCTTCCTGGTTACCAGTATTGAAGAGAGAAGAAAATGTTCGCGCAAAAGAAAGGGAAGTCATTGGATGTCTGGATCTTTGGAAAATCACACTGCAAAGACTTATTAAATAAATTGCATCGTTTAACACACCCCTCTTTTCAAGAATATAGTTATAGTACGCCTACTGTATATCAAAATAAAGATAGATATATGTAACATTAATTTGAGTGGGAAAGTGTGTTTATTTCCTTAATTCCTCATTGAGCGTGGAAATCGACTTAATTATGAATATCTTGATTTATTTCATCTTAACTTTTATCATTTACTGGGGTAGGGAAACATTCATTGTCGGTGTTTACATTGAGGTTAGTTTGTTAATAATAATGTTATTTGCTTTACGTCCCACTAACTACTTTTTTGGTTTTCGGAGACGCCGAGGTGCCGGAATTTAGTCCCGCAGGAGTTCTTTTACGTGCCAGTAAATCTACCGACACGAGGCCGTCGTATTTGAGCACCTTCAAATACCACCGGACTGAGCCAGGATCGAACCTGCCAAGTTGGGGTTAGAAGGCCAGCGCCTTAACCGTCTGAGCCACTCAGCCCGGCGTTAGTTTGTTATGGTTATGGCTGGTGATTTTAATATGTAACCAGGCAGGTTGTCAGCAGTGATCAGCCATTACAAAAAAGAGAAAAGTAGAGCATCGGGCGGCGATATTTACTTTCTGGGGTATTGCCTTACATGGCGATTACTATAGATTGGTTCACGGAGAAATATTCCATCAATTTCCAAAAAGCCGAAAATTTTTCTGGAATTTGATTAGAAGATGAAATAGGAGTGTTCAAAATATCTGATATCTAAAGAAAACCAGGTTTATTTCCTCTGCCTGTTCTAAATTTTGCACTGCAATTTTGAGTGATGAACTAAAATTATATCAGAGTAATCATTTTACGATGTTATGGTTTAAAAACTTCAGGTGAAAATGCTTTGCTGATATCTATCTTGTTCTTATTCTCATTCATATCAGTTAAAGGATGCTAGCAATCACCAACCCGATTTGAAACAACAAACTTTTCTAGTCTTTATTATCTTCTCCTAATGTGTGCTTCAGTATGAAAGCCGTTATTTGATTGAGAGATGAAGAACAACAAAATCATAAGGACCATATACTTACTATGGACCTCAAAAATCTACCCATAACATATAGTGCACTGCCAGTATGTGTTTAAAGTTGCTTCCAGAATATGTTAGCCAGCAGGGACTGGAAGTGAGGTCAACATCAAATGTAACAACTAGAGATGTTAGTGGGATGACTCTTTGAGTCCTAAACATCAGTCAAGTCAGGTGAAATGCCGTCTGCAATATGAAAACCATTCCAAATAAGGTTGTTTACGATTTAAACCTTAATACATGATATATCTACACCACCACAAGGCTTCCAAAATCACAATCACAGGCTTTAAAGAAATCTAACATTTAAATAACACAAGATTTGTATAGAACTGAATAGAGTACCTTCTGTACATTATTTAAAAAGTGTATATTAAAGCTGAGCTCTAAAAATTCTCATCAAACAGTTCATGCTCAAATAATAAATTCACTCGATCACAAAGACCAAACAAAATTCTATATAGGGCCTATGTCAAAAATTGAATTATGTAAGAATATGTGTTCTGCAGTGGAGAAAATATCATGCAATTCAAGTATTTCTCCCGAACACAACATATCATTCCCATTTATAAGGTTCACTATGAAATAAGCAAGCTCACCGTACCTTTGCACAAAGAAAGTTTGGTTGCTTTTTAAGAACCTTTTCAGCTTCTTGTAGGGCCTTCTTGTTATTTCCACTGTCTAACCAATCTGAAAAATAGTACGAGCAGCTTACTTTCTAGTTCTAATATGATTTCAAGCAAAATTATCAGAAAATAGCAACCAACAAATACAAAAAGAAGCAGATTATAACCCTAACATACAAAATTAAATTCAATATAGTAAATAGCATATTCTATGTGTGTAATGTCAGCTAACAAGTGATTTATCCACCTCGTCGACAACATTATTATATATCTGTACACGTAACTAGGCCTGAAAATTGACATATATGTGTTATTTCCGTAGCTAAAATAGGTGTTTACATTCTTCTCATACATGAGGACAGCATTTGAATAATGAGAGGAAATTTAAATTAAATATTTGAACTTCCACATAACAATTCCTGAGAACTAATCAGTTTATTTTCTTTCACAGCAAGCAGTTTTATTTCATCTGTTGAACGAATTACCGTAAATTGGACGAAGTCTACGTTCTCCTACACTACTATCCACATGGGTTCTTGCAGCCATATTTGACAACAATTCCAAATTTCAAGCACCAGGGGGAGGGCGAATCGCAAGCGTTCTGTTAAAATACTCGCATGAAGGGAATGGAGTGGCAATTGGTGCTAATGTTGGCAACACTTTAAAGACAAATAGAAAAGTCCCGTGTGGCAGAAATTATAGTATCTATAAATCCTCTTTGGTGTCTTCCCTGCTTACTAATCACAACAATAGGAAGCTTTTATTTCCATCCTTGAAGGTGCTCGCAGGTGCCGTGTATTTCTACGTAACTCATCATAAATAAGGAGTGGGAGATTGAAAATAGTAACAACATACCCAGTGTCATATAGAATATATCGTATTGCTTATCAGTAGCGTTGATTAGGGGGGGGGCAGTTGCATCACCACTTTGTGGAGAAAGTATTACATTTTTATTCCAATTTATCTGTGGTGGAGACTTTGCCTGTGCTGTGAGGGAGGGTAGCAGGGGTATTTTTTCTGAGGTATGATCCACCCGCTTGCCGCGCGCATTCGTCAGTCTGGCAGTCATTTTAGTATCTGTTAGTTTTTTAGTGTGTAGTCAAATACTAAATTATTTTAATTGTTTAATCACTAAATCAAACACGTCAAAAACTATTATTACCGCACTTAAGTTGGTAAACTCTCAATCTTTACCACACACACACAGAGACCCGGGTACTGTTTGCCTGCTGTTGCTCATTTCCCTCTCCTCAAGACACGAGGAGCTCCGTAACGAACAAAATGAGATGCGAGTTAAACCATTGTTTCAGACAGAGATTTATTCATGTTCAGCAGAGGAGGAGAATTAAATACCGTTCAATGAAATCGACCCAGGAGATATAATGCTTTTATGTTTATTTTTTTTTACAAGTTGCTTTACGT
Organism: Anabrus simplex; assembly: GCF_040414725.1. Taxonomy (NCBI): domain Eukaryota; kingdom Metazoa; phylum Arthropoda; class Insecta; order Orthoptera; family Tettigoniidae; genus Anabrus; species Anabrus simplex. The sequence continues at coordinate 219,360,865 of NC_090279.1, read as the reverse complement.
CGCATCGACACAGGAGGTGATATGAGGACGATGAGATAGGAAAGGGGAAATAGTAAGTGGCCGTGACGTACAGTCTGGCGTGAAAATGGGAAAGCGGGCTGAGTGGCGCTGGCCATCTGACCCCAACTTGGCAGGCTCCATCCTGGTTCAGTCCGGTGGCCTCCCTGTGGGTAGGGGTGCTAGAATAACACCCGCGGTATCCCCTACCTGTCGTAAGAGGCGACTAAAAGGGGCCCTAGGGGCTCTCAATTTGGGAGCATGTGTTGGCGACCACCGGGCCCTTAGCTGCGTCCCGGCATTGCTTCTACTTACTTCTGTCAGGCTCCTCACTCTCATCTATGCCATCCGACCTCCCTTGCTCGACCCCTCTATGGGTGGAAGCAGTAGAATAGCATTCACGGTATCCCCTGCCTGTCGTAAGAGGCAACTAAAAGGGGCCTGAAGGGCTCTTAACTTGGGAGCGTGGGTTTGCGACCACGGGGTCCTCACCTGAGTCCTGGCATTGATTCCACTTACTTGTGCCGGGCTCCTCACTTTCATCTATCCTATCCGACCTCTCCTGGTCAGCTCTTGTTCTTTTATGACCCTACGGTATTAGAGCACTCGAGGCTAGGGAGTTTTTCATTTCCACGCCCTTTGTGGCCCTTTCTTTGACCGATATCTTAATTTTTCGAAGTGTCGGACCTCTTCCGTTTCTTTCTCTCTGACTCGTGTTCATACAGGATGATTGCCTAGTTGTACTTCCTCTGAAAACAATAATCACCACCACCAACCTCTCCCCCTCACTATTATAATGATTTTACACTCACAGGAGCAGGTCATCCGTGGGTCTCAAATAGAAAGACATGTACGAGCTGGACATGTTCTCGGGCACAGCAAAAGTCATACGATAAATAAAAGATGGATGACGAAAGTTTAAGTGTTCAAGAGATCCACAACTGTAGAAAATACGTTTGGGGGCGTCAATATAATTAGCTTTCCGTGGTTTCCCACTTTCACACCAGGCAAATGCCGGGGCTGTACCTTAATTAAGGCCACGGTCGCTTCCTTCCAATTCCTACGCCTTTGCTATCCCATCGTCGCAATAAGACCTATGTGTGTCGGTGCGACGTAAAGCAAATGGCAAATACATATAATTAGCGGCGTTGAGTAAGACATGTTTAGACTGAACCTACTTTCAAGGAACCCAACCACGCAGTTTCTGAAATGATATCGTTATAGACTGAGAAGATTAACCATTAGTTCTCATCTAATGAGAGCCTATAAGAAGAGTAACTGGGAACAGAGAAAACGGAAACGTGAGCCATAACCTTGTATGTTGTGTGAAGATTCTCAGACAGTATATTGTTTGTGTTTTACACATAGAGCAGCGGCGTAGCGGTGGTTGGAGCGCTCTATCACATATAGAATATCGTGACAAATTAGAAGGAGCGTCGTATGATGCATTAGGACCTCAGTGGAGTCCGGCTCCATGGCTAAAAAGTTAGCGTGCTGGCCTTTGGTCACAGGGGTCCCGGGTTCGATTCACGGCAGGGTTGGAAATTTTAACCATCGTTGGTTAATTTCGCTGGCACGGGGGCTGGGTGTATGTGTCGTCCTCATCATCATTTCATCCTTATCACGCCGCGCAGGTCGCCTACGGGAGTCAATTCAAAAGACCTGCATCTGGCGAGCCGAACATGTCCTCGGACAGTCCCGGCACTAAAAGCCATACGCCATTTCATTTCACCTCGGTGAGCTGCTTTTTAGGGGACTGGAATAAAATATCGTATAAGTGAGGAAATGACGCATACATTATGTGTGTTATACATGTTAATACTCATCATAGCGGAAAAAAGGAAAAGGTCCAACACTTCGAAAAATGAAGGTATTTGCCAAATAAAGGGAAAAGGCACATTTTCATTTGAGTTCTTAATTGTTGTTTCATTGCGTGTCTGTTTAATATGTGTGGGTATCATGAACATAAAGTGTGTGTATTATAATGGTTGATGCCCATGAAACTCCTGAACATAAATAAAGTCTTTATAAATGGTCAAAAATGAACGTAGTTATACAATTTGAATATCTCGGAGAAGAAATCATCACACATAAATGAGAAAGAAACATGGATAAATAGAATTAACAAAAGACAAAGACACCTCCGTACAGGTCATGAAGGCCCTTGGAGGAGTCGAAGGTAAAGGCTTCCACCATTGTTAACCGCGGCACGTGATAGAGTAGAGTAGTAAGCTCTACGTCCGGCCGCCTTTGCCCCCAGGAATTAACCTGGTACTCATTTTTGGTGTAGGCTGAGTGAACCTCAGGGCCATATGGACCCCCGGAAGGGGAAATCTCATTTCTTAAATTTTACGACTTCCTGACGGGGATTCGAACCCACGTCCCTCCGGGCGAACTGAGCACGCCTTTACCGCCTCGGCCAGGCAGCCCCTAAATAGAATTAACACAAATGAAAAATGCCCAATTTCTAATCTGGTCAACGTATATTAAGAAATGCCTGTCAGCAGACATTGTCCGGCTCCGTGGCTAAATGGTTAACGTGCTGGCCTTTGGTCACAGCGGTCCCGGGTTCGATTCCCGGCATGGTTGGATATTTTAACCATCATTGGTTAATTTCGCTGGTTAATTTCCTCATCACGACGTACAGGTCGCCTACGGGCGTCAAATCAAAAGACCTGCATCTGGCGAGCCGAACTTATCCTTGGACACTCCCGGCATACAAGGGTCCCGGGTTCGATTCCCGGCAGGGTCCAGAATTTTTACCGTCATTGTTTAATTTCGTTGGCACGGGGGCTGGATGTATGTGTCATCCTCGTCATCATGTCATCCTCATCACGACGCGCAGGTCGCCTACGGGCCTGCACCTGGCGAGCCGGATTCGTCCTCGAACACTCCCGGCACTAAAAGCCATGCGCTATTTCATAATAAAAGGAATATACGAACATTTTCGTAAATTTAGTGCAGATATACTCTTATAAATTTTATGAATATTACATATTTCCCACTTTGAAGTCTCCGTGGCTCGGTCTCTCACCGCTGCTCCCCCTGGGGATGGGGGCGGTAGAATAACACCCACGGTATCCCCTGCCTGTCATAAGAGGCGACTAAAAGGGGCCCAGGGGCTCTGAACTTTGGAGCGTGGATTGTGACCACGGGGCCCTTCGCTGAGTCCTGGCATTGCTTCCACTTACTTGTCCAAGGCCCCTCCTATCCGACCTCCCTTGGTCAACTCTTGTTCTTTTCCGACCCCGACGGTGTTACGTATGGAGGCCTAGGGAGTCTTTCATTTTCACGCCATTCGTGGCCCTTGTCTTCCTTTGGCCGACATCTTCATTTTTCGAAGTGTTGGACCCCTTCCATTTTTCTCTCTGATTAGTGTTATATAGAGGATGGTTGGCTAGTTGTACTTCCTCTTAAAACAATAATCACCACCACCACTCTCACCGCTGGAGACCGTGGTTCAAATCCCGGTCACTCCATGTGAGATTTGTGCTGTATAAAGCGGGGGCAGGACAGGTTTTTCTCCGGTTATTCTGGTTTTCCCTGTCATGTTTCATTCCAGCAACATTCCCCATTAACATTTCATCTGTCAGTCATTTAACAATGCCCCAGAGGAGTGCGACAGGCTTCGGCAGCCGGCACATTTCCTATCCCCGCCGCTAGATGGGGCTTCATTCATTCCATTCCTGACTGGAAACAGGCTGTGGATTTTCACACATTTCCGACTTTGATATTAAATAACTTCGGGGCCCTAATGATTGCAATCCCTCAGCCTGGTCGAATCGAACCCGGGGTCATGATGGCGATAGGCCGTGGAATCAGACGTGCGCCAGTTCTGCTGCCAAAGCAGTAACTGGGATTGCTGTTTTTATGCGGCTAGATCAAGGCATTTGACATTTCAAAGCGTACGGCTCTGATCAGAATAAGGACTTCATTGATATTGCTGAGGGATCTTCATTTTCACGCTTTCATATTCTTGGAGACGGAGACAAGAATGTCTTACTACTTTATTCCTGGCAGGAAACATGCCCGCAATATAAATGAAAGTAAAACAGCGAGACTTGTATTTATTGGAGTGGAGAGAAATGTAGGACAGTTCTTGATCGAGGGCACTGGATCTGCCAGAACAGTGTTTACTTTCCAATAAGAAAATCATCGATCCAACTGGAGACGAGACAAGATCGAAATATGCCACTGTTGGTCTCAAAACTGACGTCCATGTGGCATAGCTGGGGTCCTGATGAGCTTTGTGAAGATCAGCGATTCACTAACCCAAAATTAAGTTTTAAGGTGACAATATATTGATACTCTATGGCAGGTCAAGGACATGAAGTCAGTAGTAGAGGCATATAGGAATCTTCTACTGATGGTCAATAAAGAAAAGAAGCGTCCCATTTGGACCTTCTAAACGGGCCTACGCCGCTGGCCCTCCTTACGGTTTCATGGGATATCGCGTGAGAGTTCTCTCGTTGTATAAAACAACCGAGGATTGTATCCTTATCCAAATGGTGCCGGTCCTCACAAATTATCAGTAGAGCGCTTGTATCTACTTCATTTATTCGTTGATATACTCATATTAGTGGAAAAACAAACACAGACATAGCGCGACAAGCGAAGTCCAACAAATTAGCAAGAACAAGACGACACCACAGCACTCACGTTGCTTCATGTACCAACTGCGATAAACAAACATTGTATTTATTTTATATTCATTTGTGGGCATTTGAGACCACAATCACACATCACTGGAAGCCTTCTTTCCATTCTTACTCTGGCAGCCTGTCTTCTTCCCTCTGTCGATCAGTTTCTGTTTGTTGTGAAGCTTATGACGCTGTCGAACACTGATCTATACTTTGTTCGGCTTAGGGTGTCTTCCAGATTTAATCCAGACTGCTCAAGATCCTCTCTTACCTCTCTGTTACTTTAAGTCTACTGTCAAGTGTTTTAAAATTATGTTTTGTCAGCCTCATACCATCCATTCTAAACATATGCCCCTAAAATTTGAGTCTTCTTCTCCCCATTGACTCAATAAATCTTCCGTTTCCTTGGTATAATTCTCCCCTTCCTCGTAACACATACTGCACAGGAACTTCCTCTCAAATTTCTCGGCTTCTCTTTTTCCCGACATTTGGAGGCGTTCACTGTGTTGTAGTGTCGTACTTTAGCTTGCCTTTAGATCTAACCGCATGGTTTTTAGCGTAGGGAGTGTCCGGTGCAGTTTTTTCCATTTGACACCCATAGGTGACCTGCGTGTGCTGGTGGTTATTGTTTTAAGGGGAAGTACAACTGGAGAGCCATCCTCTGTTAACAAGATAACAAAGGAAATGTTTGACACTGCAAGGGATGAAGGAAAGGGACGAGCCAAGAAGGGAATGAACTCCCTATACTTCGTGGGGTCGGAAGAGAAGAAGAGTTGACCAAGTGAGGTCGGATAGGAAAGGTCAAAGTAATCACAATATCAAATTCAGCTAAGGGACCAACCACAGGCAGGGGAGCACCTCCCAGTCACAGCAGTGACACAAAGATACACAATAAAAACTGTAAAATCCTGTATAATGCATATTTACATAAACAAAGGAAAATCCATTTAAATACAAGAGAAAAAACAGGAAAGAACATGAAGGAAAATTAAGTTATATGATAAATATCATAACAAAAGGAAGGCTAGGATACGAAGATGTCTAGGTTCTTGTTTATAGATAAGAATATGCACAGAAAATGACCTTTGTGGGAGAGAAAGGCGGGAGTAATGAATATGGAAGAGGATCTTCATTCTCGTACTACGAAATGGGTCGTGGAGGGGAATAAGGAAACAAAACCGTTAGCAGCTTTAGGTCCTCCGAGCAGAAAGAGTTTTGAGTTCTAGTTTCCCAAGCACTTAACACTTCGGTGCATGTGCGTTGGCGACCACGGGGCTCTTAGCTGAGTCCTGCCATTGCTTCCACTTACTTGTGCCAAACTCTCCATTTTCATCTATCCTATCCGACCTCCCTTGGTCAAATCTTGTTCTTTCCCTACCCCGAAGCTATTAGAACACTCGAGGCCTAGCGAGTCTTTCATTTTTACGCCCTTCGTGGCCCTTGTCTTTCTTTCGCTGATACCTTCGTTTTTCGATGTGTCGGATCCCTTACATTTTTTCTCTCTGATTAATGTTATATAGAGGATGGTTGCCCGGTTGTACTTCCTCTTAAAACAATAATCATCACCACCGGCCACTTCTTATTCTTCCTCTTCCACTTTTTCCGCACTTGCGGCGTCGCACATGTAGATCTGACTCAGTTTTACGGTCGGATGCCCTTCCTCATGCCAACCCTATGGCGAGGGATCCAATCACCATGGCGTTTCTGTAGTTGCAGGTAGTGTGGTGTGTTGGCACAAGTGTAAACATCCAGTCCCTGAGCCTTACGAATTAACCATACGCGGCTGAAATCCCCGACCCGGCCGGTAATCGAACCCGGGGCCCTCTGAACCGAAGGCTGACCATTCAGCCAGGGAACCGGATGGTCACTACAACCACTATCAACCTTATTCTCACCTACGTTGCATCCAGTCGCTACAATTACCTACGAAACTTTCCCGTGTTCGTAACTAAACTTGGAGAATATTTGCTGTTGACGACGTGATGTCTAGGCGCCTCTTGCGAATGCTTCCTGTAGTCATACATAACATTTACAGGTGTGAATAAGTAAATGTGCCTTTACTTTATTTTTTCTTCCGAAAAATATGGCCGTATTGTCAAGTATCCCATGTCCGCTAACAGAAACCAAAGATAATACTGTATATTATTGTTTTCTCTTTGTTCTCTTTGCTTTTGATTTTCCAGACTTCCCATTCTATCCTCTTGGCTTCCCTGGCCCTACATGGCACTCTCCGTCTTATTGTAGCCATGATTCTTCCATCCTATCACATAAATCTCGTCATGTTGATCATAAAAGCATCGACCACGCCACCGTTGCCCACTCAAGAAACTAGTTCAAACAATAGCCTGGATCTCATGCTTCGCATAATCGGGGTAACAAATAGACCAGTCGAGAGAAATGAAAGCGATGGAGGGGGCCAAGACGACTGACCGCAGGAGTTCCGTTAGTCAGTCAGTGGATCTAGCTCGCCGTGAGCAGTGCTGTGCTTGTGTGCTGTGATTGTGTGGACCGAACCGGCTTGTGCGTGCTCAATACATGCTGATTCTTACGATTGCTCGGATACACTAAGGTACAGGCAGCAGCTTTCTTGAATATGTAAAGGCATTGTATTACGCCCACCATGAGAAAAACGTTGTTTCTGTTCATTTTATAAATACACACACATTAACCACATTTTAAAAAAAAATGGAATTACTGACTTGTTAATAGCCGACATTTTACATTTTCATTTTAAGGCAGCCTAGAATGCATGTATTTATTTATAGATGTTAACATTCAGTACGTTAGTTTGGAATGAATTTAGGGAGACAGGGAGTGTTGGCCGTGCGGTTATGGGCGCGCAGCTGTGAGCTTGCATTCGGGAGATAGTGGGTTCGAACCCACTGTCGGCAGCCCTGGAGATGGTTTTCCGTGGTTTGCCATTTTCACACCAGGCAAATGCTGGGACTGTACCTTAATTAAGGCCACCGCCGATTCCTTCTCTGTCCTAGGCCTTTCCCATCCCACCGTCGCCATAAGACCTATCTGTGTCGGTGTGACGTAAAGCAAAGTGTAAAAAAAGGAAAAAATAGGGACAGACGTTTAATAATTGCAGAGTAACTTATTAGAGTTTGTTACGATGCTACTGCACAGCTTTCCCACCCTTCGTCTTTGAACATACGTCCTACTGAACTAAGTGTTAATGGAAGGAAATCACATATTGCTTCTGTCGAGGTTCGGGACCGGTTACCCGTGCATTTATACTGTAAATACTCTTTTGCCGTATGGTAAAATCTTATTTTACAATCTGAAAGCAACTTGCTTTATGGCTAGAAGACAGTTCGCACCAGTAATTCATTTGTTTAAAAATAATGGGCATACTATCACCTCCTTCCCTTGTAACCAGAACTAACAGTTGAATGATGATGCTATTATCACCGCCGTCTCGACCCTATAACAGGATCGAGACGGCGGTGGCTATTATGTTCTTTCAGGTGATAATTGAACGTCGTAAATGACACAGGCAAGTTTTCGTATTATTGTCTAATTCATTTTAAGAATCTGGTTACTCACGGTTTTCTATCAGTACCGTACTCGTGTGTATCTATATGTTTAATATGATCAAAATATCGACAGTGTTAATATGCTTTATTGACTTACGGTAGTACGTCTGTTACACATTTCTTTCTTTCTTTCTTAATCCGTTTACCCTCCATGGTTGGTTTTTCCGTCGGATTCAGCGAGGGATCGCACCTCTACCGCTTCAAGGGCAGTGTCCTGGAGGGTGAGACTTTGGACCGGGGGATACAACTAGGTAGGAGGACCAGTATCTCGCCCAGACGGCCTCGCCTGCTATGATGAACGGGGGTCTTGTGTGGGGAGGGGATGGGAATATTGGAAAGGATAGACAAGGAAGAGGGCATGGCCTTAAGTTAGGTACCATTCCGGCATTTGCCTGGAGGAGAAGTGGGAAACCACGGAAAACCACTTCAAGGATGGCTGAAGTGGGAATCGAACCCACCTCTACTCAGTTGACCTCCTGAGACTGAGTGGACCCCGTTCCAGCCCTCGCACTACTTTTCAAATTCCGTGGAGGGACCGGGTATCGAACCAGGGCCTCCAGGGGTGGTGTTCCCCCCTGAGGGTGGGGAATGTAGAATAACACCCGCGTTATCCCCTGCCTGTCGTAAGAGGGGACTAATAGGGAGACCAGGGGCTCTGAACTTTGGAACGTGGGTTGGCGACTACGAGGCTCTCAGCTGAGTCCTGGCATTGCTTCCATTTACTTGTGCCATCTATTTTATCCGACCTTCCTTGGCCAACTCTTGTTCTTTCCTGACCTCGAATGTATTAGAGCACTCGAGGCCTAGGGAGTCTCATTTTCACGCCCTTCGTGGCCCTTGTCTTCCTTTGGCCGATATCTTCATTTTTCGAAGTGTTGGATCCCTTCCATTTTCTTCTCTCTTAAAAATGAAATGGCGTATGGCTTTTCGTGCCTGGATATCCCGGGACGGGTTCGGCTCGCCAGGTGCAGGTCTTTTGATTTGACTCCCGTAGGCGACCTGCGCGTCGTGATGAGGATGAAATGATGATGAAGACAACATATAGGCCTACACCCAGCTCCTGTGCCAGGGAAATTAACCAGTGATGGTTAAAATTCCCGGCCCCGCCGGGAATCGAACCCGGGACCACTGTGGCCAAAGGCCAGCACGCTAACCATTTAGCCATGGAGCCGGACTTGTGTTATACTGTATAAAGCATGGTTGTACTTCCTTTTAAAACAATAATCACCTCCCCGACCCAATGTCTCACTGCCCTTGAGGCAGTAGAAGTGGGATCCCAATCCTGGAGGAAAAACGGCTTAAGAAAGAAAGAACAATGTAACGATTATTAGAAAGTAATCATCGTCCTGTTATGGCAGATCTTGTCATGTCTTCCACATTTGCCTGTCCTGCGCCAAGTTTTTCATGCCCGAATATTTTGTTCCTTGATTATTGTCCAACATTTGATATCTTTTCCTTCCTATTCCTCGTTTGCCTTTTACCATTCCTTCTTTCAGTAAACAGTCCCTCCTCAAACAATGTCCGATCCAGTTCATTGTCTCCTTCTAATGATTTGCAACATACTTCGTTCTCCTCCAACTCTTCGTAATACATCCTCATTCCTCTCCCGGACTTCCCATTTCACTTATTCTATTCTCCTCCATACCCACATCTCTAGTGCATCCAATCTTCTTTCGTCTTCCTTTCGTAATGACCAACTCTGGGTCACACAGCGCTATGCTCCAAATACAACATTTAGCAAATATTTCCCTATTTAGTGGCCCAGAAAGTAATTTCTTAAACTCTGGATGCAATACATTAATCATGATCAATAAACACGCAATCTCCGAGCTAGACAAAACCCAACGTGCTCAAAATGGCCGGGAATTGAACCCGAGGCCCTAAGACCCGAAGGTCAAGCCAAGGAGCTGTTACAAGCGCAGTGGCTACGGAGGAAATGTCCAGAGGTTCGCTACAGATCTATTCTTACATTATTATATTAGGATGTCTTCAGCAACACATCTGTGTGCAGTAGGAAGATGATGGCAAGTTGAGTTAACATTTCGCAGCGTGGAGAACGAATGAATACGCTTTAATTCTATTAGTGTCGCAAGAAATGCACCGAAATTGATCTCTCTAAAGCATTTTAGAATTGCTGTATTTCTCGTGGTAACTTAGTCTCGATTTCCGCACAGGATTGTCCCATTTCCTAGCCGTAGGACTCGCAGCTTTTAAAGGGTAGTAGCCTATTTGAGGAGCTGCTATAGGCAAAATTGGAACTCACCACTGTGACCTGTGCAGCTGAGGATGGTTTACTTTCTCGTAAAAAATAACCACCACGTCCATTTAACCTGAATAACTTGTTTTTACAGATAGCTCTTGTGGCGACGATGGGACAGGGAATGAGTTTGGAGTGGGAAGAAAGCGTTTGTGGCCTTAATTAAGGTACAACCGCAGCATGTGCCTGGTGTGAAAATGGGAAACTACGTAAAACTATCCTCGAACACGCTTTAAGTTTCTCTAGTAGCAAACACAAAACGCGTCCTCGCCAATTGATGACTGTCCATGAATAAAGGTAGAAAATCTGGCTAGGGTTGTGCAACCATCATCCCGTCGTGCTGAGTGTTGTGAAGTCGCTTGGTACGTGGCTACTCAAACAACACACTCTGACTGAAGTCCTGGTTCCTTCTAGTGGAAGTAGATTTTCGTCAGAATCATTTCGAGCTACAGAAACACATTTTACATCTGGGTTTGAAATATCCTTCGACGGATAGAAAAAATTGAGTAAAAGAACCTCAACTTGTAGAAAACATACAAGATTCGGTCGGGGAACGAAACTCCCTTCGAGTTATGGAAGTTTGACTGTAGTTGGCAATCGTCCAGTGTTCATTTCATCATTCGTGAATGCCAATAGACCATCTGTACATTTTGAAAGGGAAATGTGCTCTGTTTCCACGTCTAGTAATACTGGGGGAGCATACTTAAGTTAAACTACCTCACTGCTTTCTATGTCCCCTGAAAGTTTTCCAGGACAAAGCATCTGCAAATTGAAGGCGATTAACCAACTCTTTTAATCCTGAAAACATTAAAAAAGCAGTGTCTGAACAATGTATTAAAATGTATTAAATTAAATAAAACCTTGTAAAAAAACTCCCTATACCACGAAACTGGAGACAAAATTCACAAACTGACACATGTGCTTAGTTCAACGCCTTTTATTGCGCCGCATCACTTGAGGTGGCACAAAATACCTTATTATCAAGCACTAAATTTAACAAGAACATTTCCTGTCTGCCTCTGTGGTGTAGTGGTTAGCGTGATTGGCTGCCATCCCCGGTGGCTCGGGTTCGATTCCCCGCTCTGCCACGAAAATTGAAAAGTGGTACGAGGACTGGAACTGGGTTCACTCAGCCCCGGGAGGTGAAGTGAGTAGAGGTGGGTTCGATTCCTACCTCAGCCATCCTGGAAGTGGTTTTTCGTGGTTTCCCACTTCTCCTCCAGGCAAATGCAAGGATGATACCTAACTTAAGGCCACGGCCGCTTCCTTCCCTCTTCGTTGTATATCCCTTCCAATATTCCCATCACCCCCCCCCCCCCCCGATAGTATAATACTATAAAACTGCTATAAGGTTTACATTGCATTTTTTACGCATTTGGGTACTAACATGCATAACGCCCTGCTGCGTCTTTTTGCCACCGCTTTTCAGAGCTCCTGAAGGATCTTCACAGCTACCGTAGCGGTTCGAAGGCCCTCAAAGTCCTCACTGTACTTCAGCGCTACAGGCAACCCCTACTTTGTAGACCATCGGATGGAATTAATAATATTCACAAAAAGTATTTATATAAAACAACCTGCAGTGGTCGTATGCCCTCAATTTATGTAACAATTTTAATACCAATATTGAGGATCCATTGGGATAGCAGTTTGGTCAGTACTATAAGCAGATTATAAGCGTTTATTCCATCACAGTGGCTTCATGATTTCAACTATTGTTAGATTGCGCCTCAGATCATTAGAGCGTGATTCGTTGATTGGTCATGAAATTAATGAGTGACGTCACATAATGTGTTTCGTACAGGGATGTTTGAATCAAGGCTCGAAGGACACAGGAGAAGACGAGAGCGCTGATCACTTGTCTGACTCACGCATTCCTAAAGTGGAAATAGCGTGTAAGTCATCAACTTATTGGAACGGGACTCTGCTAAAAGGTCTGAACAATTCGAGCGGGTCTATGTCGACGTCATTGGCTCAAGTTCTGACGTACCACACACATTCTACATGAAGTAAAGAGCAACACTAAGATGTCACCACTAGCTGTTACCCGCGTGGATTTCGTAATTTGATAAAATAATGGTTTTGCATAAAGCATTAAGTGAACATTCCTAAAGTATAAAAACTCATCGAAAAATTGAATTGAATTTACCCCAGTATCTGTACGTAAACCACGTTTGTGGCATACTGGGTCTCGGCCCATAAGTGGCCACGGCTTGTCCGTGGTCCAACAGCTCTGCACTCTGACCGACCAACCTTGCAGAGGAGGGGTGGCTACGGCTCTACCGTGGATCTACGCCTCTGCATTCGGGAGACGGGACAGGGCTGGACTGAGAATGGTTTCCCATTCTCCTGCACTAAGGCGAATGTCGGGACACTTCCTCGGCCGCCAACCCCTCACCTCCGAGCATCTCCTTCACCAAACAAATCTCCCGGCCTGAGAGACGGCGTCACCGTCTAAGAGGCCCGCCTCCCCCTTCAGGGGAGGAATGAAAACATTTTAGCAGTAGTACCAGACTAGTGATGGGGCTGACTCTGGCATACGTCCCTGTGAGAAACACGTCCAAACAAAAAACGAGTTCCTTTATTTTTAAAGGATTTTCGACGTCTGTAACATATTCAGTTTTTGACATATAAGTTGTTGTTGTTTGTTTGTCCAACCCTTGTCCCGCTTCTCTACGAGGTTGCGTATGAGGTGAAATGAATTTGTCGTGGTGGGTTTTTATGACCGGATGCCCTTCCCGACATCAACGTCATCAGAGGAGTCAATGAGATGAAATGAATGACGTGATATGCGATAGTAGGGAGGGAGACGGTGAAATCCGGTGCCGGCACGTAGCCTACTCGTGTCAAATAACACCAAGAGTTCTGCTCAAGCCTTAACGTCCCCATCCGACGGACGATTCGCCATCAACAGTCTCACTCCGTATGAGCACTGCGGAGAGGTTTGGAATTTAATCCAAGCTTTTGGCACGCAGTCTACTTTTTGAGGTATAGGCCTAAGTATCCTCAGAAAAATAATTCAGCCCATTTTTAATTTCTATTAACTGCCCTTTAGTGGATTTTCCGAAAACAAAAGAATACGTTTTCTCTATTTTTAACCCGTCCTGTCGGTGGAAGCGGTAGAATAACACCCACGGTATCCCCTGCCTGTCGTAGGAGGCCACTAAAACGGCCACAAGGGCTCTGAACTTTGAAGCGTGGGTTCGCCACCACAGGCCCCTTAGCTGAGTTCTGGCATTGATTACACTTACTTGTACCAGGCTCGTCACTTTAATCTACCCTCTCTGATGTCCTTTAGTCAAGTCTTGTTCTTTTCCGACCCCGGCGCTATTAGGTTTCAGAGGGCTAGGGAGTTTTTCATTTTCACGCCCTTGTCTTTCTTTGGCGGACATCTTCATTTTTTGAAGTGTCGGATCCCTTCCACTTTTTTTATTAGTATTATTTAAAGGATGGTTGCCTGGTTGTACGTCGTCTTAAAACAATAATCACCACTCCAGCACCATCTGTAGCCCCATCCACCGGCGAGGATAGGAATTGTGCCGGCTGCCGAAGCCTGTCACACTCCTGTGAGGCGATGACTAATGACTGAGAAATGACATACAGTGATATTGGAAAGTGTTGCTGGAATGAAAGATGACAGGGAAAACCGGAGTACCCGGAGAGAAATCCGCTTTGTCTAGCACAAATCTCACATGGACTGACTGGGATTTGAACCACGGAACTGAGCGGTGAGAGGCCGGCGTGCTGCTACCTGAGTCAGGGAGGTTCCTTTCAGTGTAACTTACTGGGAAGAAATTATTCCTAAAAGTGTTCTCTGCTGAAGCGATACCCTTCAAAATTTGCACAGTGTAGACTCGTATAGCATTGCAAATAACTCTCAAACATATTTCGTCTTGAAATATGAAAGAAACCAAAGTATTGTAATGCAATTCGAAACATCAATAGGTCTATGTGTTCAGGACGGCACCGAAAGCAGATATCGTGGCTGCACCTAGAAAAACAGCTATGTTTGACTTTAGAACTCTGACTAGAAAAGTACTGTGCTGCGGGACAGTATTTCTCCCCTCGACATTGTCACATAGCGGTATTTCCAGGAGCGTAAAGGTCGGTGCCATGGAGCGTGTGAACTTAGGGATATAAGTAGGGAGGAGGACCAGTACCTCACCTGCTCTGCTCAACAAGGGCCTTGTGGGGGATAGAGAAGGAAGCGTCACAAAAAAGTTTTCAAAAGATGGTGCAAAGTAAGGCCCGGCTTACGGCATTGGTATTTGGAATCCCCTTCAAAAATAGGAAAACATATTTTTGACCTTGACCATCGCGGCATTTATCTGTAGAAGTGGGAAACTACGGAAAACGCATCGAGAATGGCTGAGATAGGAATCGAACCCCTTTTACTCATTTGACATCCCGTTCCAGTCCTCGTATCACGTTCCAAATTTCGTGGCAGAGTCAGGAATCGAACACGGACGTACTACACCACAGAGGAACGAGGATGTAATACTACAACGTATTCCTTTAACGAAATTGCTGCAGTTGCGGTAATTTGAACAAGGACGTTTTTATATTTTGAAAATATCATAATTTCATAAATGTATTTACCCTATATGGATTTTCTTTTTAAAACAGCCGTGTCCATGTAATTGAAGTCGTAAAATTTCGTCTAAATAGGACTAAATACACATTCGAGTGGGGTGTTCCCGTTGAAGACTGAACACGATGTTGCCTATAGCAGGCTGTCCGCGGTTTCGCTCCGTGAGGCTCAGCGGTGCGTGACGGAGCCAGCCAGCCCTTCGCTCTGGAATGACTCAACTAACTGCTAACTTTCGATTTTAGTCCTCACTCAGCTCTTACTCTGTTACAGCAATTATAATAATACAGTCCGGATGTATAGGCAGTAATGAAATGGCGTATGGCTTTTAGTGCCGGGAGTGTCCGAGGACAAGTTCGGCTCGCCAGATGCAAGCAAAGCAAAGCAAAGCCTCCTCCGTATAGGCCATGAAGGCCCTTGGAGGAGTGGAAGGTAAAGGCGTCCACCATTGTTAACCTCGCCACGTGGTGGGGTCGAGTGGTTAGCTCCACGGCCGAACGCCTTTGCCGCCAGGAATTAACCTGGTACTCATTTTTGGTGTAGGCTGAGTGAACCACAGGGCCATATGCACCTTCGGAAATGGAAACCTCGTTTCTTAAATTTTACGACTTCCTGACGAAGATTCGACCCCACGTCCTTCCGGGCGAACCGAGCATGCCTTTACCGCCTCGGCCAGGCAGCCCCTAACATAAGTTTCAGGGGCTCTAATAGGCCGGGACCTTATCATAGCTGAAGTATTGTTATTACAGCTTAAACATGCGAGATGGCCTCAGCTACTGTGTGCAGATATTTTCATTTGAAGCTACTTAGCAGTCAGTTTAGTCGTTCCGTTTTAATACTCCGGGAGATGTAAAAAAAGAATCTTTGTTACACAATCTATAGCCAAGTTTTAATTAATTTTGTCAAGTAAACACCAAGCCGATATCGAACGAATTGACTTTTTCCGCTCTTCAAAAATCCGACTGCGTCTGCTGAGGTCGGGAGGCCATAACGCTGTGAAGGATGAAGAGCCGTAGAGCGGAAGGGACACTGCAACTCGGCAGGTGTGTACCGTGACCAAGTCACGTGAGAGACCAGTCTGTTGTCAGGGTCACACTGCACTCTGCCGAGAGAAGCAATTATCCGTTCCTTGGGTGACGTTCACAATCGAATAAAATATATTCCAGAACTTTTAGAAGGACCGGAACTTCTTCTCCAAGGTATCTTCTAAAGTCTGTAACTCGAGGAACAAGTTTAGTCTTACCTAAGCAGTTCTCGAATGTTGTTGGGTTGTATTAGGCCGAGTAGGAAGATCAAAAGACATCACTTATACATTGGACGCACACAGGACAATATGAGCCCTTCTGAACTGTTTCCTCGTTTGTCCACACATGACCGGGATTTCATAATTGAGCACAACTTCTGGTAAGGATTCCTCATACGAAGACAGAGAGAGGTTATCTTAACATGGATCAAGAAATGCTGTGTTGGCGGATTATTAAGGCCTGCAAGTATCAATCAATCAATCAATCAATCAATCAATCAATCAATCAATCAATCAATCAATCAATCAATCAATCAATCAATCAATCAATCAATCAATCAATCAATCAATCAATCAATCAATCAATCAATCAATCAATCAATCAATCAATCAATCAATCAATCACCACTCATTTGTGATACATACATACTAGTGAAAAATGGAAGGGTATGTATAGGTTCCAGGAAGAACGTTCCATGAATCATTAATGAGGAAGGGGAGTGTGTATGCGAGGACTTAGTCAGCAGTATGTTAAGATAGTTAGATATAAGGATAGAAGAGGCAAAGTACTATGATGACAAAGATATTTACGAAAAGATGCAACAGTTAAAACTAGAAAAGTGGGCTCACTCTGCAAGACGTATGTTTGTGTTTTACCGTGTGTAGTCTTCCACTCCTGTAAATAAACATGCTAAGCCATAACGAGCCGACCAAACATTTCAAGACATTTTTTCTCATCTTCATATGAGGAACCAATATGTAAAGATGTTTCGTTACAGCCTATATTTTAGCTTCCATTGAAATGATACACAAGTATTACAACAGGTAATGTATGTGTTCGTGTTCTCTAAATCCCACTTCAGGTATCATGTAACTTTAAAAAAGGACTGTCGGTATTTAGCCACACACTTCCAGGGACTTCCTTACCATTCAGTCTAAGTGGTGGTGGTGGTGATTATTGTTTTAAGAGGAAGTACAACTAGGCAACCATCCTCTATATAACACTGATCAGAGGGAAAAATGGAAGGGATCCAACAATTCGAAAAATGAAGATATCGGCCAAAGGAAGACAAGGGCCACGAAGGGCGTGAAAATGAAAGACTCCCTAGCCCTCGCAAACCTAATAGCGTCGGGGTCGGAAAAGAACAAGAGTTGACCAAGGGAGGTCGGATAGGATAGATGAAAGTGAGGAGGCTGGCACAAGTAAGTGGAAGCAATGCCAGGACTCAGCTCAGGGCCCCGTGGTCGCCAACCCACGCTCCAAAGTTCAGAGCCCCTGGGGCCCCTTTTAGTCGCCTCTTACGACAGGCAGAGGATACCGTGGGTGTTATTCTACCGCCCCCACCCACAGGGGGACATTCAGTCTAACATCACCCTTGCTTTACGTCCCACCGACACGGATAGCTCTTATTGTGTCGATGGACTTGGGCTGAGAAGGGAGCGAATGTGGCTTAATTCTCGTACAACCCCAACATTTGCTTGGTTACGAAATGGGAAACCTCGGAAAAAGCATATTCATGGCTGCCGATTGTGGAGTTTAAAACCCACCATCTCCCGAATGCAAGCTCACAGCTACGTATCCCGTTTCATTGGTTATAATTTCACTCTGATGAATAGTAAGTTACTGCGGTAGGTCAACTGAAACGTCGTTGCACACCTCACCTTGTATCGTAGCAGGCTATTATTATTATTGTTACGGAGTATAGTGGGTGTGCAGAGGTGAAAGAAGGTGCGGGGGTGAACAGGTCTCAAAATACGGAATTAAAGTTAAGATAAAATTTAACAAGGTTATATTTTCTTTTCAAGATTAAGAAATAACAAATAGAACAGGTACTCAGTAGCCGAAACACAATTCGAAAATGTACAATTACAGTGATTACAGGATTTGGGCTCCGAGAGACAGACACACAATACTTGAGCTATAAGCCCAACCTTACGATATACAGAATTCAACAAAGGGGCAGAAGACCCCAATCATGCCTAGGAGCACTTGCTCCTCTTTACACGGTAAAGCCTCCTCGAGGCATACAAAACTCAATTTTCAAGAAAGAGCAACTCGCTCTCAAAATTTAAGCCTATCAAAGGCCACACCAAACTCCACTTTCAAGTTGTCCTCCAAGGACATGAAAACAGGGGTAAAATACCCAACCTACTGAGGCCTATTAAGTAAAGAAACAGGTAAATTACATGGCCTCTAAAATACCAACTTGAGAGGAGGCGTTCTTGCCGTCCTAACACACTTTATATAAAACCTACTTGGCACTAGGCCGTTACTGCAAGGGCTAATCCCATACTAAAGAGGTGACTTTTAGAAGGAAACAATTTACATTACGGTAAGGAAGAAACGGTTGTGAAAATAAGTTCACCTCAATGCAATATGAGTGGGAGCTCGAGAGGGTTAAGCACTCTCTATCCCAATATGTAGTTTAAAAGATAGAATTGATACTAAGTGTCTTTACATTTTAGGAAAAAATTACATGGTGGAAAGGCTTCGGACCTGCCCCGAGAGTTAAACTGCTGAGCTGACAAGAAAGAAGTTATTAAACGGCCATTACCTGATGGCTGAACTGCTGCCCGAAGAAAGAGGCGCTTCCCGCCCCCTGCTACGTACTTTACACACTGATAGATGTTACTGAAGTGGCGCAGAGACCCTAAAATCAGCAGTTTATAAACCCTCGCGGAAAGTTCGAGACGTTTCAGGAATGAGAGCACCCTCCCACAAGAATTTTATTGGCTAGGGTTAAGCAACATATCCAAGTTGAAGAAGATACACCTGATTGGTCATAAATTAATTAAAGAAATTCGGGATTGGCTAAATTCAAACCTGGCGGAACGAAAGGATTAACATTGCCAACACAAACAATGACTGAAGGAAATTTAACAAAGACCAAACTTATACATACTAAATTTCTTCAAAAAAAAGTTCCTTCACTTCGCACTAGGGTGCACAATAGTAGTTCTTAAGTAGTGCCATCTAGAAGAGAATGTTCACACTTCTTGCTACAGAGAAAACAAAAATGAATCGGAACTGACACAGTTCAGAACTTCAAAATTTTACAAGTAGTGACATCTTCTGAGAAACTTGAAAATTAACACAGTAGATAAAGTTCAGACTTCCTCCAGTAGAGGAGTTTCAACTGGCGCAAAGTTTGAATTAGAGGCGTGGGGGTGTACCACCCGGTACAATTATTATTATTATTATTATTATTATTATTATTATTATTATTATTATTATTATTGTGCTGGTGAAGAATGTAAATAAAAATATTGATTATGAAATGTCCTTGAAATCTTCTTTAAAAAAGAAAATGTGTGTTGCAATTGTCGAACCTATGTAACTTTCTGTTTCAACACGAAATCCGCTCCAATTTGTAAGCGTCGCATGTAACAGGAACAAGCTAGTAAACCTTTCACTCTCTTCCCTTAGCGAGTTTCCTCGTATAAAACTGTCTCCCCAGCGGTCGAACACATTACGACACAGCACGACTACGTGTTGCAAGTGAAATGGGCTGTAGTAACGAATTCTTGTAATTCGTTGCGCTGCACAAAGCCTATTAAAACATAACTCTTGGTACACTGGCATTATTTACTTTTAAAGAGCCATTCACTTCGTAGCCAACACGGGCCACTAGTCTACATTAGGGTATGCTAAAAGAGAAGCTAATACACGATGTGCCTGTTTCGTGCTGAGGTGGGTTCACTTTTCACTTGCCAGTAGGAGAACGTAGCTCTTACCATTTCTACTTGTCGTCTACTTGTATTTTTCCTCAGTTCATGCCAAACCATGCCACCGTATGTCTTCTCGGTGTCTTCATGAAGAAACATTTCACCGAGTGAGCAGCTGTGAGCTTGAATTGGGAAGATAGTGGGTTCGAACCCCATTGTCGGTATCCCTGAATATGGTTTTCTGTGGTTTCCCATCTTCACACCAGGCAAATGCTGGGGATGTACCTTAATTAAGGCGACGGCCGCTTTCCTCTGCCATCGTCGAGATAAGACCTGTCTGTGTCGGTGCGACGTAAAGCAGAGTCAATGCCCTATCAGTTCGCATTTAGTTTATCGTCGCACGCACACACCGAAGACTGAACGCCACTTCTTATCCCGGAGAAGGGTCAGTAGATGTGACTCGAGAATGGTGGGGATGTCGTTGGAATCTGGAACGACTATGGAAAGTGCTACAACTCTTTTTTTTTTAAATGTTATGGGCAGTAAAGTCGCGTATCTCAAACTTAAATTGATGAAGGGAAGTGAGATTGAACCAGGCGCTTGTAGAGTCTGTCACATTGGAGCAAGATTCTAAAGGTGATCGGGGTCAGATACTGAGGACGAAGAATTATCTACAATCTCAGTCTGCAGTGATGTGAATTGAGGGCTTTGAAAAAGAATCAGCACTCCAGAAAGGAGTGAAGCAATGTTGCCGTTTGCCTCCCCTCCCACCTTATTTTCAATATTTATATAGCACGTGCGGTAAAGAGAATCAAAGAGGAATTGGGAAAGGTAAACACAATCCAAAGAGAGAAAATCAAAACCCTGAGATTTGCCGATGATATTGTTATTTTATCTGACTCTGCAAAAGATCTAGATAAACTGCTGAATGGAATAGACGGAGTCTTGGGTAAGAAGTGCAACATTAAGTCTAAATCAAAAGTAATGGAGTGTGGTCGAACAAAGGCAGGTGCTGCAGGAAAATTAAGTCTTAAAGGAAGTAGATGAATATTGTTACTTGGGTACTAAAATAACTAACGATGGCAGAAGTAAGGAAGGCCTTTTTAGGAACAGAAATTTGCTCACTTCATTGATATAGGAATTAGAAAGATATTTTTGA
Organism: Anabrus simplex; assembly: GCF_040414725.1. Lineage (NCBI taxonomy): Eukaryota > Metazoa > Arthropoda > Insecta > Orthoptera > Tettigoniidae > Anabrus > Anabrus simplex. The sequence goes on along the minus strand of NC_090279.1, from coordinate 219,339,776 downwards.
AGACTTTATTGTGGAGCGTGGCACTGTGTAGAAGTGAGACATGGACAATAACTAGTTGATAAAAATAATAATAATAATGATAATAATATCTATGAATACAGTAGTCCAGCTAATCTGAACTGGTTGGTACCGGAGACTGTTCAACTATCAAATGTTCGTATTATCCGATTTTTCTTCTAAAATCCACATTGCACTGTGGATAATGTCCGTTACTTGTTCTGGGAGTTTGGAGGGAAGTGCAGAGCTGGTGTTGGCCCAGAAAGTCCAGTACTCCCACAGTGAAGGATAACGGTCATGGCTCGCCTCCACAGATCGGAAATGTTCGTACAACGGGGAAACCTGTTCGTCTGTCCTTAACCAGAGAACACTGTACTAACCTTGTGCTCTCAGAACATTGTTAGCGCCGCAAACAGTGTAATAGAGGAACTAGTTTGATAGAAGGAAGCTCAACTTGTAGGATTCCAGCAAGATATAGCAAACAGTTTAAATTCAGGAGGTCAAATGGACAATATCGCTTTGACCTATTCAAGGCTTTTGATAGAGTAGATCATGCGAGATTACTGATGAAAATAAAGGCAATTGGACGAGACAAAAGAGTGGTTAAATGGGTGGGTACATTTTTAGAAAATAGAACTCAGGTGAAGCGTTATCTGATACTGTAATAATTAACAGGGGATTCCGCAAGGTAGCGTTATTGGACCTTTATGTTTTCTTATATACATAAATTATATCAGTAAACAACTGGAATCACAGATGAGGCTATTTGTGCATGATGTTATAGAGTAGTAAATGACTTGCAGGGTTGTAAGCGACTACAGGGGGAGATGAATGTAAATGGGACGAAAAGATAAGTTGTAACTTTCACGAAGAGCAAAATTCCTCTCAGTTTTAATCACTGTGTTGATGAGGTGATAGTATCTCGTGGGGTACACTGCAAGTACCTAGGTGTTAATATAAGGAATGATCTTCATTGGGGAAATCATATTAACGAGGTTGTTTACAGATCTCTTCACATGGTTAGGGGTTGTTCTCACGATTTGTTCTTGGTGATTTCCGACAAAGGAGTAGTGTGATGAAAATGTTGCAAACTTTGGGCTGGGAAGTCTTTGGAGTAAGGAGAAGAGATGCTCAACTGTGTGGTATGCTTCGACCTGTCAGAGGAGAGTTGGCATGGGATGACATAAGTAGACGAATAAGTTTGAGCGGAGCTCTTGTAAGTAGGAAAGATCGCAATAAGAAGATAAAGTTGGAATTCAAGAGGACAGATTGGGGAAAATACTCATTTACGAGGAGGAAGGATAGGAATGAATTATCAATGGAAAATTTCCAAGTTCTCTGAAAATGTTTGAGAAAAAGCTAGATAACGCAACACAGCACAGAAATGTGAATGTACTTCATTTACAATCAATAACGAGCGAGTAACGTACTCTCATGAATTCAGACTAAATACATCACGATTTAAAAAAAGTAAAGTCGACATTTAATTTTCCCTAGAACAGGAAAAAACATTTGGTTTACGTCTGAGGAACGCTCAAACGAGTCTGTTAGTTAACGTAAGAAATTACATTTTTTGTCCGTATTGAACTGAGAATTACAATAAATAAACTTTATATGCTCACCTATTCAATGTTCCCATAATGGACCCGTAGTGCTGGGTTGTTACATTTTCTCGAGTTGGTTGCAGACGTTTAATTACTGCCCGGTTTTCCAGCTCAATGACTGGATGTCAAAGGAATTTTGAAAATTAAAAATCAATGCTCTGCATTAAGAGCTGTCGGGCAGGTGGCGGATTCCCTCCTCCCCCTGTGCGTGCCGGCGGTACCCTCTGCTTGTCGTAAGTGGCGACTAAAAGGGGGCTCTGAACTTGTGAGCGTGGGTTGGCGACCACGGGGCCCTTCGATGAATCCCGGTCTTGCTTCCACGTACTTGTGCCAGGCTCCTCACTTTCATCTATACTATCCGATCTCCCTTGGTGAACTCTTCTCATTTTGCGACCCCGACGCTATTAGCCTTCCGAGACATAGGGATTCTCTCATTTTCATGCCTTTCGTGGCCCTTGTCTTTCTTTGGCCGATACCTTCATTTTTCGATTGTACGATTCCTTCCATTTTTTAATCTCTCAAGAGTGTTATATGTAGGATGGTTCCCTAGCTGTACTTCCTCTTAAAACAGTAATCACCACCACCAACTGGCAGACTCCCTATCAATTTAACAGGCCAGTGATAAAGAATGAGGTCCTATAAGCCCTTAAGCAAAAACACAGATAACAGTAACTTTTTACTTGAAATGTCAAGCGACTTATGGGCCAGCTTGTATTTAAGCACATGGTGTGTTTAATAATAATAATAATAATAATAATAATAATAATAATAATAATAATAATAATAATAATAATAATCCCGTACGCCCGGGTTCGATTCCCGGCTCTGCCACGAAATTTGAAAAGTGGTACGAGGGCTAGAACACGGTCCCCTCAGTCTCGGGAGGTCAACTGAGCAGAGGAAGTTCGATTTCCACCTCAGCCATCCTCGAAGTGGTTTTCCGTGGTTTCCCACTTCTCCTACAGGAAAATGCTGGGATGGTATCTAACTTAACGCCACGACCGCTTTTTTCCCGCTTCCTTGTCTATCCCTTCCAATCTTCCCATCCTCCACAAGGCCCCTGTTCAGCATAGCAGGTGAGGCGACATGGGCGAGGTACTGGTCCTCCTCACCAGTTGTATATCCGCCAACTAAAAGTCTCACTCTCCAGGACATTGCCCTTGAGGCGGTAGAGGTGGGATCCTTCACTGAGTCCGAGGGAAAAACCATCTCTGGAGGGAAAACGGATTAAGAAAGAAAGAAAAAATAAAAAGAGAGAAAGATAACGTAAAGTATATGCTCAGTTGTGGGTGGAAAGAATTAATATTCAACACTTCTAAGTTATAAAATAAGATTTCCTTTCTTTCTTAATCTGTTTAACTTCCAGGGTTAGCTTCCTAGATCCCACCTCTGCCACCTCAACGGCAGTGTTCTGCAGCGTGAGACTTTGGGTCGGGGAGGACCAGTACCTCGCCCATGTCACCTCACCTGCTATGCTGAACAGGGGCCTTGCGGAGGATGGGATAGACAAGGAAGTAGCTGTGGCCTTAAGTTAGGTACCATCCCGACATTTGCCTGGAGGAGAAGTGGGAAACCACGGAAAACCACTTTGAGGATGGCAGATCTGGGAATCGAACCCGGTAATCACACTAACCACTACACCACAGAGGCGAAATTCGTGAGTTGAAAGCTGTCGTAGCAGTTTCACTCGAGCGAAGGAACAAGCCTGTGCCAGGTGGAGCGTGAACCTTGTAGTTCCTGCCCACAACCAGTCATCCGCAAAATGAGATCCAATGGCTGGGCTGCGATCTACGGCAAGAAGTCAGCCTGTTCCACCTCCGCTTCTTCGAGCACAAATCTCACATGGAGTGACCGGCATATGAACCACGGAACAAAGGGATGCCGCCTGAGCCACGGAAGTTCACTATGAATAAAGAAACAATATAAATAAATAAATAAATAAATAAATAAATAAATAAATAAATAAATAAATAAATAAATAAATAAATAAATAAATAAATAAATAAATAAATAAAAACAAAGAAACAAACAAACCAATTAAACAAAGTAAATGAACAAAGAGACAACTGATCCTACTTTCTAATCGAAGATGAAAATGATCATGTTACTAACGGATCCACGCCCCGACCTCTAGCTTCGCACTGTAGCAATTTTAAATTTGTGCTGATGGGCCTTACGAGACATGATAAGTAGAGCCCTTCGCGGATATCATCCGTCTGTTCCCTCGCCCCTTCTCTCCGTGTGATATTTAAAGCATCCCTGTGCTTTCCTTAAAACGACCATATATCCTAAAACATTTATAACAATTGTATACCATAAAAGTTATGTTTATGAATTAAACTATTTATTCTAATAACGATTTTGTAATTAATCTCACAATAGGGTTTCCAATTTAATGGATGATATTTTAATGCAACGTTTTAAAGATTCGTGTTACCACCTCGGACTTTTTTGTAGAGTTTTTTAGACTGAACAATTCTTCCGCATATACTTGGGCTCTGTCGTCCCCGGTTTAGGCAGCGTAAACCAAAAAAAAGTATTCCGATGCCCGTTATGTCTTTGTCTCGGCTTCTTTTGTCATTCATTAATGCTACATCCAGCTGAACCTCTCTCGATAAATGGTCTGTACAACGATGACAACCGCATCACAGTCCATTTCGTTCTTGCGGAGACTAAGCCACACCCACCTTCCATGGACTATACATTATATGGGTGGCGGTCATCTGAACGTTGGCCATGACCGGAAGACATATTCATGACCACTTCATTTTCGTAAAAGGAAAAGTGGTCTCTTTTTATGGATATTCATAGAATTCTTCCTTGCTTGGTGATGGTGCTGTTAATCTAGAAATTAGTGCTAACGAATCATGAGGCAGGTCCCTCCGTGCTGGATCTCAAGAGGTTAGGCCCGTACTTGCTGAGTGAAATGTGGGAATTTGTTTTCTCTTTTTCTTATTCAATTTAACGACACGTTCTCTCACGAAGGCGCTCTGCACGAACTGTAGACAATAGGTGGCCATGACGGCTCGCCAGCGTTCCCACTGCCATCCCTGAGACTCAATGGCAGCTCGTCACTGCCCTTTACTTGACTATTTACATATTAGAATCACCAAACATTACGAAAACAAACCAACCTCAAAGCAAGTAACATGTAGCGTCATCTCAGTTTTCAAACTCACTGACGAATTAAGAAAAAAGTTCTTTTCATTTCCTGTCTTTTGCTTTACGTCGCACCGACACAGATAGGTCTTATGGCGACATGGGATAGGCAAGGGATGGGACTGACTTTAATTAATGTACAGTACAGACCCAGCATTTTCATCGTGTGAAAATGGTAAACCACGACAAAGCATCTTCAGGACTGCCGACAGTGGACTTCGAACCCGGTATCTCCCGGATGTAATCTGATGACTGCGTAACCCAAACCTCACATACCTCGGTACTTATTAATTTTGCTTATTATTTTACAATAATCGACTCCCCGAATATAGTCACTGTTTATTGGTTTCGGTTATGCCCACTGGTTCTTTTAGTGTCACGTTCTAGTCCTAAGAGAACTTCAATTACTTGTGGCAGACCATCAGCGAACGCGTAGAGCTCATTGGTGGCGGAAGATTTGTTATGATCGGTGTAGCTCATCTTGGGTGCTGTTTTGAACATCTTCACTTTCCGTCTAGTTCAATGTTTTTAGGAAGTCGGCTCCGATGAAGATATCCTCAATAACAGGTCTTTTTTATGTCCGTGTAGTATTTCCATCGCATTTCTTACTTCTGTCGCTGTAATGGCATGACAATCGTCCAAGATACAAACGCAAGGGGTGTCCCAGATAGAGGATATATTTAACATAAAAACAAATACATTTGCCCGGTTCCAATACAGTAAGTCCCCCTATGGGTGGAGGCGGTACAACAATACCCAAGGTATCCCCTGCCTGTCGTAAGAGGCGACTAATAGGAGCCCCAGCGGCTATGAACTTTGGTACGTGGGTTGGCGATCACGGGGCCCTTAGCTCAGTCCTGATATTGCTTCCACTTACCTGCGCTAGCTTCCTCACTTTCATCTAACCTATCCGACCTCTCTTGGTCAACTCTTGTTCTTTTGCGACCCCGAAGGTATTAGAGCACTGGAGGACTAGGGAGGCTTTCTTTTTCACACCCGTCGTGGCCCTTGTCTTTCTTTGGCCGATACCTTCATTTTTCGAAGTGTCGAACCCCTTTCCATTTTTCTCTCTGATTAATGTTATATAGAGGATGGTCCCCTTAAAACAATAATCACCACCAGTAAGTGTCTGTCACTGTTTGTGCGAGATCATCTGCACAACTTCCAAGCCGATTTTGAAGCATTTGTGACCCTTATATATGAATTATTTGTCCGGCTCCATGGCTAAATGGTTAGCGTCCAGGCCTTTGATCACAGGTGTTCCGGGTTCGATTCCCGGCAGGGTCGGGAATTTTAACCATCATTGGTTTATTTAGCTGGCACGGGGACTGAGTGTATGAGTCGTCTTCATCATCATTTCATCTTCATTACGACGCGCAGGTCGCCTGCGGGAGTCAAATCAAAAGATCTGCACCTGGCGACCCGAACATGCCCTCAGACACTCTCGGCACTAAAAGCCATACGCCATTTCTTTTCATACATTACTTATCGAGGGTGTTTCAAAGATTAATGTACTAGGAATGGGAGCCGAGCAGTGCAAAAAGTCAAAGGAAAAACAGCCACCAGAGAGCTGAAACATAGAAAAGGTCGCTTCTACCCCAGGAGCTAATGTGCAAGATGGCGGCCGCGCGCAACAACCTAGTGGTAGCTAGGGCCTCCGAGACAAGATGGCCGCTATGCATTTGTTACATGAGAATAACTTTAAGGAGCTGGGCCACGAGCTAATGGTGATACATTGTGTTTATAGGCCTAACCTTCCAGAAGCCGTCTCCGCGGTGTAGGGGTAGCGATCCCGGGCAGATCACGGCTGGTTCGAGGTCCGCTCAGCCTACGTGATTAGAATTGAGGAGCTATCTAACGCTGAGATAGCGGCGGCGGTCTAGAAAGCCAAAAATAACGGCCGAGAGGATCCGTCATGCTGACCAAGGCCTCCTGTAGGTTGGCTCGCTTCTTTTCTCCCCGCGTGCTGAAATTTTCCCTACAACGAAGATAATTATCTGCTAAATCACTCGTACCACAGCCATCTTGATACATACTACATCGAGTTCGTTGGAAAAAACGAGCATGCGTACACATCACTAACGTCGCCGAGGACTGTGACCGTAAACTGAAAGTTAGTCCGGTCCGAAGCTGCGTAGTCCAAATGCTAGCTCGTCCTGGAGATGTGGGAGCGAAAGCGTGGTGCAGTGTGGAGCTGACACTGATCTAAGTCGTTCGGTCAGGTTCGCAGACCGCCCAGGGCGGAACCACATGTGACGTCACAAGAGTGGGTCGTGTCCAGGTCAAGAGCCTGATACCTTCTCTGCATAAGTTCCAAGTGGTAACTCTGTTTATAAAGTCGGGAATTTAAAGTAAGTAGCTCAGGGGCGTATTCTCCTTGAATGCAAGGCATTCATTTGCATGCGTTATGATAACACAAAGAACTGTCTGATGTACGATTGTAGGTTGTTTCAAGTCAAATATTAACGATTTCATCTCTCAGAAGTTCAAAAGGTCCGCGCAACTGTACTGGTTCCGTTGCTTGACTACGTGTGGTGCTGGTGTAGTTTCGCCGTCTACACCACTCTAGGAAGAAAGAGACAGCAAATGGAAGAGTTAAGGATGTAAGGCATTCAATCTTAAAATTGCATTCGGTGGCAGACGTAGTTCTGAAACCCTCCGAACGATGTCGCTGCAATTGAAAGTTGGTCAGAATTTGTCACCCCATACCCGTGCTACCCTCTGCCATCTGTTAGCAACTTGGAGAAAGGGCATCTTTACAGCGAACGGGACCCACACATTACCCCCCAGCGAGAACCCAACGTGACGAAACTGACCAATGCCACTGGGGTGACTTACCTCCAGTGCTTGAGTTGTGGCTATCTAGTGAGTTAATTCATTGTGTTTTCGGTGTTTTATTATATTTTGCGCACATGTGGTATTAACGATGGATGAGTCTAAAACGGATATAATTGTAAATCAGTTTGAAAAGCCATTTACTGGCCGTTTGTTTGATGAAAAGATTCAAATAGTTAAAGCCGCGAGACCTCTACCTTCCCTCGTAAATTTCTTCTTAATCTGCTTACCCTCCAGGGTTGGCTTTTCCCTCGGACTCGGTGAGGGATCCCACCTCTACCGCCTCAAGGACAGTGTCCTGGAGCTTCAGGCTCTGGGTCGGGGGATACAACTGGGGAGGATGACCAGTACCTCGCCCAGGCTGCCTCACCTGCTATGCTGAACATGGGCCTTGCGGGGGATGGGAAGATTGGAAGGGATAGACAAGGAAGAGGGAAGGAAGCGGCCGTGGCCTGAAGTTAGGTACCATCCCGGCATTTGCCTGGAGGAGAAGTGGGAAACCAAGGAAAACCACTTCGAGGATAGCTGAGGTGGGAATCGAACCCACCTCTACTCAGTTCACCTCCTGAGGCTGAGTGGACCCCGTTCGAGCCCTCGTACCACTTTTGAAATTTCGTGGCAGAGCCGGGAAGCGAACCCGGGCCTCCGGGGGTGGCAGCTAATTACACTAACTACTACACCACAGAGGCGGATCCTCGTAAATTAAAAACAGAAAACAAGAATTGTGTACGCACGTTCAATCCAGAAACTTACAGTAAAACTGTTTGGCTCGAGTTCACCTACATGTAATTAGGGTGAGTAGAATTGAAATTTACTTAATACATTGTGTTACTAGTTGCATGCCTCAGTGAAGATTCTAGGATACGCCACTGAAGTAGCTCATTTCAAAAAGTAAATTCGGTGGTACAGTTCTTTCCAGGCACACCTCCACGCCAATGCTTGTCTTAAATCTCTACGCGTTACGCTCAATCATACGCTTTACACTTCCCTGTGCCTTTAATAATAATACGACAGAACTAGGTTTATACGGACTGATAATATTTACTTCTACATTAAGCTCATTCTACAAATTAATCAAAGATTGAGTTATATTATAAAGCACGATACGATATAACTTTCAGGTGAAGAATGTAATATTTTTTGTACATATCGAAGTAATTATTAGTAAAAATTGTGTCTGCTCGTTTAATTTTCAGACCATAGAATACATTTCAGTTGCTAAACTTGGCTTTACAATTTCTATGTGTGAAATACAGTAGGTTCGAATGCCTTAGCGCTAATCCTTTCTGAGAATTTGGGATGGCGAGGTGCCTTTCATTGGTCAGAGTTTTTAAGAAACTCCGCGCAGTCTTCGGTCGAAATCTAGATTATTGAAGATCATGAACCCTCTGTGGTGTAGTGGTTCGTGTGATTAGCGGCTGCCCCGGAGGCCCAGGTTCAATTCTCTGCTCTGGCACGAAATTTGAAAAGTGGTACGAGGGTGGAATGGGTTCCACTCAGCCTCGGGAGGTCAATTGAGTACAGGATTCCCACCTCAGCCATCCCGGAAGTGGTTTTCTGTGGTTTCCCACTTCTCTTCCAGAAAAATGCCGGGATGGTACCTAACTTTAGGCCACGAGCACTTCCTTCCCTCTTCCTTGTCCATCCCTTCCAATCTTCCTACCCCCCCCCCCCCCCAACCAAGGCCCCCGTTCAGCATGGCATGTGAGGCCACCTGGTCCTGCCCGACCCAATGTCTCACGCTCCAGGACACTGCCCTTGAGGTGGTAGAGCTGAGTCGGAGGGAAAAACCAACCCTGGGGATGAACGGATTAAGAAAGAAAGAATTAGTGGCGAACAAGGAGAGCCCTTGTGACTTCCTTCTCAGCCTACAAGAGACAGCGCCAGAATATCTCAATGGAAAACATGGAGAAGTACAAACTGCGCATCACAATGTTACTGTACAAGGCGGTCCTCTCGTTTGATTATTCTTCTGAGAAGTGCCCAGTTTCTGATGTCGTTTCCAGTTCCCGTAAGTCGTTCTTCACTCCTGTTAGCCATGATGTCCCGATCTTCCTGTTCTTCTACTAGTTTTCTCCTGTGGGTCCGGGCGGTGGAATAACAGCCACGGAGCCCTCAGTTAACTCCCGGCATTGCTTCCATTTACTTCTACCGAGCTCGATAGCTGCAGTCGCTTAAGTGCGGCCAGTATCAAGTATTCGGGAGATAGTAGGTTCGAACCCCACTGTCGGCAGCCCTGAAGATGGTTTTCCCTGGTTTCCCATTTTCACACCAGGCAAATGCTGGGGCTGTACCTTAATTAAGGCCACGGCCGCTTCCTTCCAACTCCTAGCCCTTCCCTGTCCCATCATCGCCATAAGACCTACCCGTGTCGGTGCGACGTAAAGCAACTAGCATTTACTTGTGCCATTTTCCTCACTTTCATCTATCCTATCCGACCTCCCTTGGTCAACTCTTGTTCTTTTCCGACCCCGACGGTATTGCATTCGAGGCTAAGGGAGTCTTTCATTTTCACGCCCTTCGTGGCCCTTGTCTTTGTTTGGCCGATATCTTCATTTTTCGACCACTTTTTCTGTCTGCTTAGTGTTAATGGAGGATGGTTGCCCAGTTGTTCTTCCTCTGAAAACAATAATCACCACTACGACCAAGAAAACGTCTGAAAATGAAATGGAATGTGCTAGGTTAAAGCTGACCCCATTGTGATGCCAGGAAGTGCACCACGTTCACCCGAAGATGACGTCATAATTTAGTCATGGAAGAAGAGATCCACCGCTACGTCTTCTGATTGTTGTGGACTGTTCTGAATCAGCACGAATGTGGGCATACTCACCACAACCGGCGGACAGAGGCTCCACTTCCGGTGTACAGTCACCTTAAAAAACACGGATAATTATTTATTAAAGTTAGTACCTAGGCTTTTATCGGTGTTAAGGGAAGCGCGAAGTGTGATGGCTCTAAAATGTCAGTTTTAATTTTTGAGATTAAAAAAGTCTCCAGTCTTTTCTGAAGAATTTGGTGTGTCAATTATTGTGCTGGAGTTATATTTGAGGCAACAGAACTCTGCATTACGTGCCAGCTACCAGTCGAACATTCTTCTCGGATTTTTTGAAACTTTGTGTACCTATCACATCAATGTAGTCTCTTGTACACTGTCAGATATCTTGATTAGTTCATGGAGGATAGCTTAAAGAGCACTGAAAATTTTACCAAAAATTCACTTTTCAGCTGGGATATTTAAAAAATTCTCTCCTATAACAATAAGACAATAATTTTACTTCAGCATCTAAAAAATAAGGTTTAAGTATTATGCATGCAAACGTTTCTTGTGTCTGGTTTGAGTATTTTCTCAAAACAGGTACATCAGTTTAGGGAATTTTTAACAATATTTTTTTTAAAATAATACTTTTATAATGTTCTTTCTGACACAAACTATTAATCATAGAAGCTTCATATTCTACGCAAAGAATTATATATACAGATTCTAAATATGTTAAAATAACATTGAAGGAAATATTTGTTTTAGTTTATGAGGTACGTAACTAAACATCAGAAGTTACATTTTCTTATCGTTTCACACTCGCCGGTGGTTAAGTGGATACTGTGCTAAATCTCTAGCATATCATTTGTTCCGTGGTGAGTACTGTTTTAAGGCGAAGTACATCGGGACAGTTTCGTCCTCCAGGTGCGCTAATTTTTCTTTAAAATTAATTAATTAATTAATTAATTAATTTATTTATTTATCTATTTATTACCGGGCGAGTTGGCCGTACGCGTAGAGGCGCGCGGCTGTGAGCTTGCATCCGGGAGATAGTAGGTTCGAATCCCACTATCGGCAGCCCTGAAGATGGTTTTCCGTGGTTTCCCATTTTCACACCAGGCAAATGCTGGGGCTGTACCTTAATTAAGGCCACGGCCGCTTCCTTCCAACTCCTATGCCTTTCCTATCCCATCGTCGCCACAAGACCTATCTGTGTCGGTGCGACGTAAAGCCCCTAGCAAAAAAAAAAATTATCTATTTATTTATTTATTTAGTCCTTGACGTTAACAGAGTTATATAGTCTAGGACACACATGTACAGTATATTACCCTCCCTAACTTGTATTAGTGCTTATTTTTGTGTCGCAAGTCTTTAAGAGTTATCCTACAATTACAATTACATTATGAACGAATGAAAGAATGACTCAGCTGGTCAGTGAATAGATAAACCCTCCTCTCTCCCACTCACGATTAACCACCAATTTTGGAGAGGGTTCTCTGTTCAGTGACGCATACGTTACGGTTACAAATTTCCATTCGGGAGTGGATATGGAACACATTCCCCACCGCGCATAACTTTGCGTCTAAGTTACATCATCTGGGGCTCACAGGTAACTAATAAACAGATGGTTAAATCCCGTTATATTCCTTCTAATATTCATGTAGTTGTATTCTCAAGACCACGTGGACAGGTTCTCTCGCTACTCCGCTCCGAATTGTAGTGACCGCTCAAGACGCTACCCCCGCGGAGACCTGAGACCTTCACTTACAGCTTGCGCGCGTAATGAATAAGACGTTACGTCAAAATTCAGGAGGAATGACGACGTAGAGCAACGAGGAGTGTGAAAGTGGAAGAGAATAAGAGTTGACCAAGGGAGGTCGAACAGGAGCCTCCTACGGTAAAGTACAATCAGTACCACAGTCAGGTAGGCGATACCCACTGACCTCGAGTACACAACACCCTGCGCTGAGGTAATCAACAGACTGTCATTAGTTGTAACATTCGTTTTCTGATTTGGTCTTTGCTTCGCTGGTTGTGAGACTATGTTCAACTTCTCTCCTTCAAAATCTTGGATTCAAATCTTTTGCACTGATCTTGTTTTTTCAATCTTCTTTACGTCACACCGGCACAGATAGGTCTTATGGTGACCATAGCGCAGAAAGGGCTAAGAGTGGTCTTGATCAATGTACAGCGCCAACATTTGCCTGGTGTGAAAACCGGAAACTACGCGATTTCAATGTCGCATTCATTTTATCAAAACACTTTACCTAATGATGAGAATTAACTCAAATTTTATGTTTTCCTTGAAAATAATATTTCTTTCTTTCTTTCTTTTCTTTCTTTCTTTCTTAATTCCTTTACCCTCCAGGGTTGGTTTTTCCCTCTCAGCGAGAGATCTCACTTTTATCGCCTCAAGAGCAGTGTCCTGGACCGTGAGACTTTGGGTCGGGGAATACAACTGAGAAAGACGACCAGTACCTCTCCCAGGCGGCCTCACCTGCTATACTGAACAGGGGCCTTGTGGAGGATGGGAAGATTGGAAGGGATAGACAAGGAAGAGGGAAGGAAAAGGCCGTGGCCTTAAGTTAGCTACCATCCCGGCATTTGCCTGGAGGTTTAGTGGAAAACCACGGAATACTACTTGGAGGATGGCTGAGGTGGAAATCGAAATCTCCTCTACTGAGTTGACCTCCCAAAACTGAGTGGATCCCCAATCCAACGCACGTACGACGAGAAAATAATAATAATAATAATAATGATAAGGTTAACTTTTAATTTACGTTGATGAATGAGTGACGCTGTTGAAAAACATTCGTGCTATACAGCTAACAACAAGAGCTCCCGAAAACTCCTCGGTTCACAAATTTCGTATTTTCGGTAAATTCGACAAATCATCCCCTTTTGCAAACACGTTACAAATTTGGTTTTAGGTCGTGAAAACTTAAACTACAAAAGTAGAAGCCATTGCAAGTTGTTCCTTTAATATCACTGCCCCAGTACCTCATGTTGTGATCGCGGCTGGCCGATCACCTTCTCTCAAATCTCCCGGAAATACACACGTTAATGTGTGGAAAGCGGAAAGTGCAGCACATGTCCTGGCACGCTGCATTACGAGGGGCCGACCAGGAAGGACTACATTCACAGCAGAGTAATGCCACCATCTCACCTCCTCACTTGTAATGACATTGCCCTACAAATAATGCATCCTATGTCCCGCTCTAGGTGGGGGCGGAAGAGTAACACCTGCCGATGGTGGGCCTTGTCTTTCTTTGGCCGATACCTTCTTTATTCGAAGTGTTGGACCTCTTCTATTTTCCGTCAATCATCTACTGCAGCTGGTCATTCAAAGGAAGATCCAAGGCAGAAGAAGGCGATTTCTTGGATTGATAATCTGAAAACTTGGTTCAGCTGTTCCACTATCGAGCTGTTTCATCTCTATAACGGTCTCCTCAGAGGAGATGGCACTTGAAGAAGAAGGAGTGTTAGGAGAAGGCCCCGTCCACCTATTTCGGATTTCGCTAACCCAGCTTGTCGCTTCCGAAAATAAATTATTGTTATTCGTTGCTGAGAAACAAGAAGTAAGGAGATAGGATCGCTCCAGACGTTCGGTACAAGAATAGCTGCAGCCGACGGCGGGAGGTTCAAACCCATTACTAACACTGAGGATGACGACTACGTTTGGAAAGGTGTAAAACATGTGCTTTATAGGGGACGCGCCAGAGATAAGGGAGGAGCTGTGACAGCAACCCACACAACAGCTCTACTGCGCATACTGCATCGCAATGAATTGTGCACTTGGTCCGGATCAGTACTGGGGTCCTCGGTGGGCCGGGTTCGATTCCCAGAAATTTAAGGGCCGGTTGCATAAACCGTTTGATTTTGGATCACAGATTAAATTGATCTCACTTCACGCTAAACACCGATTTTTTGTTGTATAAACGTTAATCTGAGATCACTTCGCACTGAAGTAGGATTATAACTGGACAAATTTCTCCGATTAAACTCTCTGATCTCAGTTCAAGGAGTTGTTTTCTATTCGAGATACAAGAACAGCTGATTGTGAACATACTATTACCTGCGTTGTTACAATAAATCATAAGGAAATACACAATAGTCTAAGCTAATACATTGTTAGCTATAGTTGTTCGTATAACGCAGTGAAACATACTTCTATGAACTGCTTACGTTCGTTTTTTACAGATGTCTCATTACTGTGTTATTCAGCTAAGTTGTTAGTTGTCCATCTCAAATAACATTATGGACTGTTGAAGATACAATGGCGTCAATATTCTCTGAGATAATGCTATTAACTTTTTTTAATGGATCTACACTGTTTTCTACACCTAGTCTTAAATCTACAAACATTACAAGTTCAGCACTGTGATTATCCCGAAAATCAATCCAAGTACTTCTCCAGAAAATGTAATGTATGCAAACGTGCTGCGGACTGGTCTCTGTTCGATTCGCGCTACGTATAAAGCATGAGCTAGCTACGCATTTGCTCTGCTGTGCTCTTAAAAGCACTATGGCGAAATGTATGATTTGAACCTCTTTAATATCGCCGTACGTAACAGGTACCGTACAGCAAAAACCGACATGCCACGAGTTCTATGTGACAACATTTTTATCCTGACGTGATATTAAACCACACAAGACCGAACGAGCCCTACTGTAACTGGGCAATTACCCCTTCTCAACACTAACAGATTATTCAAAAAATGAATAAAAGAAAGAATGGCCACGAAGGTCGCAATAATGGCGTATGGCCTTCGGAGAGGCTTGCTGCGGGTCTTTTTCTCGTAGACGGTCTATTAGGCGACCTGCTTGTCTGTGAAGATGAGGGCCCTACCTAGGATGATTTCTAATGTTGAACACGCCACACATACCCAGCCTCCGAGCCATTGAAATTAACCAATTAATGTTAAAATCCCCGACCCGGCCGAGAATCGAACCCGGCACCCTCTGTACCGAAGGCTAGTACGCTGACAATTTAGCCAACGAGTCGGACACGAAGGTCGTGAAAATGAAAGACTCATTAGGCTCCGCAAACCTAATACCGTGGGGATCGAGAAAAAGAAGGTTTGACTGAGGGAAGTCGGATATCCGTTTTTCATTCATCTGTGTTCGCTGCAAGAAAAGCATACGAAGAAATTCCAGTACTTACTGCAAGCGACGTGCACTTGTCGACAGTAAAGGCCAGCTCTTCTTCTTCTTCTTCTTTATAATTTGATGCGCTTCAATTCAACGCGTATTATGCAACGGGCAAAACTATTTCGTATTTCATTTGTCATGCGGTGTTGCAACCTCGACTTTTCTGAACTCCGATCACATTTGAAGTACACATGTGTGTTTTGTTCTACGCGGCGAAGTCGTAATGTCGATTCATTTTCGGAACTAAGTTCTAAATTGATGTCCGGTCTAGACTGGCTGGAGGGCTGGTACGTGCTGCTCACCTCCATTGGGGGTGCACCACCTCGGGATGAGAACGCGAGGCTTGTCCGGCTCCATGGCTAAGTGGTTTGCGTGCTGGTCTTTGGTCAACGGGTTTCCGGCTTCGATACCCGGCGGTTTCGGGAAATTTAATCATCATTGTTAATTCCGGTGGAAGGAGGGCTGTGTGTATGTATCGTCTTCATCGTTATTTCATGTTCATCTCGACACGCAGGTCGCCTACGGGCGTGCCGAACATACTCCCCGGCACACGCCATTTCATTTCGCTACTGGTCTTCATAGTGTTCAGGTTCATTCTTACCTGTCTCTTTCTGACTTTTTCTTATTTATTTACGGTCTTTTAGTAGGTGTGCCACTTCTGTACCTTTATTGCATGAAATGCCTTCATTTTACATTTTTGTATTATGGATTTATTCGAATATTATAGTTCCCTCTAGTTAGCACTTCACTCCTTCCTTCTACTGGTATTACAAAATTCTAGTAATTTTCTTTCGTTATTACATTCTTGTTCGCTTCTCACTCTTTGGAGCCTTGAGGCACCACTAGAAACCTCCTAACAGAACAATGCAGAGGCTGTGCACCAGCCAGGTGTAGCAATCCAACTGACGAGCCCACTGCTACACTGGTAATGTCACCATTGAAAGGGACAAAGAGCTTAAATGCACATATTATTTTATGAAATAGCTCTTCTGGTGCAGGCAAAGCAAACTTTTACATTCATTTTTGGAAGAGAGATATTGATAGTAACATATTTTTAACAGTGATTTCTTAGAAGTATCAATAAATCCCTCAAGTCTCCCCTAACTTTGCAACTGGTAGAGACATCGGTTTCCAAAAATTGGCGACAAAAACTGGAATTGTTCCTCCCCCCCCCCCCTTCCTGATCATCATACAATCAAATAGTTTCCTGAACTGAAGAGATGTTACAGATGATTGCCGTCGTAAGGCGAATTCCTGAAGCTCCTTTAGATTTCTGATGCCACCCCATACCTGTTCAGTCTGTTCACAGTCCTTTATTCTTTGAACACAGTGATATCTTTCTCCTCCTCCTCCTCTTCCTTCCATCGTCAGAAGTACTAAACCTGAGGAGGTGATTTTTAAAAATTATAGACAGTCATTTTTAGGTTACCGTACTGATGGTCTGTTGTCTGTGTCCCTAAACCAAAGAGACTGGGAGAAGGAATTACCGCTCCAAAGCCTGCCGTGTTAGTTAAGGCCTTGTTAATCACTTCTTACTGTCACCACGAAACCGCTCATTTGACTTCATTTAGACAGCATTACATATAAATCCATTCGACTGAATGCTCCATGTTTTTGTTTTGCAGACATCACTGAAATTACATTAAAAAAAGTAAATTTTTAGAATAAGATAACATGTGTGTCCGCCTCTGTGGTGTAGTGGTTAGCGTGATTAGCTGCCACCCCCGGAGGTCCGGGTTCGATTCCTGGCTCTGCCACGAAAATTTGAAAAGTGGTTCGAGGGCTGGAACGGGGTCCACTCAGCCTCGGGAGGTCAACTGAGTAGAGGTGGGTTCGATTCCCACCTCAGCCATCCTCGAAGTGGTTTTCCGTGGTTTCCCACTTCTCCTCCAGGCGAATGCCGGGATGGTACCTAACTTAAGGCCACGGCCGCTTCCTTCCCTCTTCCTTGCCCATCCCTTCCAATCTTCCCATCCCTACACAAGGCCCCTGTTCAGCATAGCAGGTGAGGCCGCCTGGGCGAGGTACTGGTCATTCTCCCCAGTTGTATCCCCCGACCAAGAGTCTGAAGCTCCAGGACACTGCCCTTGAGGCGGTAGAGGTGGGATTCCTTGCTGAGTCCGAGGGAAAAGCCGAACCTGGAGGGTAAACAGATGATGATGATGATGATGAAAACATGTATAATTTTATAGGAAACTAAATAACTGCATATGCCCGCCTCTGTGGTGTAGTGGTTAGTGTGATTATCTTCCAACCCCCAGAGGCCCGGGTTCAATTCCCGGCTCTGCCATGAAATTTGAAAAAGTGGTACGAGGGCTGGAACAGCGTTCACTCAGCCTCGGGTGATCAACTGACTACAGGGAGGTTCGATTTACCTTCAGCCATCCTCAAAGTGCATTTCCGTGGTTTCTCACTTCTCCTCCAGACAAATGCCGGGATGGTACCTAACTTAAGGCGACGACCGCTTCCTTCCCTCTTCCATGTATATCCCTTCCAATCTTCCGATTCCCCTCTTCAGTATAGCAGGTGAGGTCGCCTGGGCCAGGTACTGGTCATCCTCCCCAGTTTTATCACCCGACCCAATGTCTCACGCTCCAGGAAACTGCACTTGAGGCGGTAGAAGTGGGACCCTCGCTGAGTCCGCGGGAAAAACCAACCTTGGAGGGAAAACAGATTAAGAAATAATAATAATAATAATAATAATAATAATAATAATAATAATAATAATAATAATAATAATAAATGCTTTTACGATTCAGAGTGCGTGACATTTAAACAAACAAAGGGAAGCTGCAAGAACACAGGAAGAAGAAAAGGAAGATTCTAAGGAAAATCCTGGAACCACAGAATATGGGACTTGTAAGAAAAGGAGAAATGAGCAGCTCTACAAGTACACTGAAGACATCCTGGACACCTGATAAGATGATCCACAACGGAAGAGTCGAAGTCTAAAATAAATTGGAAGAGAAACCACTAAAACGGAGGGCCGAACAGATCGTTTCCGAATAGGAAAGAATAAACAGGTTTTGGGAAGAGAAGAAAAGACAAGACACCTGAAATTCTATGCGGTCCTAAGTTGGAGAAATTCGGAAACAATAATAATAATAATAATAATAATAATAATAATAATAATAATAATAATAATATTGGCTTTACGTCCCATAACTTTTACAGTTTTCAGAGACGCCGAGGTGCCGAAATTTAGTGCCGCATAAGTTTATTTACGAGCCAGTAAATCTACCGACACGAGGCTGACGTATTTGAACACCTTCAAATACCACAGGACTGAACCAGCATCGAACCTGCCAAGTTGGGAGCAGAAAGGCAGCCCCTCAACCGTCTGAGCCACTCATTTAGTGCTGGTACGCTAGTGTTAGAATATCATCTCCTGCATCTGCGCTTAATCTCAACCAATTCCTCTAACAACATCTGTCTATCAGAGGGGAACGATACGGTAAGAAGGTGTTTACGGCAGGAGGAAATGACCAACTCTTACAGGTTGCGTCCTTGAACTTCTCTAGAAAGCAGTCAACCTGTTCGGTGAGTTGCGCATCCTTAGCACCAGTCACTGTCAAAGCTTCTTCTTGGAGAAAGCACGATTAAGGAAGGGATATATCATAAATAAAAGTTACAACCAGCTCAAGTTGGTGATGTTGAGTGGCCTTTTTAACCATCTTATTTATGACCTTGATTTCCAGAGCCATACTTTATTTTAAATTAAATTATTTATTATCACTTCTTCTCCAAGTACAGTCTCTTTAACAAACGTCTCGACCTCATCTAAGCTACTGTCCACGGCTTTCTTCTTCTTCTTCTTCTTCTTCTTCTTCGTCTTCTTCTTCTTCTTATTCTTGGTTTCAAACCATATAGGGGCTGTCAGGATCAGATTTTCAGTATGCGCCAGGTAATTGAAAAATGTTGCGAGAGGAATAGGCAGTTGTGTTTATGTTTCGTAGATCTTGTGAAAGCATATCACAGGATAGGGCTGTAATCTTTCACCTTTGTTGTTCGTAGTTTACATGGGTCATCTGCTCAAAGGTATAAAATGGCAGGGAGGGATTCAGTTAGGTGGAAATGTAGTAAACAGTATGGCCTATGCTGACGACTTGGTCTTAATGGCAGACTGTGCCGAAAGCCTGCAGTCTAATATCTTGGAACTGGAAAATAGGTGCAATGAGTATGGTATGAGAATTAGCGTTTCGAAGACTAAATTGATGTCAGTAGGAAAGAAATCCAAGAGAATCGAATGTCAGATTGGTGATACAAAGCTAGAACAGGTCGATAATTTTAAGTATTTAGGTTGTGTGTTCTCCCAGGATGGTAATATAGTAAGTGAGATTGAATCAAGATGTAGTAAAGCTAATGCAGTGAGCTCGCAGTTGCGATCAGCAGTATTCTGTAAGAAGGAAGTCAGCTCCCAGACGAAACTATCTTTACATCGGTCTGTTTTCAGACCAACTTTGCTTTACGGGAGCGAAAGCAGGGTGGACTCAGGATATCTTATTCTTAAGTTAGAAGTAACCGACATGAAAGTAGCAAGAATGATTGCTGGTACAAACAGGTGGGAACAATGGCAGGAGGGTACTCGGAATGAGGAGATAAAGGCTAGTTTGGGAATGAACTTGATGGATGAAGCTGTACGCATAAACCGCCTTCGGTGGTGGGGTCATGTGAGGCGAATGGAGGAGGATAGGTTACCTAGGAGAATAATGGACTCTGCTATGGAGGGCAAGAGAAGTAGAGGGAGACCAAGACGACGATGGTTTATAACGATTTTAAGATAAGAGGTATAGAACTAAATGAGGCCACAACACTAGTTGCAAATCGAGGATTGTGGCGACGTTCAGTAAATTCACAGAGGCTTGCAGACTGAACGCTGAGAGGCATTACAGTCTATAATCGTGACATATGCATGTATTATTATTTATTTCACAATTTAATGCTTGGTAATTTCGATAGTTTACATGCCTGTAAGAGATAGAGCTTAATCATAATTTATATAACTTTACAATGTACCCGTTCATTATTCTCTTCGTTATGAAGGTTCTGCCTTTTCTGTGTATGGTCCGCACTGAGCATTCAGGAATGTTCTGATGACGTTGCACGTCTTAAAAATTACAGCCTTTTGTGCCACGAGTGTAGATGGCTGTCTGGGGAGGGACTCAACCTGGCGATCTCAACAAAGAGTTATACGGAACACATCCTTAAAGAACCTACGAGTGCAGGAATGCAACAGCAGCCCAGAGGATCTCATCAGTAACTGCAGGTTACATCGTACACTGTACACCAAGAAATTGCCGTGACCTGATCTTTGATCCAGAACGGAGTGCCTTACTCCCGACTAAGTGTGCTGGAAAATTAACTCTACTGGGATCGAAGGATATCAAGATAAAACACCTCCGCACAATAGACCAGCCATAACATTAACAGACAAAAATAATCAACACATATCTCATTAGCATCGCTATCCGGAATGACCACGATATAAAACAGAAATACAGGGAGAAGATCGACAAATATACTCCTTTGGCAATGGAAGTATAAAGGATCTGGAAACAAGACGGAGTGACAATTACCTTTTCTCCCACTGGACTTGCACCAAAATTATTTCTAGTAAACTTAATGAAACTGCAGCTCCCCATCTTCACTCGCAGTGTGGCACGAAAGGCTGCAACCTTTATAACGAAGAGAATAATGAAGGCGTAAGCCTATTTTATAAATTTATGTAAATTATGATTAAGCTCTAATTCTTCTATGTAAAATATCGAAATACGTGCTGTATTGCCAACTATAAAGTTGTGAAACAATGATAGAAAGTTTAGAGCTGGTGTTACACGAAGCTATGTTAGGGGCTGTCATGGCCACCTGTTACCTCACTTCCTACTGCTGTTAATGTTTATGCAGTAGTAGCGAGAGAAAGGACACTACCGGTGCTAAAACAGTCGAGCCTTGCACAACGGAGAAACCGCGCTAATTGTTGTCGGCCTTCACTCTGTATTGTTAGAACGAGGGTCAGATCTATGGCTGGTATCAGTAGCGTTGCTCTACGTCCCGGATTTTATATAAAAAAAAGACTTGTAAGTAAATACTGAGTTTTGCTTCATGGATCGGGACTTCAAAACTTACCATCTATTACAGCGAAAAATTCGTAACTGCTTGGGTGTTAATACAAGGTGGTCAACGACGTTGTAAATAAATACTACAGATCTCTTCATGTGGCTATGAACGTACTTAGGCTGTAAAGGAGACGCATTGGTGGTGATTATTGTTTTATGAGAAATAACAAGTGGGAAACCACCATCTGTTAACACTAATCTTCAGGCAATCAGCTTAATGCTGAAATCATCGTAGCGATATGAGCTACGAATTTTAGGTAAATAAAAGATAGTAAAGTATGAGTTTATATTCTTTACCTATTCCTAAATATTACAATACTTTCGTTGATCTTCGTTATCCGGTCGATTAGGTTAGCAATTTGCCTTTTTCTGCCACCATGAGCGCCACTGCCCTTACAACTACATTCGGTGTGGACATTTTTCAAGGGTATTGAACCAAGGAAAACATTACAGAAATAATTATGTAAATAAGTTCATTTGAATAAAAAAGAAGACAAGTACAGAAACAAGCTGTTTTTCTGCAGCTGCATTTAGCTTGGAAGTGAATTTCGAATTTTTATTTTTTAGTTTGAGACAGCTGTCCAAGACTCACAATTTGAAACCTTTCAGGCCCCTTTAGCCCTTCAACTTTCGGTACAATTGAGGAAACTGCTTAATTTTACGTGTTCATAGTATGACAACCCCTGCCAAGAAGAGTGTTCAAAATTAAAATGGAAAGGGCCCGACATCGGGCAGAGAGCGACAAGGGCCAAGCAGAAAGACTGCCTAGGCCTCGTAAACCTAGTACCGTCGTGGTCAGGCATCCATTGCCTACTTATCGTAATACAAAACCTAAAAGCACACGCCTCATTATTTGTGAATCTGGTGGGGACAGCCTGACAAGGTCAACAGCACAGCTGGGATGTTAGGAGTTAAGCCGGCAACTTGTCCGTCCTCGCCGCTATGTGGCTATGCATACCTTCCAGGGGTTCTCAATATCGATAACAATGGACTTCCGACCCCACCAGATATTAACAGTTGTTGGTCGCATGCAGAGTAGGATTCAACTGATAAGGATCGTTTAGTAGAAGATAAGTAACTGGCATATCCCCTTTGATAAGTAGGTACAAGATTTTTGGAGATTTGTTGAGAACAGTTTTGAGATGTACCAGAATTCGTTCTCTGTCTCCCTGGGATTTATGGTTTGGCGGAGCGTGTGTTTTGATTCATAAGTTTATTTTGTAACGACGAAGTAACACGCTAAACTCTGACATAAAACTCAGGTCTCGACCTTATCACGAGTTTAATTTTACTATCATGGCCCAAAGGAGAAAAAATACCTGATGGAATCTACAGTTCTAGGCACTCGTGCTGCTCTTCTTCAGTTTGCCGACAAACTTGTATTATTATTATTATTATTATTATTATTATTATTAACTATGTTATGTGGTTTCTTTCTTCTTCTTTCTTCATCGCTGAATATCACTTATTCAATTTTGTCCCCATAACACTTCCCATTATGCGTATGCTTAATGTAAATGTTTTCTTCTTTGAGGTCATTTAATGTCTGGCTGGTTGTAGTTTAAGCTTTATGGTTTCATTAAGAATTTGTTTTCTCAGTCTGTCATTATTCATTCAGTTCAAATGTCCCAGAAGCAACAATGAACTTTTACGCATGTTGTGTGCTATATTCTGCAAATGTACCAAGATCTCTTTATTACATCGTGGCCTGTTGTATTCTGCCACCCTTGTCCTTGGGTTAGAATTTGTCAAAATGTAAGTCTAAGATAACGTTATTTTGTTGTACATTTCTGGCGATTCTATTGAAGTGCAGTGAAAAGGATCGAAGAAAGGTGAAGTGAGTTTACCGGTGCCTTTAATGGGAAGAAATGGAATTTCAGGCCGACATCGCCGCGTCATCCAACGCAGATTTCTGTATAATATACACGAAGAACTATACACTATTAGAATAATAAATCATTGATAGGTAGTTTGTTTTCCGCTCTGATAGCAGCGTATCGGAAACAAGGGCAGCTTGCTCTGCCAGCGTGACGCTCCAGTGATCTTGTGCGTGTGGCTTTGGATGGCCCAGTTCCGCAGCTTTCTAAAGGTCAAGCGGAACTTCTGTTAGAGGTGAGAACACTGTGATCCCGCTCCTAAGTGTTTCTTCTTCACGTAGAGTACGGTTCTAGTTTAGGAATCCTAATTAGCTTACAAGAACAGTTCCTCTGCAGATGTTCTCACTCGTCAGGTCTTCCCACGTATCCCTATCCCGACAGTCTTCTCCTTGACATGGCTTTAGCTGTTCTTCCTGGCGGAGACCAGCTGAACAAACAACTCAGTGCTGGACAATCACTTATTCGGCGGGGAATCATTAATATGAACACTGGCGTGTGCAATGATGAACAACTATTAATGCGAACATTCCGATATATTAACAGCGATGGAGCTTGCTTCTCAAATACATTTTGAACGAACCTTATGTATGGAGTTTTCAGTAATATTTACAAGTAAACAGAAAAATAGAATTTGATTCATAAATACATTTTCTGAAGAAATGTAATATTACTGTACAAATATTCTTCATTTCATGATACGGAATGTGATAAGTTCTACCGCCTGAACATTTCCATTGGGAAATTGCCGATTTCTAAACTTATTTCTTGATATAAAACCATCTACCACCTTCTCCAGATATAACGCCTTAGCAGCCTCCGAAGACTACCAAGCTCCGCGTTTTAAGGGTACTTGACATCTAGTAGGAGAATGTTTGGAGGGCAACTTTGCCCCCTATGTTCACTTTTGGCGGGACAGAAAACGTCTTATTCCTGAAGGTGCCCGCTACTCGTGCTCGAGCACACACAGACAGAGTGCTGGCTTCGCGGCCCGACATGTGGCAAACAGTCGCTTAATGTGTGTGGCTCTCATGAATTACCCCAATACAACAGCTATTATATTGCTTAACTGATTCTCTGTTTGTTTATTATTATGGAAGGCAGACCAAACGATAAAAAGTCTGATTGAAATAATACAAAAATATACTTGTCTGTCAAATTATTAAAGAGATAAAACCTTAAAAGGTAATTGTTGACAAGAAATAAAATAAAACTCTTGAAATACATTTTTACGTATCATTTATCGCTTTTACCCTACATTCCATAACGTGGGCACTTTATATTCATCTTTTCTTAACATCATCCTCAGTAACAGAGAAACGTTCATGAAGCTATTCCTGATTTAGACGAAAATGATTCTTCATTCTTCATCATTTCCATCTAATGTTTGAATCAAATGATAGCTTGAATTATTTTCTCTCCAATTTCACGTATACAGAATCTTAAAACAACCTGATCTGATGTTAAATGGAATGAACATATTACCTTGTTTTGGCGTGGATTTCTTTTGAGGTGACAGAGCGCTTGTACCGTTAAATGTTGAAGCTGAAGAATTTTTCACAATGGTTGAATTATCTGGTATAACTAAATAACAGATCAATGAAGGTAAATAATTGATCATTTCATATAAACTTTCTTCTCTGACTTTCTGTGCCGCATATTCAGTGAGAAAACAGCTATAATCAAAATAATTGTACTATTACATCCGATCGAAAATGAACCGGAATGGATCAGCTATGTAGTTGCAGAGAAATAAAAGAGAGAGAGCTTGCATTATCATACTCCCGTCTTGAGTTTTGTAGAGATATCTTGTTATAATAAATAACACTTTGCAATTCAGTAAAAGGTGCCAGAGCTTAACTAAGACAGCTTCAAACTTATAATAACGTGAAATACAATTAATCTTCGCTCACGTTGCAATGTAAAATCGCCAGTTTCTTGCAAACTAGTACTATTTTTTCCATTGACAAAAGAGCTGCTTCACTCTTCCCATTGTCAGTCACTTTCGACCCACTGGAGCCTCGGTAAAATGCACTCTAAGTTAATAAATAAACATCTAGGGTTCCTGAGTATGAGGGAGTTTGGACAGGTGCAACCACCCAGACTAGGCTCGATAGTGGTGGTGAGAAGTCGGACAGAGAGGATTCAATGTAGGCCAGAGAGCGATTAGAAAGCAATACAGTTACGAGATATTGGCATGCGGAGCTGCTGCTGGTGACACGCGACGCATAACAAACAGTGAGCACGTGTTCTCAGCTCGTAAGTACATTGAGACATTAGCAGACAGCGATCCGCCCTATACGCAGCAGAGCAGGAGTACTTACTGAGGGTTGTCAGACGGACAGTGGCATGAAGAAATCAAGTGTAAGCTTCACCAAGACGAAAACCCTCTCAGATTTAGTTGGTGGGGTGAAAGTACCTCAAAATATAAGAAAATATCTTCATTGGGGTAATCTCATTAATGAGGTTGTTAAGAAAGGGTACAGATCTCTGCACATGGTTATGAGAGTATTTAGGGTTTGTAGTAAGGATGTCAAGGAGAGGGTATATAGGTCTCTGGTAAGACCCCAACTAGAGTATGGAACCCTCACCAGGATACGAGAACTGGGAAAAATTCAAAGGATAGCAGCGAGATTTGTTCTGGGTGATTTCCATCAAAAGAGCAGCGTTACAAAAATGCTGCAAACTTTGGGCTGGGAAGACTTGAGAGTAAGGAGACGAGCAGCTCGACTATGCGGTATGTTTCAAGCTCTCGGCGGAGAGTTAGCGTGGAATTACATTAGTAGAACAATAAGCTTGAGTAGACCTTTTAAAAGTGAGAAAGATGAAGATAAAGCTGGAATTGAAGAGGACAGATTGGGGCAAATATTAATTTATAGGACGAGAAGTAAAGGACTGAAATAAATTATCAAGGGATATGTTTGATAAATGTCCAAGTTCGTTGAAAATATTTAGGAAAAAGTTCGGTAAACAATTATAAATAAATGTAAATGTCAAGTATATAACATATAGGGAATCTGGCACCTGGGTGACCGCCCTAAATGCAGATCGGTAGTGATTGATTGATTATATTTTGAACGGTGGAAGGAAAGATTCTCAGGAAGGTAATGGGACCGCGAAGAACAGAAGACGAGCGAAACAAGAACTGTACACCAAGATAGAGAAAATCTCGGACACTTCCTGAGAATGAACCAGGGCAGGTTAACACAGTTTCTTGTGACAACAGAACCAAAGTCTGCTGGATATAAGAGATACAAAGTGATCTAAAGAAATGGGAAAACAGGAACCAATAAAGAGTGATTTTTAAATCTAATATTTAGGCTTGCACAGGTTTTTAGGATAGAACTAGGCCCAGAACAAAGTCATCATGGAGAGAAGACCGAGGAAGGCGGAATGTATGGGATTGAAAGAATATTGGACAAGCAGAAGGACCAGAAAAAACGAAGCTGATACGAATGAACGTGCTATTGCGTCCCCTTGCTCAAACTTAAATTGTAATTACTATTATGTTTATATATAATGAATAAATAAATACAGTAGAATGCCTCCAAGATAGATTATCAAACATCTGGCTCACAGAGGAATGGGAAGAGCCTCGGTTGAATGGCTGGACAGGCGATTACTTACAGCAACTTTTAGAATAAGAACTTTGGAAATGCTATTTCTTTCCTCTCTTAAAATTGTCTACTAGAACAACAAAGAACAATTGAAAATGCCATCAATGAGCTCGTCAGGTCTAACAATGCCTTGGACTTAGAAGTCCTGAATAAAGTACAAAATAACTGCAGGGGTGGGGTGGGGGGGAGGTCCCAGTCGCTAAATTACAAACGAAAGAGCGTAGTTGCTCCTGACAGGTACACTCCACAGGAGTCTCCGCTCTAAATTGCAAGAATCTAGCCTGGAACAGGCATTCAGTTCCTTCTGATACTCTTATAGGTTTACCCTACTTCAAAGTGATCATAGACGATTGTCGCATGCTGGGTTTACCAATTGCAATGCTCCACAATACGTTTCATTACTATTCCCAAAGGGATCCAACATTAAGACACAGTTACCCTAAAAATAATACAGAACAAACAGGGGCATAATTACCCATACTGCAAGGCCTTAAGAACAAAAGGAAAGGTTACCCACTAAGAGACCCTGAACCAAAGGAAAAAAGGCGAAAGACCAGGACTCCTTGGAAGGACGAGAACCTAAGTGGCTTTAAGGCCCAATGATACAGATGATACTCTCATACTAAAAAGCGTGAATAAAGGAGAAACACTTAAAGGTGAGACTTTTTTTTCAAAATTTAGAGGTTGAAAACTTTACTCACCCAACTCAAAAGTTGAAGGGGAGACAACTGAGGGTCACCACTCGTGTTCCCTTACATTACATATTTCCCAGTAGGGAATGGAACTGGAGTTCGAAGAGTGCGCAGAAGGTCCTAAATGTACTTTCCTCTCGTTCCCACTGGAACATAGGGCATCCGTGAAACGTCTCCATTGTGGTCGTCGACTTGCCAATGCTTTAACTTCCTTTCAGGTCTTCCTAGGACGACCTCTCCTCCGTGCTCCTTGCGGATTGCATTCCAATGCTGTGCGTTCTATAGATCCCGCTGTCTTCCTCAAAGTATGACCTATCCATTTCCATTTCCTCCTCTTGATTTCCACTGCGACTGGAACTTGGTTTGTTGTTCTCATAGCTCGTCATTGGATATAATTTCAGGCCTTCTGATGTTTATGATGGGCCATAAGCAATGGTTTATAAATGTCTGCACGAGTTCGTGTAACAAGCATATAGCAGGACTGATTTAACATTTGTATTGAACACTTTATTTCCGTTTTCCTTGAAATGTTATTATTCTTCCATACTGTATACACCTCCATTTGCTTTCCTTATTCTGGCTGTCATATCCTCTTCAGGCCCTGCTTCTCTTGTCACTACACTTCCCAAGTAGGTAAATGTTTTATCCTCTTCAATCTCTTCTCTTGCCACAAACAATATTTCAGCAGTTTTAGCATTTACTCTCATTTCCTTGGTCTTAACAACATTTATATTGTGTCCTGCGGCCTCTGCTTCCTTCCCTAATCGTTCTAACTTGTGTTTCATATCACTTATTCTTGAAGACAATAGACAAATATCATCTGCAAATTCTAAATCTTCCATTCCCCATTGTATTCCTTTTTCCTTCCATCCAACATATTTCTCATAACATTATCGAGCACCACTAAAAAGATTGTTGGTGAAAGAACGCATCCCTGGCGAACTCCACTTGTGACATTCGCATAATCTGAGAGTTTTCCCTCATGTACTACTTTACATCTGTACCCTTCATACATTGCCTTCATGAGATTCAAGATCTTATCCGGTACTCCATATTTCACCAAGGTATTCCACATTACGGTCCTATTTACTGAATCTAATGCTCTCTCAAAGTCTACGAATGTCAAGTACAATGTGGCCTGCAATTCATTACTTTGCTCTAGAATTATTTATTAGATCAACGCAGCTGTGTTTCTACGGAAACGCTGCTCAATTGAGTCTTTACTCTGTTTAGAATTATTCTAGAGAGAATTTTACTTGATATACTCAGTAGTGTTATTCCTCTCCAATTCTTACACACTGTGGTGTCACCTTTTTTGGAGAGTTTCACGATCAAGCCCTCTTTCCAATCAGCTGGAACTTTCTCTTCTTTCCACGTTTTCCCCAGTAATGGTAGCAGCAAATTAATGGTGGCCTCTTCATCCACTTTTAGTATTTCTGGATCTATATTATCTATACCTGCTGCTTTACCATTCTTTAATTGTCTCAATGCTAACCTAACTTCATGCCTTGTTGGGGGATCTACCTTACTTGAGTCTTCACTATCTAAGCCTTCATTTACTTCTTGAATTCCCTGCTCATTTCCATCATCTTTATTTAAAATATCTGAAAAATACTTTTGCCATCTTCTCAATTGTTCTTCTTGTGATAACAGCATATTTCCTTGTTTATCCCTCACTGGCTTACTCTTCCTATAACCTCCTCTTGACAACTTCCTTGTAATAGTATAGAGTTGCTTCATATCACCCTTCTTCTCAGCTTGCCCTGCAATTTGTGCCTGCTGGTCAATCCATCTTCTGTTATCACATTCCTTTTAACCATTTTGTCAATTAACGAATATTTCCTTTGCGCTTCTGACTTCTGTTGTCTTGTTCTCCTTTGGTTTACTATAGCTTTTGCCTCTTTTCGTTTTTCAATTAAATCCCATGTTTCTTCAGACATCCAGTCTTTCAGCTGATAGCTCCTATAACCAATTACTTTTTCACACGTTTGTATGTAAGTGTTCTTAACATTTTCCGAAGTTCTTTCCAAACTCAACTCTTCCTCTTTTAGAGATTTGAAAGAACTTCAAACCCATTTTTCAACTCCAGACTATATTCTTTCCTCCTCTTTTCACTGTTTAACCTTTGTATGTTGAACCTCTTTTTTCTTGTTGCAAGTTTTTTCGATGCAGCCTTTATTTTCAATTTGAACTCAGCTACTACTAGATGATGATCACTACCAACATCAGCTCCTCTTCTATTCCTCACATCTGTCAATGATCTTCTAAATTTCTTGCTAATAGCTACATGGTCGATCTGATTTTCTATTTTGTTATCTGGCGATACCCATGTAACCTTATGACACCTTTTGTGGGGAAAGATAGTCCCTCCAATCATCATTCATAAATCTCTCTCCATTATCATTCATTTCATCTAATCCATGTTTCCCTATCACATGCTCTAGTCCCTCATTATTTGATCCAATTTTGCATTCATATCACCCATAATAATAACAATACCTCTTTTATTTATATTCTTCATAGTTTCGTTCAACTGATGATAAAACTGATCCTTCATGTTGGCATCAGATACTTCTGTTGGTGCGTAACAAAATACTATTGTTACATTTCGAATTTTACCTTGAAATCTAACTGTCATAATTCTGTCTGAGATGGGACTCCATTCAACTGAACTGTTCTTGGATGTCCTATTTAGCAACATACCCACTCCATTTCTCCGTTCAGCATCCTCCGGAGACTGTCCAGAATAAATAAATGTATTCCCATTTTGCGTCATGATCTCTCCAAAATCGCACCAGCTCACTTCACTTAAACCAAGAATTTCCAAGCCATAATTTTGCATCTCTTTCTCAACCGGCTTTAGTTAACCTTCTTCTGTCAAAGTTCTAACATTCCAAGAACCAATTCTCATTTTCCGTTTCGGGCCAAAGTTCGTCATCGAGGTATCCATCCGGTTTCGTTTCACTTCAGTTTCTTTAATAAGTGGATTTGAGATGTGCGAGTTATCAGCCCACAGCACCTGAGCCTCCAAGCCTGCCGCTTTCTGTAGGGGTTGCCTCCCTTAGCCTTTGAAGATCCCTACTCACCACAAGGCAGTGGTTTCCCCCATTTCTTCAACCCCAAGGCAAAAGGGTTGCCTCGTCTGCCAGATTGGCCGTTCCAAAGGTCTCCTTCTCCGCCGCATCTGCCATTGAGGACTTCACCAGATCCCCGTTAGCCGTCACTTTTCAGGGTTCCTGAAGGGCCTTCACAGCTACCGTAGCGGTCCTGGGGCACACGCAGTCCCCTACTTCATGCCGTTGCCCACCGGGGTTGGACTTACGGGAGGCTCCTAAAATACATAATCACATTAAGAAACGGGTGAAACATTCTCCTCGAACTACCCGCAGGCACGACCACATGTCACCGTGTATCGGTGTATCGCGCCGTGCCTGCCCAGCCCTAGTGGAAATTATCACGCTCAGTTAGCCGGTGGTTTCCATACTTGCAATCATTGGAACCAGTGTTGTTGCGAATTGGGATGCCCCTCCAAAAAGTTTACAAGGAGCACCCGGTTGTCCCTAGGTGGCGTTGATTCACCGCCCGCTTGACTAACTCATGTTGGTACCCGTACGCAGAACCGACGGGGCAACACTGGTGGTGTTTATAACCAACAGCGTTCACATAAGAGGGAGCAAAATTCTGTTATTCATGTCTGGGAGCTGAAGTGGGCGCATTCTAAAAACTCGTTTTCAAAGTATTCGAGCTTTTCACATTTGCCGCCCTGGTCGCGGGCCGATAAGGCTCATGCCCAAATACGGTTCTGGTTGCATATCACAAGGAATGTATGTTGGTAATTGGGCTGCAGTGACAATTAATAACGGTAGAATAAGTTCTTGGTTCAAAGTAGTTTTAGAGGTTACACAAGGCTATCATCTTTCACGTTTCTTCTTCATAGTATAGACGGATGTTGTGCTGAAAGGTAGTAACGGGTTTTGTCTATCTTAAACGATGGATTGTACTGAAAGCTTCCCAAGATCGTGATGAAACTGACACATTGTCAAGATGAGCTTTTGAGAAATCCTACACATCAGAACGTCTGCAAACATAAACAGCTGGTACGAAGATGACAGATAGAACTTATTATTGGATGAATTTGGCTTAGAAAAGGGATGACAAAGCATCACTTACTGGCGTGTCAGTTAAGGTGTTGTCTATCACTTTTTACTGTCGGTTATTTTCCTTAAAAGCATCATGAAACCGGTCATTTGACGATAGCATTACTTACAAGTCCATTTGACTGAATGCTTCGTGACTTTATTTTGCAGACATGACTGAAAATTACATTAAAAAGGAAGTTAATTTTTAGAATAAGAAAAATGTATATTTTTGCTTTAGCCTAGTAACATTCGTAAAAAATTGTCTGCATACAATCACTTAAGACATACTTAGCGTAATGAAAAATATGCTATGTTTTGTGAGGAGTGGCAGAAGTCGTGTCTTAGCGCTTGTGCTAAAAAATAGCATACTTATTTCTAAACGATATAGAGGAAGCTAAATAATTGCTTATGTCCGCCTCTGTGCTATAGTGCTTAGTGTGATTAGCTGCCACCCCCGGAGGCCCGGGTTCAATTCCCGGCTTTGCCATGAAATTTGAAAAGTGGTACGAAGGCTGGAACGGGGTCCACTCACCCTCGGGAAGTCAACTGTGTAGAAGGGGTTTGATTGCCACCTCAGCCATCCTCGAAGTCTCTCCGCACTTCTGCTCCAGGCAAATGCCGCAATGGTGTCTAACTTATGGCCAAAACCGCTCCGTTCCCTTTTCCTTGTCTATTGCTTCCGATCTTCCCATCCCCCAGCATAGCAGGTGAGGCCGCCTGGGCGAGGTAATGGTCGTCCTCGCAATGTTTATCGCTCCAGCACACTGCCCTGGAGGTGGAACAGGTGAGATACCTCGCACACAACAAACTCTCTTGACATTCTCGAAATAAACAGTTTGTACTTGTTTGGAAGTTAATTGCCAGTGCATTTTAAAACACGCGTTTTTTGTAAAAACCAGTTGCTATAAGTTAATGTTTACAATTTGCTTCACGTCGCGCCCACACAGAGTGGGAAGGAAACAGCTGTGCCATTAATCAAGGTACAGCCCCAACATTTTCCTGGTGTGAAAATGGGGAACCATGGAAAATTATCTTCACAGTTGCTGACAGTGGGGTTCAAACCCACTATGTCCCGAATGCAAGCTGATAGCTACGTCACCCAAACTACGCGACCATATTATCGGTGTGAAAGCTTGAGTGCTTATAAATGATGCTTTGCACATTCTGTTGTGAAGGTGAGGGACGTGTTCCTTCCACTTTATAAAGTACTCTAGCAAAGAGTTCGTTTATACATCATGAGGTTAACAACATTTGGTCGTTTTTCAACTACGATTGCCAAATGTGAGTTTCATAAAGAAAGTATTAACCTAGAACTTCCCGCGTTTAGGCAGGCATGGATGTATGAGATCTTATATTAATGAATATGTCTTTATGAAAATTACTCTCCCAGAAAGCTTGTAAGTAGAAATTGGCTTATTGATTGACCCAGCAACTGTGACACAGTACTTCTATTTTATAGCACTGTGCACTGAGATCGACAAACGTTTGTAGACATACAAGGGTTTTTAGCTATTTTATTTGTTTCCAAACTCAGCTACTGTAGGTTTAGTTATACAAGATGACATCAACGTTTTGTAACAGTCTACAGTGAGAAAATCCACTTAGGATAGCTGCCCTAAAGATCCACAAAGATTCAGCTTCTTATAGATGTACTTTGTGTTTCCGGAAAAACAACTGTCCGCATTACGCGATATTACTCTTTTATTGTAGTGAATCCATGTTATTCTATAAGCTTTATGGAGTTTGCTGGCTCCAGTCCGCATGGTGGTATGACTTCTCCGAGATATTTGAAGGTAGACACTTATGAAATTATTCCATATTTCGTCTCTAGTGACGATCTCCTGATATTTTGATATATATTTTCCATACAATTAGTTCTTTAGTATGATATTTGTAGGCCTGTCTCATGTAACCGCTCTATGATTTCTTCACTAATGTTTGTAACTTCACCTTCATCCTCTGTCTCAAAGTTCCTACGCTTATACTTTGTATTTTTTTTTCATTCTGTGATGACTTTATCTAACACTAACTTAAACAGATTATCATAATTGTGGCTGCTGTTGTAACTGTTAATAATTGTCTAGAGAGAGGAATGACTCCAATACTAAGGAAGAGAAATCAATGCTCGCCAATGACGTAACGGCGCGGCGCGGACGATTCATTCATGGTCTCCTAAAATATCACGTGCACGCTTTGACGTGATCCATTGCTAACGCTACCTCTGTAATTATGCAATTGATTAAAGCTCCGTCGTGCAGCGTTATGTAACGGTAGGATTGTGTTGAACTCTTCCTACCAACATGTCTCGACGTTGTCCATCCATACTGGGGCACAACCTATGTCTGAGTTCATTTCGAGCAACACGCAATGCAGCAAGGTTTCGTGGCCTTCATAGGAAGTGCTACTTTACCTTGTTGTT
Organism: Anabrus simplex; assembly: GCF_040414725.1. Taxonomy (NCBI): domain Eukaryota; kingdom Metazoa; phylum Arthropoda; class Insecta; order Orthoptera; family Tettigoniidae; genus Anabrus; species Anabrus simplex. Next base: position 219,305,415 of record NC_090279.1, on the reverse strand, counting down.
CTTCTTGTTGATGTTTGAGTCATCACTCCATAAATTCGTTTGATGCAGCTCTCCATGCCACCCTATACTGTGCTAACCTTTTCATTTCTACGAAACCAATACATCCTACAAATAGTCTAATCTGCTTGTCACATATCCAACGTTCTTATCACCTACACTTCCCTCAAAAACCAACTGCACAAGTCCTGGGTGTCTTAAGATGTCCTATCATTCTATTTCTTCTGCTCAAATTTAGCCAAATCAATCTTTTCTCACCAGTTTCATTGAGTATCTCTTCATGCGTGATTCTATCTATCCATCTCACCTTTAGGATTCTTGTGTAACACCACATTTCAAAAGCTTCTATTCTCTATATTTCTGAGTGAGTTATGGTCCATGTTTCACTTCCATACTATGCCACTCTCCAGGTGAAAGTCTTCAAAAACATTTTTCTAATTCCGATATCAATGTTCGAAGTGAACAAATTTCTTTTCGTAAGAAAGCTCTTCTTTGCTTGTGCTAGTCTGTATTTTATGTCCTCCTTACTTCTGCCATCGTTAGTTATTTTACTACCCAAGTAACAATACTCATCTACTTCCTTTAAGACTTCATTTCCTAATTAATATTTCCTGCATCATCTGACTTCGACTGCACTCCATTACTTTTGTTTTGGACTTATTATTTTCATCTTGTAGTGCTTGCCATTCAGCAATTTCTCCAGATCTTGTCCAGTCTCAGATAAAATAACAATATCATCGGCAAATGTCAGGGTTTTGATTTCCTCTACTGCCTGTTGTGTATAGACATCGAGAAGGAGGGGGGCAGCTGGAGTCACTGTGGGTTTAACGCCGGATGCACTTCCCGAAGCCACATGATTTTCAGGTGGAAATTTCTACCCAGGATCGACCGAGATTGGAAGGGCAGTCGTGTGCGCACTGGAGGTAAGGGCGGTCCATTGTCAACACCGTGTTGGCTCTGTACTCAGGAGGCAGCGCGTACAAATCCTTCGTCGATCATCTCGAAATGATTCTCTGTGCTCTTCTCTTTTTACTCCAGGAAAGTGCTCACCGGCACGGTACATGTAGCCAGAGATCTGGGGAGCGAAACATGACTCCGGGCAGAACAACACGGAAGTGCATTGGCCCACCAAGGGACCACTGCTCAGTCCGAAGGCCTTACGTGTGGTCGGCACGGTGAATGCTCTAGACCGGGGCGCTATCTCACCGTCAGATAGCTCCTCGATTGTAATCACGTTGACAGAGTGGACGTCGAAGCAGCTGTCATGGCCAAGTAAAAATCCATAATTTAACGGGGAATCGATCGTGTAAGAGGCAGGCACTAAAACGTTACACGTGTCTTCTAAGAGCGGACGGTTGGTGCGAATCATCGCCGCTAGATCGCACCTCTAACAAAGCACGAAGTATTCGCAAGTTCACAGGAAGATCATTAAATATTACTGACAGAGGCAGATTGTCTCCCACCAGGCGAGTTGGCCGTGCGCGTAGAGCCGCGCGGATGTGAGCTTGCATCCGGGAGATAGTAGGTTCGAATCCCAGTATCGGCAGCCCTGAAGATGGTTTTCCGTGGTTTCCCATTTTCACACCAGGCAAATGCTGGGGTTGTACCTTAATTAAGGGCACGGCCGCTTCCTTCCAACTCCTAGGCCTTTCCTATCCCATCGTCGCCATAAGTCCTATCTGTGTCGGTGCGACGTAAAGCCCCTAGTAAAAAAAAATTGTCTCCCGTTGCAGTGACAATCCTCACACGGCTAATTTATTTCCGTAGCTGTGAGCTTGCATTCGGGGGATAGTAGGTTGGAACCACATTGTCGGCAGCGCAGAAGACGGTATTCCGTGGTTTCTCATTTTCACAACAGACAAATGCCTTCCCACTCCTCACCCACAGTCGTCACAAGAGCTGTCTGTGTCGGAGCGAGGCTGGTCAGAACTACGTGAATCAGGTTAGATAGAGGGTTCGTCATACTGGTAGGTGATAGAAGAGAGGCGAGGTCTCAAGCTCCACCTCGCCAACTGATGAAATGAGAACGGCGCAAATTACTTTTCAGTTGTTTCTCTGTATAAGTTAGTTGACAATTCCAGGGAATTTATTTCATATGAATTTCATTCTGGGGTGTACCCAGGAAAGTGCAGAGGGCACTGCACATGCGCTGTGGAGGAAAACACTCTTCCTTCTAGTTTCTTGTTGCCTTACTTTATTCAGTTTTTATTTATTTATTTATTTATTTATTTATTTATTTATTTATTTATTTATTTATTTATTTATTTATTTATTTATTTATTTATTTATTTATTTATTTATTTATTTATTTATTTATTTATTTATTTTTTAGTTCTGTTTGGGCCTGCTATGGACCACGTGGTTCTTATCTCTAGCAGCTTTCTTCTTTGACCAGTACTCCTTCATTCTTGCACTGTGAATGTCTTTTCGCTGCTGAGTCCATTTCACACCTCCTCCCGGACGTACTGTTTTTCCTGTTAGTGACTGGAGAGAGTTTGATGTTCTGATCAACGTTCTGTACCTATTCCTGTCATAAATTTCACTGGGAGCAATGTCCAATTCTTGAAGGTCTTTTCTGACGAGTCTTGCCCACTTGGCATTAGTCGCTTTCCCTCTAGAGATGGTGTGGAAGATTCTGGAGGTGAGCCTCTGATTGTCCATTCTCATGACATGACCATAGTCTCCTCTTCCTCATAGATGTTGTAATGCTCTCCAATTGTTGGTACAGTTCGTTGTTGTGCCTGATTCTGTACTTGCCTTCTTCTTTAATGGGGCCCATGATTTTTCTCAGGATCTTCCTTTCCTTCAGCTCCAGTTTTCTAAGTTGCCCTTTTCTTACCATGTTTACGCATTCTGAGGCGTATAGTATTGACGGTCTCACTACAGTAGTGTAATGCCTGATTTTGAGGTTAAGGGAGAGGGATTTGGATTTGTACATACTCTTACATAGGTGGTAGGCATTTTCCAATTTGATGCATCTGCTGTTCATGGCCTGATCTTCATTCATGTTTGGGGTTATCCATTCTCCTAGGTATCTGAAGGAGTTAGTCCTTTGTACTGTTTTGTCCCCCAGTGGGATTGATTTGGATGCATCTTTGATGTTGGTGATAAACTGTGTTTTATTTATTTATTTATTTATTTATTTATTTATTTATTTATTTATTTATTTATTTATTTATTTATTTATTTATTGGATATAGGCCCTCTCCCACTCTTAACCACATTGGGCTTGCAATATAATACAATTTAAACCGTTAACATTAAAATAAATTAATATAATTAAAGTGTACTTAAATGACAAACTGAATTAATATTAAAACGGGCGTAAGTTAAGGTAATTTCACATTCAGTCCATATCAGTGATGTAGTGCTTAGCATGATTATCTGCCAGTCCCGGAGGCCCGGGTTCGCTTCCCGACTCTGCCACGAAGTTTGAAAAGTACTACGAGGGCTCCAACGGGGTCCACTCAGCCTCGCGAGCACATTCGAGTAGAGGTGGGTTCGATTCGCACCTCATCCCTCCTGGAAGTGATCTTCTTTGCTTCCCCGCTTCTAACTTAAGGCCACGGCCGCTTCCTTCCCTCTTCCCTCTCTATCCCTTCCAATATTCTCACAAGCCCCTGTCCATTATAGCAGGTGAGGCTGCCTGGGCGAGGTACTCGTCCTTCTCGCCAGTTATATCCCCGACAAAAAGCCTCACACAGTAGCGGCCATTCGGAATTAGAAGTGAGAGGGGGGGGGCGCAAAAATATACGCACAACAAGAAGTACCCGGGTTATAGCGGGTGGGGTAACAGAGATCAAGGTTGACAGTGTATCAACTTGAATGCGGTAATATTCCTGTAATTTCTATTTTCAGCCGGCTACAGTTGAATAAAAACATTAATTCCCCCCCCCCCCGCTAATCTCCGCTACTGGTCTCACACCCCAGGACACTGCCCTCGAGGTGCAATCCCTCGCTGAGTCCGAGCGTAAAACCAACCCTGGATGGTTAACGCATTAAAAAAGAAAGAATTTCAGATTTAAAGTAATCATCAACTCAAGGTATGAGAAAATAATATCGAAACAGTACATTAAAGAAATAGGAGACTGCGTTTCAGTTAAGAAAAAAAATATTTACAACAAAATAACTCTCGTGGACGAGGAAAATCCGACACTATACTACAGTAATCAAACCCGAAGCTCTCTTCGCATCAGAAACTCTCAGTCTCCGACATAAAACACTAACGGACAGTTACAAGTGGAACAACATAAAATAATGGGGAAAATGCTAGGACCAAGAATTGAAGATGGAGTAATTTTTCCAAAACCAAATGCCGAAATCTATAAAAGAATCTCCAAAATCACAGACACAATACGCATGCGAAGAACACAATTCATGGGGCACTTAGAAAGAATGGACTCAAAACAGACTGACTCACAGAATTTACACATTCTTAAAGAATAAAACCACTAGATCAAATTGGTACCAACAGACAGAGGAAGGAATGAGGACCACCAAATCTGCTGAAATCTGAAAAATCACACTCAACGCGATTTGAGAAAGAGTAAGTGACATGTGAGGTCCCTGACACTCACTACCTATGAAGAAGAAACCATAGCGCGGTGCTAAGTGACCCATTCGCGATGATGAACAAGAAAAAATGTTAAATTTGGTAAATATATGAAGGTTTTCCTCAAATGTTTAAAAACATGAACCAAAATCAGAAATAAGAAGAAATAAAATACGTTCATAATAACTCTGCAGTTCCTAATTTGTGAACTTATGACAAAATTGTAAATATAAATAGTGAAAAGAACAAAAAAAAATGTATATGGAAATCCTAGCTTTGGGAATAAGCATGTTTGGTGAGTCCGGGAGATAGTGAACAGCCCTGAAGATGGTTTTCTGTGGTTTCCCATTTTCTCACCAGGCAAACTAGACCTTGAATTGTACCTTAATTAAACCACGGCCGCATCCTTCCCATTCCTACGCCATAAGACCTATCTTGCGACGTAAGCCAGTGTAAAAAGGAAGATGTAGATTTGGCACTGTCTTAAAGTTGGCGCACAGCAGTTGACCTTGAAATATCCTCCCTCAAAGTTAGCAGTTTATGGAAAATCCAGTGGAAGCAGTCTTCAGTAGTCAATATACATCTAGCTATAGATCCTCCTAAGCTAATACAAGGATCCGACCTTCCCAGACGTGAGTGAGGGACCATGAACTGGATGCGAACCGGACAAGGCAGATGCGTATATCTGCTACACGAATGGGGATGGGCTACCTCTGCAAATTGTGAGTGTGGTGCCTCCCTGCAGATTGTCGCCGACTGCCCTCTTCGTGCTCTCAGAGGAACGATAACGTACATCCATCAGCTGAATGTTTAAAAAAAACTAGACTTGGAATTGTACCAGCTTCTGACTCCACGAACTGTGTGTATAAAATGCATATGTAAATACTTTTGAGCCATGATAGGATAAATAAATAAATAAATAAATAAATAAATAAATAAATAAATAAATAAATAAATAAATAAATACATAAATAAATAAATAAATAAATAAATAAATACATAAATAAATAAATCGTAAAGCAGGCGTAGAACTACTTGAAGATGCCTTTATAAACACGTTTCCGAATGGCCAGTCTGGTGGACAGCACTACAAATATGTTTCCATAATGAGAAGTGACTCATTGGACATAAAGTGTGTTGTATCATTACGTTTCTGACAGGTGAGGTCATTAAGTTTGCCTTCCGTGTGCATTTTCTTCTATGGCTTCAGGTTGCTATGCTACGGGATCTAACTGGTATCTAGTGGTTGTTTTTAGAACTATACCTGCCGCCTGTGATGCAACTCTCCCGTCGAGCAATGCCTGCGCGTTGGGTCACCTATACTGCGGGCGGAACGTAGCTGCTGTTCCAACGTTTGTCTCTACATCGTTATCCACTCGCGGGTGGAATGTGTGAATTATATATCGTGTTTCCGTCGTTCACAGGCCTGTTCTTGTAACTTGAGCAGTGCAGATGAGTCACCTTATGATCAGTTGTCGCGCTTTATTACAATTTCCATCCCTATCACTAGCTAGGATGTTTCCACGTCAGCGATGCTCGTGTGCTTGATGGACATGCAAACAGTACAAGTGTATCAGATATAAGATTTTCTACCATTTTTGTTATGTACAGTGTTTAGATAGAACTTTAGGCCTTTGCTGGCAGGACCTAGTGTTTACAGTGCACTATGTCTTCTGGTATAGGCTAGAGCAACTATCTATGGCGCTGTTGGTGGAGCTGTTGAGAATCAATGTTATTGTTTGGTGTGTTCCAGGTCCCTATGCAGCTCCCGGCTGTAGCGGTACTGCTACTCGTTGTGTGCACGTTGCCACATGCTGAAGGCCATGGCAGGCTCATCGAACCTCCTTCCAGAGCCACTATGTGGAGGTAAGGACAACATCTACACTAGTACAAAGACTCAATTCGCCAGCCTGATAGCGCCATTCTGCGTTAGGACCCTTAACAGAGAATACTCTGACTGAACACATTTAGAAGTCAACATTCTACAACATCACCCTCAATATGGTTTTCCATTTTGACAGCAGGTTGTGCGTCAGTTAGAGCTACGGTCATGGGCGCCCCCCCCCCTCCGTGGAATTCTAAAAAGGTTGATGTTCAATTGTTTAATATCATACGAGATTATTTCATTAACTGGACGTACTGACAGTCATCTAGCATCTGTTTAACCGGACATTTCTGTAAACAATTAAATGTTGCGGACGTTATATTGGTTTTTATATTCAAGAAAATTGTTAATCTCCCCCCCCCCCAAAAAAAAAGATCCTGCGGGTGCCCATGGGCACAGTCGATTACTTTTCAGTCCAAGTTCTTTCGTATTCCATCATAAGACCAGTGTATTTCGGTGGGACCTAAAACAAATAGCAAACAGATCCACAGTTCTTCAGGCAAGCAACATCCTACGGATACGAGCTACGTATTTTAGGAAAATAAATTATAATAAAGTATGAGAATGTATTTTTTATTTATTCCTAATTATGACAATCGTTTCCTTAGTGATCGCTTTCCGGTAGATTAGGTTAGCACTGTGTCTTTGTCTACCACTACGAGATCTAATGTGAGTCAATGCAGAGTTTCGCTGCGCTTATAACTACATTCGGTGTGGATGTTTTTCAAAAAATCAAAAATACCTGAGGGTATTGAACCAAGGAATACATTAGAGAAATAATTATGTAAATAAGTTAATTTGGCTCAATTTGAATAAAAAAAGAAAACAGGTAAAGAAAAAAGTAATTTTAGGATTTTTTTCCCGAACTGGATTTAGCCCGAAAGTGGTGGTTCGATTTTTTAAAGTTTGATAGAGCTATCCAGGAGTCATAATTTGAAACCTTTGTGGGCTCCTTAGCCCTTCAACTTTCGGGAACAATTGAGGAAAACAACATGTCCTCCCCGACATGCGAAATTATTCTACTTTTCCCATTACATATTTAAATATACTGCGTCTGATGATTTGCTCCGGCCTGTCAATATATTATCAGGCTCCTAATTTTCTACAATATTATTTGGCAACTTGGTAACATATTGACAGGGCGGACCAAATAATAACCCGCAGCATATTTATATGAATTTACTCAATACGGATCATCTAAGGACCGAAAATGGTTCTGATACACATTCGACGATTACAGTGATTAGTTACAACATGAAACTGTCCAATACATACGTAGAAGCAAGATGTACCAGCAGCATAGAACAGTGGCAGGATTTTAAAACAAGAAGCTATTTTACAACAGACAAAATGCTATGTTATGTATTATTAACGCTAATACGTTTTCCTACGAGACTGTACAGTATTAGCTATTACCCGCGGCTTCGCTCGCGAGGATTCCGTAATGTCATAAAGTTAATCGCTCCTCCAAGACATTCTCTGAAAATCACTAAAGTATAAACATTCACCGAAAAGTTGCCTTCCATTTTCTCTAGAATCTCTATGTACATCGCCTTCTTTGGCCAAGATGACCCGGTTACTGGACGAGATATATCTAGAACATGACATAGAAACCGTCCTCTCTTAAGTCGGAAAAAAAGATATTTCTTTATTTTTAAAGGAGATTGCAAATACCAAATTTCACGTCTATAACATATTAAGATTTGATTATACACTCATTTTAAAAAATTTACCCCTTTATAGACGGAATATCCAAAAATCCTCCCTTAGTGAGCAACTACACTGTAGTATAAATCTATTTCTTCATGTCCAGTAGTTTTGGCTCGACGATGATCACCACATGCTATTTTATACTTACATAGAAGATATAAATCTGATCATGTTTTAATTAATATAGCTGACTGAAGATGAGTCTTACGTAGTCGAAACATGTCTGAATAAATGTAATACTTTATCTTTGGAGAAGAAATAATGTATTGAAGAGGAGAATCGATAAATACATATGTTATTCCAAGAAAACAGTTAAAAAAATGTCAGCGAGCGACCTCCCATTTTAAGGTGGACAATCTGAACGTCCTCGATCAAATAGTCTGTGTCGGTGCGACGTAAAGCCACTAGCAAAAAGCAATGGATAAAGTAGTAGTTCCTATAGGATTGTCCAGTTTCCTACATAATTTGGTCATTTTCTTCAAATAGTTCCAAGGCCTTCCGCTAGTAGCGTTATAGCAAGAGAATCGCCATTTTCAAGCAGTAGCGTACTGTTGACCACTAGCTGTGGTTGGAATATCCTCATGTCTCAGTTTAAGCGGCAACAGCTGATGTTGTGTAACTTTGTTTCAGGTACGGGTTCAACACGCCTCCGGACTACAACGACCATGAACAGTACTGCGGGGGATTCAACCGCCAGTGGCAGAGAAATGGCGGCAAGTGCGGTATCTGCGGAGATCCCTGGGATTCCCCTAAGGTGAGACTCATACACATCTACAAACGCGTGCCCGTAACGAAAGCTAAAGCGCGCCATTCACCAGAACCTGTTTAGCGCGAAACGGAAACACTGCAAGGTAGGGGGCCATATTTCGTGCCCTTAACAGATTTGGACTTGTAGAAATTCAGCATTATTGTGGACACGGCTAGGAACTGCTATATATATTACTTATTATATTTTCCACTTACGGGAAACGTACAATGAAACTGTTATAACGTAAGATACTCAATATTTGAAACAAACACTACAAAAACGAAACTACCGAAAATGTGTTCGTAATTTCGTCCCCCCACCAAATTTATGAAAAGTACAATTAATTTTAATATATTCTTCCTTTCTAACCTTACGAAACACTTTCTCTAGAACGAATTACTTGAAGGTCATTTATGAAAAATGTTTTCTTGGTATTCTTTTCAACATAATGTTTCAGCGTTACTCGTGGAATGTTAACCGCTTTACTTGCACGTTTGTTGTCCCTTCTCCTCCTGTAGGTGAGGGTGATAGAATAACACCCACGGTACCCCCTGCCTGTTGTAAGAAACGACTAAAAGGGGGCTCCAAAGGCGCTGAAATTTGAAGCGTGGGTTGGCGACCACGGGCCCTTAGCTGAGTCCTGCCATTGCTTACAGTTACATGTGCCAGGCTCCTCAATTTCATCTATCCTATCCGACCTCCCTTGGACAACTCATGTTCTTTTCCGACGCCGAGGCTCTTACGTTTCCGAGGGGAAGGGAGTTTTTCATTTTCACGCCCTTCGTGGCTCTTGTCTTTCTTTGGCCGATATCTTCATTTTTCGAAGTATAGGGTCCCTTCCATTTTTCTCTCTGATTACTTTTTTTTTTTACGTCGCACCAACACAGACAGGTCTTATAGCGGCGATGGGACAGGAAGGGGTTAGGAGTGGGAAGGAAGCGGCCGTGGCCTTAATTAAGGTGCAGGCATTTGCCTGGTGTGAAAATGGGAAGCCACAAGAAAATATCTTCAGGACTGCCGACAGTGGGGTTCGAACCTACTATCTCCCGAATACTGGATACTGGCCGCACTTAAGCGACTGCAGCTATCGAGCTCGGTCTTATTAGTGTTATATAGAGGATGGTTGCCTAGTTGTACTTCCTGTTAAAATTACCAGCACCTTAATAGCCTTCTTCATAGCTTCCTTCCGGCTCCATGGCTAAATGGTTAGCCTGCTGGCCTTTGGTCACAGGAGTCTCGGGTTCGATTCCCGGCAGGGTGGGAAATTTCAACGATCATTGGTTAATTTTGCCGACAAGGGGGCTGGGAGTAAGGTATGTGTTGTCTTCATCATTTCATCCTAATCACGATGCGCAGGTCGCCTGCGGGAGTCAAAATATCTGCACCTGGCGATCCTCGGACACTCCCGGCAGTAAAAGTCACACGCCCTTTCATAGCCTCCTTACCACATTTCTTACGTTTTTCCATCTTAAAATAATGATAAACTTCATAAATAACAAATAATATGAAGAGGGACGAAATTACGAACATTCCCTGATTGATTATATTCGGCGCTACAGTAACTCACGCCAGCCACCTCAGTGTAGAGATTACCTGCCAGGAACTACAGCACATATCAGTGCTGACTTTAGGAATAACAGGCTCTTAATTTGAATGCTGTACGAACTCAGCTCAGTATAAGAAATGAATCCCCCTTGTACACGGAAAGTAAACGAGGTGCACACAACCACGAGATGAGTTACGCGTGTGCGAGAAGCCTAGTGCGGGGGCGTAATTTGGCCTCCCTACAGACAAGTGCTCGCCCGTAAGCGAAGACATGTTCCCGACGTGCCTTTCAGCGCGGAACAAGTTCAGCTGAGGCGGTGGTGCAGCGGGTTCACACCCTTTGCCCCGTATTCAAATTCCAGTTAATTGTTTTTTTTTTAATTTATCTACTTACGTATTGACGAATGTTTCTTATCAAGTTAGTGGATACAAAAACGCATTCACCCGTAATCTTTGTTATTTTCGACATTTCTTTTTTCACCTTTTATGTCATTATAATTATAGACAAGATCAGTTATAAGAAACACACCACTATCTCCACGTACTGTTGGTTAGGCAACCCGCTGATGAGACTTGTCTTGCGGTTTGCTTGTCTTCCCCTATTTACTTTTTTGCCCCTTCTCGCGCCGTATGCCGAACTACCTCCTAAACCCCCTCAGGAGTATTAAGAATAACTTATTACATTTTCAGCGAATTCGGTCCAGTAGTTTATGAGTCGTCCGTCTCTGTGTTGTAGTGGTTAATGTGATTAGCTGCCACCTACGGAAGCCCGGGTTCGATTGCCGGTTCTGCAACGAAAGTTGAAAAGTGGTACGAGGGCTGGAACGGGATACACTTAGCCTCGGGAGGTCAACTGAGTAGAGGCGAGTTCGATTCCACCCTCAGCCATCCTGGAAATGGTTTTCCGTGGTTTCCCCACTTCTGCTGCGGGCAAATGTCCGGATGGTACCTAACTTAAGGCCACGGCCACTTCCTTCCGTCTGCCTTGTCTACCCCTTCCAAACTTTCTATCTCTCCACGAGGCCCCTCTTCAGCAAAGCAGGTGAGGCCGGTTGACTGAGGTACTGGTCATCCTCTCCAGTTGTATCCCCAACCCAAAGCCTCACGTTCCAGGACACTGCCCTTGAGGCGGTAGAGGTGGAATCCCTCTCTGAGTTTGAGGAAAAAACCAACACTGGAGGATAAACAGATTAAGAAAGAAAGAAAGAAAGAGAGAGAGAAAGAAAGAAATCAACAAAGAAGTTTTAAATAAAGTTAATTGTTAGAACTTCACAAAAGTTCTTAATGCGAAGTAATTTATGAATTTTTGGCAAATTTCATAATTTCTTTTTCTATTTTATCACACCTGGCTTAAAGTTTTCCGCTACCGTGAAAGAAACAGCAGTAATCCTTTATATTTTTTAAAAAATTTGTATCGTTTTCGTGATTTTCATAGTGTAGTTGAATGTTGGAAAGTTGTTGCCAAACCTAGGCTCAGGGAGTTTTGTATTTTTTCCTCCTAATGTAGGGTCATAAGGACGGATTTTTTGTCCAAATAATGACTATAGATAATGAAATAAAGAACTAAACTGTAGACAAGAAGGCCTGTAGGTACTTGCGCTAGATCAGAGCTTTCCAAACAGCGGCCCGCGAAGTTTTTATAGAAGTATTTTAAGAATTGTGAAGGTAATTTAGAAAAAAAATATTTCATAGCTCGTTCAAAAATGTATTAATTTTGTACACTTTGCCAAGTCATAATTGATTGATTATTTAATATTATTTGCTGGTTTTAAGTATTTACTTGGTCTGGATAGATTATTTTTTATTTAAAGAATTAAATGCCAAACTTCAGTGGAAAATGAGCCCTTACAAATGCCAGTTCTAGGTCTTAACCATTATCAGAATGGCTATGAGATCCATGCCAAACTCACTGTGGACATTTCATGCAACGTAGAATACCAAGAAATACTTTAACTGCCGTTGGTGTAAGGAGCAGCTTCAATTCTTCTCACAGCGCTGCACACTCCTGTTCCCCTCACGCTACTCCCGCTAAATTCTCCTTCTTTAAGTTTGGTGTTCACTGCATTATTAATTTCAGTTTGTCCTTATGTATTTACTTTTACTTTTTGTCAAATAATTCAAATGAACTGACATTGTTGGGTGTTCTTCTTCCAAATTCAATTGCCCTTTATGAAATTATGAAATAGTGTTTCAAGCAACTAAAATGATCAAACCTTCGTTTCAGTTGAACTATGCACAGCTCTGGTAGTCGCACCTATGATTAAAGTGCGGCCCGCGCTCTCCAGCCCTTACACAATCCCTTCGATCATGTCCACCCTAAAATTCTTTTGCGGCTTCTGCATTCAGTCAGCCGTACTGGGATAAACAGCTCAGTTTTCAGCGAGTCGTGTAAGTCGTGACTTTATACAATATTCTTGATTAAGCGGAGCCAACTTTAACGATGTTCAGCTTGTCTTAAAGCCCGCTGTAGAGTTCAATCCACCTGCTCGATGTCCTGCCTTTCATGATACACTTCTCTACATTTTCACTATCCCGTCTTACAATATGCCCGAAAAATTGGACGATTCTCCTTATGACGCGGGAGGAGAGACGTTCGGAGATATTCAGTTCTTGAATCATAGATGTATTAGTTCTTCTTTCCATCCAAGGTACACCGAGCATCCTTCTCCAACGCCACTTCTGAAAGACGTCGATACGGTACTTATCTCTTGCCTTGAGGGTCCAGGTATCGGAACCATAAAGGAAAACAGAGAACACAAGAGAATCAACTAGTCTAATCTTTCTCCTGTTTGATATTGTTCTGCTCTGCCATATTTTTGTGAGTTTGCTCATGCCAATGCGCCCTAAGGTGATGCGTCTCCTAATCTCTTTGCCAGAACTTCCAGTATCACAGATGGCGACCCAAGGTGTATAAAGTCATTTCCCACCTCCACTTCCCTTAATCGACTTGTCAACTGGATCTGTGAATTACCATTAGTTTGGACTTGCTCAGGTTGATTTCTAGCCCATATTATAAACTTGCATCTTTTACGCTTGCTAGTAATTCTGCAACTTCATCCTCACTGCTGGCAAGGAGAGTGGTGTCATCACCAAAGCGCAGGTTACTAACTTTGGTCTACCAATTGATATGCCTCCAGTCCAGTCATTGAGGGCTTCCTTCATCACATATTCAGCGCAAATGTTGTATAGAAAAGGTGATAATATGCAGCTCTGTCCGACACCCTTCGAAATACAGGAAAATTCTGAAATGTCGCCATCTACCTTTACAGTTGCAATGTTGCAACATTTAAGTCCTTTTAAATACAATACCGCTGTATTAGTGAGTGATAGGGCATCGCGGCGATTGTAAGCAATAGTGGTACAGAGGTCACGTCTAACTACTTGTTGTTTCCTGTGACCTCATTACACTTCCCGCCTCGAGATTTTATCGGGCTGGCCACTTAGCAGATACACTCCGAGGTCCTGGCCTACTACTGTTGAATGTTGATACTGCAGTTCAAGGAGGCCACGTAACGTTGTTGTTACTTCAAATAATTTAGTTAGGTCAGTTCTATTTATTACTAATCACGTGTTTGCTCATCCACCAGAGACGAATTCCTCCACATCTCAACTAGCAATGGAACAGCGAGTCCGTGTAATACTGATGTGGATCATGTAATAGCGTCATTTCCTGGAGAGTCGTGATTATCATCCTCTGTTAACACTAACCAGAGAGGAAAATGGGAGGGGTCCGACACTTCGAAAAATGAAGGTATCGGCCAAATAAAGATAAGGGTCACAAAGGGAGTGAAAATGAAAGACTCCCTCGGCCTCACCCCCTGTGGGTCGAGGCTGTAGAAGAATAACACATACGTTATCCTCTGCCTGTCGTAAGAGGCAACTAAAAGGGGCTCTAAACTTGGCACCGTGGGTTTGCCACCAAGGGCACTTAAGTGAGTCCTGACATTGCTTCCACTTTCTTGTTACAGGCTCCTCACTTTCATCTATCCTACCCGACCTCGCTTGGTCAATTCTTGTTTCTTCCAAACCCGACGGTATTAGGTTTGCAACAGCTAGGGAGTCTTTCATTTTCACGCCCTTCGTGGCCCTTGTCTTTCTTTGACCGATACCTTCATTTTTCTACAGCCAAGATTAGTACATTAAATGTAATGAAAATATTAATACATTTTAATAATAAGCGTTACATTTCCCATGTTGCATACAAGACAGTCGTATAGAATCATAATAGTATAACTCAAGAACCATACTGAGCGTAGTTGTAGGTGGGAGTTATACTTTTACGTCTATGATTTTCAGAAAAAGCTACATATAGTTATCCCCACCGGAGCGTGCAGATTTATCCCAAACCTGCATACATTACCGGTACGTTGTTTAACCACCTTTCAGAATTTACATATTATGTTAATTTGTCTCGCTACTTTCACATTTGACTGCGCAGGAAAATCAAAATTCGTTGGTACTGACATTTGAAGTCGTTTTAATTGCTTACTTCAATACTTCTGCAACTAACGTGACTGTCATTTTATATTCCCCGTTATTTATATGCAGATTTCCAATTTATTTTCTAAATGTATTCCTTCCTGTACGTTGTCACCACTTTCAATATCTCAATAAACTCAAATCATAATACGGAATGCTTGTATTTAATTCAGATGACGTAACTTGAACAGTCATAGACAGCAACCGGTCTATAATATTGTAGCCCACACAAGATGGCGTTCATGCGTGCCCATTTGCTTCAGACGTGCTCTATAGCACAGGCATATAGACGTACACTGGTAATGAGGAACAAGATTCTGAAGCCGGAAGCTACGGCAGCCGCCATCTTACGTCACTACACTATCTCGATTAATTAATCTAAAGAAGTACCCGAAACGAGAATATTGGACATCGAAATAATAGTAGTGATTAATTAGACCTATTAGCTCCTTTATTTTACTGTTAAAAATGAAACATTGGTATATCAATTTACAAATGAGTAAAAGTAGCCATCCTCTTAAGACCGATCTATGGTCAGACCTGTTTCCATCAACACTCTTATATCATGATTCACGCGCATTTTCAAGAACAATGAAGAATTATGCTAATAACGCGATAAACATGGATGTCCATTGGGTTTAGATTAAAGCATGTGAAACGAACCTAGAAAACAAATTTCTTTCGTACAAATGAGCTGTGGCTACAATAGCTGTTTCCTTTCATGACTGAGCGTAAATCATCACATGCATTGTCTCTAAAATACATCTCAGTAAGTTTTCACACACGAACAACATCTTTCGTAGGAACATAGAGATTACCCCTACGGTATTCTTCAAAGAAATGAATGGATAAGAATTGTCTTTTTGTACAGTTGCTTCCTTACAAGTATCACATTGTAGAGAATTGACTAACATCTTTACCAAAAATCCTGAGTAATATTCAATAATATTTTGTGATATTAAACCTATCGATTTATGAAAGCTTACTAATCTCTCCACTCTAATTTTGACAGTAATTCTGACTTCCTTACAACATATTCTTAAAGAATAGAAAAGACCTAGACCACTATTATTTAATTACTAATATAACTAAAAGAAAGACTCAACCTATAACGAAGTGTTGCAGTATCATTATTATTATCATTATTATTATTATTATTATTATTATTATTATTATTATTATTATTATTATTATTATTATTATTATTATTATTAAATCACAAGGGGGCTAACGCCAACAAATATACATCGGAAGGAAGTTATCTGCCTCCCACATAATTACGGTAGGCATTTTTAATAGAAAGTTTAATAGCAGAAATAACTAGACAAGTGTACATGAGCACACGTGAGCCACTTACCGGTGTACTGAAACTCCTGTTCTTTCGTTTTAATTTCTTCGTGAATAGGAAAAACCACACCCAAACATTATGCATATATTCACCATTCTACCACACAGTAGTTTGCCGAAAATAAAAGTGAAGTGTTTATAAAAACAACATAAACTAAAACTGCGCGTAACACAGTAACACATATGTTTACAGTGGATCTGTAGTGATGTAATATGGCGGCGGTCGCAAGTTTCCGGCTTCACTAGCACCAGTGCTACGAGATAGAGTGCTGCCAGTCTATTTACTATAATTATGTCTGTGCTCTATAGTAACTTATTCCATGCTCTTTGAATGCTAATATGGCGACGAGCACAAATTTCGGCGTGAGCGAGTAATTACATTGCAGTACGTGTCGCCATCTCCTGTGCTCGTTGGCAACCACCTACAATGAAGCTTCATGCACGTAATTTTCTTTAAAAAGTAAAAAAATATCCTGATCTTGTTACGTTGATCGCATTTTTCTCGTAAAGAAGTAATAACTAGTGCGAACTTCAGCTGTTGAAACATTCTCGCTTTATCAACATCGCTGTGAATGATAGACAGAAACTATGCTTGTTTGTTTGTCTCGAATGGACTCAAAAACTACTGGACCGATTTCGGTGCAAATTTGTAAATTTATTATTACTACTCCTCAGAATGATTTGAACGAAATGCGGTGGGTAGTTTTTATGATAATTAATTTTATGTAACTTAATTTATTTACAAAGACGCACCTAGATTTGGATCGATGTTGATGGACAGACTGTCGCTTGTCGACAGCGTTATACTCTGTGTGAGTGGTGATGGTGGTGATTATTGTTTTAAGAGGAACTACAACTAGACAACCATCCCCTTACTCTCTATCATGATAGTCCGGTAAGAAAGGCATTATATAGAAGAATGGGATCACGCCGCCATGTTTTATGAACTACCTTCCTTGCAGAGAGGTTCATGTAACTAGGCAACTCATTGCCTGTTATTTTGAAGTGAATAGTAATATTCTGCATCTCGTTTATTTCCAAGTTCAGCCCCAGTTGTCCAATCTATATTTAGAGGGAGGAGAAGTTACTACAGGGCGCCGAAATGTGTAAAAACAAAATGTTCATAATGATCGAGATTAAGGATGCATGTTTGTATGTTCCAGCATCTGAACCAGTACCACGTGGTTCGCAGAGAATAATCAGCAGCAATACATTCTAATTTCCCACAATGGCAACATCTTCTTTATATGTATAATGATTTATTCAGTGTAACAACAAATGTCACACGAGTTCAGTATTCAAATAGTAGTAGTTGATACAGTTTCCAGTTATAATCCTCAGTTGCGGGAATGGAGTACGATATATCTTTCTTGGTCCATATTCCAGCATGTTACCAAGTGTGTGAACTTATTACCTCACGCTTTGAGAGTAGTAAGAATAAGAGCATCTGGCAGTAGTGGCTGGCGCTCAACTTATTTGAAGAGTAATTTTATTTAGCGGATATATAATATACTCTCTGCCATGTATGGGTAGAACCTTACTCTTTCTCTCCTGTTATACTGAGGACAGTGATTTATAGTTATTTTCTTACTGTTGGATTCTATTCAGTGTCGCTAACCACACAGTTTAGGGACCCTACTTACCGATACGACGTCTTACAGTTACTGTTAATCTGTCATGTTGGCACTATACAGCCATGGTTTATTTGCGAGAATTACGTGTTGTTAAAATCACTAATGTTACATTTGCAGATGTAATTAAAGCAAATTTTCTTTTTCTGTCGGATTGTAAATCTGTGTAGATAATACCAGGTTGTGGCATGTTCGAAAATGCATTTTAATTACGGTTTTATTTCGTCCGTTCAGTTGAAATGGAGGGGAATTTCTTTATCAACTTAACTTAACCTAACCTTGTCTTGCCACGACTTCGGCACGGTTTGCACACTTAGCCTTTGTGTATTCATATTCACTTACGGCAGATGTACATGTAATATGTTTTCTTGTGTGTATTATTACAGAGTGGTTTCTCTTCAGTTCAACAACAGACAGCAATTTTCAAGAAGGCAGATGAATTATTTACACAAGGGAAACGCAGGATAATACGTTTATAGCAATGAATATATATCAAAATAAAGAGAGAAATACATAGCATTTAATTAAGTGAGTGAGTGTGTGTGTGTGTGTGTGTGTGTGTGTGTGTGTGTGTGTGTGTGTGTGTGTGTGTGTGTGTGTGTGTGTGTTACCTTAATTCCTCACTAAGAGTGAAAACCGGTTCAATTTTGAATATCTTGATTGATCATTTATTATCATTTATGTGGGTAATGCAACCTCTATTATTGATACTGACATTGAGGTTAGTTTGCTTATGGTTATGTCTAGTAACTAGTGAAGTTGGCAACAGTGATGAGTCATTAAAAAAAATAACATAGGGCGGCGATATTTGCCTTACGTGCCTATCTTCTTGTTCCAGCCCCGAGCTCACGAGGCGGGAGGCAAGTACGGCCAGGGCGTGATCGTGCGGCGCTACAAGACCGGCGCAGTGTTCACCATCAGAGTGGAGCTGACGGCGAACCACCGGGGATACTTCGAGTTCCGCCTCTGCCCTAACAACAACCCTCGTCAGACGGGGACACAGGAGTGCCTGGACCGCTACCTGCTGAAGCGAGCCAAGCCGACGGGCATGTCTTCAGCCAGAGAACCTAGCGACGAACAACCGCACGAAGCCAAGTACTATCCAGGGCCGGGCAACAAGGTGTTCGAGATACGCTACTCCCTACCTGACGGCCTCACCTGCTCTCAGTGCATCCTGCAGTGGCGCTACATAGCGGGCAACAACTGGGGCAAGTGCACCAACGGTTCAGAGGCTGTGGGCTGCGGCCCGCAGGAGGAGTTCCGAGCATGCGCCGATGTAGCCATCGTGGACTCGACAGGAACCGCGGACGAGACTCCTTACATAGACAACGAGATCCCGACGTACCACGCCGAGAAGACGACCAAGGAGCCTGTGGGAGTCACGGAGAAACCGGAAGCGTCTGCACAGGACTGGTGGACTCTGATTGCGATCGTCATCTGCGCCTTCATCGCCGTGTCCGCGCTGCTGGCGCTGCTCTATCTGTACTACTACCACGCCGCTGACACGGTCAAGCGCTGGCTGATGGGGGGCCGCTTCACCAAAAAACAGCCGCCCCCAGTGCCGCCCCCCAGAGTCAGAAAACATCGAGATGAAGTGTGATGACCAAAGACTCTCAGTTGTACAAACACAAGGACCACATTCAGAGTAAGGGATAGTTCCGACACCGAAAGTTCGCAGTGAAATACAAGCTGTCCTCTCTACAACAAGTCGGGAATTGTACTGGATGCTTCAGATATATACTCCGCAGTTCGTTGGGTTGCACATTCCAAAGTTTGATGGTTCGCCGCACCATATTACAATAGGTCAATATCCCGCTCCCTGTTTCACAACAATACTGCTCTTCTCATTGTGTGGTAACAGGTGTTGCTGCAGAATTAAGTCCTATTTCAGGGAGATGTTGAATTAATTTGACCACGCAAGTAGTCCTAGAGGTTTAAATCAGGTAATTTTCGAGGCGTAACCCGATAAAACAGAAGAGTACGAGACATACGAAACAATGTTCAGGTTTGTGGTAGTCACTTTGCAGCCATCCTCTCGCAGAAAGTCCTCCAAGGACGTGATTATTCGGTTGAACATCCTCAGTTGTCTGGCACTTACCGTATTTGAGTGTAACTTACCTCGGCAAAGGCCAAATAACTCATGTCTTTTACAGAACGACAAAGTTCCTTCCTCGTTTATCTTTGAAAAATAAATGTAGGAGGTTGATCTCGTAATTTTATGTTGTCCCATCGGGTCTCCATATTGTACCGTTTCCCAAACTTTTCCAATAGAAAATCGCAACTCAAAAGGTATTCACGATATGTAGAAAAATGTCACTAAAATAAAAGGAAAAGTGGAGCTTAGGAGGGAGCCATATATTCCCTCTTTTTTAACGAGTTTATATACGTAAAATACAAAGTAATTAAATTTTACATAGCTACCTGCTAGCAAAATATTGTAAAATTTGAACGTTCGTGATCACCAGATAGTTGTTATGTGTTCAGTTACGTGTGTGCACCGGTACTCCTGCCACATTCTCATGATGAACATCTTAACTGGAGCACGGCTGACTGGATCCCTCGCTGCGCTGCGGAGCTAGCAAGAGCGACGCATCAAGTCGGCCGAGACTGGAGCTTAATGTTGCCGTCAGCTCCCGCTTAGAGCGCTGTGCGAGCGTACCACTACAACTCCAGCGGCAAGGCATTCTTAAATTCAAATCCTCGTTATTGTAGAAGACTTGGAGCAAAGTTCCCCTCGTTTTCTCGACATGGCAATAGGCCATATCATATCCACAAGAACGGGCCGTGAAAGCATCAATGTTAACATTAATAAAATATTGATGAAAATGAAAAACCACAGCCTGTTACCAGTCATTGGACCGGGTCAGGAATGGAATGAATGAAGCCCCATCTAGCGGCGAGGGTAGGAATTGTGCCGGCTGCCGAAGACTGTCGCACTCCTCTGGGGCATTGATTAATGACTGGCAGATGAAATGAAATGATATTGGAGAGTGTTGCTGGAATGAAAGACGGCAGGGAAAACCGGAGTACCCGGAGAAAAACCTGTCCCGCCTCCACTTTATTCAGCACAAAACTAATATGCAGTGAACGGGAATAATTTAATATCATAGTAAGTTTCGAAAAATTAACGGTAACCTTCGATTCAGAGGTTCCCGGTTTCGATCCCCGGCCGGGTCGCGGATTTTAATCGCCTTTGATTAATTTTTCTGGCTCGGGGACTGGGTGTTTGTGTCCGTTCCAACACTCTCCTCTTTATATTCAGACAACACATCACACTACCAACCACCACAGCAACATGCAATAGTGATTACATCCCTCCATGTAGGGTAGGCGTCAGGAAGGGCATCCGGCAGTAAAATGGGGCCAAATTCAGATGTGCTACACAATTCGCACCCGCGACCGCACAGGTATGAGATAAAGCGACAGAAAAAGAAGAAGAAAAAGAAAAATCAAAATAAATGAGCTAAGTTGTTGTCATTGTATAACATGTTCTGAGAAGGTGTCGCTTGTTGATCCATCATGGATATGATCACCTGAGTGTACCGGTACATGGCAGAGTGCGGTTCCGAGTGTGATACCCTCCAGAATTTTCGTCATATTTTTGTGGAGTTGTTTTACTTTGATAGTACGAGAATGTAGATTAGGTTTTCTCATATTTTTACGGTGCACAAAGTCCTGCGCTCTGAAATAGACGTGTTCCCAGCGTGTGTGGCAACAGCTTCACTTCCTCCGCACCCCTTCGCCGTGTCCACGCCGGTACAGCGACCTCGGATGTAAGCAGCTACGTGGCTGTTCCACTGCCATGTTCGCATGGTGGAGCTGCGGTCCGAGTTGACCTTGTGGACTATGTATCTGAAGCAGTCGCTATGCTTGAAACAAAACATCGGTGACTTCTCTGTAGAAACTGCTGATATATTTTAAATAAAAATGAACGGTGTACTTCAAGTGTCACTAGTGTATTGTGTTACTGTGTTTCCCTATTATATTTAGATAGTAGCTGTAGTAGCCATCCAATTCCCAACTACTTCCCGCCAATATTCAAGCAGGTAATCCCATCTGTCGGAGATGAGTGGCAGCACACATCGCAACAATGGAATGTAATAGGGATGTATCACGCAAAACTTGTCCGCTAGGCAGCGTGATGGTAATCCCCGGTATGCGCTTTCTGCTGCTCGATATTTTTACATGAGACTTATATGGAGTATTCCTACATTTGAGATCATCGAAACGAAACTTTTGCTTTAAATGCACTAAAATGGAGTTAACATATTCTGCTAATGTTTTCTACAAGACGGGAAATGGTATAGGTGCAATGGCGATTGCGGATTTGGAAGCAGAATTAAAGAAAAGGGGCGAAACAGTATCCGGAAAAATGCAAGAGTTGATTGGAAGGTACCAGTAAGGAATAAATGCAGCAACTCCTTCTTTTAGCGTTTTTTAGATTGAATTTTTAAAGTACAAATAGCATTTTGAAAACATTCCTAATACGCTATTTTTTTCTTTTCTTTGCCGGTTATAGGCGTACATAAGGCACGACATTGGTGTGACAGCAGTGCCTGGGGCTACATCCAGTACGACTGAACTTCATTTCCGTGAAACGCACGAGTTTCAGGATCTTGTTTCGGACCATAAGACAAATACCGGTATAAAACTTTCAATTTTGGAAGTAATGAGTTATTTCCTGTTCAGGAAGTCTGAAATTGATGGTGCTCCAGTGTCAAATTATAGGTCACTGTGTGATTCAGGGTACCGTACTGCACACGGTGTTAAGGCTGTTTTCCTACTTCTATATCTTCTTGCTCTCGGAGTTATTTCCAAGGTACCGGTGGCACACCATGAAAATATCGAAGGTACAGCGTTCTCCTTAAGTCTTCGTCTTTCGCCTAAAATTATTGAAATAGGTCATATTAACTTTTAAGAATGTACTACCTTATTATAAAATTATTTCTCAATTAGTATTAATTAGCTTACTTACCAGTTTCAGTAATGACATAATCTTCAACTGTAAAATGTTTCGAGCAGACTTTGATATTAGGAGTCATATTTTTATTTCATAGGTCTTGCCTACGAATCGCATGCAACCACTTTTTACGGAAATTAGGAAATTGATGGTATGAATACGGTCGACCTTGATTTTGGGACATTGGGACACAGCAATTGTCAGGCATCACAATTTTCTCGTCGTCTTTATTGTCGTAACGATATATTAAATCTTTAACTTTAACATATAACTAGGTAACTTCCATTAAAAACACATATAAACAAGTGACGATCGACAAGCGCATACCGGGTACTACACGTGAGACATCTATCGGTAGTGTTTCAGTACATCCCTATTGCTTTATGAGCTTTCAAAATGGTAAACATACACATTTAGTTTTCTTCCGACTCTATAATATTAATGAATTTAATGTAAAGGCAATCTTCTTGTCTTATCTGGGTACGTGAACCAATCGTATCCATTAAATTTCATTATAATTTTTATCGTAAATGGAAGATAATGATTGTTTGACGCAAATTAAGATGCAAATTAGCGGTACATGAATAAATACTATTATTACTAGAGAAATATATACATAAATATTTTGCTACATTACGACTATGAATTCTACTACCTCACTGCGCTTTAGTGTGCTCAGTCATCGCCTACGAGATACAAAAGGTCGGGAAATACAGCACAAACCGAGTTCAACTCATTAGTGCTGAACTTGTATGACAAACATGCTCCGGAGAGGCAGGTAAGATTTACCCGCCCCCCCTTCTACCTGGCTGACGACCGAGATAAAATCTGTTATGGCCAGCCGTGACCGTTGGTACAGACAATTCAGACGAACACGTGACAAAGATGACTTTGAGCAATACAGGAAACTTAGAAACAAAGTTAAACAGCTAATCAGAAACAGTAAATGCCACTACTTTCAACAGTTAGCGGGAAATAATAATTTAAACCAAGCCTGGAAGAAGTTACGATCTTTGGGCATAGACAAAGCCGAAGAAGAGCACATTCCCACCATATCTCTAGATACCTTAAATGATTACTTTTCTCAGCCTAAAGTCGGACCATTTCCATTTACCGGCTAATCCCACAAACTTAGCACGCTCTTCCGAGTGCGACCAGTTCTCTTTCCACACCGTTAGCGCAAATGATGTTAAACGTGTGCTGTACTCTATCACTTCTGATTCGACAGGTAATGACGGTATCTCGATAAAATTAATTAAAAGATCATCGGGACTGTACTACCAATACTGACTCACATATTCAACTACTGCCTGACCAGTGGAGTATTTCCTAATGTTTGGAAAGACGCGCTAATAAGCCCTATCCCGAAAAACAATACCTTGGATTCTCCATCAGATTACCGCCCTGTGTCCATCCTGCCACCCCTCGCAAAAGCACTCGAACGTCTGATTCATGCACAAATCACTGTACACCTGACCCAAAATTCCCTCCTTGACCCTTTTCAATCCGGCTTTAAAAAAGGACATAGTACCGCGACAGCATTACCGCGAGTTACGGACGATATCAGAAAAGAGATAGACCAAGGATATGTGACTGTAGCAACACTACTAGACCTAAGCAGCGCCTATGACACAGTTAGCCCTGGGTTTCTACTGCTGAAACTCCGTAGTCTCAACTTTAATATAACATCTCTTAATTTTTTTAGCTCCTACCTCACTGACCGTCGGCAACAAGTATCAGTGGGAACAATGTACTCAGGATGGCACAACAAGTCAATAGGTGTCCCGCAGGGGTCGGTTTTGGACCCACTTTTATTTGCAGTTAGTGTGAACGACATAGGGGACGCAATGAAATATAGCAAGTACCATGATCTTCAGATTTATTATCACTCATATCCACAAGACATAGTTGTAGCCATTGACAGAGGAAATTTTGACTTACGACGACTGAATGACTATGCGAAAAAATAACAGCTTATTAATAAATCCGAACAAAACTCAGGCTATTATGTTTGGTACCAAAATAAACCTTAACTTGTTAAAAGTTAAACATGTACCCCCAAATAATTTAAGTAATATTGTCGTGCCCTATCGCACGTCAGTAAGAAACTTAGGCGTTATAATGACTGAGACATTAAATTGGACTGAACAAGTGACAAATACATGCCGTAAAGTGCAGAAATCCCTTTTTCCTCTCAAACGCTACTCTACTATATTTCCAAAACATCTTACAATACAACTGGTAAAATCCCTAATCTTACCAATTCTAGACTACTGCGACACTGTACTTACGGACATATCTCAAGACAGTAACAAGATGCTTGAACGGAGTTTAAACACCTGTATTCGATTACATTTAAGCTGCGATATGGTTCTCACATTTCACCTTATTACAGGGAGTTGTCATGGCTTCGTGTTCATCAGCGTCGCAGTCTCCACATGTTATCACTTCTGCACGGAGTTCTAACCTCAGGCGTACCGAATTATCTCTCATCAACATTTAATTACCTCTCCTCCTATCATAACTACGATACACGATCTTGCTCCTGTTTAACAATATATCTCAGTCACTCCAGGACCTACAACTGCTCCTTTGTAGTCACTGCCGCGAGGCTGTGGAATACCCTTCCTGCTCCCACCAGGGATTTGCGTTCTCGTAGGAGATTTAAGATGGATTGCCGAATCACTTTCTGAATACTTCTAGCTGACTTTTCGATGTGTGCAGTGTGAATGAGCATATTTTCATAAAAATTAGAAATATATTTGCTAGTTATAGGTTTTTACTGTGTTTCCGTCCCTTATTATCACTAGTGTTAGTTTTATATTTATTATCATGAACATTTAGATCGTCATGTTGTACATTCTATAATCGTCTTTTTTATACAATCTCCATATTTTCTATTAGTACTATATTATTTAAAAAATATTTGTTCTATTTAAATATGATATGCATGTTAATTATTTTAAATATTGTGGTTAAGTGTAAGAGAGGGCCTTGAGCCCTAACTTCGCCGCGAATAAAGACGAATTAGTTACTTACGGGTACTTACTTACTTTACTGAGCTGTCTCGCCCGCTCACTGCAACACGTTCGAGTACGAAAAGTTATAAAAATTCATTAAAACTATTCATTTCAGAAGACACCAAACAGATATGAGATTAAAAAATAGACCAAGATCAGTTTTATGGCTTACATTCTATAACAGTTTTCTCACACTTTGCTTAAAACAAATAAACCTGTCTTTTCCTTATTCCTCCCATTTCTTACCACTTATTTATGTTTCTAAACAGTCCAACAGTTCCTCCTCCTCACAGACACTCATTACTTATTAGAATCTTAAACTAATTAAAACAAATAAGTAATTCACTGAAGAAGCAGAGAAGTCTGTTAGCGAGTTTGTCACTTCTTCCAGTTTTCTCTAATTCTGCCTCAGTGTATCCAATAAACTGATCGAGATTGCGGTCATAAATAACTGTGGGTGTATTCGTCATCTTATTAATTATCAGCGATCATTTATATTTTCTTCCACACATCTGATGTTGCGACATTCGTATTGAAGCCTCTGTTTTGAGAGCGATGTTATGCTCGTTTCGCCATTAGAAAATCCTATGTAATTTTTCAGTATTTACTGATGCTGTACAGTTAGGCAGTGGAAGGATCTTAAATCTGTAGCCGGTAGGTGCTTTCCTGTGCCAGAGGACGCAAATTTTTAGCGTCGAACCTCCGTATTTCACTTTTTCTACCCGAAAGATTCAATTTGTTCTAACAGGAATAAAGATACTAAATGATCATTTGTACCATTATTTTCAATTTGGTTTACTTTTGGGTCAAGTTCAGATACCTTAAAGCACTTTTTGATTTCATTACCATATCCTACTTGTCTATATAAAGACTGTTTTCCGTAATCTGGCATTTGAAATCTCATCAATATATATTTAGATTTAACAGAGATACTCGTAGCATTTCCTCGACATAGAAATGAGACTTGTACTCATTTTGTGTTTGTGGCTGATGTAGAACAGTTATATGCTGAAGACATGGTATGTTAATCGTTATCTGAATCAGAAATTTTACTAAATTTTGATGGCAATACGTCATTTCTGGGAGCTGCATCCTTCCTGTGCTTGACACTTTTCTGTTTGTGAACAGGATATACACTAAAAACAGAAGGAACTTCATTGGGAAGAGTTCGCTTGATATGCTTACATTGAAATATGATGTATTACAATGCAAGCTACATACTTGTGCCTCGAAATAGCTTACCTGCATTTCTCTCTTAAACCGCATTCCGAAAGAAAATTGTGGAACGTCACATTTTCTTGCTTTTTAGCGGTATCCGAAGTACGTAGAGGTACACAGCAGTGCACCAAGCTTTTCATCCTCACGGGCACTCTCCAACAGAAACAATACTCACAATAAATTGCATAAAATCAGCAGAACATCGCAATTACTCCGTACATCACAACAAATACAGTAGAGAAAATACACGACACTTACGGATTTCGCCTTGCTAAAACGGGAGACAATTCGACGGTGGCGCTCCTAGTGACTTGACCTGTACAAATCGCGCTAAATTCAAATATCAATGGAAATGTATATACGGAAATGGATAAATAAATTACGTCTAGAAAGAAAGTGGTATTGAGATATTAACTTCGAAGTTGCTAAAGTAATTCTGGATAAATTAATGAAGAATTATATAAAAGGTTATTATTCAAAGACTGAAATTAGACATATAAACAAGGTGTGAAATGGACTGCTGTGAAATGGCTTGATCTTTCATTTATGCATTACTTTTTTAGCTTTAGCATACCGGTACCTGCCTGAAATGTTACGGTTGGATTTGTCTTTTTTCCTCATTTAAAAACATTGTATCATCACATTAAGACATTTGTCAATAAAAATATCGGCACATTCCTTACACTTGCGATGCAATGAATTAACATTTAATAGCTGGACAATTTTCCTCTTAACATGAAGCCTACTAACAGAAAGAAAATCTATAAAATCCCGGCTTTAATCTGAGAAGAGGGATAAAAGAAAGAAAAGTTTGAAAATGTTATCGATAGTGATGCTTTGAGGAATATTTACGTACAATTAGAGTAAAAATATAACATACCCTTGGCTGTATAGTCGAGGATTTTTAAAGTCGCTGGCCTGGAAATGATCTGAACAGATCTTATAATTCTTATACAAGCGTAACGTCCCTTCTTTCTTATACACTTTATCCAAATCGCTTCTGTGACATTTCAAAACCCACAGATCACACCTACAACAACACATCGGTATTGAAGGTTAACTGCTGCACTATACAATAAAATATGCGTATTATATTTTAAGCCCGTTAAAACATGGGTCGAGCAGGCCAGAAGATTATGAAGTACTATATAAATCTCTGTCACTGGAAGAATATATATGCAAACACAATATTACTTACATGTTCTTGTCACGAGGGAACCTGAAGAACGACCGCGCATTTTTCTCTACTTCGTAATTACTGCAGCCAAACACAGCACATACCTTTCCCCTCATGTTGAGAGAAGATATCAAGGAATGACACACGCTATTTAATTATGTCAACTCACTGAAAACGCATAAATAACACCAAAAACTTCACACAAAAATACACGTGCTCTTATGACAGAATCAGTACCGTTCAGGTCTATCCGCTAGAGTGAGCTCCAATAGCTGTCCCTCGATATGTCGCTCAGTGTCGCGTATTGTCTCTACTGTATTTGATCACAATGTTAAAGTCCGCCAAGAGCAGAACGGAAATCTGACATCTAGCGGCCAAACTGTGAACACGGCCTTGTATATCTCGCAGGCAACGGTTCAGTCTTTGCTCACTTAACTTCTTTGAACTCCTTTTCTTTGCTTCATGTTACTTGATGGAGCGAGTTTTTCACTTGTGCCCATAACATATTAATATAATTATTGGTCCAGGGATCATGCTATTTTTCTTTCAACAAAACAATGTTTGTGTTACTTACGGTATACTTTACCGCTTGAACTGCCCGCTCTAGTCATGATGGACAAAGATAGTGAGAATTCACAGACATAACACGTCCATAGCACGTCGAGAAAGAAACAAAAGACGGCACGATGAAGCGGAATTCTACAGAAAAATCTCGTGTGGTGGTGGTGGTGATTATTGTTTTAAGAGGAAGTACAACTGGGCAACCATCCTCTATATAACACTAATCAGAGTGGTGGTGGTGATTATTGTTTTAAGAGGAAGTACAACTGGGCAACCATCCTCTATATAACACTAATCAGAGTGGTGGTGGTGATTATTGTTTTAAGAGGAAGTACAACTGGGCAACCATCCTCTATATAACACTAATCAGAGGGAGAATTTGGAAGGGGTCCGACACTTCGAAAAATGAAGATATCGGCCAAAGAAGACAAGGGCCACGAAGGGCGCGAAAATGAAAGACTCCCTAGCCCTCGCAAACTTACTAACGTCGGGATCGGAAAAGAACAAGAGTTGACCAAGGGAGGACGGATAGGGTAGATGAAAGTTAGAAGCCTGGCACAAGTAAGTGGAAGCAATGCCAGGACTCAGCTGAGGGCCCCGTGGTCGCCAACTCACGCTCCAAAGTTCAGAGCACCTGGGCCCCTTTTAGTCGCCTCTTACGACAGGCAGGGTATACCGTGGGTATTATTCTATCGCTCCCACCCACAGGGGGAAAAGTCTCGTGTCTACAGCGAAATAGTCGCCGCAGTTACGTATCTGTATTTCTCTAGTAATAACGGTATTTATTCATTTACGCAAATTGTACTGTTGATTTGTGTGAAAGCTGTTATTATCCTCCATTTAGGACAACAATTACAATGAAATTTCGTGGATACGATTCGTTCAGGTAATCTCTTATTTTTCAGGCGATCTTTACTTTACGATTTGTTTCTCATTTTTCATAATCTCCTTCACAATTTTCGTTGTCGATATGGACCGATGACCCCGCGGCTTTACACCTAAGACCAATGGCGAAGCGTGCTAGTATCCACTGTTACAACTGGTAACAGTTTAAAAATACAAAAATGGAATATTCTTTAATATTAATATTTTTGTTTCTTCGCCTGGACGTGTCGCGAGAACTGCCGCCGTCAAAGCTGAGCGAGAGGCTGTTACCACTCGGTCTCGCGTTGAATCTCTTCTAACAGCTAGGCGAGTACTACTGCGCCTGCGCCAAGCAAGGCCCTTTTCCCCTCGACACTGGGATCAAGACCGACTCCAATCCTCAGACCGTAATATAAAAAAACATGACGGCCGATGTGCTGGTATTGGCTAACACGAAAATATCACGTACATATTATATAAACGGCGGTAAATTAACATGATAAATGTAACATCACAGGAAAAATGACTTTCACAGGTATGAAAACGCTTCGTCAACAATTACACACCACATATAATCAACTAGAATAACATGTATTTTACTAGAAAAGAGACCAACGAGCTGATTATTTAGAAATTTCAATTCGTGAAATAACGTTATCTCTTAGATTTCACTTCGCTGGATAGAGGAAAATACATGATAAAACTGTTAAAATGAAATTCTAACAACATTTTCAATGTTTCCAATTAAATTACGGCGCGAAATTCCTCGATTTATTCGTTCTCATGAGAACTATGAAACATAATTTGTTGCCTTATTTTTTGAGTGGTGGGCAATTTCTTAAATTCAGCACCCAATGAATGCGAAGTACATCCGAAATAATAATGTTATTGGCTTTACGTCCCACAAAATTTTTTTACGGTTTTCGGAGACGACGAATTGCCGGAATTTAGCCTGCAGTAGATCTTTTACGTGCCAGTAAATCTACCGACACGAGGCTGACGTATTTGAGCACCTTCAAATACCACCGGACTGAGCCAGGATCGAATCTGCTAACTTGGGGCCAGAAGGCCAGCGCCTTAAACGTCTGCGTCACTCAGCCCAAGTTCACCCGAAATGATGATGTTAACCCAATGAACGGCCCTGAAATGTTAACATAATGTTGACATATGGCATAACAGCACTTCACACAATGACAGTAACCTTAGTAATGAAACGTTCAGACACTAAATATATTGCCTAATAGGTTTTTACCCATTAAATAACATGAGTGCAAAATATCTATTGACTAAACATTGATATTAAACGACATGGACGAGCTTCAGTTAGACGCAGTCTGCTTCATAACAGATAACCACAGCATGAATCGGAATGTATTGGTAGTGTAAAACCCTACGTTACAAACCCAGCTTATCCCTCTAAGTCACTATTTCTTCTGTGTACAACTAGCCTCTGGGCTGATGATCTGACAGACAGACAACAGTATACAGAATGCTCCATCTGTCAACTTATAAATTTTGTTATACTCCAAGATCCAGCCAAACATCTCCGCGGGCAAAGCACAGATTATTGTAAAATACACTTGCATCTAAATCACTCGGCACTTCGAAGGACATAGACACTGACGGAATATCACAATAATTATATTCTATCTAAATTAATATTTTTCGAGGAACACGAATAGTTTGGAAGTAGAGAAATGTCTTCCCTAACCTCAGACTTATTCTCAAAATGATCTATGCACGCTAGAGTTTTGTCATAGACTTCAAAATAATCACGATGTATATTCCTAATACATTTGTCTCTTCTATTCCGTAGGAAACTTAAGAATAATTGTGTGAGAGGCATTGCCGTAGTTAGACTAAAACCTGGTCCACCTAGTGCACTCATGCTCTTTAATGGGTAAAAACACTATCAAAACAAGCACATTCGCACATTGCTGCGTATAATTACAGATCCTATGTGTCCGCTGACTCATATCAATACACTCGCACACTTTTATTCTACAAACTAACATTTATCGTCAACTTTCATAAAATTACACCGATTACATATGATTAGCAGCAAACCAAAACAAACCCACATTTCCAACAATTCCGGCTACTCGATTCGCCATCTTTGAACGATCGAGCGTAGCATTATGGTCTGAGGATTGGAGTCGGTCTTGCTGGGATGTATCCTGCTACGTTCTCCGGTCGTGTTACCACAGTTGAAAGTGGAAACAAAAGCTTATAACGTCGGTGCTGATCTGTTCCGTCCGTTCGTTCCACCGCGCTCAATTGGGCGTTGTTATATTATTGTATTATTGTTTTCTATTATAATATGATGTGACTTCTCTTCTTAAAGTGTGAATTTATATTTAATTTATGTTAGGTAAAGATAGCCTATAAGGCTGCATAACGTATTAAACATTAAAATGAGTGCTGTCGCTTCCATCTCAAAAATAAGTGAGGTGCCCACGCAGAATATTAATGTATAATAGAAAGCTTAATGAACACGCCATTTTCGTTAAGAACTTATGAAGAAAAGAAAAACAAAATTGAAAACGGTATACTCACGCCTTCTCTTAAAAATTTATTGAAGGAATCGGAAGAACAGTACGATATTTCCATGACTCGTGGTACATAAATCTGGACTGCTTGTGTGGTTGTGAAAAAATGAATAAACTGTACTGTTGGCCATGTATTCTATTTTCTTCAGAAAATAATGCTTGGAATTGTCCAGACGGTGTGGACAATTTAGATAGTTTCAGAGTTTTAAAGAAACACCATGAGATGTCTCAAGCACAATATGAAGATAAAGTTGGAATTCAAGAGGACAAATTGGGGCAAATATTCGTTAGTAGGAAGGTGAGTTAGGGATTGGAATAACTTACCAAGGGAGATGTTCAATAAATTTCCAATTTCTTTGCAATCATTTAAGAAATGGCTAGGAAAACAACAGATAGGGAATCTGCCTCCTGGGCGACTGGCCTAAATGCAGATTAGTAGTGATTGATTGAAGCACACATCAACGCTGTTGCGGATATGATTCAGTTCGGAAGGTCCAGAATGGAGTTGTGTTTGAGTACAGCTTACAGAAAGAAATTTGACGAGCATAATAAGCTGGTAAAAATAAGAGATATATTATCAGCACTTTAATAGATACTGTATGTTTTCTTTTAAGCAAGGAATTACCATCCAGGAGTTATCGAGAAACTGAAGAATCCGATAACAGAGGTAATTACAGGGAGTTACTAGCATTAATTTCTAAGAAAGATGACGTATTTCGGCACCACTTAGAAACACCTACAGTTTCCTCAGGATTTTCATCTGATATACAAAATTATATTGTTGAAGCCATACTTGCTTTTATGACAAGCGAAATTAAAGACGAGGTTATGAAAGCAAACTTTATTTCCGTTGTTTTGGATGAAAGTACGGACGTTTCTAACAGAACACAACTCTCGACTGTATTAACATATGTTAGTGCCGAAGGCTAAATTCAAGGGAGATTTTTGAAATTCAGTAATGTAAGCGGTGACCTTTCTGCTATTTCTCTCTCTAGATATATATTTGGAGTGTTACAAGAATTTCAGTGTGGCGAAAAGTTAGTAGCGGAAACATTTGATGGCGCAGCAGTGCTAGCAGAACAGCACAGTGTGTTGCAGAAATTAGTCAGGGATAAATACGACCTAATTGCTAAGGTCATAGGCTCAACTTGTTATTATAGCAATCTGTTAACCACATCAAGGAATGCAAAGTATTCTTTCAGAACTTGTCCGGGTTAGCTGGGTTTTTCATCATCCCCTAAAAGGGTCACTGGTCTTAACAAAGTAATACAGAGACGATTACCAACAGTGTCGCCTACCCGATGGATAGATGCTGGTAGGCTCGTTGAAGTTGTGTGCTCTCTCTATACAGACCTCCTTGAACTCTTCAGAGAAATGAAAGATAACTCAGACGAAGGGGGACGGTGGAAAGAGTATTCAAGCTAAGGGTTGCTATGTTACCCTGCAAGACTTTGATTTCTATTTCCTATTAAATTTATTTGCTGAAGTGCTTCCTCAATCTGATGTTCCGTATCAGATCCATCAAAAGAAAATATGTGATATTGCCTTCTACTCCAAAGAGATCCAGCAATTTAAAGCGTTTTTGCAGACAACCAGAAATAATTTTGAAACTATGTGGTCAAAGTTGCAATACAATGAAGGGAGGCAAGATTACCCTCAAACGCGCCAGAGAATAGATTTTATAGGAACTGATAAAACATCGTATCTCCGATTGTATTTGGAAATAATTGACATCATATCCGTGCAACTATCAGATGGATTTTCTGATATTACCGTAACAAGCTGGAGTACCTTCAGTTAATTGATCTTGACCAGTTTAACAATTTCGCGAAGGAATTCTCAAACAGTACCTATCAGTCGTTAATGAAGACCTTTGAACGAAATTTTGACTGCATGGAACGTAAAAGTGATCTGTCTGTCCTCTACACGAAGCCGGACCTTGTGAAAAATAATGCACATGACCTATGCCAGTATATGCAGCCCAGTGGTCTTAAAAAAAGCATATCCAGTAGCAACGAAATTGATTGACCTCATTCTCACTACTACAGCAACTAACGCTTCCGCTAAAGGAAGCTTCTCCGGCTTAAAAAGGATGCACACGCTCCAAAGAATTTCACAAGTACAGGACAGGCTCTCTGTACTTTCTCTGATTGAGTTTGAGAAGCAGTTTCTGAGTGACATAATGTGGAGGCCTAATTTCTACGATGACGTGATAGATATTTTTGATGCCACAACGTGCCGTCGTATCGAGCTGAAATACAAATAGGAAATACTGAGGTAAGCCTTGAAGCTCCGTTAGAAATTAATTTTAAACTGTATGTGTTCAATACATTATGTGTCATTTCATCATTCAAATGATCTTATACAAAAGTAATATCAGTTATCAAGTCTTTCACTTTTATGAAATGACGTCTGCACTGCCGATAAAAATGCTGCAGTGCGAGCGACAATATACTCTCAGGAGTTTCAAAACGTCACTCGTCGCCACTACCTGAGACAATCATAACAAAAACCATCGCCAGTTAACAAGACTAAACAATAAATATTGAACTTTCACGACCGGCTAGTAATGACAGATATACACCCGTAAATAAATTGATTACTTCTTAGCTTAGTAATGTTGAGTACGCGCAGCCTTTTCTACCCAAAATTAGTGCGAATAAAAACAATTCCTCGGCAATTTCCGCGAATGTGGGAAGTAACTAACAGATCTCACTGGTTAATATTTGCATTAATATTTGCGAAAACATGGGCTATTCATTAACAAAAAATGATACAAATGTTTGTGTGGAAGAAAGGGTCTCAAGGAAGTCTTCGAAGGATAGTGACAGAAGTGTCAAGAAGAAACAAACAAGAAAGCTACTGTATTTATAGCCATCTAGAGATATGGAGGTAAAGTCTATTATTATTGTACGTTTGTTTTCTCCATATTTGTATTCATGCATAATAATTATTTTTGGGTACATTGAGTAGTAAAACTCTCAAGCTTTGACCGCGTAGATCGCACTTCAAACCTACTTCTCCTAAACTTACATAGACCTGGCTTACGAGTTATAATGCGATTACAGATGTTAGTGAACTCACCTGTAATATAAATACAACATTTGTGAATATTTCAGAATACAAGATACAGACGTATCATGTCCATGCATTGCACGGGTCGGACGGAGGAAACAGTTCGCTTCTTTGCGAAGCTACAGTACGGCCTGTTCATTACGAAGGCAGTGCTAGCAGCCAGCTCTGTGCAGTGTTTTCGGTTGCATCGAATGAGCCATCGCGCCACGACTATTTCAATCTCCCATGTTTGCCTCTGTGAAACGGCAGAGCACACAGTCGGCACAACTTCTTCATTTGACAGATTCGAGGCTTTCATTACTTAAAATGGTATTTATGTGTAAGCGAATACGGTATTAAATAAACAATTTATATGCCGTAATATTATGTTGTCATATTCGTTTATCTTTCGTTTTAGATGGTGTTAGCTCGGCTAACACGGCAAACATAGACCCGCCGTGTCTGCATATGATTGACTAGCCAGGGGCGTGTTTTCCTTGTATGCGAGGCATGCATTGCATTCGTTATGAAAGCGCAAAGAACTGTCTGAAGTACGATTGTAGGTTGTTTCGATTTGTTTTCCTTGGCAACCGTGAGAGGTGTTGTTTGAACTTCAGCAAATAGTTTGAAGTTTATTTACTGGTATATTTTGAAGAACTTTGTGCCTCCAGTCGCTACCTAATACTTACACATTACGATACGCTTAGTCGTGTGCTCCGTGTTTTCAGTATTTGGTTGTGAGGATGCTTTTTTCTTGTTTTAGTGCTAGTGCCGTGTGTTATCATGGCTGCCTCCAGTGGAGGTGATAGCCTTTTGTTAGGAGATAAGTTAGTTGTCGCGCAGGAGGAAGAAGTTCGGATGCAAGACGAATCTTCTGGAAACCTGGCAACTCAATCAATTTTGACAGACTCACAATTATCACAAAATTCTAATTATAATGGTGTCAATGTACTGCCGCCTATGGAACGTGAACAGTATTCCCATTCACACCTTGGACCTTATATTGTATACGTTGAATCTCAGGAAAACAAAAAATTTAGGGCAACTCCATCCTATGGCCCTTGGGAGACATTTTTATGAACGTAATATTCCCGTCCAGTCTATCTCCCGTAAAGGTCGTAATCGCCTACAAATAATTTTTAATAATGCGGGCCAAGCCAACGATTTTCTGTGCCACCCTCTGCTCACATCTCTACATCTTAAGGCATACATCCCGTCATCTAATATTTTTCGTGTGGGGATTATTCGAGATGTGGATAAGAACCTTTCTGAAGACGACATTCGACTTTATCTTACTTCAACCGTACCGGTTAAAGCAGTACAACTTCGCAATCGTCGCATTGTTTCCAATGATGGTGTTGGTTATGTCCCCACTGGGTTAATTAAAATTACTTTTCGATCCCAAAAGTTGCCTACACAAGTGTCTCTTTTCCAAGTCTACTTGCATGTTGAGCCTTTCATTTTTCTCCCTGTTCTTTGCAGAAAATGCCTCCGATATGGTCATACACAGGCCCAATGTCGTGCACAGGTAGCACGCTGCGGGAAGTGCTCAATGGAGCACGCCACCGATCATTGTACATCTCAGATTGCAAAATGTGTGTATTGCAAAGGCCCACATCCAACGGGAGCAATAACTTGTCCGGAACACAAATACCAACAAGAGATAAAGAAGGTCATGAGCACGGAACATATCTCATTTCAAGATGCTAAGAACAAGACTTCCCTCCCTCATTATCATCCGTCTCAACACCCCCAGGACTTCCCCCCCCCCCCTGGTACCAGAACAAGTCTCTTCTTCCCCTGTTCAAGATTTTTCTAGAAAACGTAAATTTACACAAGTAATTCAGAAATCTGCCCCTCCGCCTTTGACTCCGGGTTATGATAGAACTGGTTATCTTGCCTTGGTACGCCCTGACCCTGGTTCTACGGGCCGGGTTCCATTTTCTTCTCCTCCGCCTGCTACAACACCATCTTCTCTTCCCACAGCATCACCTCCCTCTACTTCGGGTCCTAGTTACCCGCCCCGATCCCACGACTCTCAACTGTTAATACAAAGAAACCAAGTACATCAAGAAATCCAACAAATCTTATTCTTGCTTCTTCAGAATGTGGGAGGAGAGTCTCCCATTTCACCGGTAATTTATCAACTACGAGATCGCATCGCTCATATCCTTACCCTATATGATACGCGTTTTGCAGTGGAACGCTAGAAGTCTTTTTCATAAAAAACATGAACTTCAACTATTAATTCAGGAAACATGTGCTAACATCATTATAATACAAGAAACGTGGTTTTATGCAAACACCCTTTTTCATCTTCCTGATTTTCGTGTCGAACGCCTAATGGAAGTGAAGGCCTTGCCATTTTTATTCATAAGTCTATTCCATATGTCCCCTTTCCTCTGACGCATTGCATTCCAAATACTCTTGTTTTGGTATTATCGTGCGAAATATATATTTCATCAATGTTTATTGTCCTCCTGATGTTTATATCTCTACCTCTCACTGGTCCCACTTCCTTACCCAATTTGATTCCATAGACAATGTTTTTCTCTTTGGTGATTTTGATTGTTCCCATACTGCCTGGGGTAGTTCTAAAGATACATCTAAAGGGACAAATTTTCTTACGGCAACTCAATCCCATCACTTTACCCTTTTAAATGACGGGTCCCCAACTCGACTCACCCCTCCTGGTTCACCCCCTAGTTCTGTTGATCTTTCGCTTTGCCATGACCACATGACTCCTAATACCGTGTGGCATATACTCAGTGACACTCATCTGAGTGATCATTTCCCTATTATTATTTCTTTTGGTGTTTGTAAACCACCCTTTTCCTCATCCCCATCCTCTCAGCTCAGTAATATTCGGTCTTTCCGAAATTTTGATAAATAATCGTATTGTAGATTCCTTCACACCCATTTCCTTCAATACACGCCCAATACCTTAGACTATCCTACCCTTCTACGCATTCTCTCCTCATATGTTGAGACTTTCCATCCATTCAAATTTATCCCCTCCCTCTGTCCCCGTCCTTATCAGAAAATACATTGGTGGGACGACGAATGTCACAAGTTAATACTGCGGCGAACAGCTTTATTTAAATTGTATCGTAAGAATGTGACACTAGCTAATTATTTAACATTGAAACGTCATAATGCATGTATCAAACGCATATTTAATGCAAAGAGACGCGAGTCTTGGAAGGCCTTCATCTCCTCTCTTAATCATCGCGTATCTGCAACATCCCTTTGGAACGCCATTCGCGCACTTACCCGTGTTACTTCTGTACACTCTGCGCATTCGATTATTCTGCCTAATGTCCTTCTTTCTTTTCTATATACTATAACACCTGACTTCACAATTCCGCCTCCCTTTTCTTCTTTCCGTCCCATATCCCCCCAATTTTCTGTTTTACTTCAACCCATCCAACTGTCCGAATTACAGTCCGTTTTACAAGTAGTTCGTAGTTCATCTCCTGGTCCTGATAGTATCACTTACACTATGCTCCGACTTTTACCCCATACCGGTCTTCTTGTCTTACTTTCTCTTTTTAATAATATCCTTCTCACCTTACAAGTACCGGCACAGTGGAACAACTTTCATTTAGTCCCAATTCTTAAACCTGGGAAAGATCCCTCTTCTTCCTTAAGTTATCGTGGCATTGTTTTAAGTTCCTGTGTTAGGAAACTCTTTCAAAAAATTCTACTACGGCGTCTTCTCTGGGTTATGGAGAAACATCAGATCCTTCCTAAATATCAGTATGCCTTTTTTAAAGGACGTAGCACACAAGATCCACTCAATATTTTGTTGACTGATCTCCTACTAGCTAGACATCGTAAACATAGTACTATTACTGTTTTTCTTGATATTCAAGGAGCTTATGATTCCGTTCTTTCACACCTATTATGGTCTTGCCTTGATTCGCTTGGCTTTCCCTCTGCTTTTATTTCTCTATTAGAACGCCTATATACTTCTCGTACTCTCATTCTCAAATCCCCCTACTCCCCGTTTCCAGGAAGACACGTTTCGCATGGAGTCCCACAGGGTGATATACTAAGCGGTATCCTCTTTGCGCTTTATATGCGAGATTTAGAACGTATAATTACAAAGAACGCACGAGTTTTAGCTTACGCAGACGACTATGTTTTATACGTATCACATGATAGTGTTGATGTGTGTAGGAGAAAAATAGAATGTGTCCTTCATGAGGTTGCTCTCTGGTTACATGAACATGGTTTCTCACTCTCGCCATCCAAATGTGCAGCAATCCTATTTACCCATACTCGCGCACCTAACAGTTCTGCTCTCCTTCTTGATCGTCTTACCATCCCCTTTGTTAATCAGCATCCCTACCTTGGAGTCATATTGGACCACAAATTATCATGGACTCCTTATGTGGTCTCTCTTCAACGTAAATCTGATCGTTTTATTTCTATATTACGTACGATCACCCGTCGAAGTTGGGGCGCTGACCCCGTTACAGCTATTCTCCTTTACAGAGCAACTATTCGATCCTTACTAGATTATTGTGCTCTTTTTATCGACACCGCTTCTGCTACTACCCTTGCACGTTTAAATACAATACAATACCGCGCACTACGTGTCTGTTTAGGAGCACTTAAAACTACACCAACCAATGCCTTATTAATAGAAGCCGGTGAACAGCCTATAAAGATTCGGCGACAGACGATAGCCGCTAAGTATGTCCTCAAACATTTTACTGTTACCCGGTCTCAGCTTATCCCCAAGCTACGACTTTTACATTCTTATTATTCTTCCAAATCTCCCCGTGGAAACCGTGTCTCTGCTTTATATACCGCATTTCGTTCTCTTATACCAAGAGAAGTTGAGCTCCTCCGTTTACCCACATTGCCTTTATACTCTATCCTTTATGACAGTCAGTCCTTTTGTCCTCAAGTAATTATATCTTCTTCTGAATCATTTTCTTGTCTAACACATTCTACTCCTCTTTCCCCTCTTGCAACTAAACGTATTCGACTTTCCCTCTACATAAGGGAAGTAAGTATTTTTACTGACGGATCAAAATCAGCACACGGCGTTGGAGCAGCCTTTTATATCCCCCAACCGTATACTATCTCTGAGTTTTCTCTCCCTTCTGCCTTTTCTGTTTTTACCGCCGAATTGTTTGCTATTAGACAAGCCCTCATTACCATCAGGTCACATGCTTATGATAAGGTTACGATTTTCACGGATGCACAAAATGTTCTGCATGCCTTATGCTCGCCTCTCTCTTCCCCTAATTGGTACTTATATAGCGTTAAGTATCTCTTATATATCCTTACTCGTTCTGGTGTTTATATAACTCTAGTTTGGGTTCCCAGTCACTCTGGTATCATGGGGAATGAGACTGCTGATCAGGCAGCTAAACGAGCATCACAACAATCCCCCTCTCTTTTTCTTGCGATCCCCCCTTCTGATCTCATTCATGAAGTGCGGGATATAGCATATCAACATTGGCAGTCCGATTGGAATGAAACGTCACGAGAAAAGGGATGTTTTTATCATCAATTACAACCTGTTATTCCTCTTAAACCGTGGTTTTATTATGGTACGTACTCTCGGCGCCATATCACATCTATTATACGTCTACGTTTTAATCATGCCCTTACTCCCCAATCTAAAAATCGTTTTCATCTTCCTCCCCCAACTTCCTGTGCTTGTGGCTTGTCTGATACTGACAGTAATCATCTTCTGTTACAATGTCCTGCTTTTGATGTTCCCCGCCAGCGCTTCCTATCCTCTTTGCTTAACATGGGCATCCCCTTCCCCACAAGTATTTCGTGTTTATTATCCTCTCTAATTCCTACTCTTGTGAACAGCATAAATCAGTTTCTTGATGATGCACATATTATATTATAATCCTCTGACAGTCTCTTTATGCTCTCTCTTCCATTGCAAAATGTTTATCATAATTTTGGTAGGATATAAATCTCTTTACCCTCTGTCTATATGTTATCATCGTTTCTTGTGTGACTCCTACGGAATGTTTTTTTTTCTATCAATTACTTTTTAAAGTACAATACGAGTGATACATGTGTCAGTGTTAAGTAATTAATGTTTTCGTGACTGGACGATAACACATGAGTCCAACCACACCTTTCAAGAAGAAGAAGAAAAAGAAGAAGAAGAATAAGAATAAGAAGATTGTAGGTTGTTTCAAGTTAAGTATTATTAATTTCATCTTTCAGAAGTTCAAAGGTTTTGCGCAACAGCACTAGTTCCGTTGCTTGACTACATGTGTCGCTGGCGTAGTCTCGCCATCTAATCCACCGTAGAAAGAAAGATAGAGCAAATGGAGAAGGTGAGGACGTAACGCATTTAATCTAAACATTGCATTCGGTGGCATCATCCTCCGCATGATGTCACTGCACTTGAACCATTCACGTGCTACCGTCTGCCAACTGTTAACAGCTTGGAGGAAGTTGGAATGTCCAGGGTAACGTCGAACAGGAAGCACAGATTAAGCTGGCGAGGTGAGCTCCATTTTCCTTGACTGGCCTTACGACGATAGCCAGCCCAAACTGTGTGGAGGTTTCTTTGATTTAGAATCTGTTGCTGTTAATCCATTCAAAGATTGCCAGCATTTCTCTACCTTGTTCTATTGCAGAGGTAAACGGTCTTATTAGTCAACTGAACTTGTTGAAAATAAAGGTGGGTAACAGATTCCACGTCAGAACCGCTTCAAGCTTCACGCCAAAAATGCGCTCTTAAAAGTGTTAGGAAGACTTCTTATACATAATTATGAAGTCTCTGAAAGTGCTTTGCGTAAGATAACAACCTCAACTGTACATTCGTACTCCAATTGCAACAACACAATGATTCCTCAGTCCTCTTCCACAGAAATTACACTAGACGAGGAACCTTAGTATTCTCATTTTAATTAATTTAATGCTTCAATATTCCTCCATGTAGACCTACTTCACAAAATTTCATGTAGTGATTTTTTAATTTAAACCAATTAGTGACTTCGTGATAGTTAGTAACACTGAATCTAGCAGCTGCCCAAGTTCAGTAAAAACAACCGAACATACACCAGGCGGCGTGCTAGCCGGCCAGTGTCTTGGAGAGGGTGCGGTATCCAACTGATGAGCCCATGCCGCACTCTGGGCGAAACACTGGTAACTTTTGACGATTGAGTTTCCTGAATTTTATTTCTAACCGAACTTACACTTAAACTGAGCAAACAGGTCTATTCCGTTTACAGTAGTGTTGGCTTTCTTGCATAAACAAATAAGAAAAGAACACTTTTCTACTTTTAAGAGTATTAATGTGGAGAAAAATGTCCATTCGACTGAACACACTTTACAGGCTAATCTAACAGAAAATTTAGAGCATATAAGCTGGAATAAAAACGTTATTAAAGCAGGGTGCTATTTCATCAATAAAAATGGCATTTTCCATATTATTTAAATCACGCCAAATAAAAATACAATCAATTTGTAAATATATGCAAGTGCCAGGCTATAACTTATCACCGTTGCTATGTGACAATGTTGCTGAACAAGTATTGACACGCGGCACATTGTATGATTAAGAACGATAATTCTTTGACAGAAATTCGCACAATACTGAACCTTAGATAACTGAACCTTACAAGCTGAAATATTTCACACGATTTTTCTGGGCACCACACAATGATTGTAATAAATTTTAATCTTTTCTGGCGATTTTCCTAAAGAGCAATTCAGTAAATTGATTTAAATCTGTGGAATGTATTTTGGTGAAGTACGACTTAAATCCGAATTGAGGGCAATTTTCACTTCTGAACACTTTAAAGATAAGACTGCTGCTCAAATCCAGAAGTTCCTATTGACCGGTCGTCTCCAGAGTGGTCTTCTTTAGCTTTATAAATTGTGCACATTGGTTAGAAAGTTACAACTCTTCCTACTACATCATCATCTGTAGAACGCTTTTTCTCGGTTCTAAAAAAAATCGCAGGGTTGAGTTTACCTAGATGTAATTAGGATGAGTAGAATAGTAATGTACCAAATACATTGTGCTACTGCATGGTTACTTGTTGCATGCTTCCGTGGGGAATCCATGATACGCCACTGTGACTAGCTTATAGTTGTATGTAAATTGTTACAGGACTTTGTCCTATCTAACTTTAATTACTGGAAAATAACATGTGTACAGTAGGCTAATTTATTTTTGAATGCACATAGTTGTCACTTTCCATGCCTTATCTGAAAATGTCGGACAGTTGACGTGTAAGTGTAATTGGTATGCTCTAACTTTAGGCCTAACATTGATGTTATTTTTATGTATTATCTCGTGACTAATAAAGTGTTATAACCCAAGACCAAGAATTTTGGACTTGATAACCTATTCCATAATTCCTCTAAAACTTCAAAGCAATACATTTTCGTTTACGAGTCAATTTTTGAGGTCCCTTGTTCAGGTATTACATCTTGGCAGCAAACACGAGTAGCTGACATCTGTTAGTTGTTTTAACCGCGAGCCGTTAGAAAACGCTAGTGACGCATTCTCGTCGGAAAGCTATGAATTTTTGAGAGAGTTTCCGCTAATATCTTTGTAACATACTTGATAAGAATTGGAAATGCACAATCTTTGAAGTTTTTATAGGAGCAAAGGATATCTCCCAACTATATTATTACTATTATATATTTTTTAATGGTGACAAACAGCTCAGATACTTTTTCTGACAGTAGTTGGTTAAGCTGTATGTTAAGTATTCTTTGCTTGTGAGAGGGAGCTTCTGCGGGTGACACCTCTCTTCTCTACGTCATCCTAGGACTGTAGTAAATTGAATCAAATTGTTCGTTCGTTGAAAGCTCCTGAATAGCTTGGGACGATGTAGTGTTTGAGTTATAACTTGTTAGTGTTGTTGAAATTAATTTTGACGTTGTAGAGGAAATTCTTCTTTGGATTTTCAATACCGGTAAGTATATTCTTGAATCAAACGGTTTCATTCTAGCCACTTGCAGTTACAGAGTGGAAAAACAAGGGACATTTGTACAATTTTGGGTGTGTGAGACAGTTCTATTATTTTTTATTTCCATGTATTTTATTTAAAGCCACTTGTTGCTTTCTTTTGCATAATAATAAAATTCAGAATGAAACGTAAGCTTTAATATGATCAGTGCAGTTGTAGCGTTGCAAATTATTTTGTCGAAGAGCCCGACTCCAAGCAAGTTGGCTGCGCGGTTTGGTCACGTAGCTATCATCCTGCATTCGGGAGATAGAGGGTTCGAACCCGAGTGTCGGCAGCTTTGAAGATAGTTTTCCATTGTCACACCAGGCAAATGTTGGGGCTGTACCTTAATTAAGGCCACTGTAACTTCTTTCCCGGAGGACCGATGACGTAGATGTCAGGCCCCTTTAAACAACATCAAGTTTCTTTCCCACCTCTAGCC
Source organism: Anabrus simplex (assembly GCF_040414725.1). Classification (NCBI taxonomy): domain Eukaryota; kingdom Metazoa; phylum Arthropoda; class Insecta; order Orthoptera; family Tettigoniidae; genus Anabrus; species Anabrus simplex. The sequence continues at coordinate 219,260,719 of NC_090279.1, read as the reverse complement.
CTTTCCCTATCCCATCGTCGCCGTAAGATCTATCTATGTCAGTGCGACCTAAAAAAATTGTAAAATGCCTAGTCAATTAGCTCCCCTGACAATTTTATTTACTTCTTTGATTGTAATAGAGGCATTCGTCAGTAGTAACTATCGGCTTATTGTATTAGATTGGAACACACGCCAATATGGTATCATCAACGCTAGCAACTCACTGATTTTTTCCTGTGGATTAAGGTGTATCATGTTTTAATGTGACTGTTGTTTACAAAGTAATACAACCTATGTATTTTCTGAAAGCTTGTTTTATTCCCTTTCTAATGGAATGTAATAACTTCATGGTACAATCCTAGTGTACTCACTCCAGCTTATAACACACTACTTTGCGTATAAGAATCATACCTTAAAATCCTTGTAGAAGAGAGATGTGTTCATTACCAATGCCATGGGACCCACCCACCCAAAAAGGTACATTTACTTTTATAACCTAATTAAAGCTTTCACGTGCCATTGACCATTAGCTGGCCAGTTGCGAGCACAGCCGTTGGCTGACGTGACGTTCTTTCTCGTATTTTCTTCTTCAAAATCATCCACAAATTTAGATCTGGATTTAGAGCTGGTGAATTTCCAGGGCAAGACAGTGCTGTGACATTTTCTTGCTCGCGTAGTAACTCTTTGACCACGTTTGCATGATGGCAGGGTGCTGAATCGTACAGAAAAATGAATGGTTGTCCTGCAAACAAATCCCTTCCTGATGGTAACATCTTCTCCAAAGTTTTCTTGTACTTCTCTCCATTGATTGTGGATTCTAAGATATCAATACGCCCAACACCATTGTATGAGAAACACCCACATAGCATAGCCCAACACTAGTCGGAAACTTCACAGTTATTAGACTACAGGCAGGTTTCAAAGCGTCACTTGCCTTCTGAATCACACTACAACCTCCATCACTTCCATCAATGTTAATTTTAGATTCTTCACTGAACAGAACATTGTGCCACTGCTCAGCTGGCCAGGTCTGATGTTCTTTAGCCCATGGTACACGCTTCATACGTTCTTGTTTGCTGAGCATAGGTTTCTTTACTGCCTTTCTGGACACCAAACAAAATTTTTGCAGTCTGTTCCCGTACAGTTCTGGAACAAACATCAACCCCAAAAGTTTCCCTCCATTTTTCTGTAAGCACTTCCGAGGTAAGAAATCTGTCCTCCAAACATAAATGACTCAAAGCATTGTTACATCTGGGTGAAGTTTTCAGTTTTTTGCCATATTTTCCTATTCTACCACTCATGACTTCACCCCTGTCTCAAAACTTAGCCAACTGTCTCGCAATTGTACTTTTATGCACTCCCACTGTGTGTGCTATCTACCTATTTGTTTTTCCACATTCACTCAATGCCGCAATCCGTGCAGCCTTTCTACATGTTATATTACATTTCTTGACCATTTTAAAATCCAAATTTGTCTGTCAAACACTTGCAATAACAAATACTCGACAGGTAACCATGAAAAATTTCTATGAACATTCAGAAGGATTATTAAGTCATGAAGTAGGAATCAGAAACTGCATGCATTACAGACACATCTATGAACAATGAATAATATTAGCAGAAGCATTTACTGCCATCTGATGGCACAATACACACTAACACATAAAGTGCAAAGTTTTGGTGTTCTGCTTTCCATTAGCAAATCCTACAAAAACTGCCATGTAAATAAGCCATAAATTAAATTTTTACATGCCATTAAAATAAAATAAAACAAGCTTTCAGAAAAAAATACATTGTATTACCTTCTAAACATCGTTTAAAATTTTTTTAGATGTATGGCTTTTCAGGCGTTTGCTCTATTAACCAGCGTTTTGTCTTAGGTCTGACACTAGACTCTTCAGAGTGGGATGTGTCAGACCCTACCCACTGACGCTGGGTGTATGCAGGTGAACTTATCAGAAGCCTATTTAAGAGGCACAGTCTGATAACTGCATACAGGAGATAAAACTCCACAATGGAATTAATGCCCGCCTAGCGCGGCTGTGAGCTTGCATCCGGGAGATAGTAGGTTCAAATCCCACTATCGGCAGCCCTGAAAATGGTTTTCCGTGGTTTCCCATTTTCACACCAGGCAAACGCTGGGGCTGTACCTTAATTAAGGCCACGGCCGCTTCCTTCCAACTCCTAGGCCTTTCCTATCCCATTGTCGCCATAAGACCTATCTGTGTCGGTGCGACATAAAGCCCCTAGCAAAAAAAAAAAATATAAAACCCAATGAAATCTACAATAAAAACAATGACACATAATAAAAACTTATTGCACAAGTAGAAGACTTGCGAGTCAAACATATACTGAACAGTTCTCAAGTTGAATGATATCCCTGTAGACATGCAGTGGTAAGTTCCTTAAGTTTGATGTGCGGTTTGGGTATGAAATGGTGATGTAAATAATCATAAATATAATATTAATAATTATTATTAAGTTATGATACGTAACAAAAATTAGCCTATTACTTGAGGCTGAGGATGACTTGGAATAGTTTCGTAGACAAACAAGCTATAGGATTTTTTAAAACAAGGAAAGATCATAAGGTTGGAATGCAAGAGGACAAAATGGGCATATACTCGTTTGTAGGAAGAGGGATTAGGGATTGGAATAATTAACTGGGGGAGATACATTTCCAGCTTAAGACGAAATGAACAACTGATGGGAAATAAACCACGTAAGCAAATTAGTGGTGATTGATTGATTGATCGATTGATTGATTGATTGAGAAATGTTTTCATGGAAACTAGGAGAGTCGTTATCCCTTTCGCGGAAGTAGAGGCTGAGCTATACTGACACTGCGTCTTTTCTACCGCCTTTCCCACATCTGAGGGATCGCAGGTGCGGACTGTCACACATGTTGATTTGGCCCTGTTTTAGAGCTGGATATACAAGGGCTGTAAATAAGGTAGTCCAGGTACTTGCTTAATATCAGGCATGTGCAAATGGCATATGGGAACAGTCATGTGGCGCTGTTGTCGATGTATAGTGTGCATTTGATGGGCATCCAGTTGGGAGTGTTATTGCTGTGTGGCGTTGAAGTGAAGATCGGCATTTCTCTGCTCTAAATCATGTTTTCAAAAGATGATCAGCGTTTGTGGATTAAAATCGAAGTTGCCCATGGCAAAAATGTATCAGAATGTTATCGAGGATTACGTGAAGCCTGTGGCACTGTTGCTTAACTGTATAGGGCGGTTGCACGATGGGTCAAGGCGTTTTGTGCGGGTTGGAACGAGACTGAGGATTGGCACGGCACTGGTCGGTCGTCCATTCCTCAAGAGCAGGTTGTCATGAGCGGTCTCATTTCCGTAGATCATCGATGGACTGTCTGGAAATTATCTGTAGAGGTTGGCCTCCGTCATCAAACGGTGTGACGCATACTGACAAACTCTCTTAACATGAGGAAAATTGTGTTCCATTCGGTTCCACATCAACTCACCACCGTTATGCACTGGCTGGCATCCACCTGGACAGATACTGCAACGAAGGAGATTAAATTCTGCAGCGTATCATCGCCATTGATGAGACGTGGGCACGAGCTTGAATTAAAGCATCAGTTGAATGAACGGCTTCACCCAGATTTGCCACGTCCACAAATTTTGACGGGAACCCAGTCATGTGAAGCTTATGCTGATTGTGACAAACTACTAAAAGGGTGTTAATTCTTACTTATGCCGTGCCAGGAGGACAAACTATCAACAGTGACTACTATGGAGCAACATCTACGTCCGGCTGTGCAGTGCAAACTTCCACATTTATTGCAAAACGATCGTGCCCTCAGTTAAAAGGAAAAAAACCAGTCACCAGTTTCACAAAAAATAATTGAATTATTGGTGACACTACGTGTTACATAAAGACTGTTTTCTTTATTCAATTTACATAAATTGTTACACATTTAAAAAAATGTTTTATGGCTATCTTTGAGGATTCAAACGTAGCTCTTCAGTTCGTGTATGCTGCACATCCACTGACTGAGATCACTCTTGGAGAAACTGTTGAAAACTCTCATGGCAAGGTTTTGTGGAACCACAAATTATTAAAAACTACTCCTGTCCCCTTGATGTAGATTATCATACTCCAGCAATATATAAGTAATAATAATAATAACGTAAACGTTTCCACCTTTTCAATGCTACAATATATTCACAAAATTACAAATTATACGGTACTAGTTTCGACCCATCTAGGGGTCATCATCAGCCGTATTGGAGCAAAGATCATTTGTGGCGAAATCCTAAGACAATGTTATTTTAAAGAATAACAAGTGAAATGAGATGTTATGGTAATAGTTAATAATACAAGGAATATACATACTAAAAGGTTTTTAACAAAGAATAAAGTATAAATGGGGTGTTGTAAAAATTATAATCATGGAAATCAGCAAGTTCTTGTATGTATATTCCTTGTATTATTAACTATTACCATAACATCTCATTTCACTTGTTATTCTTTAAAATAACATTGTCTTAGGATTTCGCCACAAATGATCTTTGGCTCCAATACGGCTGATGATGACCCCTAGATGGGTCGAAACTAGTACCGTATAATTTGTAATTTTGTGAATATATTGTAGTATTGAAAAGGTGGAAACGTTTACGTTATTATTATTATTACTTATATATTATTCTCAGTTCAATACGGACCAAAAACATGAAATTCATAACCATCAATACTCCAGCAAATCAAAAGGATGATAGGGAACTCCACGTTTGTGTTGGTGAACACTTTGAAGTCTGAGGAAAAGTGTGTTAGAAAGTGTTTCTCTTCATAATATTACAGTATTTATTACTATTTTATTTTGCTTATGGCTAGTACGGAGGTTTGCTCCACTTAAGCTTGGATGATTTTGGCATACAATTTGTCCTAGGCAAGTCCTTTTCTCCAGACCCGGTTCAGCTCGATGTTATAGCCACGAGCATGGGCTATTGCCCTACATCTCAATTTTCACAGTAGAAGACTTCTACGGAGTACAGGAAGATGAATATTGTCCCACACCTCCTTGCACACTTTCTAAAGACCCTCACTAGTGGTGGGACATCCGGAAGAAAACCCTCTTTTCAGGAAACCAAAGGCACAGAAATCCATCGGTGCGGCATCTGATGAATTGACTGGGATGTCACTAAATGGTATGACACGGTCACCAGTCTCTGCTTCTTTTCTCTTGTAGTAGGTGAATTGAAATGCTGTTGAAAATCTGCCAAGCAATATGGAATTCTAGAAGATGGCCCGAGGAATGGGTACAGTCAATCTTTGTCCCAGTCCACAAGAAAGGATCGAGGAAAAAAATGTGAAAATTATCGCTTAATTGCTTTGATTTCACATGCCAGTAAAGTTATGCTTCATATCCTGCACAAGAGACTCCGGGCATTTCTAGAGTAGCAAATTCCTGAAGTCCAGACTGGATTTATGAAAGGAAAAGGTACTCGAGAACAGATCTTAAGCGTAAGACAAATCATAGAAAAGGCTACAGAATTCAATGTTCCGGTATATCTGTGCTTTATTGACTACCAAAAGACCTTCGATACTGTCAAATGGAACCATCTTTGGAAAATTTTGGATGACATGGGTTTGCCACTCCATTTGATTGATCTCCTCAAGTCCTTGTATAAGGAAAATACAGCCACTGTGAAGATTCAAAACAAACAGTCTCAGCAGTTTCGTACACGGGCTGGAGTTCGCCAGGGATGTATCCTAATAATACCAATACAATGGTCCGTTATTGGACACTACAAATTTTCCAGCTAACTCATTCCCGGTTGGCTGGAAAATTTGTAGTGTCCAATAACGGACCATTGTATTGGTATTATAAATTTGCTCATTCGGGACAAATATTTTAAATTCCCTATGGGAGTCGGCATCTGTATTGTTTGAGGGATGTATCCTGTCACCGGTACTTTTCAATATCTATGGTGAATATGCAATGAGAACTGCTTTAGATGGCTGGGACAAAGGGTTTTCCATTGGGGGATGCATGATCAACAACTTGAGATTTGCTGATGACACCACCTTGATATAATCTGAAGAGTTGACAGAGCTGATCAAGAGAGTAGAGGAAGCAAGCCTAGAAATTGGATTACGCCTAAATCGACAGAAAACCAAAGTCATGATTGTTGATCGTAAGAACAACAACAGTCCAGATATCAAACATTCGAGGGTGTGAAGTTGTACATCAGTATGTATACCTAGGCTCCTTACCATCCAATTCTGGTGGTTCCAAAGATGAAATAAAGCGAAGAATTGAAATAGCAAAGGTAACATGATCTGTCTGCGGAAGATCTGGAAAGATAACATCACCATTAAGACAAAAAAGAAGCTTGTTGAATCTCTAGTCTTCTCAGTCTTCTTGTATGGCGCAGAGACATGGACCATCCTCAAACGTGATCATGAACGGATAGAAAGCTTTGAAATGTGGTGCTGGAGGAAAATGTTAAGGATTCCTTGGACAGCTCATCGCACGAACACATCAATCCTTAACCAACTTCAGATAAAAGTTCTATCGTGTAAGGTCTCTCAGCGGATTGTACGCTACTTTGGACATATAATGCGCCGAGATGGTAGTCTTCAAAAGCTGATTGTTGAGGGCAAAGTCCAGGGAACCAGACAACGAGGACGAATGCCAACGCGATGGATTGATATGGTGAACGGCCCCTTACAGTGTTCTCTCAGAGTAATCACGTTGAAAGCTTTAGGTAGGGAAGAATGGCGGAGTATGGTTCATCGGCTAGAGGGCCGAATATTATGATAGTCACGACGCCTCAGTCATGAGGCAAAACGAAGATGATGAAGAAGGTGACTGATGATCTGGCAGTATGCTGGATGCTTTATCCATGTGGATCCCAACATTTGAAGCATCCTTACCATACAGCCGAGGGATTTCTTCATTGAAATAGGGGTCTGTGAGATTCTTCTGGAAGTAGGTAGCATTGATATTCACATTTTTGGCCCTCTGAGGATTCTGAATTTACCTAGGGCACAGTATTCTGCCACTACCTTGAACCCCCAAGCCAACTTTTCTATGTTTTCCTTGAAGTCTGAGTGCCCCTTTTGGGCGGTAGTAAATTGCTCGAAGCTTGTTGGTGTCTTCCAAATAAACCTAAGCTTCATCCAGGGTAACAACCGACTACCATTTATACCCTGCTAGGTACTTTTCATATAATTTTCTGGCATTAGTGAGCCATTCTTTAACGTCCCTTGCTTTCCAAGAATGTCCATCTGCCTTACGCCGCTTTACCAGGTTCAGATCTTCCTTAATACAGTAGACTGTACCTTTACATGTGTTTGTGTGGCTGGCAAGGTGTCTTTGAGTTGGCGGATTTTCCTGCAGGACAGCAGCCTTTACCTTCTTAATGATGCCCGGAGTCCTGGAGGGTCAAACTCTCTTCCGTGGCAGTTTTTTCAAAGTTGTTTTTCTGGTGGGAAACCATTCTTATGTAATTTTATCACATTGCCTACAAAGGACTTACTAGTGTTGAGACATTTCGTTTTACACTGTTGTACAATCTTTGATAATGAGAATTTAGCATCGAAAGGCCAACAGTGTAACTTTGCCATATATTTGCAATTCGACAGGCCATGAGGCAACAATGGTATGATGTGACTGTGCGCAGCATTTCTCTAAATCACACTGACCAGACAGAACAAAAAAAAAGTCATGCAGTTGCTTCCAGGAACGGCATATGCCCTCAAGATCGCATCCTGTATTAACTGGGGGCAACCCTCCATAAACAGTAATATACATACAAATATAGAACAGAGAAGTGATTCAGAAATAAAAGGAAAATGCTACACAATCAAATGAGCTCATAGACTGTTCATAAACTTAAATCTAAATTGTACAACCACTGAGTACTCTCATTTGTAGCCGCGAGTATGATCTCCTGTGACATTCAGTGGCAATATGCTTCAGTCGCATTCAGGAGGATCTTGTACCCCACTTGTATGTCAATGAGCCTCACTGTCCATGATTGGTGTGAGCTCCATTGAGGGCAATCCACGTTTCTCTTGGTGGATTACAGCCAGCTGGTGATCGCTGAACACTAAATAAGTCCTGCTATTCAGTTGGAGCTGTGTTGTCCACTCCACTTGCCACTCACGAAATCCAGTTATAGGACCTGTTGATGAGCTCCCTGGCAGTTTGAATGAAAGGAGGTCTTGATTTCAGACATCCAAACCTAACAGCCAAGTCTTCATGGATGGAGAGAGCTGGCTTCGTTAATATTTTCTTACTCACGAACCAGATTATTTAGTCTTCGTGTTCAACTCAACGTTGGCAACCAAAAATGTGGAGTAGATTTGACATAAACATTAGTTGAATAAAACTTGGTAGAGTTCATAAAATAAATTCTGTGTTGTCGTGCGGATCTGTTTAATGATACATGCTCATGTGTACACTCTTTGTTGCGTGTTCTCTACATTTGAACTTTGAACTTGTTGATTTTTGAAGTTTTTTCTGGTGAGCTTTTAACAAAAGAACAGAGTGAAATTAAGTCCATCCCATTGAATCACAACAGTTTTTAGTGGATGCTGTAACGAATGCTCACTGTGAAGTTCATTCATCTAATCAGTTATTTTATTTAGTGACAGTTTAGTCTAAAAAGATTATTGTATGTAGACTCTCTTCTAAATGAACACTTCTTTCTAATTTAACGAACAAATAGTATGAAGTAGTTTCTTTATTGTGCAATGTCAGAGGTTTAATTTTTTAAAATACTGCATCTATTTTTTTTATGTAGTGTAATGTCTGAAGAAGTCCTATGCCAACGACAAAGAATGTACCAAAAAATGTGAGATTTGTAAATAATTATGTTACAGTGGAACCTTGGATTGCGAACATAATTCGTTCCGGCAACATGCTTGTAATCCAAAGCGCTCGTATATCAAAGCAAGTTTCCCCATAAGAAGCAATTGAAACGCGGATGATTCATCCACAACACAAAAATATTTATTCATATACCAATTCTGAAACAAAATATAACTTAAAACAAATTAAACTGCACTTTACCTTACAATATAATCATTGTTGGTGTGAGGGAGACAAGAGATTACATGAAAAGAGTTACTGTGTAGCACGAATTTCACTAACGGAAACACTATCTGTTAGCTCACTGGAATTGTTTCCTTTTTGTGCAACTTTAACGAGGAACCTGTCCAATGAATGTTGCTTTTGCTTCTTTTTGAGGATTTCATAAAAATGTGACATTGCATTTTCATTGAACTGATTCATCACTCGTACTGCTACAGCCTTATTCGGGTAGTGCTTTTCTAAAAAATTTTGCACCGTTTTGCACATTTTGCACTTCTCCCGAATCTCAGTTGAAGTGAGAGATTCCATTGACTTTTCCTCCTCTTCCCCGTGCGAGATTTCCTCCATAACGTCCTGTTGTTCGCGATGCAGGTCCATCAGCTCGTTGGTGGACAGTTCCTGGCTATGTTCTTCCACCAGCTCTCGAATGTCCACGTCATTCACTTCCAACCCCATTGTCTTCCCTAAGGACACAATTTCAATGACAATTGGTGGCTCATTTTCACCAACAATCCCCTCAAAGTCACGTCCAAGAACACAGTCAGGCCACAGCTTTCCGCAAGTGGAAGTGAGAGTTCTCGGGCTTTATTGATGATCTTCAGGCAGATCACGATGGGGAAATGATTTCTCCCCAACTCTTGGAGGGTAAAGTTTGTTCCTTCGGTCACTTTGAAGCATCGCTGAAATAGTGCTTCGGTGTATAGCTTCTTGAAGTTCGAAATGACTTGCTGATGCATAGGCTGGAGTAGTGTTGGGAGGATGGAACGTAACCTTAACGAACTTAAATTTCTCCAGTAAGTCGTCCTCAAGGCCGTGAGGCCTGGAGGATGAGCAGGAGCACTGTCTATAACCAGCAGGAACTTCGAGCGGCGATTATTCTTCACTACAGGACCAAAGACCTCATTCATCCATTCAACACAGGCACACGTGACGCTCGTATTGCGGAACCTCACTCGCTTATCAAGTTACAATTTATTTAAAATGTTTGCTCGTCTTGCAAAACACTCGTAGACCAAGTTACTCGCATTCCGAGGTTTCACTATGTTGTTGTTATTATTATTAAGTATAAGATTTTATGAACTGATTGATACTGAATAAGGTGGAACCAGAATACTTTCCTTTCAAGGTCATTATACACCACCCAAATGATCGAGGCCGCCCGGCCAACACAATACAAGAGTGCGTGAGTGAGTGGAAAGTAGCTACTGAAGCAGCGGAAAGTGTAATTTTGTGTCCATTTTTGAATGTGGAAAGAAGTAAAATTCATCATTAGTATGGAACAGAAAATTGAAGGCAAGGTCTAAAACATGTAAGTTGTCATTAGAAGTTGCTTAAGTGAATATGTACATCTCGATAATGAACTTTTTAAAATAATTAGTCATAAGGAGTCAGAATTCTATGACCTTACAACTCCAGAAATATACATCTAACATGGAAGAACTGCTCGTTTCGATAACTTAACAAAAAATCGCCCCCTTAATACTCCTAGCTTACATTATTGAAATAAACATTCATCAAACCATGAAGTAGATGTAACAGCAAAGTAGCAGTAAATAGGAACTTTGCAACAAACATCCTATTAAAGTTCAAACCCAATCTAGTGAATCGCGTTTCAGTATTATCTACCGTTGCGTTTTCATAATGTTTTTTGCCCAAACAAATATTAAAACTAAAATAATAAAGCGGTTAATCGCTAAATCACTACGGTATGTATGTATTCCTCACTTAGGCCTATGCCTTGAAAATTACCAAACTATTACATTTAAACTTACTATGCAAAGAAATACAGTATTGCCCAGAAATGCTTAGAAGACTATTTTATTCGTTTACAAATTTTTTGTTGAATATTACTCCTCACTTTCGATAGCAAACTGTACGCCCTGTATGAAATAGAACTAACTTAATTTTTACCTCAAAAGCAAGAAAATCCATTTAACAGAATTCACTGTAGAGAAGACTTAAGCAAGGCCCTGCGCACAGTGAACGTCAACTGATTTGCCGACCGCTCTTTAGTTCTTACTGTTTGTCACCTACAAAATATTTCCAAATTAACCAAATAAACAAAATCACTTGGTAGTACTTCACCATTTAAGTCTAAAGACTTATTCATGAAATACCCTCACCACTACCATTGCAATTAGGTTCTATCTCCATTTTTGGGAGTCACAAAAATGGACCTTAAAAATGATCACCTGTATCTTGAATTAATTCTATAATGAGTAGGTTGTGTGTGTAACAAAGATTTGTATGGTACGTTTTATCTTTGACAGGCTGCAAATTTTGTAGGAAGAAATAACAAAACGGTGTTCAGAAATGCAAGAATAATGTTTAATCTAAGTTTGTAAAAAGTTCAAGGATAGAAATATTTCATGTCATAGAAAGACCATCCTTAGGCGGTTTTGTTAGGATCAGCAATCGTGTTTTACACCACAGCAGACATACCACTGAGCTACATCTGCCAGGAAAGTGCACTGATGCTCATTGGATTTTCTCTCTGCTTTCAGAATCCAGAAAATGGCTGAGAGTGATGATCACATGATCGAGATAACATCTACGGACTTGACTAAGGCTCTGGAGGATAAGGCTTTTGAGGAAGCCGAGAAACTTATCAAAGAAAACAGAGACCCCAGCTACCTGAACAAAGGGGCTTACGGGGCGTTACCTTTGACGTTGGTGCTCTCGGGGGAGGCTGGATACCGCAATCTGTATCTGGCACAGTTGTTGGTTAAACAAGGGGCCGATGTAAACCCTTATCTACCTCGCCAAATGGCTGATGCCACGCCTTTGGAATATGTTGTCAATTTGTACCTGGACATGAAGGCACTCAGTGAAGGGCACACTTCTGCGGAGGATAACAGCTCTGTACCAACCATCATTGGGTTACATCGTGAGCAAAACCCACCCCCTAATGTCATAAAAGATCAGTGCTGGGAGTTGATAGAATTGCTTGTAGCCTATGGGGCTGATCCAGGTGTAATTTTAAACCCCCGAGTGCCACCCGTATTTCACACGGTTGTGGCCGACAAAGAGCCCGACATTGATCTGGTCATGAAGTTATATGAGGCAGGCGGAGACTTCAACAGAGAAGATATTCATGGAAATACCCCGCTGATGGACTACATTGCGATTGCAGACAGAGATTCAGCGCTACCTCTGTTTGAACAAGTGCTGTCTTTAGTGCCAGAACTCCGTCTGGACCACAAGAACTGTAACGATGAGACAGTGCTGTGGCGTGCCATGCTGGCTGGATCTCCTCGCATCGCAGTGAATCTGATCCGTCGTGGTGCTGGATTGACTGACCAAGCAATAATATTACCAAAGTGCGGTGCAAGCCTTACTGTATCTCCAATATTTGCTCCTTTAATTCAGAATTCTGTTCTAAACATGGATGTTCACGGAAACATCTCTTTACAGCAGTTTTTCAGTGTAACCCAACTTAACAAGGTGATGTCGTGTTCAGTGTTCCCCGTTGTTGACTGTACTGATATTTGCGGGAGCATTATTTCAGAATTAGAGACTCTTTTGTCATCTAGGACACGGTTCCCAATGGAGGAGCTGATTAGCAATGAAATTAATCGAGAGGACGTGGCTGTGTTAATGTTGGGCTACGTGAAGTGTGGGCTGCAACAACTGTGTGTGCGCAAGATTGTGGAGCAGTTGGTGAACCATGAACTACCGGACGTTCAGAGGAAAGTGGAGGAGACTGAAAACTGGGATGAAGATTTGTTTAATTATAGTGAAGGTTTGGGGAAAGAGGCGGTGTTGGTAACAAAATTGAATAAGTCTGCAATTGAGTCTGTTGTGAAAGACCATCTGAAGCTGCCCGTTAGCTTAGTTCCAAGGTTTATGATCGAAGCCGCTCGTCTGCAGCTGGCGACTTTCCTCTTCTCTGCAGAAAGCCCCGACTGTGTTTTAGGGTGCGACAGGGACTCCGATCCTTTGGGTTACTCTCCATCTGATGCTGGGGACTATGAATATGGTGACTATGGACCTGATGATGACTATGGTGAATATGATGGTGAAGACTTTAATTATTATAGTGATGATGATGATGATGACGACGACGATCACTGGGATGGTTATTGATTGTTCTGGCCTTGAGGACGTAATGTTATTAGTTGTGAAAATGTGGAAGAAAGTGGAGATAAAAGCTATGGACCCCCTAGCCCATCCCCACTACTTGAACTCCTATTTCTCCCACTGTTTGAGCAACAATATTAATTCTTTAATATTTGTAGAAATGTTTTTTTGTGAATCCTCTGTATGTGTGACAGTCTCTCAAGCATCATATTCATTTTGTTTCATGTATTTACAGTAGGAAATATGAACAAACGTTGCTATTTTGAGCCTGTTTCATTGATAAATAAATGAGTTATCAAAAAGAATTGAATGCCAAGTTAGTCAAATCAACAATTAAAATAATTTACTATTTAAATGTGTGATACATAAAGACTGCTGGTTTTGTGGTTGGTCAGATGGTACACAACCTGCTCCTGCTGCTTAGGACACCAGATATGGAGTGACTTTTAACATGAATATACTGATTGAGAACATACATTTTTCATTCATTCCTATCCAGCATCCTCATTCTATCTATTTGATGGATTGGCATACGAAGCTCCTGCAGTTTTTAACCCTGTATATCTCTTGCATTTCGATGGTATGATTCCTGTAATCTACGAACTTGAGCCGTGTTTCTAATATATGTGTTTCTTATTTTGTCATGTGTGGTTTTTCCAACTAGACTTTTAATACATTTGCTATAGAGGAATTGTACTCCTTCACAAGTGGCAAAAATACTGACAAAGAATATTAGTGAGAATGGGGAGAAAGGTAGGAGATTTGCAAGAGGAACGGTATGGATTTAGAAGTGGTAGATCTATAGTGGACTCAATCTTCAGCATGAGACAAGTAATGAAAAATAGTTGGGAATATGCAAAGGGTCTGGCCAACACATAGAGTTCCCCATGAGGTGTAGGAAACCATGGTCAAAAAAGAGACTGGGTACACAAACTGTAGAAATCGTGCAAGCTATTTGCAAAGACTGCATCAGCAGTGTACAGACTCGGTTTGGATAGACAGAATGGTTTAGAAACGAAACTGGACTAAGGCAGGGGAGTGTGTTGTTGTTTCTTATGGTTATTGGTGAAATTGTAAAGGAGACAAAGGAAGCATTTGGGAATAAGGAGATGAAGTTACTACCATTTGTAGACGGGGAAGAAACGGCAAAGAAGTACAACTTCGTGCACTGGACAAGAAAATTAAAAGTTATGGAATGAAAATCGGCTCAGAGAAAAGCAAGACCATGATGATATCAAGAGGAAAAAGACAAGGCAAAGGCACTGTGAAAATTGGTGGTCAAAGCCTAGAAATTGTTGACACTTCCAAATGAAGCAAATACAAAGCTGGACATGGAGATTAACAAGAGAATGGAAGAAACCTTTCTGGAAGTGTAAAGAGATAATCACATATTGACAAGCAGGGAGGAGAGTAGAATTCAAGCTAATGGAATGATATACCTAACAAGTATGATAGGAAAGACTGAGTGAGAAAGGAGGTCGGAATGGAAAACCTAAATTAGAGAAGTAAACTACGATGGTGTGGACATTTAAAGAGGACAGAGGTCGAAGGAATACAAAAACAGATGATGGAGATGAAGTTTGAGGAAAAGAGAGGGAGAGGTGGAGTGGAAGAGGAAGGTGAAGTGTCATAAAGGACCCGACCCAGCAACAGCTGACAACTTTTAATAAATCTGATCTCAGCTGCTTGCCTCTTTCATGCTCGTTGTCCTAGTTTAACACCCATGTGTATGAATCAGTTCGTAATAGGTTGCTTGATGTCTGTTTTTGCATTTCATTCACGTTTTTTTGGTTCCATCTTAGGCCTCTAGCTGTATGATAGAAATATTCTCTGGCTTGAATTTGACTGGTTTCTTCCTTACCAGTTATTTCAGCAGTGCAGTTCATGGATGACAGCGGGACGAGCAGTTGTCACATTACCGCCAGGACAAGAGAGGAAATTGTGACAACTTAAATGCAAAAACAGTAGGACAGATACAGGATGGAATGTGAGTTGACTGGATGGTTCGAGGCTTGGATTCACACGCCACTGTTGGCATCTCTGAAGATAGTTTTCCTAAGTTTCCCATTTTCACACCAGGCAAATGCTAGGGCTGTACCATAATTAAGATCACGGTCACTTCTTCCCAGCCGCGACGCTCTCCTGTTGGTCTGACGTAAAACAAATTCTGAAAAAGAAAAACAAAAAGGTTTGTGTGTGGTTTATTCTGGGACAAGGGATGTATTGTTATCACTAGATATCGGATTTAGATGCTGTGTAAATCACCAACGTGAACTATGCTGCAAAAAGTAGTGAAATGTGTCATTAATTATACACTCAATATCGTGCTATTAATTACTTTTATAAAATGCAAACGTGAGATTCCTTTACTAGAGTTGCCATTCACCCATACCAATACACGACTGTGAATGATGAACCAAAAATGTCACACTTTACTTACAGTTTTGGCTGTTCCGCAAGTACAGACAATCTGTGCATAGTTTATGATGTATCGGTGTCACCTGGTAAACCATATGCATCACATCTCCTGCATAAGACACGGTGTGTTAATCAGTACACAGGAAAATTCATAATTAGTAAGGTTTCAAGAGAACCGTGTCATCTTTCTGTAAGCATCCCTAGTCTTCTGGGTGTGCAACAAGAGCGCTCTCTCAACTTGGTGCCATTCCACTCCTCTTCCTTCCAGGTCCTGCTTTACGTGAATGATCCACAGTTTCCTTGCTCTGCCTCTAGATCTTTTCCCTTCCATTTATTTTTCTAGCCATTTCCTTGCTGATCCTCCCTTTTTACATGTGTGTTCTTACATTTTCGCTTAGCAACTGCTTTACTTGTTTATTGTGATGGATCTCTTCATTCCAGATCTTATCTCTTGTTTTCTGGAGCATTGACCTCACGAACTTCAATTCTGCAGCTACAGATTTCAAGGGCATATGTAGTTTTTCAATTTATTTTACATTGCATGGACACAGAAAGATCTTTATGGCGATGATGGGAGAGGAAAGGCCTAGGTGTGGGAAGGAAGTGGCCATGGTCCTCAAATAATTTACAGCCCCAGCTTTTGCCTGATGTGAAAATGCAGAACCTTGGAAAACTGTCTTCAGGGTTGCCAACAGTGGGGCTTGAACACACTATCTCCCGGTTGCAAACTCATAGCTGTGCACCCCTAACCACACGGCCAACTCGCCCGGTATGTAGTTATTGGAAGAAATTAAGAAATGACGTTAGGTTTATGGCCCACCCAGTCAATACACATCACTTTTAAAAGTGAAAACTATTTAATATAAAAATGTATTAAACATATCTTTGGTACAAGTTTAGTTTCTATTTGAGACTTCTTCAGCCATAAAATCACATGGTAGATTACAAAACTCATTGTTCAGAAACTGAAAAAGATGGGAAAAACCAGTGCCTTTTTAAGTATTATTTGAGATATGCTAAAGATATAACGTATGTGTATGTTTAGTCCCCAGCCCGAAGGCTGGTTGGATCCTCAACAGCTCCGCCATCAGCTGTCATAGATGGCCTAGGCATCACTGAAGAGGCGTACTACGGAAATGAGTGAGGTAGTTTCCCGTTGCTTTCCTCACCAAGCCAGAAGTTGCTATTACATATCAGTCTGCCAAGCCCACTGAAATGCATGCACCAGCCGACCCTATGAGCAATATCTTCACACCATTCATAGCAGGGACTGGCTGCATAAGGAATGTATCGCTCATACCTCAGTCACCTTCATTTTGTCAAAGCCAAGGATAAAGCTGAGACAGGTCAATGAAAGTAACAACATTGCTCTAGCCCATACCAGAAGACATAGTACACTGTAAACACTAGGTCCTGCCAGCAAAGCCATAAAAGATATAATATACACTTATTACACAAAATTGTCCTCACCTCTTGCAAAAACTTTTGTTACCTTCAGTGTTAAAATTTGAAATATGACATGCCAGCCATAACATCTTGTAATGGAATACAATGTTCATTGTTGCTGTCCAGTAATTTAAAATGGAAGTTCCTTTATGAACTGTTGAGAAAGCACTGAAGACAAAATATACACATTATTTAATACAGTAGTTTAACACTTCTTGCAAAAAATCTTTCTTCAATGTTAAATTTGAACGACCTTACTTGAAAATGTTACAAGCAGTGTTGCTATCTGGTAGTTTGTGTGTTGACTGATGGAGGTTGCTCACTTCTAAAGTGATGTGAGTTGATTGGGTGGGCCATAAACCTAACATTGTTTCTTAATTTTAACTGTATCAATGCGGATCTCATCATCATAATCTGTTTGCCCTTCCAGCGAGCCGGGTAGGGTGTTTGAAAATGAGCGTCTTCCAGAGTTGCCTATTCAAAAGTATTGCGTTGTCCATGATAGGTTCTCAATTCCTTCCTCTTCTCTCCATGTCTTCCCTTAGTTGGTCCATCCATCTTCTTCTTAGTCTTCCAGCTAGTCTTCTACCTGTTATTCTCTTTTCCAAATAAGCACATGGTAACCTTGTGCTTTTCATTCTTTTAACATGCCCAAAATATTTAAGTCTAGATGCCCTAAGTCTTTCCTCCATCGATTCATTTAGACCTAGGTTAGATGGGATCTGCTGATTTTTCGCGTAATAAAGTCGTGTCTTTTGGAGGGCAGTTCTAAGAAATTTCATTTCACAGGCTTGAATCCTACTATAATACTTTGATGTTAGTGTGCAACTTTCTAGGGAATATGTAAGGATGGGAATGAAATATGACTTGTACAGGGTCATTTTTGTTCTTTGTGGGACCTTCTCGTCCCATAGTAGGTGTCTAACGATACTGTAAAAGTTAGAGCCCTTGGTTACTCTGTTTCTTTATTTCTATCTCAGCTGTATTACGCTTCCTAAATATCTGAATTGGTGTACTACTTCAACTTGGTGGTCCTGTATTTTTATGTTGCATTCTGTATTATGTCTGCTGGTTTTCAATGCTACTGTTTTTGATGGATTCAATTTCATTCCATACACCTTAGACATTGTCTGGGAACATCTATCGAAGAATAACCTAGCTACACTAGAAAGAGAGAAGGCCATGTATCTTAAAATTTCTCTGCCGGGCAAAAGAACTCTCCTTCGAGACTAACCTGTGAGTTCGGACAACCGTTCTGTATAGAACAACTGCGATTAAAAATACCATTGCCTTCTACGATACAATACCAAGCTTTACATCAGGAACTGCAGGATTTTTAAAAAATGCGAATATGTGGTTAGATTTTGTACCAAGGCGGCATGACTACGTCAGAATGTATGAATTCAGATTACAAACTGTGGCGCTTGTTATTAAATGTTCATAAAACTACTGAAAAGGGCAGATAAAACAATACGACTGCAACAGGCGTATCAAGACGAGTAGTGCGGGTTCTCTAGTATATTTTTATTTTCAAGTAGGCACTTACTGTGTTGGAAATAACAACCTGATATCCTTGTTGAGAGCATAACGTCACACAACGAAGTACCTTTACCATGACATGAATAATTGACACATTAACACAAAGCTGATATAACGAGAATCAATCCCTTGAAAAGTACGACAGCAGAGCACAGCATGCACAAGATATGGCTATCACATCAGTATCCCAGTACCACATGAAAATAAAAATAACAGAATTAAATATACTGAGACAGGAGGTTTATGGAAATACATGAATAAAATCATTCAGCTTCCACCCCTGAGGTGTGCTCAGACAGGCAATACAGGATTTCAGGAGGACTGGTAAAGATATAATGTTAATAAACAAGCACAATTTCAAATAGCACTAGCACATGGAATTCAAAGAATTGAAAGTTATTTTGGGGGAAGATCCAGTGGTAGAGCTAGAAAACGAGATGACTTTAGAAAGCGGTCCATCGTTATATGGCAGTGACGAGAGCAGTGGTTCCTCATATCCATCACCACCAAGGAAGAATAGAACAAAATTTTCTGAAGGTCACTTGGCTGATGCTTACAAAATCTGGACAAAGCAGCTGAGAGGAAATGATCCTCCACAATGGTGCGCTTCTAGAGTAGCCCTAGACATGTCCCCTAGAGTCAAATTCACTAAATGACATATAAAAGAGAAATAGGAAACTAAACCAGTTTTGCAAAACTTGAAAAAGATGCTGAAATGACGTGGCGGAAACAGGAAGGTACGTGATCAGTTCATTGCAGTTATTTCTAGTATTTAAACATTGCTGAATACATTTGCTCACCCATCTACAATATTCAGCCGCATGTGGACTAATCACGAGGATTTCCGTCTTTCTGTGTACTCATAGTCTATATTTGGCAGCTCGTAGCTCCTATGTTTCTTATCCATAGCAGCTGTAATTTGTATGGTATGCATATTTCGATGTTTTCTATTCAACACACTATATAGATTCAAAATGTGCGCGAAAAGTTAGGTACCATTCCTTGTTAGCTATAACTTGTTCAAAAATTTCAGCAGGAGGAGTTGTTTCAGAAAGGGCCTAAAGCATAAAACTAGGTGCATCTCTTACAGTTTGTTTTATAGAAAAATATTTGATGGTGAAGTTTTATTCTGTACCTGTTTCCAATAGAGTGAAAAATAAGGGAAATTTCAGTTGGCAGGGTTACAGCAGAATACAAAAATCTTAACAAGACCATTCACAAGGAAATAAGAAAAGATCTAAGGAAATTTAATAACATGGTCATGCAGACAAATGAAGAAAATAAAAACATGAAGATTTTAAAGAACAACATGTCTACAGGAAAACCAAAAATTACAAAACTTAAGAACCAAAATGGAGAAACAGTCACAGATAGGCAAAACATTGGCATCTGAATTGTTAGAGATTTCTACTACAAGCTGTATACATCAATCCTTAATAAACCACCCAGTGATGAACAACTAGCCCAGAATTATACACATGAAGTAACACCGGAAGAAACCTCTGCTGAGATTGAAAATGCACTTAAACAACTAAGGAATAAAAAATCCCCTGGGGAGGATAAAATAACGAATGAAATGCTGAAATTAGGTGAAAGAGATCTGCTAGAAGCAGTGAGAATATTCATCAACAAGTGTATTAACTCTGGAAGAATACCAGAAAATTGGAAAAATGCTGAAGTGATACTACTCTTCAAGAAAGGTGATAAGGAAAATTTAGAGAACTATCATCCTGTGAGTTTATCACACCTTTACAAGCTCCTGACTAAAATTGTAACCAACCGCCTCACAAGAGAACTGTATTTTTATCAACGTGCCGAGCAAGCAGGATTTCGTAAAGGTTTCTCAACTGTTGAACACATCCAGGCTATTCGTAGACTTCTTAAGAAAACCACTGAGTACAACATCAAGATTCATCTGACCTTCATTGATTATAAAAAAGCTTTTGACTCAGTGGAGAATTGGACAATCATGAAGGCACTTCAAACTGCCATGATAAACTCAAGGTATATAAAGCTCCTGGAAAACATTTATGATCAAGCAACAATGGTAGTCAGAGTGGACGAAGACCTCATCACCAATAAAATCCCAGTTGGCAAAGGAGTTCGACAAGGTGACACAATCTCTCCAAAGCTGTTTACCCTTGCCTTGGAAGATGTACTCAAAACCGTTCATTGGGATAATAAAGGAATAAAAATCAATGGGTTCTATTTGAACCACCTGCGTTTTGCCGATGACATTGTGCTCATAAGTGAAAATCTAGATGAGCTAGAAAGCATGATCCAAGAATTAAAAACTGCTTCTGCTAAGATTGGTTTGGAAATGAACATTAATAAAACAAAAATACTAAGCCCAGACAGTCAACCACTTAAAATGGGAAACCAATATATAGAAGTTATTGATGAGTACATCTATCTTGGACACAAGATAAAACTTGGAAAAGACAACCAACGTGCAGAAATTCCTCGCAGAATATGTATGAGTTGGACAGCATTCCGAAAACTAAGATTCATCCTCACCAACAAGGATGTTCCATTTAACCTGAAGACCAAGGTTTATAATACGTACGTGCTGCCAGTTGCTACTTACTGTCTGGAAACGATGGCTGATGAAGGAAAGTGCTCGCAAACTTCAGGGTACACAACCAGCCATGGAGCGACAGATGCTAGGGATCAGCCTAAGGGATAAGATCCGTTCAGAGGACATCAGGAGAAGAACTAATTTAACAGACATCAAGACTAAAATGGCAATGGGTTGGACACATAGCTCGACAAGACTACAACAGGTGGACCTCTAGGTTTGTTCACTGGAGACCATGGGAACATAAGAGAAGCATTGGAAGACCCCAGAAGAGATGGCTCGACGACATAAAGCTGTTGGCTGGAACACGCTGGTTCCAAGTGGCTCAAGACCGAAGACGATGGAAGGATATGGAAGAGGCCTATATCCAGCAGTGGATTGAAATAGGCTAGAAAAGAAGAAGTCATATGAAAGTTTAAGCTCAAGAGCTGATAATGAACTCTATAGACGGTGGAGTGAGTTGCTATGGAGATTGTTCTGAAAATGTTTTAAAGGCTTTGTACATCTTTCAGTATTAAAAGGAAAGTATTAACAAGATACTTGTCTTAGTTTTGTACTGGAAGAAAGAGATTAAAGCAAGATCAGCAATAATTGCGTCACGACGAGCCGCTCACAGTGAGAGGTCTGGCCACTTATGTGCCTCAGAATATCTTGGAACAATGTGAGGGGTGCAGCACACGCTAAGTGATTGTCCCGATGGGTACTACAGCTTGTATATAGGACGGTTGGGGCAAAAGTCATGGCAACTTCTTTTTTCTTGAAGATACCAGTCCGGTTGGAAAATATGACATATACAGACGAAAGGACAAGGTGTTAACTACATGTGTGGACAATGAATAGCACTGAAATATCGTAACACTAATTTATTACGGTAGTATACAGGGCAGTATGGCCTTCCCGGTGTAAAAGAATAACACAGTACACATAAAGTTGACTTGACAAATCTGGGCCTAGAGACCCTCAAAGTAGTCTCCTGCTACTGACACCACATGCTGCCAATGATGTGGGAAGGGCTGAATACTGTCTGCCTCGGTATTTGCCGCACCATGTGTGAATCGGGTCACCTGTTAGCGCACAGCATTAGCAATGTCCTCTCATGTTGCAAAACGCCTACCACGTAGTGGTTCCTTAATCTTTCGAATGAGATCAAAGTCACAGGACGAAATGTTGGGACAGTACGGTGGGTGCTGTAATTCTTCCCATCCCCAACGTCACAGTAGCTGCCCTACACACTCTGCTTTATGTGGTTTTGCATTGTCGTGCAGGATTATTGCACTGTCCACAAGACCCGGACATTTCTCCCGAATGCCACGTCGTACCTGTCGCACCAGGAAGTCCCTGAAGTACTGTGTGGTCACTGTTCCGCCATGTGGAACAAAGTGGCACACAATGACACCCCTGACGTCATACACGACGATCACCATCAGTTTGACTGGGGAAGGATTCTGACGGATGTTCTGCCTCCTTGGTGATCCAGCATGTCGCCTCCACGGACTGATGTTTCAGTTCTGGTTCATGGCTCAAAATTCATCGATGGCGATTATTCATGAGAAGAATTGATCGCCGTGCTGTTGCCAGCCTGCAAGGTGGTCGGAGCATATTGCATAGCACACCCACGTTTGAACTTCCGTGAGTGCATGCGGTATCCACCGTGATGTGATTTTGCGCAGTTGCAGTTCATTACGCAATATCCTGTGGACGGTGCGTTTCTCGATGCCACTTGCCCCCTGTAACTCCAGCAGCGTCCATCGTCTGTCTTCATCCAGGAGCTGCTCGATGACTGCACGTGCCACGTCGGTCCGCACACTGACAGGTCGTCCGGAACGTTGCTCATCACCGGTTGACACACGTCCTTGCTGAAACTTTCCTACCCCTCGTGCTACTGCACGGTATGGTAGGGCATTATTCCCAAGGGCTTCCACTAATTCACTGTGACATTCCATCGCATTTCTCCCTCGGAGAACGGCTATTTTGATGTAAGCGTGTTGCTCAACATGGTTTACTTCCATTTCTCACGACACTCGCTAACTGACTGATCTCACAGCCCTCGCTGCGCTGCTACCAGCTATCTGTTGTTCTGCATACACACTATGCCTGCAGAACTTCCACACGACACACATACACTTGTGATCTGTTCGCATATCTAGAAGAAAAAAAATAGTTGCCATGACTTTTGCCCCAATCCTCGTATTTCTATTATTAACCCATCTGGTGACTGTTAAGTTGTTGAAGTCTAAACTGTCTGACACCGTGGTTAACTGATTCGAATCCCGTTGGTTGAAAAAATTTCACCATCAGAATGTTGGCCAGCAGGGTACGGGAGGTGGTGGTATACAATTTCTAATGTGTAGATTGTGTGCCAAAAGCCTGGGTTAAATTCCAAACCTCTCTGCAGTGCTCATATGGAGTGAGAGCATATGACGCTGTTGATGGTGATTTCATACGTAGGATGGAGACGTTAAGCTTTAAACAGACCCGTTGCTGCTATTCAACAGGAGTAGGTTATGTGCTGGCACTGGGTTTCAGTCTCCCTACTATCGTACTGTATATCACGTCATCCATTTCATCTCGTTGACTCCTCTGATGAGGTTGGCATTTCGAATGGCATCCGGTCACAAAAACCCGCCACGACAGATTCATCTCCCCTCATACCCGACCCCGTAGAGAAACGGGACATGGGTTGGACAAACTTACATTATTGTTACATGTCTGGCATTTATAACATGGATCACATACAATGTATGCACAGTTGCTCAAAGAACACACCTGTGTGGTGTAGTTCCTGCAGTTTGTAAATCTCATATTCATATTCACACTGATAATCTATAGTAAGCTTGAAAGGAAATGATTCTCGTTCCACCATATTCAGTTCAGATGATTAAGATCCGTAAGTTATTAATATTTATGAATTACACATAGCCAGTAACTTGGGCAGTAGAGCGCTGGTCTTCTGAGCCCAACTTGGCTGGACATTTACATGCTTGATATGACAGCTGTTAAGCCATTGAGCGGACAAGACGAAGCGTGTCTACTGAGGCATCCCGTGAAGCGCCACGTAGTTGCGTGATCTCAGATTTTCAAGGACAATCTGGATACTGTTACATATTGGTGGGGTAGCGTTTAACTCTTAACATTTGTTAACCACCTACATCACACCCAGCCACACTGTCTTGCTCGCAATTGATAACACTTCATTATTAGCTATCCGCATTGACACTATCTAATAATACCAATATAAACGGTCTGTGATTGGACCATTGAGTCTCTCAAGAGACAGTGCATGTATTATTTGTGTTGACATCTTTAGCTTACGAGATAACGAATTAGTCATTTTGCTGCTCCTCCCCACGACTTAGACAATGGTCTACAGCGTCACAATCCTTTGAATCTGGGGTCTGATATTAACATATGCTCGCAGTTTTCTATTTGTTGGCTTATTGTTGAGGTGGAGATTCTGTCTTACTCAAGTTAGGCTGTAATCTTTAGTTGTGGAAGTAGGAATAAAGTGTACATGGGTCAGTGTCTCTGTTCTCTGGGCTTATCTGTATACAAGGCCAGCATTCAAGCTGTGATGGTCAGGAGTCCAGGCCAGTAGCGGAGAGTGTAGTGGAATTCGACAGGGTGCTCTCAATATTTATGAGGCTTACAGAAGAGGGAAAGTAGTATTAGTGAACTCGGCAAATAGGAAGATGGATGAACTTATCGTAAATTGAAGTAACAGGCATGATCGCGGGAACAATTGAATATTCACCTTTCATGTCTGCAGTAAACCTCTAGGTTATTTGGTCACATCGAGTACATAGAGTACTTGCTGAGGAGATGTAAAGTATGGGACAAAAGTGGCCAATAGGTCAACGGTGGGATCCAAACCCACACCTGGAAGTTTATTTTGAGTAAAATGCTGTTATGGAAACTAAATGTTCACTTAAATTGGCCCGCAGCGGCCAACAAGTGCCCACTCCACAGTTGTGCCAGGTTTGTAGATCAGATACCTTCTGAGAGCAAATGGGTCACTATAGCTTAATTGGTAGAGCATCCGACATGAAATCAGAAGATTCAGAGTTCTGTTCCCACTGGTGTATGGTCGGCTAATCCTGTTCTGTACTTGTCTTCTCTTTGGCATGTACTCGGCACAACCTGAGAGTTAGTTTCTTTCAGTAAGGAGATAAAGGGAAATTAAGAATGCAACTACGTTGAAGCTACACACATGAACTGACTTCGGTGGTAGGAGGAGGAAGGGTAAGAGAAGATAAGAGGGTAGTGGAAGTTTGCAGTCTGAATGCTGAGAGAGAACATGTACAGTACCGGTCAAAAGTTTAGAACCACATAAAAAAAAATCATGAAATGTCAACTCAAACCTAAAATTGTGTTACTAGACCTCTGGTTTTTTTTTTTTTTTTCCTCTCACATCTAATATGATACATGTCCCCTCATTTCATTGAGTTACGCCGAGTACTGTAGAAATTATATATTTTTAACTGTTGGAAGATCACATCAGAAAGTACATTTTTGGAAATATTATGTACTAAGGTATATATTCTAATTGGTTGTATCACCATCAAAATTTGTTTGTAGGCTTAGCAATTGGCGAGGGTCATTTTAATAAAAATATAAAGATTCTGAAAAAATACGCCATCGATTTTTGTGTTTTTTTTTTTTCAAACCAGCGCTAAGATGGTCAGTTTTTCCTTGCTCTTGTCATAGGTCACGGTGCGAGCTGTTGGCATCAGAAATGTGTTCTTGAATGCCATCTGAAGAGTAAAAATGAAACTGCCAGGGCAGATAAGTCTGATGCCGATAGTTCGCCCTGAGAATTTGGGCCATACATGACAAGGACAAAACTCAGCCATCTTGGCCCTACCTTTAAAAAAATAAAATGCGCAAAAAATGGTGCTGCATATTTCCGGATATTTATACTGAAATGACCTCCACCTATTGCTAAGTCTACTAAAAAATCTTGGGGGTGATACTTGCAGCCAATTAGAATATACAGTATGTTATATTTCCAAAACTTTTGATTTTTTTATGTGACCTTGCAAGAGTAAAAATTCATAACTTCTACAGTACTTGGACTAAATTAAATCAGGCGGCATATATCCTATTTGATGTGAGACTTTAGAAAGAATATTACGGAGCTCTAGTAGCACAATTTTAGGTTTTGGATGATATTTTGTGCTTTTTTTATGTGGTCCTAAACTTTTGACTGGTACTGTTAATTTAGTGTGACAAGATAAGTCTCTTATGGAAACAAGGAACATACGATGACAGAATCAATGTTGGAAGAGGGAGCAAAAAAGCTGGATGGAACACAAGAAAAGGGAAGAAAAGGTGAATACTGGAGTGTATTACCTGTATGTTCTTATCTCTACATATCCGTTGTTTTGACAGTTGTTCCTATTTTTACTTATATGGTATATTGTAACTGATCTCCTTGTTGGAACATGTCAACATTTTATGCAAGAAACCAATGTGAAGCCTCTGTTTCCAGGGAACTTGCATCAATTTTGTTTGGTTTTCCACTTGGGTCTGTGTTCAGTTGAGTATATGGGTCTTCAAAATATGGTTTTTGGTGAAGCAGAACAAAGTAAAGTCCAACCCAGTGCACCGTTCATTGGTAAATGTCTATGTAAATCCAACATTGAGCAGCTGATTCTATTAACACCATGAAGCAGACAGGAAGCACTCAGTAGCTCATGAGATTCCCTTCAGAGGTGACCAAATCATTTTTAAAAATAAGCTACACCATGCATTTAAGGGTTAAGGCCTACTTTTGTGGAGCTGCACAGGTGCTTACATCAAGTTTTCTCTCTGCTTGCAGAATCCCGAAAATGGCCGAGAGCGATGATCAAACGATCGACATAACGTCTACAGACTTGACTAAGGCTTTGGAGGACAAGGCCTTTGAGGAAGCCGAGAAAATAATTAAGGAGAACCGAGACCCCAACTACTTGAACAGAGGTGCTTATGGGGCATTACCTTTGATCTTGGTGCTCTCGGGGGAGGCTGGATACCGCAATCTGTATCTGGCACAGCTTTTGGTTAAACAAGGGGCCGACGTAAATCCCTACATTCCTCAGCGAATAGCTGAGGCCACACCTTTGGAGTATGTTGTTAGTTTGTATCTGGACATGAAGGGACGCATGTCTGTAGAGGGTAACAGCTCTGTGCCGACCATCATCGGTTTACATCGTGAGCTAAATCCACCTTCTTGCGTCCTCAAAGATCAGTGCTGGGAGTTGATTGAGTTGTTTTTAGCCTACGGTGCTGATCCAAGTGTAATTTCGAACCCCAGAGTGCCATCCATATTTCACACGGTGCTGGCCGACAAAGAGCCTGACATCGATCTGGTCATGAAGTTGTACGAGGCAGGTGGGGATTTCAACAAAGAAGATATTCACGGAAATACCCCGCTGATGGACTACATTGCGATTGCAGACAGAGATTCAGCACTTCCTCTTTTCGAACAAGTCATGTCGCTAGTGCCGGAGCTCCGTCTGGACCACAAGAACTGTAACAACGAGACGATGCTGTGGCGTGCCATGCTGGCTGGATCTCCTCGCATCGCAGTGAATCTCATCCACCGTGGCGCTAGTGCTGCAGTCCAAGCAGTAATAGACACGGCGCGTGCTGGAGATGCAACAATCTCTCCAGTATTTGCCCCTCTAGTTCAGAATTCTGTTCTGTACGCGGATCTTCATGGAACCCGCTCCCTGCACCCATCCTTCAGTGTGACCGACCTTAACAAGGTGATGTCTTGTTCTGTGTTCCCCGTCGTTGAATGCACCGATATATGTGGCAGTGTTCTTTCAGAATTATACCCTCTCTTGTCTTCAAGAACAAAGTTCCCGATGGAGGTGCTTGCGAACGGAGTAATTCCTCAAGAGGACGTGGCTGTGTTGATGTTGGGCTATGTGAAATGCGGACTCCAACAGCTGTGTGTCCGTAAGATTGTAGAGCAGTTAGTCAAACACGAACTACCGGACGTTTGGGGGAAAGTAACACACACCGAAAAGAGTTCTGAAGCCTGGGATGAGGACGTCTTGTATTATTACATTAAGGACGTGGGGGACAAAGGGAGGTGGATTACAAAATTGAATCCACCAATTGTGGAGAGTGTTGTGAAGGATTACCTGAAGCTACCTGTTAGCCTAGTGCCTAGGTTTTTAATCGAAGCAGCTCGTCTGCAGCTCGGAGTTTTCCTTTTCTCTGCGGAAAGCCCCCCTTGTGTTTCTGGATGCGGCAGGGAGTTGGAAGCTATGGATTACCGTCATGCAGACTCTAGTGATGATGAGTTTGATAATGAAAGAGCTGGAATGTGGGATGATTCTGATGATTGGGGTTATTTTGAAATGGGGTGAAACTGTGGTGATTGGTTACCTGTTGTCTGATCTCTAAGAGTGAAGCCTTATGAAAAAGTAATGTAGTCTATGAAATTCAGTTTCGTCTCGCCTTCTTTTTCCTGGGATTTTCCTAACTACGGTGAAGAATTTTAACCAGCTGGCCTGGTGAATGTGCTTTGCATTTCCCATGCTCATGAGCGTGGAATATGTTGATCGCACAGGCATTGATGTTTATGAGGAAATTGTGTGACTTCGCCTTCAGAAAGTCATTAAATTATTATACGTAAATATAGTTCTTGTGTTAAATTCATTTTAATGGTTCTGTACTATAGTTTTAATTAATAATGAAATGCAATTTTTTCCAAAACATTAGATTAACTGATAAACATTTGTTGGACCATGAACTGTATCTTATTTGCAGACAGTTGCATTTCATGTTCAAACGATTGGTAAGAGTGACAAACTTAATAGACCTGATATGGTGGCGGATTATCACGGTCCTTAAAATTGAAATTGTTACTCAGAAAGTGTGTTTTCTGAGGACTAAATTTACTATGCTACGGAAGTTTTCTCGGTTTGTACTCGCAAATACAATTGAACACACTTCTGCATCAAACTTGTGTTCTGCAACATAGCTTCTCGCATCACAGTTCACTTCACAACAAACATGACTCTTCGTAGACTCGTAACTATTTGTGCTCCTTATATAGGCCCGTGTTGTTTCCACTTCCAGATCACTTTAGGCACCTGCTT
Source organism: Anabrus simplex (assembly GCF_040414725.1). Lineage (NCBI taxonomy): Eukaryota > Metazoa > Arthropoda > Insecta > Orthoptera > Tettigoniidae > Anabrus > Anabrus simplex. Next base: position 219,231,519 of record NC_090279.1, on the reverse strand, counting down.
CTAGCTTCCTTACCCCTTATGGGTGGGGATGCAGACGAAAAATACACCTACTGTATCCCCTGCCTGTCGTAAGAGGCGACCAAGGGATTATTGTATTAGAACCATGGAACTACTTGTGAGTAGTACAATCATGCGGGGAATACCATGGGTCGCCCTTACTTGCGACTAGTACTACTACTATGTTACGTACACAATAGGTTTGTGATTAGTAGCAGTAGAGAGTGGTTCACTGTGGGTTTACAATACATGTGATTAGTACCATCACCATGGGTCGGGGTGTTGCCTGTGATCAGTACCATCACCATGGGTAGGGGTGTTGCCTGTGATTAGTACCATCACCATGGGTCGGGGTGTTGCCTGTGATTAGTACCATCACCATGGGTCGGGGTGTTGCCTGTGATTAGTACCATCACCATGGGTCGGGGTGTTGCCTGTGATTAGTACCATCACCATGGGTCGGGGTGTTGCCTGTGATCAGTACCATCACCATGGGTAGGGGTGTTGCCTGTGATCGGTACCACTATGTGAGGAACACCACAGGAATACTGGCATCAGTGATTAGTATACCTGTGTGAGGAACACCATAGGTCTGCGTTTCCTGTGAACCGTAGAATACTTGTGATTAGTACTGCAGCATGACAAAGACCATGGTTTTCTTTAGTAGCGATGAGGGACCGTTGACCTGAATTTTGGACCCCTTTAGACAACAAGCATCATAGATTCAGAATTGTGCTTTGAAGCAGTCCGTTGGTCAGTAATACAATTGTTTTAAAATAGTTTCTGGCAAGGTGGGGATTGCGGGTGGGATCACTGATTGTTTTAAATTCATATTCATCCATTTATTGTTGATCACGTTTTGAATTTTGGTCAGCAGTTGATTTTGGACTTTTTGTCATTACATTTTCTACCATGAGGGGCCGATGACCTGTTAGGCCCCAAGCATGATCATCATCTGGCTTCCTTACTGCAATGCTAATGTTGGAAATATTGTTCAACAGCTGGTGCCACTGTACATTAAAATAGCCGGTCATTCCGCTCTTTGTGTGGACTAAGCCCAGTACTCGCTGTGCTGTGTTCTCAACCACCGAACTAGAGGAATTAAGGAGATGGGTTTAAAATCCTCAACTGGGAATCAAGCCTGGGTTCCTGACGAGTCAGCCAATGAGTAATGTCTGCTCTTTTGATCTCTTTTTCTAATGCTGTAATTGTAACTGCACTTTCCTGGTGTATGTTTAAAACTAAGGGGAAATTGAAACCCACCTTTGTGTGTGTATTAGGAACTTGCTTTTATTCATGTCTAATTCTGGCAGTATTTTTAAAGTGTGAAATGAAAATAAATTTTTATACGTAGTATTGAATACTGTTGAGTCTGAGACGGTGTTCTAATGTCAGAGCAGAGAAGCCTTTGTTACCACATAACAGATGAAGATCTCTCTTCTCGAGTGGCTACTACAGAAGATGATGTCCAAGACTAAGTGCCACCAAAACAGAAATATATATATATATTACCGCTTGAACAACAGATACATGTGTTACTTTAACGTTCTCACCTGATGGCATTTTGTTACCTTAGAACGGAGTCCTAAAGTACCCTGGAGGTAGTCTTGACCACATCGAGCTTGATAGCTGCAGTGGCTTAAGTGCGGCCAGTATCCGGTAGTCAGGAGCTAGTGGGTTTGAACCCCACTGGCGGCAGCCCTGAATATGGTTTTCCGTGGTTTCCCATTTTCACACCGGGCAAATGCTGGGGCTGTACCTTAATTAAGGCCACCGGCGCTTCCCATTCCTAGGCTTTTCCTATCCCATCGTCGCCATAAGACCGATCTGTGTGGGTGCGACGTAAAGCAAATAGCAGTCGTGACCACAGGAAGTGCATCAATAGTGCTGCTAAGCTACAGACAGTCTGGCCCCGCGGTGTAGGGGGCAACGCGTCCACCTGTCACCCGGCAGCCCCGGGTTCAATTCCCGGCCGGGTCGGGGTTTTTTAATTGCAAATGATTAATATACCTGGCCTGGGTGTTTGTGTTGTCCTTTCCTGTTCCTTTCCTCACATTCAACACTACACTTCCGCAATTCCAATTACACACAGGTTCAAATCATATGGTGCAAGTAGGGCCAAAAGATCTCTATACGCTCCGTGCGCTGATGGGAGAAATACGCCGCTGCGAGTGGCGAACATTGTAAGTTAATGCGTTTCACCACTGGTGTGGTTTCACCCACCGCGCACATAGGAAGGTTGATAGGTTCCTCACTGTTAAATGTGACCAGATAATTTCAATACCATAAGTCATTATTGGAAGAATTTTTACTCTGAATAGCAACATTGCTGTCTCCAGACTGAGTGATCTAATGTCTTTTATTTCATGCGTTGCCATCATTGCTTTAATTGTCTTTTCTGTGACATGAAGATCTCTGCTGAGGCGGGTACTCTCCCTCCTTTGCTGAAGATCATGGTGTCTGTGAGATGTTTATGCACAGCTTGTTTTCGGAGCACCAATTTTGCAAGTCATTTACAGTTTCCTGTAGTTTTTTGTCTCTTGAGCCAGTTACAATGTCATCGGCATACGCGCAAGAAAATACTCCCTCCTTTTGGGTAATTCTTAGGATATTTGCGGTTGAAACTATAAACAGCAAAGGACTTGGTGGGTCACCCTGTAGGACCCCGTTTGATTGAGCTATTGGATCTGATGGAGTGAGGTTATCCAAAACTTGTACTTCGTTCCATTGCAGTATTGATGTGATGAGGTAGGCCCATATGTTGTTCGTGCCTAGCATCTCCTTAAGCTTGTCTATCACTAGCTTCCTGTTTATCAGGTCGAAAGCCTTTGTAAAATCGATGAAGATGGTGTAATATTTTCCGTTGTCTTATGAGGCATCCCAGATTTGGTTTAGCAGGTGTTCAATAGCGTTTAGGGTAGATCGTCCCTTTCTAAACCCAAATTGGTTCTCTAGCATATGCTCGTTTATTTCCTCATTTATTTTTCTTGTTATAATTTTGGTGAATATTTTGAAGGGGCAGTTTTCCAGTTCTATGCCTCTGTACTTGCTGGGATCTCTTGGGTCTCCTTTGCCTTTATATAGAACTTTTACAATTGACTTTCTCCACTGGTCGGGAATGGAAGTAGTTTCTATACATTTGTTATATAATTTTGTCCATGTAGGGGCTAGCAGGTGTGCAGTGTCCCTTACATATTCATTATAAATCCCGTCCGGACCTGCGGCTTTCTTGTTTTTGGTGCTGTCTATAGCGATTCTAGTTTCCCCTATGGTCAGAGCTACCCAGTCTATTTATATATGTGGAGTGATATGTAGATCTTTTCTTGGCACAGGCCAGAGCAAAGTGTAGCTTCCACTGAAGTCCCATTCTCATTCATGGCTGTGACAGTATGGAAGCTGCTGGGGTCTGGGTGGCGCTGAGTATTGACATTTGGACACAACTAGTGTCTGAGTGTTATGAAAGGTGTTGCTCATAGGATCAGTCGTGCTGCAGTGGCACCTTCCGGTCCAGTGAGGAAAGCAATGACAAACTACCTAGTACACCTCATTTGGGCTCTGCCATTGGTTTTTACAGTTTCCCTATAACTGTATAGCCTTGGGTGGTGCTGTTTGAGGATCCAACCAGCCTCTGGGCTGATGACCTAACAGTCATCTGAATGTTCCATTGTTCCTGGTCTTCCTTTGTTTGGTATTTTAGGTATGATCCTCTTATCTTACAGTGGTATTGCTCAACCGCTTATCCACAGTCCCCCGAAAGGATACAACGGCCTAATTCTCTGTCGTCAAACCTATTTTTTAGGTTATTCCTTAAAAATCTGACAATGATGAACACTTCTCCTCCAACACGCTACACTGTCTAACACTTGAGTCGCCATCACAATGACCTAGAACCAGAACAAGAAGAGATGCTAACAGTGCGTTTTCCTTTTCCTATAAATTTGAGGTTCTTACCCTCCAGGATTTTATTCTGAATGCGTGTTTGGCTCCAGTGATGTAGAATTAATTTATAATTATGAGTTAGGGTGTCTCAGTGCCGCGCGTATTTCTTAGGTACTAGCCAAGAGTGCCACCCACGTTTTGTCCGATTTGCATCTATCTAGAAAAAATTCATCACACTCTCAATTTACACCTATTATCAGTGAAACTTGTTTTCTGTTATATAAAAGGAATGTTCCTTTGAATTAATTGAACTTTATACCTAAAATCATTTATAGTTAAAATTAAAATAAATCATTAATTTAAAATACAAGTAATGAAAATCCACATTTTAAGGCCAATAGGACACATTAACTGATGGTATTTCTTGTAGCACAGACTCTTGACTGCCATTTTGCACAAAATTATGTTATTTGGAGTGACAATATGTCTTAAAGATCAAAATATTAGCTACAGATTGAGCATCATCAGGAAGGGCATGTTCCGGTACAGGTAACTCTAGGAAAGTGTGAGGTGGTTGGTACCGTGTGGCAAATCATTATCACTATTAACTTCTCTGAATAATGACAGTGTGTGATATTGTTAAGACCAATATTACCGTGGAAGTCTTTGTTACTTTCCGAATTATCTCTAACCTCGGCAATTGGCGTTGTTCCACTTACAAAATCGTTTTCAGAATCACTCTTGCTGACTATAACCTCACTAGAAGTGTTTTCAACACTATTATGAAGTCCAGTACACTTTCTGACTCGAAATAATCATTTTTAAATGTGCGTCACATGAAAACAATTTTACACGGCTCCTAGTACTAAATTTGGAGACCTTCCTTCATAAGAATATACTGATATGTGCTACCATCTAATGGAAAAGGAAGAACTATGACGGTTTCTAAACGAGTCTGCACGAGGGATAAAATATCATTCCTGACACTTTCGGAGAGTTCACGGAAGAATGAAAAATCTTTCCTTGGCGCTCAGAGTTATACGTGTTATAGATGCTAGGAACACGGCAGGGTCATGAAACTTTCTCATTGCCTGTAATCCTCCTCCTTTGGAAGGAAACTTCACGAACTGAGACAAGAGAGTCTAATAATGGCAAATGGGACATCATAAATAATTTGGCCAACTAATTCTGTGCAAATCTCCATTGTCTTGGCTTCTCTTCTTCCAGGGCAATGAGAGTTCTGTTCAAAAACAAGCAGCCCTCTATTCGAATCGTGCTGATGTAGCTTAGGACACACGAGCTCCATCAGATATGTTGTGTTGGTCTTAGCAGAATGTATATTCTTGTAATACTTCAGGGAGATAATCCACAACTTTTCATCTTGCATTTCTTGCACTAATGCAACTTCACATGTGACCTCCATGTTAATGAAGGTAGTCTTACACTGAAGTACACCTGGATCACAACTAGATCATCCTCAGGCTAACAGAAAAAAAAAAGGCCATGAATAAAGAAAAAATGTTAGTATGCTCTTGGTCCATAGTTGGTACTGCTGTAGTCTGGACTAATCACAACAGTGAATAGCACCCTATAAGTTAATTGAATTAGCTGTACCATTGCATTAAACTTGTACTTTTCTCAAAGTGTAGTACACTCTGAGCCTATATTAAGAGTTTACTAAAAACAGCTTTGGCAAATCCGATTTTCTTCATTTCTGTTTTGTTCTCAGGAATCATGTGTCAGTGAATCGTGAGACATTGATAAGTCTCTAAGTTGAGCCAACTTTGAGTAATATATATATATAAAATAAGAGTTTTGTCTGTACATTAAGAATGGTATTTCTGTATCGGTTGTGTTCACAGTAAATTTTATGTATGTACACGCATCACTAGAAAGCGGCAAAAGAGAATTTAATGAAAATCGGTATGCAAAGTCGGGGAATAAGTTGCTACAATCTAAGCCATAAATAATTTTATTCACGCTGATAGAAATGGTAGTTTAGGGCAAAGGTCTAAAATTTAATTTTCAAATATACATATTATTAGTGGCCCTATCTTAATAAAAATTGGTATGCAAAGTCAGAAAATAAGTCGCTACAATCTAGATAATAAATAATTTTATTCACGCTGAGTGAAATGGTAGTTTAGGGGAAGGCCTAAAATTTAATTCTCAAGTATCTATAGTGGTCGTATCGATAAATACTACATATGACATAGACCATTTATATTGGTAAATACTACATAACCAAAGTTATATAGAATTAAATTTCCGACTATTTATGATTTATACATTTTTACCGTACATGCTATGATAACACAGATATTCAAGAATGTGTATTTTTGTTGTTGAGAAAATGTGTGGCGTTTCATTTGATTATTTCATATGAAAGCATTGCTTTTAATCGCGCCATTCCTACTGACGTCATTGTAATGTATGTTCATTTCAGTTGGGAAAACCACTAAGACAGTCTTTCTGAGGATGTAAAAAGGCAGGTGGAGAGTGTCTACCATTATAATGAAAACTCTCCAACCTGATTGTGAATGATGGAGACTAGTGGGCCTACCATTACAGTGAAAATTCCCTAACTCAGTCTTCGTGTGAGAAAAGATGTTTGGTAACTTCCCCGTCGTGTTTCTAGGGTAACGTTAAGAGGTATGCAATTTAATACAATCTTGCTCACAACGTGTGCAATAGAATTCCGTATATAATGTAGAATTCCGTAGCGAAGCACGGGTACATCAGCTAGTCACATTCTGTACTGACCGGGTTGCTAAACGATTAACACTTTCATTAATATTCTGATACATTATGTGATTTTTATCCTTAGTACTGTGATTGCATGCAACCATGTATACTTCCTCTCATCACAGAGGAATGGTATCCTCGGACCTTCCCCAGCTTGTGAATATACTCAACAGATGGCAGAACTTTCTTACATGTTGCTAATAGAATATGTTGACGTATGTATAAGTCGACTAGCTTTCTCTATGACCATTAATAAAGCGCAGGGACAAAGTCTTGAAAATGTGGGTGGTCTACTTACCCAAACCAGTATTGAGCCTCAGCCAATTGTATGTTGCAAGATCGTATGAAAATGTTAAAATCCAGATACGGCGGAATGGTCGAAGCACAGAGAATATTAACTAAATTACGAATTAAGCAATTATTATGTACCGGTCCTAAATGTTGTAAAGGCCAGGCATATCAAAACGACGTGTTTATAAAGAATGCTGTGCAGCAGCATGGTAAACTCTAAAAATCATATGCTAAATTTTATAATGGCTTTGAATATAATATGCTTTATTAAGAATAGTAACAGACATTGTTCCATCATTTGTTCGGTCTTGTTCCGGAAAGATTTCCTCCTTTTTTGTCCCGACACAAGCTGGTGATTGTGGTGTGAGGTCAGCCTCCAAGGTCGGAAGAGAACAAGAGTTCACCGAGGAAGCTCGGAAGAAATCGCAGCAAACTCTCGATTATGCGGGCTATAATACAAAACTTGTACCAAGCTTGATAGCTGCAGTTGCTTAAGTGTGGCGAGTATCCGGTATTCGAGAGATAGTAGGTTCGAACCCCACTGTTGACAGCCCTGAAGATGGTTTTCCGTGGTTTCCCATTTTCACACCAGGCAAATGCTGGGGCTGTACCTTAATTAAGGCCATGGCCAATTCCTTCCCATTCCTAGCCCTTTCCTATCCCATCATCACCATAAGACCTGTCTGTGTCACTGCGACGTAAAGCAGCTAGAAAAAAAAGTACACAACATGTAATACTATTTGAAAATGCAACAATATCAAACAATAAAGACGTTCAATAACTACTTCTTTTCAATAAAGTAGGCCAATATAAAAATTACTTGTGTTTTTTTGTTCGTAAAACACTTGAAGTACAAAGGTATAAAACGGCAGTTTTTGCTGTTTGGTGGAAAATAATCAGTAACGTTCTTTGGCTTTCGAGTCTCATTTAAGTTGTTTTGCATACAAGTACGATCTTCCGAAGTGCAGCAACATCCTTATAATTGAAATCTCCCTATCAGACATAATATAAGAGAGTTTCAACACTTTTCCAATGCTGAAAGCATCAAGCCTGTAATCATTTGCTGATTTCTTTAGTGATTCTCCTTTTCTTGAACTTTTCAAGGAATTCAAGCTTTCGTTTAGAAGTTAAAAGCACTTTCTTTCGCTTCGTAACCATGCTGCTGTCACCGATGTACAATTCCTATTCAGTACATTGTTTAGTTCTTGAACAAAGTATGTCGCCAACACACTTGCAGTTGAGAGCGCAGTCAAATTTGAAGGATACACTTTATACGTATGAAACGACTATAGTTAAATTAATAAATTTCATTGTTTGTCCGTATTGAACCAAGATTACAACTTTTATTATAATTATAATTAAAACTATAGTTGCCATCGATCAGTTGAGTAAGTAGGTGTGGTGATTCACTGTACATGAACGTATAAATTCTTTGATGAATTCCATGGGCTGAGAGAATAATAACGAATAATTCCTTCATAAGAAGCCGTGACATTGTGGAACTTGACGTGCATGATAATGCAGCCACAGTATCTACATCAAATGGTATCCCCTGCATTTCGTATAACAAGGTTGAGTCTCGCATTTCTTACATTAATGCCAGTCTCCTCTCTTGGTCAACTCTTGTTCTCTTCTGACCCTGGTTATATTTACGTTTGCATGTCCTTCGTGGCCCTTATCTTTCTTTCCCTAATACCTTTGTTCTTCGAAGAATCGCACCTCTTTCTTTTCTCCCTCGGTTAGTGTTAATGCTGTGCTGTACTTCGTTTTCTAACAAGAATCACTACCTAACAACGAGCAACTAAATTATAACCATCTAATACGTTCGGACTCTGATGCTTGTCCACCTGAGATAAAATGTATGAAATTTTAATTAATACACTGATGTCATTATTAGAAGCGTTCAAATTATTATTATTATGGTATGTGTAGTACAGTAATGCAAACTAGGACAATAGAAGTTGAATGTTTCATATGTCTAAATATGTGTAATGGGCCAATAGGAGGAGAATCGTGAGTGATGCCATTCGAAAATACAGGTTTGACAGAATTGAACAGATTTCATAAAGCACGGAGCTTTCAGCTTGATGCCGAACAAGTTATTCATGCATAACAGTTAATTAGGGCTAAATCTATCATTTTTTGTTTCAAGTTGTGCCGGTCCAAATGGCTGCAGCATTATTTCAAGATATAAACTTGTTTGTGATAATGTCTCATTTCCTGTTTCTTTTTTTAAAATAAAGTATCATATGAATGTGTAAAACCATTAAATGTAAAGTCAAGTAAGAAGTTTTTTTTCCTTCTTCCTAGCGTTTGTCCTCCTTAGTTTCAGATTTGATTTCTGCTACCATCAACTAGAAATATATATATATAAGAACAGAGAAAATATCTCTTAAAACTCATTCCGGGGAAACCCATAGTGCTTTTAAAAAAAGATTTTTACTTATTCTGGAGAGCCAATAGATCTACACTGTCTGTTTTATAAATCCAGACCGTCCAGCAGCGTTTTTACTCCCTGAGACCAAGCAGCTGTACGGGAGGCGTGCATGTGTTCGACCTAGCATCAATAGCCCGCCTGAATCTCAGCCGGTGACACAGTTATCATTGCAGCACCATATTTTCGTGTGTAAAAGTCATTTTAAGTACAAATAGGATCGGCGGAGACGCGATGCAATTGTTCGGCAATTTCCTCGTGAAGTGCCACCTTTGAGAGCACAGATTCGTGTAATTTTAAATAAATCTGAAACTATTGTCTGAGTGCTCAATATAAAACATGCGTACACATGAACAGTTTTAATAATAATAATAATAATGTTATTTGTTTTACGTCCCACTAACTACTTTTTAAGGTCTTCGGAGACGCCGAGGTGCCGGAATTTAGTCCCGCGGGAGTTCTTTAACGTGCCAGTAAATCTACCGACACGGGGCTGTCGTATTTGAGCACCTTCAAATACCACCGGACTAAGCCAGGATCGAACCTGCCAAGTTGGGATTAGAAGGCCAGCGCCTTAACCGTCTGAGCCACTCAGCCCGGCATGAACAGTTTTAACAGACGGAAAGTTAGATAACATTGGTGTAAATCTTGAACGGCCACCAAATAAATTGCTCACAAAATTAGCACAAGTAGGAGTTTTGGTTTTTCCTGCACACAGAGCTACAAAGTTTTTACACATGAAACCGCGGAGGTTTAAAACCTGCTGATCCAGCCACAAGAGTGAGAGATTGTGAGTGGTATCTCGACAGCTCTTGTTCTGCTCATAACTCTCACTACTGGTGTGGTGTTTATGAAGAACGACATTTGCAGCATCTTTTATAAGGTAAGATTGTGGCGCTCGGTCTGGACCCACAAACAATAAGTGTTGAGCACTAATGAGCTACAGTGAATTGAACACATTACAAAATAAGTCACGTGGAGTTTTTGAAGTAGTACGTTGGAACTAGAAGAAATTGCCACTAATATTCTCAGGAACTCTCTCTGAAATCATCATTTCTGTATTACAGTAATTAAATGTTTTCATTCAGGGTAGCTGCCTCTTTAGGAGAATCTTGAAAGAGTGTTAAATTAATAAATAATGAACACTTCAATTCAGAACATTACTAAAATATTGTTTGAAAAAACTAATTATGAGGCTGTATCTTCACAGTAGCAGTTGTGTAAGGGCAGCTATCTTTTCTGGATTTTCTGCTCTCTCTCTCTCTCTCTCTCTCTCTCTCTCATTTCGATTACATAAGATTGTTGTGTTAAGGGAGCAATTTTTTGCCAGCTTACTGGGATGGAATATTACACCAATCAATTTCGAACATCTCAACTCGTACATAAAACCTCGCTTTTGTCCTCTTGCTTATGTTATGGGGAGCCAGCCTGCACATCCTGAGGACTTGTGCACTGTGTGTCAGCCACTCCTGTGTGGAACGCTTCATTACATGCTAAGCGGGTTGATACCGCAAGGATAATCTCGGGATGCCAGTGCAGAAAGTGTACCCGATTGTTGGATAAGCCCCACCCAACTCTCAGACGCCGAGAGAACAAAGCAGGAGGATGACCATCTCCATCGTCACCAAGCAGCAAGGTCTCGCCTCAGATCCCGCATAGCGTCCTTGCTAGGACTCTGCCGCTGGACGGAGCTCACTGCCCACAGACATGTCACCAACAGAAGAACTTGTTCCTGGTGCCGACCTACCTTACACTGTATGGAGGTCCCTCAACCGCTTAGGAGTGGGCGTCCCTGGATGCGGGACCGACCTGAAGAAATAGGGGATCTTCCAGCAAGTGCAGACACCTCGTTTGAATGTGGTGCTGAACCTACTTAACTGTCCCCTCCTGGATAACCCATGTGCATCACAAGATTTTCTAAAAACAAGGTGATTGCAGCTGCAGTTTTTTGTTGCTTTCCTTTGTCAAAACTCAAGATACTGAACTCTTCCCCGTGGCGTGCAAGTTCATAGCAAACGAAGGTTGCAAAATTTCTGGTTACCAACTGCATGAGGAGCCTCAACTTATTTTCCTTTCCTCTCTCCCTTTACCTTACTCTTCTTCCCAGATAATTTTGTTTATCTGACTTTCTTCAGACAGTTGGATGGTTGTACGTTTCTTATGGAATCAGCACCACGCCGTGTATATCTTGCTGAGGTCTTTAGCAAGGCTACTTTCTCACGAGCACTTGCACGTGTTAAGGTCTGTTCATATCTGCGTAGGTACAGTATTTGTTCAGACACATCAACGGTGAAGAAAATAACAAATCACATTTGGAAATTCAAATTTCTGCCACAACGTTACGTACCATATTTCTTTTTTGAGTTGTCATTCACTAGTAGCTACTTCACCTTATTCAAATGGGCTTGTTAATAAGGGAAATAACAAGACAAGTCAAAAAAATTGAAATTTCTCAGGGGAAGGATTGTTTTTGTTTTTAAACCATACGAAATCACCGATTTACGAAATGTCAAACTCTTCTGCGTTGTACGTAACAGCATTTCAGTCCAAGGTTATGAATTTCGTTATTGGTTCCATGTTGAATTAAGAGTACATATAATTTAGTTGACAAAGTTTGAATCCACCTACTCAATACTATACAATAACTGTATACTACTGTACTCAGTGCTATACAATAATTGCATAGTATTTAGTAGGTATATTAAAACTTTGTCAATTAAATTATATGGATTTTGTTTCATTCAAAAAAGGAAGTATCTGCTTTGAAAGTGGCTTGTTCTGTATTGACCAGGCATTATTGTATTAGTGGACAGTGAAAACCAAAGCATGTAAGTCACATTTGTGTACTGTTAGCGAGTAAGATAAGCAGCTGTGTAAAGGCCCACGAACCCAGGGGGAGAGGTGATACTCCCAGGTGGCGGATAGGGGGGTCCTAACCGGCTTGCCGGCAGACTTGAGGTAAATAAAATACCTCTCACGGACCAAACACACTATCCCCTGTGGGTGGGGGACGCACATGTTGAATACACCTGCAGTATCCCCTGCCTGTCGTAAGGGGCGACCAAGGGATGATTGAATTAGGACCATGAAACTACTCTTGATTCGTACCATCATGCGGGGAACACTATGGGTTGCATGTACTTGCGAGTAGTACCACTAATTGGTATGAAATAGGTTTGTGATTAGTTGCAGTAAAAAGCGTGGCCTGGTGAATTCCAGTACCCATGCGTTGTACCCATGTGAGCAACACTGCGGGTCTGGGCGTAGCCTGTGAGTTGTACCGCTATATGAGCGGCACCGTGGGTCTGCGTTGCCTGTGATTAGTACCCACTATGTGAGGAACACCACGGGAATACCGGCGCCCGTGACTAGTACACCTACGTGAGGAACCTTACCGGTTTGTGTTGGCTATGAGTGGCACCATTGTGTGAGAAACACCATAGGTCTGCGTTCCCTGTATGAATTGCAATACTTGTGAGTAGTACGATCTTGTGTGGAACACCGTGAGTCTTCGCTACTTTTGATCAGTACCCCAAAATGACCAAATACCATGGTTCTACTTTACTCCCGACATGTAGCTTTCTGTGGGGCCTTAAACGTGAATTTAGCACCCATTCATCATTGTGCTTCATAAGCGGTCCCTTGGTCAGTAATACTATTATTCGTGATCTTTTTTTTGTGTCTGATCCACTGTTTTTTTTTTTTTGTTTGTTCGTTTCCTGTCCATCCATTCATTCTTCATGACATTTTTTATTTTGGTCAGTGGATGAATTTGAATATTTTGTTATTTCATTTCGTACCATTACGGGCCGATGACCTCGATGTTAGGCCCCTTTAAACAACAATCATCATCATCTTCATTTACAAGGCGATAATGTCCACATGCACTATAACGGCAAAAAATGTATTACACATAAGACAAACTGGGTTGAAGTTACTTTTAAGAATATTCGGAATATTAACTCAAGTTGTCTGGTTCTTACTGGGGACTGTTTTTTATTCTTGAATAATCTTGAAGTAAAGTATGGCTACTTCTTCAATATTATGATGAAAATACTTATTTTGTTAATGTCAAAGGATCAAAAGCATTGACTTTAGTAGGTTACTGCAAAAATTAAAAAAAAAAAAAAAAAGTAAAGTTGACTTATCTAGTTTTTCCTGGGACGAGTGATTTAAGGCTGAAAGAAAATTATTTTCCTGCATTTACCAGTTGAATACCTCGTAAATAACTCTTATAGAAGGTTTCAGAATGTTGTTTGATAAAACATTGGGTTTTACTGTATGCATTCCCAAAGTATCTGTATAGGTAGAACTGTAGGCCATGGCATTCTCCCAACAAGTTGAAACATTTGTCTTCACGAGTAAATCCAGCCTGGATGGAATGGTGGCAAAGTACTGGTGTTCTCTGCGATCGTCACAAGTCCAAGGCTCACAGGACTGTTGTTGGCTAGCAACAGTCAAGCATGTCATGGAGATGCACTTGCTTGGCTGGTCACTTGAACTGACTTGTCTAGATCATGTCACCAACCTAGATATGCGGAAAATCATGGGAGTTGGCCCGATTGTGGACAAGATGCGCGAGACCACACTTCGTAACGTGTAGAGAAGGTTCATCTATTGTCCAGATGGCACTTCGTATCACGTCATCTGGAAATAAGCCACGTGGAGGAACATTCCAAATGACACACTTTATAGAACAGAGTGGAGATTGGGACCGTGGTCCTAAGAACATGATTTGCCTGTTTGAAGGTAAATTCTATCTCAAAGTATCTATAAGCCAGCAATTTCTGCACTCTGTTTAAATTAGTTTGCTCCGAATCTAAATTCAGCATTTTGTCTATTAACTTTTAGGCTGTTGGTAAGGGGACGGAGTCTCTTCAGAAGGCAGTAGTAGGTACAGTCAGACTTTGAGGTCATAAGTTGTTGGAACTTGTTTTCTACAACTCTACGTAGTACATTAATCATGGGAAGCGCACGGAAACAGTACGTAACGATATGAAACTGTTCAAAACGTCCTCCGTTAGCATTGATACAGCTATGAACCAGCCATTGTATTGAATCCTAGTAGAAGATTTGGAGAATATTTCTGTTCCCAGGGAGAAGGTTTAGGATGGTATGATCAAAAAGAGACTGGGTGCAGGAACTGTGTCGGCAGCGTACAGAAACCGGACTAAGACAGGAGTGTGTTGTCGCTGTTTTTGTTTGTAATGGTTATGGATGAGATTGTAAAGGAGACAACTTCGTGGACTGAACAAGAAAATTGAAGATCAGTGGTGATATCAAGAGGACGACGACAAGGGAAAGTTGGTGGTCAAAGCCTAGAAATTGTTGAGAGTTCCAAATTAAATAGGGAGTGAATGAATGCAGAATACAAGGCTGGGCATGGAGAATAGCAGCACAGTGAAGGAAACCTTGTATTATGCACTCATATTGACCTGGACCATGACAAGCAGGGACGAGAGACAAGCGAAAATTGCACTAAGACGGTCTGGACATGTAAAGAGGAGCGCAACTAGAAGAAACTTGGACTCGCCCGGCACGTGAGACGAATGTCTCCTGAGAGTTTGTCCTAACTTGGTGTTTGTTACACCCTGATCAAATATTTTACACCGGGTCTGCGGTAAGGTAAGGGTGCATTCTGTCCGAAGACAGGTGCGAACCTCCGATATTGCATACTGTTTACTTCAGAGAGCTCTACTGCAGAAGTTATTCGGTGCCTGATTTGATACAGAATTATGTTCATCTTCTTCCATGTCACTGAGATTGGCAAAAGGTGTCTTATACATGAACACCCTGAAAAGATAGAACAATTCAAGAAACGATGTAAACATGTTTTTATACAAATTACATTCCATTGTAAACATCTCCAGATTTAAAATAAGAAATCGGCAAAAAAAGAAGTCACTTCATCTCCAAAGCATATGGACATTTCTGGCAGAGTTACACTTAAAAAAACATAAAAATGAAGCTATGTACCAAATTAAAGTATAACGTGACGTTTGACCTCCAGTGATGATAGCACATGACATTTAGACCACAAAGTAAAGGGAGCACATTACACAACTGTGGTGTAATGTGAGTGCTGCCATATTTATGATACACTCTTGTTGCACGTGGTGTTTAGTTGGGCTGGGGCACGTCTAAGATCGGAAGTTCTTGTGGGAATGCAAACTTCGTCCAATTTTTGAACACTTATTGCTATCCTTGGATAGCTAGGCAAGAAGCTCTTCCACTCTACACTGTACACTTGTCGTGAGAATGCGGAGAATAGTTGAAAATGTGCTTGAACCAAAGGGAGGTTTCTTTGATGGGAAGAGTGTTTGATGTGTTCTGGTACTAAATGTGTACATATTGTGTATTTCTTGCTCAGATGTTATGTAAAAACATACTTTTCTTGTAAAATATTAGTTTTTTAATATATATATTCATCAATTCCTTGCATAAGTACGTTGTTTGCTTTTAATCTCAGTCCATTCTTTAACAGTTTAATGCTTGGCCGGCAGAAACACGACTGCTGACAAGAAAGGCTGCCAGCAAGAGTTCGGAGATTCAGTGCTGTGTCCCATATATCAGCACCCTTTCGCATCCAAACCTAACAGCCGTGGCGCCAACTTCCACCCAATGTACCTTTTAGACAGCAAGCCACTTGGCAATGTTACCACTACTACCTCGCTACGATATGAGAACAGATTCTGCTTCCTCGGCCTGAAACTCATCAGTCGGTGCCAAGACAGATGGATTTCTGAGTGGGGGTAGTTAACCTTTTTTCATGGAAAATTTACAGTCATAATCGTGGGCAACTGGCTGATTCACAGAAGTAAAAAGCGATGCCTTGAAAGTGTTTCGTTGAGTGCCTGTTCTGCTGGGAAAATACCTAATAAATAACAGGATGCAAATGTAGTTATGTTCACCTTTCATGTCTGCTTCAGTTCTTGCCAGTAAGGTTAATTGTTCCACAAAAACAAAATATCAAGACTATTATCTAAAACTACGTTTCGCTAACATTCTCGTGAATAACCAGGAATGGCCACATCCAGCAATAGTTTGAGACTTATAAAACTTACATGAGGCGCTTCCAGGCAAAACATCTAGAGCAAGTGAGTAAATCTATCAACTACTTAAAGCATTACAAGTAACACTTGAAGGTAAATGTCAAGTTGCTACAGCTCCTCGCTAAAAGCGTCCTTGCAGGTTTTAACTAGCATAATTTGCCAGGGTGTCTACTGATACCGGAAGTACTGGAATTTGGAACCATATACTAGATCTACCCTGGGTATTTGCAACCGAAAGTCCAGGTAATAAGAATAATTATTGTTTAGGTTGCTGGCATTATAGCTTAAAGTGATTTCATTGAAAAGTAATAGGCCTACTTATGCAGAACAGTTACTAGAATAATAACTCGTGATTTTCTCTAACAACCCGGCGTCAGAACGTGACGCCCTCATCGCCCAGTGTTCTAGACAGTCGCCAACTTCCCCTTTTCTTTTAATTCTCTTTTCCTTCATTCTTCTTTTTTGCAATAATTGAAGTATAATAACAATGGATGCATGCTATACTTTAAGTAGCCTATATTATGCATATAATTATCCATTGTTATTTATTTCCTTACATTGGTGTTGCACTAATTTTTCAGAGACAGTGAGTAAAATAAGAGGAAAGACTCCTTTCAAAAATCACTGGTTGGACAGAACAATAAATCAAGATTGGAATTGGCTTCAGAGAGTGGAGGGTATTGCTCTTTGTGTAGGACTAGTCTTGATATTAGCAACATGGGTGTGCCGTCAGTTCAATCTCCTGCAAAAGGCAAAATGCACGTCAAGAGTTCCAGCAAAAAACTGTTTTACATGATACCTGCCAAGGAAGCAACTACAGACTGTATTCCTGTGAATGCTGCTCCATCAACTACAAACTCTGTTCCAGTGAAAGCAGAACTTCAGTTGCTAATGATAAGCTTACTTGTGTTATGCCTAGAAGCACTCTTAACAATTTTATCATCAAGGATGAAGTTATTACTGCAGAAATATTGTCGGCTATTACTCAAGTTGGCCGGCCCCGTAGTGTAGGGGTAGCTCGGCTGCCTCTCGTCCGGAGGCCCCGGGTTCGATTCCCGGCCAGGTTGGGGATTTTTCTCTCGACCTGAGGGCTGGTTCGAGGTCCACTCAGCCTACGTGATTAGAATTGATGAGCTATCTGACAGTGAGATGGCCGCCGTGGTCTCAAAAGCCCAGAATAACGGCCGAGAGGATGTATCGTGCTGACCACATGACCCCTCGTAATCTGCAGGCAAAGGCCATTTCGAGGGCGTTAAGTGCTGGGGGGTTTGGTTTGTTTTTTTATTACTCAAGCTGTGACCCATTCTTCTGCTAGAAGTTTTGGCATTTGTAGTGATCTTTTTAAAATCCTGTTTCCTGACAGCAAAATTGCCAAGAAGTTCAAGTTGCACAAGGATAAACTTGGACACCTAATTGCATATGGACTGGGTCCATACTTCCAAAAATAATTGACAAACTTGGTTAAAGAGTGTCCTTGCTTTTGTATTTCTTAGGATGAAAGTTTAATTTTTGTTGCTCAGGAGGGTCAAATGCTGAGGACCTTCTGATGACATTTTTGCAAAACTTGTAAGACACTGGTTTGGATGCAAAAAAGATGATGCAAATATCAATGGACGGGCTGAATGTAAACCTGAAGTTTTTGAAAGATCTAAAGAAGTACTTAGGTGATTCACCTTCAGATCCAGAGCTGTTGGATTTTGGTACCTGCTCCTTGCATACTATTCATGGTGCATATAAAACAGCACACAACTACTCTGATTTATTTCTTCAAGGACTTTCCAAGTAGACGTGCACATTACAAACACATAACAGCGTCACCTCTCTTGCCTCTGCAGTACTGCTCTATCAGATGGGTCGAAAACTAAAAAGTTATTGAACGAGCTTAAGAAGTATGTTGTTGCTTTTGAGGAAAACCTCCTGCATCAGAAAACTTTGGAATTATAAAAAGTTTTGTAAGAAATGATCTGCTCCTGGCACAGTTGCGATTCATGCGGTCTGTTTCCCTTGAACTAGAACAGTATCTCTCCAAGTATCAGAGTAATGATCCTCTTTTGCCTTTTATGTTCTCTGATCTGAGTACTATGCTTGAATACCTGTTGGGAGAAGTGTAAAGAACCAGGTTTTAGAGTGAGCAAATACTAGTAAGAAAGTTCTCTCGATTGATTTGAAGAAATCAAAACAACTCAAGCTCTTCCATGCTGTTGACATTGGATTTTCAGCCTCAGCAGATTTAAAAGGTAAGGGGATAAAAGATGTAAAAGTTCTTCAGTTCTATGGAGACTACAGAAAATTTCTTGTTGATATTTATATGAAGATTTTTGTCAAAAGCCCTCTTGCTTTCAGGTTTGTTACAGGTGCCAGCTGCTTCAATCCTGCAATTATGACCAATGGGTCTATTAGGAGCTGCAGGGTAACTGCTGCGTGAGAAGTTCTTGGTGAGACAAAACTATTATCTCCTTAGGAAGCTGATATTGAAAAACGAAACTACTGTACTTAAGATTTCTTATCAAAGGAAAAAGTAGTAAAATATTTTAAGTAGTTTGATCCGAAAACTGATCAAATGGACAATATCCTTAGCACCGCCTATTTTCAACACAATGTTTCAAATGAACCGATCCACTTCACACCAAAAGTAGTTGTTTTGTTTCACGGCAACGCTACTGTAGGAGGTGGTTTTTCAATAAACAAAGAATGCCTAGTAGAGAATCTTCGTGAAGATAGCTTGATTGCACAGCGTCTGGTGTGTGCTGCAGTATCTGCTGCTGGAGGAGTATTAGCTGTCACTGTTCCAAAAAAGATAATCCATACAGCCAAAAATGCACCAACACTGAGAAATAAAGCTTTAGAAAAGTATTAAAAGAGTACACAGTCAAAAGAAAGTTAGCAGCAGAAGAAATAAAACATATGAAGAAACAATGTATTACGCAGACTGCTAAGGAAGAGACAGAAGAACTGGAGAATGGGAAAAGACGGAAAAAAATACTTTCGCAAGTGTGTAGTGTGTGTACATTTTGAGTATAAGCTTTAGTCATTGTAAATTGATAGTTAAATACATATGATAATAATTCACAAGTTTTATAAAATGTATAAACTATATTGTGTAGCACACAACTGTTTGGACATTACATATATTATAAAGCATAAAAACTACTGCATATAGAGTAACATATTTTATGTTTCTTTCTGTGATGCATATAAAAAGATTGATTTCATATATATATGCATTTCTTGTGACATTATATAGAACAAGTTTCCACTTAGTATAAGCCTGGTACAGAATCTATTCAAGAACGGTTTACTTTCACAGTGTGTGTTATGTAATAGTCTTTCTTTGGCTGCGTTTATTGCATGTCAGTGTTAATGAAGTGATCCAAATAGCCTAAAGTACATTGTCACTTAGAAGCAGTTATGTTAGATAAGACTTTTCAAGTATATTTTGTGTGTGTGTGTGTGTGTGTGTGTGTGTGTGTGTGTGTGTGTGTAATATAGCATTGTAAATTGAAAACAAACAGTTATGTAGTATGAAGCTATAAATACAATTTTTTTCATTTATATAAAACTGGCAATTTGTTAACCTTTTGTCTTGTAATTGTTTTAATAGTCTTACAAACAATTTTGCATTCATTAGGATTGCCCCTTTTTTTTTCCAAAACAAGAATTGTATAAATTTTCTAATTAAGGAGATTTAAAAGCAATGGGTGCAGTGAAGGGCTGTGAGGGCAGTTGGGAGTCCCTGTAAAACATGTAAAAAGTTGTTCTTATTAAAAAAAAATCAAGGCTAACTAAATTCATTAAAAACAAAATATGCATTTGTTGGCAAAAAATTACAAACCTGAATTCGTCTGTGAAGTGTGTAATTCTTCGTCAAGAAGTTTTAAATAAATTCATCGTATTACGTACTG
The DNA here is from genome assembly GCF_040414725.1 of Anabrus simplex. Taxonomy (NCBI): domain Eukaryota; kingdom Metazoa; phylum Arthropoda; class Insecta; order Orthoptera; family Tettigoniidae; genus Anabrus; species Anabrus simplex. Next base: position 219,211,219 of record NC_090279.1, on the reverse strand, counting down.
GAATGTTGCTGATAGTGGAACTCAGTAGACACCCTGTTTGCTGTCACAAGCCACTAATTATTGACACAAGTTCTCAAATTGGATTTTAGTGAATCTTTGATGACTTTTCATGTCTGGGTCTGTAACACTCACATGTGGAACCTTCTAGCCAAGGCTGTGTCACCATAGCGTGACTTGCGGGAAACGAACTGGCAGGTAAGGCTTGAAAACCACCTGGACCTATGAAATGGAGTGGTTAGTTTTGCAAGCTCAGTAAGCGAAGAGCAATCAAAATAACTGCAGAGAGACTCCGTAGTTTTGTGCAGGGTGAGAATAGGTCATTTAAGATGTATGCACTCTTGCCTCCTACTGTAGAAGTTCATGTGGTGCCAATTTCTATGGCTTATGACGGAACTTGATGAGACTACTACTTGTCTGGTTCGCTTTGTGCAAGAGCTCAAGTACGTCTGCATTTCAAGAGTTCTGTTACTCAGGGAACAACTATGATTACGGCTTTTTGGGATATGCCTGAAAATAGCTGCTGTACCTTGGGATGAGGGCACAGAATGTACATAATAGCTTTTAAAATCATTTATGGTTTTATCTCTTCATTGTCAGAATTAATTCTTTGGATATATCTTGTGTTTTTAAATTTTTTTGTTTACATTTAGTTTTGTTAGGAGAAGATGGTTGCCTAACCATCCCACACCTAGACTTCCAAGATGACCTCTGGATGAACGTTGAAGACTGCAGTGGAGATTGCCTTTCAGCATTTTTCATGGGTTTAAGCCTCTTAAAACTAAATGGAGTGTACACTTGTAAAAACATGTTAAGAAAACAGTATTGCTCTTATGGACCTACAAGGAGCAATCACACCACCTCTTAGACACCTATAATAAGGAATATCAAAAATGGCTTTCATGGCCGCAGATCTTACAATCACAGGAATAGAACCAGTCTTTGGGTGGTTAGGCCATGTGCATTTTGCAGAGTTTCACCCAGACGTGCCATTTGGGCTCTTCTCTTCCTCGGAGTCTGTTATCTTAGGACCCATTATTTTGCAAAGGATCTTTCCCTCATACTTCTCTGCTTCTCTTGGTCCAGCCTTTCCCGGCATTCTGAGGCATTCACTTGGGTACAGACACTCAGGATTGATCACTGTGTTATAGTTTAGCTTTCCTTGAGATCGCCTTTGTCTTGTATAGGACGTGGCACCCTACGAAAAGCTGCAGCCATCTTCTCTTGCCTGCTGTTGTTGGCTTCGTTCTCACTAGTTTTCATCTGCGCTATACGTTTTCTATTTTACCGTACTCTGTTGTTAGGTGTTGAGAAATTTCAAGGCCAGCTTCTCTGCCTGCTCTTTCAGCATGTTTATTTGTTCCACAACTGTCTCTATGTTTCTTGACAGGATTGCCAGGTCATCGGCGAAGGCAAGGCAGTTGACTCGCATGCCGTTTTTTGAGCCCCCAGTGTGGACTTTTTATTATTATTGATCTGTCTGTATGTCTGTCTGTCTGTTAGGTCATCAGCCCAGAGGCTGGTTGGATCCTCAAATAGCACCACCAAAGGTTATGCGGTTATAACGAAACCCCAAAAACCAATGGCAGCACCAAAATGAGGCATACTAGGCAAGATGAGGAGTGAGGTAGTTTGCCATTGCTTTCCTCACTGGGTCAGAAAGTACTATTGCAGCATGACTGACCCTATGAGCAGCACCTTTCATAACACTCGGATGCACTAGTCATGCTCCGAATGTCATTATTCAGCACTACCCATACCCCAGCAACTTCCATATTGCCACAGCCATGGATGTTGACTGGGACTTCGGTGGAAGCTACACTTTACTCTGGCCTGTGCCAAGAGATGGATCCAAAGTACTGTATCCATCAGGAAATGACAGCAGGCAGATTATTATTGATATATTATTTTAAAGAATTGTTTCTTAAATTTTTAAGTCAATGTGGAACCAAGTGTGAAATTAATCATTTGCAATTTATCTTACGTGTTCCTCTTCATACCTTTCCCTAAATGACTCGATTTATAATTTGTTTGTTCCTTTAGGAAGGAGTTCAACAGATTTCTCTGCCTATCTGCTGGTTTTCTCTCTGCTTTCAGACAAGCTGAAAATGGCAGCTGCTGATGACTGCTTCGTTAAGCATGCGAAAGCTTTGACAGACGCTCTAGAAAAGGGAGCGTTTGAGAAGGCGGAGGCACTAATTAGAGGCGTATGGCATCCAAAATGTTTGAACATCGATGTACATCGACCGTCGCCGTTGACCCTCGTGCTGTCTGGGAAGGCAGGTTACTTCAATCTTCATCTAGCTAAGTTATTGGTCCAGTATGGTGCGAACCTGAACGTGAGATACGTACGTGCAACTCCTCTGGAACGTGTCATCAAAATGTATCTGGATACTAAGGCCTTGTGTGCTAAACAAGAAACATCCAACTCGCTTCTAACTATCGGTTTAAACGGTGAAGTAAATCCTCCACTTTTGAAACTGAAGGAGCAGCTGTCTGTGTTGCTGGAGATGTTGCTGGCCTCTGGTGCAAATCCAACTCTCATCACTCTGAATCCAACGTTGCAATCTACCCTCCACAAAGTGGTGGCGGTTGAGGATCCGGACATAGACTTGGTGATGAAGTTGTACCGGTGGGGGGGCAATTTGGATAGGGGCGACGTGCACGGAACTACGCCTCTCATGGACCACATTATTGAAGCGAGCAGGGATCGGGCTCTTCCCCTGGTCGACAAGGTATTGTGCGAAGTGCCTGAGCTAGATCTCAACCACACAAACTGTTGCAACGAGACCATGTTCTGGCGGGCCATGTCGGCAGGATCTCCAACCGTAGCCGTGCGACTCCTTCGGAACGGTGCAGATCCCACTATAGACGTTTCCATTACGCGGAAGAGGGAAACTGCTCCCATTCCCCTCTCCCCCATCTTCGCACCTTTACTACAGTCATCGGCTCTGTATAGTTCGAAGACAGATACCATCTCTTTCAGTGTTCCCGGACTCAACAAGGTGATGCTGTCTTCTGTATTTCCTGTCGTTGACTGCACGGACATATGCGACAGTGTTTGTGATAAGTTAGAGCCAGTGTTGTCGTCAAGGACACGTTTCCCAATGCGTTACTTAAGTGACCAGGAATATCGTCCACATCATGTCGCTTTCTTATTGTTAGGTCATTTCAAGGCTGGCCTCCAGCAGATGTGTGTGCGCAGGATAATGGAGCATCTCATAGTCAAGAAGCATTGCCTTTGGAAGGACATTATCGAGACTGGAAGATTGCAAATATACGACGGATACTCGAACGGCAGCATGGAGGAGAAGGACTGCGACCAGTTGTCATTGGTTGCAATGTTGAACCCGCTGATCATCGCCATTCTCAGGAGGGAGCTGGGATTACCTGTCCGAGTTGAGCGAAGGTTCCTCATCGAAGCTGCTCGTCTGCAAGTGGGAACTTGTTTTTTTGCTACCAAAAAGCCAGAGTGCTTCAGAAATTGCCAGGAAAGGACACGGTACTTGGCAATGTGTAGTTGATAGACTGAACTTAACAGTATTTTTCACCTGAGCAATCATATTATTTTTCTGTAACAATAGATTCACTATTAAAAGTAATTTTATATAAAATAGTTTATATTGTTGTTGATTCTTATTGTGCATATAAATCCATGTATTTCTTTGAACGTCTACAGCCCAGAAGATAGTTTTCCATGGTTTCCCATTTTCACATCACGCAAATGCTAGGGCTCTACCTTAGTTAAGGCCACGGACACTACCTTCCCAAACCTATCCCTTTGCCATCTTTGCGTGGCTCAAAACCGTCAATGAGTTAGTGTGACGTTGCACGTCTAGCAAAAAAAGTTGTGTGTTTACATTCGGATGATAGTATGGAAATATTTTATTCTGGAGAATCCTACCTGTAACATAACAATGTTATCAAACACAATAAGCCCTCTGCTCAACATTTTTGAGGAATTCTTCATTCAAATTGATCAGTATGCCAATCCGAATTTTAATCTAAATGAGGTAACTGAGAAAGCAAATATTTGAGTTGATTTCACTATTCCATGAATTGCAAAAACATTTCTCAGAAAGTTCTCCAACCCGCCTCACTCAAGGCAGGTGATAGCAGGCAATATGTAGTGCTAAGGAGAACTGTAAGTACAGAGACAATACTTCACAGAATATTTGAGCTGGAGAGGTAATAATTGGTATGACATGGGGTAATGAGTGTGCATACAGGCCAACAGATGGTGCTGGCCAGCAACACATTAGTGATACTGCATCAGATACGCCTGCATGGCCTCCTTGATCTATGTGATTATTGGTTGTGAGGTTACTTGAAGTTGCAAGTCTACTGCAATCATCCGACCCCATTAGGAATGCTAAAAGACAACATCCAACGACAATTTGCCACTATACCTACGGATGTGTCGTACAGTGCTGTCCCTCGAGGACATGTATTTTTGATGAATGACTGCACAAAGAGCATAGTCTTTGCTAAACCCAGATTGTTATGCTAATTATTGCTTGTGTAACGTATGAAGAGCCATCTGTTGGTCATTTTGTGTACTTCATTTTAGTGTCAATAAAACCCCATGTCATGCCAATCTTCTGTGTCCGTTATTACCTCTCTACCTCCAGTATTCCATAAAGTATTGCCTCGTCAAATGTTGATGGAGTTTTGGATTGCCCTGTACATTACTTACCACACCTCTTGCACCTTTAGCCTTGTGTAGTCAGTTTTCTTATCTAAAATCTTTATATTTACAGCATATTCAAGCTAGGCACCTCTGACCTACAACCTCGGGTTTCAACAATACTACACGTTTCCATTCACCCAAATAGTACTGAGAATGATGTTCCCTCTTATTCATCAATCGTGTTTTGAAGTGACACTCGATTTGAATTGTTTGTCAATACCTCCATATGTATTTCAACCACGATGTGTATTTTTAACCTGTTTAATATATGGATAATAACAAAACCTATGTTGTAATCGTACACCTTTTCAATATTATATTATGCAATGTTTACATTACGTTTCTAATATAGCAACTTTGGCTGGCCGTAACACAAAACTGTAAAAACACATCTAATGACTAAAACATACACAAATGATGTTAAAAGCATCTGGAATGAACAATGCGTAAAATGTATGATGAAATTAAATTAAGGCTTCAAAATGTGTCGCGTCATGCTATAATGTTTCAGTGAAATACAAGGCGTGTTATAGACTGTTATGCCTTCCAGCGTTCAGTCTGCAAGCCTCTGTGAATTTACTAAACGTCGCCACAATCCTCTATTTGCTAGTGTTGTGGCCTCATTTAGTTCTATACCTCTTACCTTTAAATCATTAGAAACCGAGTCTAACCATCGTCATCTTCGTCTACCTGTACTTGTCTTACCCTCCATAGCAGAGTCCATTATTCTCCTAGGTAACCTATTGTCCTCCATTTGCCTCACATGACCCCACCACCGAAGCCGGTTTATGCGTACAGCTTCATCCATCGAGTTCATTCCTAAATTAGCCTTTATCTCCTCATTCCGAGTACCCTCCTGCCACAGTTCCCACCTGTTTGTACCAGCAATCATTCTCGTTACTTTCATATCTGTTACTTCTAACTTAAGAATAAGATATCCTGAGTCCACCCAGCTTTCGCTCGCGTAAAGCAAAGTTGGTCTGAAAACAGACCGATGTAAAGATAGTTTCGTCTGGGAGCTGACTTCCTTCTTAGAGAATACTGTTGATCACAACTGCGAGCTCACTGCATTAGCTTTACTACACCTTGATTCAATCTCACTTACTGTATTACCATTACTTGAAATTATCGACCTGTTCTAGCTTTGTATCACCAATCCCACATTCAATTCTGTTGAATTTCTTGCCTACTGACATCAATTTAGTCTTCGCGAGGCTAATTTTCATACCATACTCATTGCGCCTATTTTCAAGTTCCAAGATATTAGACTGCAGGCTTTCGGCACAATCTGCCATTAAGACCAAGTCGTCAGCACAGGCCAGACTGCTTACTACATTTCCACCTAACTGAATCCTACCCTGCCACTTTATACCTTTCAGCAGATCCACGTAAACTTCGAACAGCAAAGGTGAAAAATTACAGCCTTGTCTAACCCCTGTAAGTACCCCGAACCAAGAACTCATTCTACCATAAATTCTCACTGAAGCCCAACTGCTTGAAGCCACCAGCAGTGCCAATGCACTATGAGATCTATGTCTCAGTTCCAAAAATTGATGCCTGCCTGGCCATCAGATGATACAGATGTTTATTCCCATATTCCTCCGTGGTATGCACTAGCCTTGGGAGGTGTGCTAAGTCCCAACTGACGAGCCCAGCTTAGCACACGAGGGTGAAACACAGGCAACCAGGAATGAGTTAGCTGGAAAATTTATAATGTCCAATAACAGACCATTATATTGGTATTGTACTCATTCAGGACAAATATTTTAAGTTCTCTATGGGAATAAACATCTATATCATTTCATGCAATGACCGAAGATGATGAAGCCGCCATGGTTCAGGCGGCAATGCATCGGCCTCTCACTGCTGGATTCCGTGGTTAAAATCGCGGTCACTCCATGTGAGATTTGTCCGGGACAAAGTGGAGGCGGGACAGGTTTTTCTCCGGGTATTCCAGTTTACCCTGTCATATTTTATTCCAGCAACACTCCACTATCATTGCCCCAGAGGAGTGCGACAGGCCTATCCTCGCCGCGAGATGGGGGCTTCATTCATTCCATTCTTGACCCAGGCACTGACTGGGAAACAGGTTGTAGCTTTTCATTTTTAACCAAAGATGATACGCAATTAAGCTTATGCTCACAGTTCCCGGGACGTCGCACAGATTACAGCATGGTCTCGAGACTCTTGAGATCTGTGTTGTCAGTCTCGAGCGAGAGGCAAGTGACGCAACATCGATGTTATAAATAGACAATGGTGTATCAGGTAGAGCAACAGTTGAATGCGATCATTTTGCCACCTGACGATGGAACTTAGACTCTCAAAATGTGGTGTGAAGTACAAGACTTGTAATTCATAGTCACTGAGAAGGCCTAAATAAAATATGGTTGTGTTTAATATTTGAAGTTTGATTTGACTGATTGTCTATTTGCTGCTGTTGTGATCATTATTGAAATCAGTTTTAATGTAGACATAGAAATATTAATAGGATAGGCCTATCATTATTTTGCAAAAAATTCTGATACAACAACAACAACTTGAAATTAAGGGAATGTTGTGGTAAATCAGTATGATTGTCCATACCTTCAAAACACCTTCATTGCTGCCTGTCGTGCTCTCCTCAAGGAAGCAGCTTTATGGGCTTCGAACCTCACATGCTGAGATCTACAGGATAAATGAACCGGCCTTAACTCGCACTTGTTTGAGACTACGTTTCATAAGCATGTGTTGATAGTAGTAACGATGACAAGTCTTTTATAAGTTTGTGAACACTGCTAGTTTGTTTATTTTAGTAGACTTGTGGTTGGTTGCAAGAGCATTCCTTCGTTAGAATCTGATGGTACAGTAAAACCTGCCTTTAACAGAACCTTTATGAGCTGGAAAACTTTGTGGTTTAATATTCATGCAAGTTCTTGTCTGATGCGGAAACGGAAGGAAATTGGACTATTGTAACAGAAAAAGTATCTACATTTTTCCCTATCCCTTATAAACTGGAATCCTGCATACAGCGGGAAGAAAAGCCCATTCCTTGAGTTTTTACTGAGGACAGGTTTTACTGTACCATTGCAAGAAACAACTTTTAGTACAAATGGTCTGATAAAGGCTCCACTAAGTTAAGAATGAGAGTTTCTTGTGATAAATATCCTCGGCAACATTTCCATTATGTACAGAATTCACAGAGTATCAAGTGTGCAAAATTATCATTAACATTATCAACGAACATATAAAATTATGCAAGTTAATTTGATTATTTAAAAATTCCCCATGAATCTAACTTGTTTCATCTTCCTCCAATACTTCATTCACTGATATGTTATACTAATCAGTCAAATCACAAATTCTCTAGTCAAGTCTGGTGATGTTAAAATTTCTTGCACATTATTGCTAAAAATGCACCGCCATCTGGATGACGCAGTGAAAGAGCTTTGTTGTGGTTCGTCAGAAGTTTTGTCTATAAAGACCATATGAATTATCGGCGTGGCAAGTGTCTCATCTGCAACCCAAAAATCGGTTTAAAAATTGGAGGAATAAATGTATAGGTTTTCTTGAACCCAGCATTGGTTTCAAAACCCAGTGTATACCTGCAGGAGTTGCCATGAAGACTCTCCTGCATTTTGCTGTGTAGATTATGTCTAAATCATTATTTTCACTTTCAGACACTGCCTCAGTAGGTACGCAGTTGGGATCATGTAGCTATCAGCTTATATTTGGCAGAAAATGGGTGTTGGCAGCCCTGAAGATGGATTTCTGGGAATGTGTCCTGATTAAGGCCACGGTCACTTCCCTCCCATGATGTCTGTGTCAGAGTGATGTAAAGTAAGTTTAAAAACATTTGTTTGCAAATGAAAATATGCACCGTTGTTCACGTAAAATAAAGGCTGCCACACGTAGGCTGATGTACGATTAAGTGGGAAGGGGGGAGGCACACATGACACCTCAGTAGTAGTGTGAGCTACAGAGGTAAGTTGAGTGAACACATTTGACAAGCCTTTGACCAGCTAGTAGAGGAGTTCAAGAGGCAGTTCATCACCCGTTTCTGACTGCACCGTCCATCAGTACCATATGCAGGTGACTAACAGCAGAACCTGCTTTTGCTTGTGTTTCATACCACCCCAACCTGTGTCCTGTCCAGCACAGTCATCCATGGTTCTTTCTAGAGCAGCACACCGCCCCAAACAGGGAGTGCCATTTCCTAAAATTCCCTCTCCCCCTGAAGGAGAACCCTGAATGTGTAGCGATAAATCCAGTAATTTGACCGTGGGTCATAACACGCCCTTCCGTCTTATATTACAGAGCGAACGGACTCAAGTGAGTGTTGAATCTGCGAACTCCAAGAGAGAGGGATTTTGAAAAATGTATTCAAAAATTTAAGAGTATGTATCCCAGCATCGAGAAATAACAGTGCATCGAATATTTAGTTATATGAGCAATTGAGTGTAATTCACATATTGATGCGTAAAACTTAGTGGAAACAGAAGTGAGTGCAATATGGTGAAATTTTGTGTCAACGCCAAACTTTAGGTAAGGCCATGTACGTCACAAACTGGGAAGGAAAAATGCAGAGCCATGATGGTGTATGAAAATATATTGTTCTAGTAACTTCCAGGGGCCTCGTATAGACAACACCCTCCAAGTGGTAGGAGGGTCACGACAACCAATCAGGTTATGAAGTAGAAGGGGAGGACACTGGCAACTTGTAGAAAGACCGACTGGAGTTTTAAGGTGCGTGGGAAGAGAAGTTTGCATCGGGGAGAAACCTGGTAGCCGTGGTTCACATCCAGGAGAAGCGCCAACAAAAATATCAGGGTGAAGTCCAAACAGGGAGAACCTCGGTAGGCAAGAGAAGACTTAACACAAAGATAGATGAATGTGCTGGGCGGCATGCAGCTGAAATATAATACAATTCTTTTACACTGGGTCATTGGAGTTAGTGGGATTGAAAAGGACACTAGAGACACTAACTTCCAGTGCGGGAGTTTAAATGAACAGGAGTGTAGCAAAAAAGGAAGGCTGTGACTTTGAGGTGCTTCACCTCTTCATTCAGAAGGCCAAGAACTCGAGTCGGTGGTTCTGCATTTCTGTTCAAATAGTCAACCAGGCATCCAAAACTGTCAGCACCTGCAAGAAAGACGACCACCAACCAAGCTAAGTATTAACTGTATTTCTTCAGCTGCCGCAGCAATCTCCAGCCGCTGTATGCAGAATCTAGTCTGGCAACAGGGAAGTAGTGAAAGAGGATTCCCTGCTGTCAGACCTCTTCATTGTTGGTGTCACACCAAAAATTGAGCACTTTTCATGAATGGTCTTTGACATGAAAAGAAATACAAGAAAATAATCAAGGGCACTGTCATAAATTTATATTTTTACTGATAATTTCAATACCCTTAAAAGAATTCTGACTTATCAGAGATAATATAACATAACATCAGCTGAATTTTAAGGTGTCTTTTTCTACTAGGCTTAAAAAACTGTCGTATTAATCACCATGAAAAAAGAATGCTAAGTTTAAAAAATTCTAAGATTTTTTGTTTGTGAACATCAGCAACTCTCAATTGTTAAATTATTAACTTAAATAATAAAATGAGAACAAACAGGGAATGTTACCTCAAATACATTGTATTTGTTCAAACGACACATTCCAACCAAGATTTCACTTTTTAAAAAAGCACAGTTGAAGTAGAATACAGGTGTACAGCATATCAGGTATATACCACCAAAGCTAAGAGGATGTGAAGCATGTGGAGATCAAAGAGACAAACCAGAGAGAGACATTTTCATTTGTCCAGAGCTGAAAAGCACTTGATCAGTTTTTATAGTTTTCAGGAAAATGTTACTCGAACAGAACTTAACAAGCACACTATACTAATGTTCTATATTGTGAACCACCTACTCGGGTTATATTTTTGCTAGTGGAAGATTGATTTTAATTTAATGAGCAATTTTTAAAATACATTTTAAAGGTGACAATACCTTTCAGCTCCATGGTGAGGTTAATATGGCATGATGCAATCCATAATGAATATTTCACACGATGTTTTGTCTAAAACTGTATTTGTAACATAAAAACACCTATAGTACGCAAACCTTTCCTTGAGCCCTGAGCTCCGTAGTGCTGAATGGGAACTAGCACTCGAGAAAAGGTTCGCATAATAGCCTATACATACTGTAGAACACCACTCGTGGAATAGAACACTGTAAGGATTCCTTCATTTTCCATATTTGGCCACTTCAAAATACCCTCCTTTGTGTTGAGCATATTGTAGGATTTTTCCAGTGTCATGCAACTTCTTGAAGTTTATAGACACCTTGTCCCCATGCCCTCTCATTGTAAGGCATTGTAGCATTCATCGAGTAAATTTTTTTTGTTATTATTATTTAAGTGCTGATTTACGATGCTCGTGGTTTTGTTCGATACACGTTTAATAGTTGTTACTATAGCATGCTGTTACTTTTGGCATCTGGCCAAATTCTTTCCCTTTATGTCTGAATCACTGTATATCGGAGAAGAAACAATACCTTGTATGTCATATTTTCTTCAAGTTGTTCTACGATCTTAGGACACACACACTTTCCTTACTCAACACTGTGAACTGTAGTACGCTGGAGAATCATGAGCACAGGATGACCCAGGGTATCTATCAAGAACCTCTCCATTGCAGACTGATCACTTTTATTACTGATACTAAATGCAATGGGCACTCTTCACCAAACTCATCCACAATCTTGGACGTGTGGGCAAACCAGCAAAAACTTTGAGGAAAAAGAGAAGGAGGAGGATGATAAGTTAGAAGCTGTAGAGGACAACAAAGTCGAATACAGTAAACTGATGTCGCCATTTCTGCTGCCTTCTTTGTCTGTGCCAAAGTCTGAGGAAAAAACTGCAAATGACAGTTGCCCCAGGGCAGCAGAATTTAGGGGATGGCATTATGTGCCCGAAGAGAGGATGAAACCTTTTAAAATTCAATGTTGCAACTTAACAATTTAAATTAGAACATTCCTTACAAGAAACTAGTAGGAAATGCAGTTCTCAGGTATAGGCAAAGTACATCAGAAATGCATTTAAAAGTTTAATTTTGCCTTGCGGTTAGGGGCGTGCAGCTGTGAGCTTGCATCCGGGAGATAGTTGGTTCGAACCCCACTGTTGGCAGCCCTGAAGATGGTTTTCCGTGGTTTCTAATTTTCACACCAGGCAAATGCTGGGGCTGTACCTTAATTAAGGCCACGGCCGCTTCCTTCCCATTCCTATCCCATCGTCACCATAAGACCTATCTGTGTCGGTGCGACGTAAAACAAATACGATGTGCGGATTATTGATATTCTGTTCGTGAATGCACAGACACCTCCTTTGCTCAACTCTCTCGTTGTTTTCTCTTATTAGGTGTTGAAGTCTATGGAGTTGTGGCGCCCGTCTTTCTCTCGCTGATACCTTCATTTTTTTTAAACGTCGGACCCCTTCAACTTTTTCCTCTCTGATTAGTGTTAATAGAGGGTGACTACCCAGTTCTACTTCTTAAAACAATCATCACCACCAACAAGAGTGTGGCAAACTTTAATTATGAAATATATGCACGTCAAGATATTTTCAACAATTTTCCCAAGCATCCTATTTAAATAGCTGGAAGACGTAATTTCCAGTCTTGCCGTTGTATTATTTTGCTGAGTAATCGCAAGCTGGCCATTTCAACATTGATTAGCATTAGTTACAGTAACTGCTGCCTGTAGATTTGAATTAAGTGATGCACAGTACAAAAACAAGCAAAAGAAAGGGCTGTTACTCTTAATGAAACTGAATTCGTCATACAAATTCCAAAGCTAGAATTATTTTGAGAATTGAGAAGTTCTGCCAAGTAAGCTTTTGCTTCTGACTTATTGTAAGTGATTCAAAACATACAGGTACAGTGACTGGCACACGCACTTCTTAACCAGTTAACTAATTAAAAAAAAAAAAAATTAATTCTGTACTCTGAAGGCAATGGCAGGCCTACTAGATGGTAAGCCAAGGAGATTGGAGCGGTGAAGGTAATGTATGGAGAAGGTGAGAGAGTTGGCGGCCATGGCCTATACTAGGAACTGACTTAGCATTTGCCTTAGTCCAGAATGCAAAACTATCTCAGGACAGCAGGTGGTAGGAATCAGCCGCGGCCACTTGTAGGCCATCTTTTGCATCTGCCGACCTATCATCACTACTAAAAAATGTTCATTCCGTCCCTGAATAAAGTGAACATGTGTGTTAACATAACAAACCAACCTGTCGTGTGGAAGAGAATTCACTTATCATCCGGAGTATGTTCCCATCAGATTCTGACTTCCTGTAAGCGATTCAAAACACACAGGTGGCCCCCGTTGTGAATACATGGATGGCTAAGTTAGTATTGTTGGCTGTAGGCACGTACGACCTTACGCCGACATTTTCCCATGAGATTTGGTGGCCCTCTTTGAGAATAGGTATGGTAAAGTTAATTTAACTGACTGAATTACTTGCTTCAGAGCGACGTTCAAGATGACATCTTGATCTTAAGCAAAATTTTGGTTGAAGTCTCTGTGAAATTGTTCCATGCAAAAATATCACCGATAATGACGCATGGACTAGAATTGATATGGGAACATCTCATTAAAAGAACTATTCGAGACATTGAAAGTGCAAAAGCAATCTACTTGAAAAAGGTATTATGTTTGTCCAAATTCACTCCTTCAAGACTATGTTACGAGCTGACAAGAGAACTCTTCTATACAGGAAAACTACGACACAAACTAATATTGCATTCAACCAGTTGCAAACAGAGCTGCAAATCAAGAAGGCAAACATTTTACACCACAGAGGCTATCAGTGGGGGCTGGTGGTATCTGAAGCTGGGTGTTGCACTTAACATTTTCAGTGTCACATTTGTATAGTTTACAGAAATAACAAGAAACTCTGTTATCGTTAAGTAATGAACTACTTTCGTATTAAAACTGTAACATATCTGGCAATTACAACCCACGAAATAAGAGGCTAATTATGCAATGCAACTACAGTTACTCTTAATAATAATCTTATTGGCTTTACGTCCCACGAACGCCTTTTTACGGTTTTCGGAGGTGCCGGAGCTCTTTTACGTGACAGTAAATCTACTGACACGAGGCTGACGTATTTGAGTACCATCAAATACCACCGGACTGAGCCTGCCACGTTGGGGTCAGAAGGCCAGCGCCTCAAGCGTCTGAGCCACTCAGCCTCCCACAGTTACTTTTGCCTCACTTAAATTGAAAATTCGCCGTTCTGTTTTTCATTGAAGCAAGATGTTGGTAATATTGTGGGTGGTCTAATGTGGCGTGGAAAAGAAATTACCCAGCAAGTTGGCCGCGTGGTCGCGTAGCTGTGAGCTTGCATTCGGGGTATGGTTGGTTCGAACACCACTGTCGGAAGCCCTGAATATGGTTTTCCGCGGTTTCCCATTTACACGCCAGGCAAGTGCTGTGATCGTGCCTTATTAATGCTATGGTTGCTTCCTTCCAATTCCTAGCTCTTTCCTACCCCATCGTCACCGTAAGACCTATCTACGTCAGTGCAGTGGAATGAAATTTTTAAAATGGAAATGAAATTACCTTTGAGAGAGGAGAGAAAGCAGGAATGAAGTAATCTCCGCAGAGTGGCGCAATCTAACGGAGACATTGGGAAATGTTTCTCGGTAGGGGACTTGCTAGTCTCATGCGACTCCCTGAGACCGATTCTGGCGAGCATGCAACCTGATGCTATACAGGCTTAGGCTCGACCCTGCTGAGGTTCATTGCGCCGCGCTGTCCGCTAGGGAGTTGCTGTAGCAAAACAAACCCCTTGAGTTTGATTCGAAGCCAGCAGTGTTTGTTGGTCCGTTACGAAGCATTAGTACAGCGAATGACCGAAGATGGTTGATTTTAACATGTTTTCGAATACATGTAAGTTTATTAAACTAAAACGTTAAAAGTAAAAACGACAACTGAAGTACAAAATTATTGGGAGTTGTGCAACCCTGCAACAATACCACGCACCGTCCCTGGAGGCTATGACCAGTACGGATTGGATGAAGGCAGACTATGAACTCGGGGACATTGTGACTACATTAGCAACACACGGTTTTCATCACCGCGTGTGTGTTAAAAAACTTTTCACACCCCGAGAAAGGCATGTATGTGTTAGGCTGCGTGCACACTGAGCGTGCTTCGCATAGTGTGTCGCGTGTTGCTCAACGCTAAGCATAACAAGTGCTTTGTTCCTAAGCCAGGTGTTCACACCGTCCGCGCTCTGTTGCGCTGAACGCCTACCTTACAGCTAAGCGAAGCGCCAGACAACGCACAGTGTTGGTTAATTGCTTAGCGTTACCTAGCTGGTTCCGAAGCTATGGAAGAAGAAATTATTCATGCAGTGTTTCAAAGAGAAGAAATATGGAACCCAAGACACAAAAACTATTAAAATGTAACTGCTTTGCAAAATATATTGACTTAAGTATCTACAACATTTTTATCGCATTCCTACATGTGAACATATACAGTAATATTACTTCTACTGTCACACTTTACTGGGCTTAACATTGTGACAGGAGGAAATTGCGTGTGGATTTTAGTGTCGGAAGTGTCAGAGGAGAAGTTCTGCTTGCCAGGTGCAAGTCTTTTGAATTGATACCCGTAGGTGACCTGCGTCGTGATGAGGATGAAATGATTATGAATACACATATACACTTAGGCCCCCGTGCCAATGGAATTTACTAATTATGATTATAATTCCCGACTCTGCCGGGAATCGAACCCGGGACTCTGTGACCAAAGGCCAGTGCGGTAACCATTTAGCCATGTAGCCGGACACTTTGTGACAAAGTGCATAGGATCTCCCAGACTCTGTCACATCGGTTTATAATTTTGCCAGTGGATGGTGGTAATATGAAGAATATCACTCTGCAGGCTAGTAGTGGGCTTGGAAGTAAATATTTCTGTTTATGAATTATGTTTGTTACACATTTTCTCCACTTTTGTTACGATGATAAATTGTGTGTGCTAATTGTAACAATAATACAAAATACTATTTATAATTATTATATAAAGAAGGCTATTTAGCCGGAAATTTAATGTCCACGTGTTTGCTGCGTGGTGCTCCTAGACAATTGGGAAAATTGAATTTCTCCCAATACTTCTCTGCTACTTTTCAGCTGCAGGCTTCGGAAGGTCAAAGGTTTTTTTTTTTTTTTTTTTTTTTTTTTTTTGTCATTCTTAAGTAATCATAAAATTTATGGCGATAAAGACTTGCATCTCTGTACAAACGATGAAATTCTCTGAAAGTAATTCGTTCTTCATTAAATTCATGAACCCAATTTCGATTCTGCTTTCTAATTTTCAATTTTAGGTAACTGTTATCCATCAGTAAACTGTTACTGGCGTACTTGGATAACGGCATTAGTTTGTGACCACCCTCATGAGCCTCGCGCCAAACTAAGCTGAGAGCATGGCGTAGAGTTTTCGGTGTGAACAGCAAGCACGCCTTGCGCTATGCATAGCATTTCACGCTACACGCGACACACTGCGAAGCGCGCTCGGTGTGCACGCGGCCTTAGTGATGGGCAACGCTCTCGCTCGATACTCTCGAGACTGACATCACGGTTCTCGAGACTCTCGCGAGAATCTCGACCGATTCTCCTGTGTTGCGGTCTGTGCCATGTCCCAATAACTACGAGTGTAAACTTTATAGTATACCCTAAGCAGTTATTGTGTGAAATGACGTTTTCATATGGAAACGTGCGAGGCGATAAATTTTGTCAAAAGCCTGGAAAAGTACTACATGTTCAGCAATGGCCCCCTTAATACCATTAACGAAAGTGAAAACAGAATGTCAATATCTTAAACTGTTCACGACTTATTTGAGGTAGACCTCTTAGCTGAATAATCCTGTATAATTTGTGAGTAACTGCAGATAAGATGTACACCTATCCGGCTTCTAGAGGCACGCATTATTCGAACTTGAGAAGGGGCAAGATGTGCATGGCTGCATTACACATTAGTGGAACGTGCAGTCTAAAATGCCCGATTTGCTCCAATTCTTTCGACAGGGGTAACGTGCAACATTCTCGCGACCGATTCTTCTGTGCAGCAAGGTGTACGACGTCCCAGTGACAGTATATCATCAGCAGTTCTCATTTGGAAACGCGTGTGCCGATAAATGAGCCCCATAATACCAGTAACGAAAGTGAAAACAGAATGTCAGTATCTTAAACGGTTCAAGAATTATTTCAGGTGGACATGTTAGCTGAATAACCCTTACGTTATAATTTGGTAATAACTGTAGGTCGGACGTGCACCTGCCTGGATACCTCGCAATTGTCGGCATGGTAGCTTCTTGTGGTGCAGACAATTGGGGGTGGTGGTACAACTAGGCAAACATGCTCTATACAACACTAATCAGAGAGAAAGAATGGAAGGGATACGACACTTTGAAAAATGAAAGTGTCGGCCAAAGAAAGGCAAGGGCCACGAAGGGCGTGAAAATGAAAAACTCTCGAGGGCTGTAATACAGTCGGGGTCGGAAAAGAGCAAGAGTTGACCGAGAGAGGTCGGATAGGATGAGTTTGGCACAAGTAAGTGGAAGCAATATCATGACTCAGCTGAGGGCCCCGTGGTCGCCAACCCACGCTCCCAAGTTAAGATCCACGTTTAGTCGCCTCTTTTCTGTGACGATTCCTCTTCATAGACATTATGCGTTTTTAAGCAGTAGCGGCGATTAGTAATTAGAAGTGAGGGGGGAAAAAACTGCACAGACAACAAAAAGTACCCGGGATTGTGGGATAATGCGGCGGGGGGTCTACATAAAAGTGAAAAAATCTACAAAATGGTAAATTTTTGAAATTCTCTGAGGGAATTTCTACAGAGAGGTAACAATTTACGAACGTAAGTGCAGTAGTAAGTTTTTTTGTTTTGTTTTGTGATTTTGATTCAATACTATAACAGTAAATCTTTCATCAAAGGAACAATTACACATGTATTATAATTTAATAGAAATGAAATGGCGTATGGCTTTTAGTGCCGGGAGTGTCCGAGGACAAGTTCAGCTCGCCAGGTGCAGGTCTTTGATTTGACTCCCTTAGGAGACCTGCGCGTCATGATGAGGATGACATGATGGTGAAGACGACACATACACCCAGTCCTCATGCCAGAGAAATTAACCAATGATGGTTAAAATTGCCGACGCTGCCGGGAATCGAACCCGGGACCCTGTGACCAAAGGCCAGCACGATAACCATTTAGCCATGGAGCCGGACTATTTTAATACAAGTGAGGCGTGAAATAATTTATTAATTAACTACATACTAAGAAACTAACAGCCACTAAAGAGACTGTCAGACATGCGCACGACAAGCGGGTGAATCATACATCAGTGTCCATAACTTTGGCAGATAAAAGACTGCTACCCTTCCTCATAGCACATGCACTACTTGCTGCGGCGCTCAGTTAGCCGCGACAAACAACATTTTGCGCGTATTTCCCCCAAAACGTTTGTAATAATTTAAGAAAATAGAGTAGGAGCTGAAAAGACAACAGGGCTTGAATAAATTGCTTTAAAATAATAATTACCAGTTTCAGCCGACTAAAATGTAATGCAAATGCAATGTTTTCTCCACGAAGTGGGGGACAAATGCCTCTCCCCCACCCTATCGCCGCTACTGTTTTTATGTGATGGATCATCCCAGAAGTATTTCTGCTGACGTATTTTACTCCTTTTGAATGGCTGTGCTATGTGGCATCTCTTCAAAATAACGTACATCCATCCATGACTTACGCTGCATTTCGGACACGGCGTCTTAAAGTTGTCGCGTATAATTAGACAATTACGCATTGTACCGCCATGTACTGAAGTACCTAATTATGACGCGAATACTCTATGACATTTTAAGGAATTATTTCCTTCGTCACCAAAATATCGGTAAAAACAAACAGTCATATGATATTGAATGTGGGGTCTGATAACGATGTACACCT
Source organism: Anabrus simplex (assembly GCF_040414725.1). NCBI lineage: Eukaryota > Metazoa > Arthropoda > Insecta > Orthoptera > Tettigoniidae > Anabrus > Anabrus simplex. The sequence goes on along the minus strand of NC_090279.1, from coordinate 219,192,555 downwards.
ACTTGTCGAAAAAACTGGAGTAAACTCAGGCATTTTAGATTACACGTTCCGCTCATGCGTAACGGTGGTTGCATATGCAGCAAGGCGCATCTTGTCCCGTCTCGAGTTCGAATAATGCACGTCTCTAGTATCCAGGTAGGGGTACCTACAGTAGCCGTCAATTTCTGTACTTAGCCAGAATGCGTATCCTTTATAATTATGTTATACTGCGTCGAAATAGACCTCTGTAGAAATGAAACAAATGAACGCCCTAGCCGCTTTTTGACACGTAGGCCTATTGACGGCATGGAGAAGGTCTGTGTTTGGCTATTAGCATACTCGGCACAAACAATAAGCTCACACTACCTGTAGGTCTACGACACGCTGCTCGCCACACAATGCTCTCGAGATCTCTCGAAATTTCTCGCGAAAAATAGTGTCTGCGCTAGTCTCGAGAAATCTCGAGACCTCGTCTCAGACTGCCCATCACTAGTATGTGTATTGTGCGAGAAGACTTGCGACTTATATCATGTTGTGACGTGTACCAGAAAATAGATTGGACTAACCAAATTCTGTTTAATATAATTAGTCATGTAAACATATTTTAATGGCAATTGGCTGCAATAAAATCTCTATTTACTTCTCTAAATGTGGGCGTTAGGTTACATTTGGCATCTCTATGTTGCACAGAGGCAAGTTTTGGAATTAAAGGCTGTGAATGTTCTGTTGCCTGTCATTTATTACGTCTGCAATTCGGCACCCATTTTTGCCTTCCTATTCTTACCTCTTGGTAATCTTGATCTCATTCCACTGGATAACCCTCATAAGACAGAAAGTAGAAAACTTTAGCCTAAAAATGGCTGATGCCACATAGAAATCTTGAAGTGTGACCAGACCTGTGAATCTGGACCTTGTGTAGGTCTTGTTTAGCTCGAAACGCACGATATCAGGTTTTAATTTTAGAACGTTCTCTGCAATCCTCTTTGGTTCTGTGCTAGCCTCGGTAACTCGAGCACTTGGGGGGTGGTTACGTTCGAAAGAAAAAGAAAGAAGAATACTTAATATGGAGTCTTATCTAATGTGAAAGTAGGATTTCTGGGTTCAACGTCTACTGGATACTGCTTAGCACTGCTAGAAATGACAAGAGTTATGTAAAGGGGCCACGAATACTAACTTATTCTGAATTGTGACAAGGATCAACACTATACAATCAATTCTCCGCATACGGAGGAGAATGAAAAAGAAAGAAGCACTTCAAATTAACTTGCTGGAGGGGCGTTCACTGACCTCACTCAGCACAAAAACTTCATTTCAGCAGGAAAAAAAAGTGATATTGAGGTCTGGCGATTAACATCGTCTATCTTTCCCTTGTTAATTTCGTACTTCTGTCATTAAATTCATTCTTCTGTCGATCACACCGTGTACTATGAGAGGATGTCCCCTGCATAATATAATCTATCCCTACGCTACACAATTGACACATTAGAAAAATATTTACATAACACACAAGGAAACACACAACACTGATCTCGAGTGGTGGTGGTGGTGATGATTATTGTTTCAAGAGGAAGTACAACTAGGCAACCATCCTTCGGCGAAAACTGGCCCGCGAACGACAACCTGAAAATTTTTAGTGATGTCTTCCAGGAGCAGGAGATCATTCGCAACAATATTCATTTTAATTAGACTTTTGTACGTGTTCTATTAAAATACAAATCTTTTCCTATTATAACACTTTGAAGCTAAAATATTTCTTTATTCAGATTCTGTCAGTTCTATCCAAATTCCATTCGTAATTGCAACAAAACAGCGGGGTTTGCAACCGATGTTTCATTAACGGGTGCAAAATATGCAAACTGCACAATACGAGTGCAAAAAACCGCTAGGTCATTGTTTTACTTTATGTTTTGGAACAGAAGACCCAAATGTAGATTTCAGAGATTTTAACCAAATAATTGTTTTGTTGATTTTGAGGAGTGAAAATTCTGCTATTAGCTAAAATAGTTTTGTCGTAACTCGTAGCAAGTTTTTCGTCATTTCCTCGGTTTCGTTTATGATGCACATAGCGGCCTTTGCAAACGGACTACTCAGGTGTTCTATATGTTCAAGGAAGTTAAACTTTTCATCAATTATTGTACCCAGGTATTTTAAACTATCCGACTGTAGAAGAGATTTATTGTTCAAACAGATGTACAGATTTGGCGTTTCTAGCAATCTTTTCTTCGTTATCACCAAATACAGTAGAGACAATACGCGACACTTACGGATTTAGCCTTGTTAAAATGGTAGACAATTCGACGGTGGCGCTCCTAGTGACTTGACCTGAAAATTCGCGCTAAATTCAAATATCAATGGACATGCATATACAAAAATGGATAAATAAATTACGTCTAGAAAGAAAGTATTATTGAGATATTAACATTGTATCATCACATTAAGACACTTGTCAATAAAAATATCGGCACATTTCTTACACACATGATGTAATTAATTAACATTTAAAAGCTGGACAATTTTCCTCTTAACATGAAGCCTACTAACAGAAGGAAAATCTATAAAATCCCGGCTTTAATCTGAGAAGAGGGATAAAAGAAAAAAGTATGAAAATGTTGTCGATAGTGATGCTTTGAGGAATATTTACGTACAATTAGAGTAAAAATGTAACATACCCTTGGCTGTATAGTCGAGGATTTCTAACATTTCGCACGTTGAGTTCCTCAGGTTAAGGCCATGGCAGTGGCGATGACTGACAATCAATTCACACAAGGAAGAATGGGGACAGCGCGAGGAAACAGGATGAAGGAAAAAAAAATTAAAAATCCTTCTTTAATAACTTGTGTTTTAATGTCAATACTGTTATGGAAATTAGCAAGTGACATTCACATATCATATGAAAATAATACCGTGTATATACATCAGTTCCTTCCATAATAAAGCTACAACTTAAGAAAATCTGGTCAAACGTGACTCCAATCCAATCAAGTCAACTGTGGCTCAATTCCACACTAAAGGTCAATATGTAATAACCAGGGTTGCCAACCTCTATCTTCTAGCTAAACGTAGCTGGGATGCTAAACAGAGAATTCTTCAAATCACATTCCCCTTCGTTCATAACTAACAGTGGCTTGAGCGAAAAGAGATCAGCTGGTGATGTTGCTGGCCTCTACATTAGTGCCAACATTCCCAGGGGACTGAAATACAAAAATGGTTTACTATCACTAGAATTTAGGAAAAATGACCAAATCTTACAATAATAATATTTGGGCAGCTTAACAGTATGCAGTAAATAAACTTAAAACCCAGAATATAAAAGTTTTGTGGACCTAGTTAATTAACCAGTGGACAGCTTTCAACTTCACTTTAAACTTTACAAATGGGGAAGAAGATGAGAAGTAAATAAAGATAACCAAGACTGTGCAACATTCCTTGCTTCAAAGCATATCAACAGGTACAAACTTTTTATAAGTCATTTAAGTAGAATCATGACAAAATATGTCTTGCTTTTCTTTGTAACTGTTTAGCATGTTTAATGGTAATTGTTCACAAATTTCACACAATTTTAAACCAAACTGCAGGGTACTTTAGCCCTCATGGGCGACCGCTGCTCAGTTCGAAGGCCTGCAGATTACGAGGTGATACACCCTCGGCTGTTATTCTTAGCTTTCTAGACCAGGGTTGTTACCTCACCATCAGGTTAAGCCCTCAGTCTTTTCATGTGGGTTGGGTAGACCTCGAACCACCTCTCAGAGCCAGGATTTAAAAAAAAGCAACCCCTTCCAACCTCACCCTCACAAGAATCGAACGTGGGCTCCTAGACTGCAACATACATATATTCTGGCTGTTAATACTAGTTCCTTTAAAAATCTCCAATATATTTTGAAAATGCGCTATGTATCCTACAGTCTTAAAGCAACAGACATTTAAAAGTGATTTATGCACAATTGTAACAGAAAACGTGTCATTTTTTCATCACGTGTAATTTTTCGTTGGGATTTTTTGGTAGTTACTAAACATTTTTAATGGTAATTATTTTTCAAAAGTTATTCATTGCATGGAATTTATATTATTTATGAGAAATAAATATATGCAGGCTTTCAACACATTTTGAAACTATTCTCCATAATCTGTTTTGAAATATTCCCTCAACGGTTCAAAAAGAACACGGCCATAAGCAACGTAACCAAGAGTTTGACAGCATATGACAATTTTGAAAATATCAGGGAACTTTTTGGACAGTCGCTCCATGGAGTCACGTTTGGAACAGCATACTGCCTGCAGTACTAGAAGCTTCCTCTCAGGCAGCTGGAGACTAGCAAAATAACATACTACAGTAGCAACGAGACATTGTCTGCTGTCGTACAAACACCTTCCCTGTATCTACAAACAACTAGACCATTAAACTCTCTCTTGAAACATACCATGTCATAAGTCGCCTCCATTTTTTACCGCTCCATCCCGGCAAATCAAAATACAGGAAGGAAGAGCCGTTTATCCCGAGGGTTTCTTGATCTGGTTCAATAGCAGACCTTCACGGCAGCGGAATGTCACAAACTGTAAAACTTTTGTGATATTTTGTTGATAAAAGGAATTTCACTCGGTACACTGAAGTAAGCGCTCTACTAGTGGGGGCACAATACCCTAACTTTTCAGAAGAGCTAGCACAAAATATGAAACTCTGAAGTCCATAGGTACTGCTGAGCTAAAAGGATCTATCGATATTTTAAGGAATCATTTTTATGCACAATTTTAATTTTCAGGTTCACTGATTAAATTTTGTATTCTTAAAAAAATCCAGTTTAAGTATGTAATCAAATTTCAACCATGTATCACTTAACTGAGTTGTTTGAAACAGTCTTGAAAGTCAAAGAGGCAATAAAATAACTGGACCCTGTAATTTCTTTCATGAAACCTCAACTCAGTGTGGAGAGAGAGAGAGAGAGAGAGAGAGAGAGAGAGAGAGAGAGAGATATGCATTTCCTAACTTCTGTTAGTGTTAGATTCAGTCTTCAACTTTTCTTCCTTTAACCAGAAACTTTCGACTGCTTGCCAAAAGCCTGGATTAAATTCTAAACTTCTCCGCAGTGCTCAAATGAAGTGAGATCTGTTCTAAACTTGGCAAAATCAACACAATAATGCACATAAAACAAGCAGCTTACTACTGAAGCAAGACGAAGTCTCTCACATAGTTGCCAAGTCATACATTAAGGTGCCGTAGGAACTAACAGGTATTTCACAGACTGAAATATGTGCAATCTGACAGAGCATAAGAAGAGTTCTTGTAAAGAAACGGACAGCCAAACACCAACCACTTAGGCCTTTACCGAGTCCCAAAGCGACTTCAAAGCTGGTAGAAAAATGCCCAAGTGCACTTGAAGAACACAGTGATGTAAATTTGTTGGTCCCAGTTCACGAGGCAATGAGGGAAAGTTCCCCGTCAAGGATCAGTGTCATGATTATTAAGACCAGAAGGAGCTCTTGGAGCTCCATCACTGAAGTGATCAACAGAATATGACTAAAACATTACTTAAGTGAAGCAGAATTCAGTTAAGATTTGTAGTAGCACACATGTGTGTGAAGAAACATTAGGGCATTCTAAAGAGCTGCCAAGGAAGGAGACAAACTACCCATCATGTTATCTCTGCATGGGAGAGGCAGCTCGATTCAAGTCGATGAGTTAAGATGGCACTGCAATGAGATTGAAATTCTTGCACACATTCTTGGATCCTGCCAGTACGAGGGTTTCCTGAGCAACACCAGGCAGCATTTCATCGGGACAGCCCTTTGAGGTCTGCAACCAACACAAGTAGAGTTGACATCAGGCTGATTCCACAGTTAAGTCACTGGACCAAGAAGAAAGATGATTATGAGCCCATAGTTCAAAAACAGGTGTAGGAAGGCTGCAAGGGAATAATCCCCACTATCTTTTGTGATTTTTGGGCTAACTTCAGTGTAAGCTGACAAGCTGTTGAGGATGTAGGTCTATAGTACACGATCCAAAATATGCCACAAATTCTCTAACCACAATCATCTACTTTGGTGTGCTTTGTCACAAGAGTAACCCATCAATTGGGAAGTAATTAAATACACTAATTAAGAAGACAAATAGGGTGCAGCATCATGTCGTACCCAAACTGGCTCACAATGAATCGATCAGAACATAAATGGAGGTATATGACATGGTATATTAAATTTAATAAGTGTGATGAACACAACAATACACAGAGAAACTAATCAAGCAATAGGAATGTGTACATTATTTTATCAATATTTTATTGTTTCAACACAAAGCTTGTACATCAAGACGTGGAGGAGGAGGATGCAGGCCTTATACTCGCCATGCGATGGAGATGAGAAGTCCTTATTAACCCACTGTTGCCACCCTAGCGCCCGTCTGTTCCAGTCTGGTCTGTTTGTGTTCCGAGGTGCCCGACAGCAACAACTATAGTTATCTGCCATCTTAATGTGTCTTTCTTGCAACTTCAACATTTTGATGATTATGATGATGCTTGTTGTTTAGAGGGGCCTAACATCTACGTCATTGGCCCCTCTCAACATTTTAATGCTTGTTCTAACATGGTGTAGAATCAAGAAGGCTCAGGACACAACAAAAGTCTGAAAACCCAACATTTGTGGTTGTTAGTTTGACGTCGAGTGCATTAGATAGCGAAAGCCAGCTCAATACAGACGACAAACCTTCAGGTACACAGATGGAACCAAACACTGAAAGCTTCCTGTGCTCTTCAGGAGATTGCTGTCGAAGTATTTTATAAAAATTATGCATATTTTCGGATTGCACAAATGTATGTTCTAACCAGGGATTGCTCAGCATCCTCCGCGCCAAAAGCGAGAAAGACCAGATAAATAAATCAAAGTCTTCGGTCCTTTGAGATCTTGAAACAGACAGGCTGGCAAGGGAACACTTGCCGCTATTGTGCGGCCAGTCTTTCTCGACATCACACTACATTAATGACAGTCGAATCCCACCGGTCCTCATCAAACGGCTCCTTTTCCTTCTCTCCACACTCTTTCCGTCGATCATCAAACCTCGTCTGTTGCAAAAGAACAAAACACTATTGCGATCAAAATCTCTCATTACACTCTTCAACATAAATTTATCTTCATTTAACAAAATCAATAACAAGAAACATATTATGTACATGCGTCATTCTATATGCAATTTCTACAATATAATAACCATATTTACAAAAATCTAATAGGGTACAACATTTGCAGCATGAGTATTCAAAATAAGAATGCCTGTCCCACACAACAAAAATAAATTACTCACTTATTATACACTGGGATACTGAAATAGTTTTATCCCCTCCAAATTCCTTCATGTGAATCTTTGAATGCAACATCTCATCAGTGTTAAACTAGGTAAAATATCTGCCAGCAGCTATATAATCAAAATAAAATAGCTTTTGATTTAAGGATAAACATAAGAACAACAGACCCTGATGTTGTAACAAAATACACTACAAAAAGGGATACCTGAGAATGTGTGTGTACAGGAAAGGGGAAAACAATCAATCATTTTGATATTAGTAATAGGAAGGGAAAAAATATATGATAAAGACAGTGACAAGAGGCAGACATCAATCGTTACTAAGGGGCATCTTGATAGATCGTCAGTCTTAACGTGGGAACCGTGAGATAAGAACGAAGCCTTTCCTTTTCCTGTTTTCATTCAAGCTCTCTTCTTACCGTACACGTCCCACACTAAGACTGAAGATCTATAAATGAGTGTTTATGTTTGGCCTCCTGATAAAGCTGGCAAACAGAAATGAGTTTGTTGGGGCTGAGATTGACGAGAAGGGAGACTGTCCTTATCCTGTCTTCGTGTTTGTTCTGTTCAAGAGAGACTGACAAAGCATTGACCAGGACACATTGATACGACTAAATCTCAACATTTGATAGACAGGAGACTTTCTTTTTCTACTCCCTGTCTTGCATTGCCGACTGAAAGTACAGAAACGAGACACTGTCAGTGCCAGAATTCAAGTCTAGTCTTCACTTTCCGTCAAGTGAAGATTTGACATTTTATCTTTCAGGAAGTACAAACTTTGACTTTCATATCACACGATTCAGGTCCAGCATTCTCCGTCATAACGGAAACCCAATTCTGAGTTGTCCTCGTACCGAGTCTGTAATTTGCTAGACGAGTTTTACACGCAGCCTGTGTCTTGGTGCTGCTTCCCAGCAAGTTAAAAATTGTAATTTTGAGGGGAATCAAAACCAATGGCAATGATGTTACGTTTCCACTAAACATTCAGACAACAGCACGTCTTATCACAGGGAATTTTTTGTTGATCATCCTATTGATCACACTTCAAGTAAACTGCTGAGAATTACCTCTAGCGCTCACACACTAATTTAATTGATAATTTTAACCATGTTGTTCGTCATGATTATTCAATCCCCAGGCTACATTACCAAGTATAATATATTTGCGAGAAACAGAAGACTGTACTCATGAAAGGCCAAGCAATGTTCAACATCTAGTTCATACTTGTCTCAAGCATGTATCCTTGTCAAGAGTCAGTGTCGAAAGAGCTGGAAGGAAGACCTAGAAACAATGGTTGAGACTGACAAGACATTCATGCATTAAGAGTGACTAATCGGAAACTGGAATTGTAAACCAATGATGATCGCTTCTAGAAACTGTGAGAGCACTCTAGCACTGCCCAACTCGTCAAGTACAGCTTGGTTCCTGTAATGCCACGCTGACAGGATCTGTGCCCAATGCTGTACACACATTCTAAACTCAAAATATAACATTAAAAAATATAGAAAAGAAATGCAATTATAAAACTTTGACTTACAATCACATCTTAAGTTCATCATTCCATAACAGCTTAATAATCTATTTATAAAGTCGTATTTGGTAGCATCTTTCCTTTTGTTTCAAAAACAATGGCACACAATTTACATTCAGCAGTAATCTTTCTTCTTCTTCTTCTTCTTTTTTTGTTTGTTTCTTTTGTTTTTAACCATACATATTTATATATATACACTAATTCTTTGGTGTTGGAAGTAGGTGACGTGAGGTAAAGCAACATGCAAGAGCCGGGCACAGACGAGAGGTCGACGCAGGATCTGGAGCGAGTACAACCTTCACGGTACTTATCGTTACAACTGTAAGGTTCATCTTCCTAATTTCACAATATAACATTACAGCAGAGGCAATTAGTATAAAGGCAAACTTTTTTGGGGGCAGGGTGAATAAAGAGGTTTATTTGTTAATTATTGCACCATATTTGTGACAAATACTATGTAAAGAGGACAGAGTAAGAAAAGAGAGTGTTTAGGAAATGGTAAACTAGGTACCCATACAGGAAAAGATAAAAAAATCAATGCTGCAGTGATATGGACATGTTAAGAGAATGGGAGAAGAGAGGATACCAAGAAAGATGTTAGAATTGGCGTTGAAGGGAAGGAGACCTAGAGGAAGACCAAGGGACAGATGGTTGAAGGGTGTAAAGAAGAGCACTGAGGCAAGAGAAGGGAACTGGACGAGAGTGAGAGAAGAGAAGTGGTGGATAGAGGCACACCGAGCCTGTGCTTGGAAACTGTTCTAGATGAGAAGAAATAGGAAACCGCCAAAACGAGAATCTGTCGAAGGACGCTGCAGATTTTGTGGACTGACCCTGTCTCCAGTGCAGAGCCGGCCAGCATAATCAAGAAAATAAACAGAGACTGCTTAACGAGAAACCATAAATATCTAAACCTGATCTCTCGAGAAAAAAATGGATGGTCGATGAGGCCAAGGTCCAAAAAGAGAGTCTTGGCCAAGCAACTTGCAGGACTGGTCACGACTGGATTTTAAGACCTTACTAATGATGACAGTTAAAGATCGTAACTGTTTGGCCAACCTTCACCCAAGTAAAATTATTCCAGTTAACAAATCACATTCATTTTCTTATTGGAAATATTGTTTGAATAACAACTCTGTCTCAGGGGTGGAAGTTCATATAAAAGCACTTCTGCTGCCGGTGCTTGCACAGGGTTGTGTGTTAACAAAACTTATGTGTGCATGTGATCATTGTTACTGTTATGATGCCACATAAAAAACCTGTTATAAGGCGAAGGGAAAGCAAGCATTGGTGCACATCCAATCATCAAATTGCTAAGGCATACACATTACGTTACAGATTTGGTCAAATTGGGTGTGGTATGGTTGGAAATCAGAACGCACAGAACAATTATTTGTTCGTGACGCAAAATGAATGTATTCTTCTCAAATCGTGGATGATTAACGTTACCAATCACTGTCAGACAAACTTTCACTCGAGGAACGACTTAGTAACCACCTCTGAATGATGGTTGTATGAAGGCCTGAAGAATATAAGTCTCGGACTGCAGAATGAAATCAATTTTAATTACGAGAAAATATTTAATTTGGATGCACCAGAGGAATTTTGGTATTACAGGCACAACTTCCATGGGCAGTGACCTAAGCTAAACGTACGTGAATTATACCATGGCTGCATACCAAGATGAGCCGATTCTGAGTGTTAAGAATCAGAGTTGCTTTCAAGAATTAAAAATTTTCTGACAAAAACTTAATTTTTCAGTAACATAACGCTTCCTCTTACATGTCCCCAACGTCGAAGAAGTGGTTCATGCAGAAAGGAACAACACATCTGAATAACCAATACAAATTCCCGATTTAAACCAGACTGAGAGGCAGATCACAACGGACGACAATTTGAGACAGTGGATAAATTGAAAAATATAATTTGGTCAGAGCGCACTACAATCTCAGCAGCAGAAATATACAGCCTTAACCAGTCAATGCTTAAAATAATTTTTCCAGTTATTAGCGTATAGACAATTCTTGGGGAATGTTTACTGCATGGAGCCTTTACACCAAGTTCCAACCTAAAGACAACGTTTTTCTCGGTCTTCGTGAAGTGTTTCTGAAAGAATAATCAATCCATGGACTGCTGTCAATACAGATGATGTGCTGGCTAGCTGGTCACCCAGTGGTAAACATTCAGATTGCAGTTAAACCTCACAAAAACAGAGTGCGGCACAATACATCTGCTTTCCGTTACCTTGGCTACCGCTTGATGGCTGATGGTGATAATTTTAGACGCTCAAGTAAGAGTTATTCCTACGAGGATACGGGTGTCCCTTTTTTTTTTTGACTGCAAGATCCTTCTGTGTCTCAAATTAAAGACCTACTACACAGTCGTCCGCCCAGTGGCAGTGCTGGAGATACGCACGCTTGGATGGAGGCTGGAACTTGCCATGTTAGGAATGAAGAGATCAGGAGCACTCTTAAGAGTTAGATATGATCATTTTTTAGGATTTTGCTCTTAAAGAGTTGTCTCAAATGAGGACAAAATCAGAGAAGCGAGCGCTTACACTCAGACCAGATGGACAGCGGCCTCGAGGCTGACTTAAAAAGCAGTTAATGGACTACCAGAGGGAGATACAAAATATTGGCGTTCATCCTGGCAATGCCAAAGACCAGGCAAATTGCACATAAGATGGTAACCAGGAAGAAGAACAGCAACTAATTAATATTTACCAAAGCTAAAGTGATTATGAAACCAAAAATCAAGTGCCTTTTTACTAATTTCGTCCAGTGTAGTTGCCTTCTCAAAACGGGCCATATTCTCCACTGCAATAGCATGGTGCCACGCTCCAGACCCGGCTGAATTACAATACTGATCTCTTAAGTGAACAAAGAATTTGGAGCCACCTTGAGTGATAAACAAAACCTGCACCAGGTGGTTACAATTCCCCACTTAACACACTCTGTCCACAAGATCTGCATGGTTTATCGTACCTGAAATACGTGTGCTGTACGGAGATTCACCGTCTCTCTTTTCCACGTCCTTGGCAATGCTCGTGCGATTGCTCATTTTCCACATAGAGACGGTTAAGTAGGGATAGTTCAATTGTAACCACCCAGTAATTTCTCCGAACATTACCCAAAAGTTCTTCAGCTGCTCCAGCTGATTAAAAAATAAACAATACGACGATGCTACGAACAGCTCTTGACAAAATGAATGTTCCCAATATAAAGAAAGGGGTAAACAAAATAGTACACTATTTTCCTAGGTGATTAAAAAAGAACACCTTCACAAATCTCCTGCCCTACCTTTCACTGAAGAACCTTGGTGGAAAATACATTCTCCATCACTGTGTTTTTTTTTCTTTTCTTAGAAATCAGTACGCTAGGATCTCTCATCCCCCACCCCATTATCTGTATAAAATTAATAATTTCTTTGAAAAAATGCCTTCAGATTAAATAATTGACCATACTGTTCACACAGGAAAACTACAAGAAAAATTAACAAATGGATGATTGAGGCTGGGAATTAGAAATACTTACTTGCCAGAACTTGTACACTTGTTCATATGGACCACTTCCAGAATGTCTTCCCTTCAGGCACTTTCAAGATAGCTGATTAGTACCTTAGTAACATCACTGACTAATCAAAATATTTACATTTCTCTTGGAAGTAAAGAAGCCTTCAGCGGCAGTGAAATATCGCCCCAGTGCTTCAAAGCAGAAATTTGGCGAGATTGGACCTATCGATGGTGGAGGTAAAAAGAACGAGCACTTACCGCCCAATTGCAAATCTCAATCTTAACGGGCAGCTTGCCATGGGGAGATGGATCATTCACAATTGCCGGGGGAGAGAGATATCAAAAACAAGGTCGACTATCAACCATCTCAACTATTCCAACTGGCCGTTCCTGAAACAAGGCGTGAACTCATCGAAGTTTCTTCTCACCAATGCCTGATCTTGTTTAGGTCAAGGTACAGTTTTTCTTTTTGAGCCAAATGAAAAAATATTTTGGAAAAATATAATTTAATGCATTAAGCTGGGAATGTAAGAACAATGATCATGCTAACAAACATTTCAGGCCATGTACGAATCGTGGATGTGTTTCTAACAGTATTATGTTCGTGATAGTCTAATATTTCTTGATAGAGGGATGAAACAAAAACCACGTCCGGGCTAAAGATGTATAAAAAATAACAGGTTAGAGTGAAAACTTCACTATATATACACGTTGATAAAGACTATCAATATAGATTTCTCCGAGATTTGGTCGTCAACATTTTCCCGTCATTACAGAGTTGGATAAATGCGCGTAAATGACCCGAGAAGAGCTTGCACATAAATCTACCTAGCCGTGTAGCTGTGGACTGCACAACATTAAGTGCAGTGCGTGTGATTTTAAATCAGTGCCGTGAGAGAAAGGAATAGAATATGGATCCTTGCAGAAGCTGGAAAACATCTTAAAGAGCATGCGAGTGGAAGAAACTGCAGATCAGATCGTCAACGTCTGTGTACCCGCTACACCGCCTTAAACCAAATGATCGCCGCAAAAGAAGTGATGCTAAGTCATGCCGCATAAAACGACAATTACCTTTATTTGATGTTGATCACTGATGTATCAACTTTACTTGTTTATGGTAACTTCTACCGATGTATGAAAGAGAGAAACCAAAACCGAAGGTCTGGTTATGACAATAAATATGGTGTGATTGGTCCATTGACAGCACACTCCCACCTCACTTCACTTCTACCGTGTTTATGTATGTTTGGTATGAAGAGCCTGGCCTCCTCAATCAATGTTTTTGCACGGGGCTGATCTGATACCATATTTAACACCTCAAATGGGGAGAAACACAGCTACAAACGGTACCCACCATGAGTGCGCATAAAAACTTTGCAAGAGTCACACTTTTTGGGTACTAAAACACATGGTGACCTGTAAAGAGTAACAGAAGATGGTACGTGACATCCCCCAACTACGCTGTGTGTCTGAGCTGTGGTATATACATACTTGAGCTATGGCGCTAGGAGGAATCCTGGACCATTGTGAAAATTATGTTGTGCGGGCTTTAAAGAGGAGTTTCAAAAACCGCAATTCTCTAATGAGTGGGCACGTTTAGGAGGATAGGTTCAGCTGAGAATCAATAGAAAACAAGAAAACTCTGGGATGCCAAGAACAGCAGGAACCAACGATAACTGACGAGTGCTACAAAAGTCCTCTTCCCCAGCATCTGGTATAGAGAACTCAGTAGAGCACGCAGCATGACTGGCTGTACCAGAGTTCAGGTATTCCACGAGGTGAAAGACCAGGAGTCCAATCTTGTGCATGTGTTATTTTCAATGTGTATCTCTCTGACAGATGCAATGTGTTGCTGAGGAAGTGAGTCTGTACTTCACCAAGAGAAGTGGACAACCATCAAGTAACAGAACGTTTTCAAGGGGATTTGGAAAGTCAGTGTTTCAACTATCTTATCTAAAACGTTACAACCATTTTGATTGCATTTTTTCCTGCGTATTTTTGCATATATCTTACCCAGACATTTGTTGATATTTAAAGTGTGTTCGATGCCTCAGTTACCTTCTCAAACAGCCCAACACGGGGGAGATGACATCATACATAAGAAATATTTACCCTTTTGAAGGCAATTATTTACGCACCAGCCCTGAAATAGCCTCGCCCAAAAATCACTAGCAAATGCAACAACTGAGTCACCAAACTCAGAACTCTCCTTTCCCATAAGAAAGGAAGAACACGATCACCACCACTCAAATAAATACGGTAAGGAAGATAAATTGGACGTGGTCCACGGCAATACAGTACAATAGAAGTTAAGAGATTTCCGATATTCACACAGCTTGTGCATCAGTACTGCCAACAGTAGCAGCAACAATTTAGAACAAGGTAAAACCTTATCACAGACTCCAAAATACTAAATAACCAAAACCTCTTAGGACTGGCTTTAAAAAAATACTGTTTGTAGCCACAACAGGCACCCAGTGTTCTTGCCCTGCATTTGGTGCAACTAAAATACATTATTTTGGAGGCACATGCAGGTCCCTCAGCGAACCGAACGTTGAGCAAATGAAAACAGAACGAGCTAGGAGAGGTGGAGGGAGCAAAAACAACGTATTACATGACCGAACACAACTTCTTGAAGTCCGAGTCAAACTCGTCGTCCAGATCTCTAGTGTCGGGCGTCTTGCCCACGATGCTAGGCATGTACTGCTGCTGGCACAGACCTTCTCGCTCGTAGAACAGCATGTACGCTGAACTCGTGTCGATCTGCGACTCGCTTACCTCCTGAAAAAACCAAGCAAATTACCCTCAGCACACACTTCATCGGCAAGAATACTTCTGATTTGTTCGGTTGAGCTCATCAATTCTAGAGAAAATAAGATAAAGCAATACAATGATTCAAACAAACATTCTTTATAGTATCCTAAACTAGGTTATTTTCAGCTTCATTTCCACTTGGGTTCTAGAAAGTATTATCATACAGTAAAACCTCGTTAAGACGTTTCTGCAGGGGACAATAAAAAAGAACGTGTTAAGCGAGAAAACGTACACCTGAATATACGAATGGAAACTATCCAACAGGAATATGGATGCACTAGATACGATTTTTTCCAACGTGAGGGCATTTTACATCGTGTATCCGTGGGTACAGTGAAAACTATATCTACCATTTCTAAAGATGAGAGGCAAATATTAAAAGGTGTGAAAAACATGAGAGAACAAATATAAAAACCTTTTCAGCTGGGGCTTATAAAATAAGTGCACTGAACGGTGCGGAAAACACCAAACAACAAATATGAAAACGTGCACGGGGGCCAATAAAAATATTGCAGATCACACTCTTTGTAAGACAAATGTTAGTAGAAGCCCTTTTATTTTGGACCAGTGGGTTATCTTACACAGTGAATTGGAGGTTACACTCGACCATATGCAACTGCCAGGAATGACTCTGACCGCCATTTTGAAAAACTTCGACCAAGTCGAATGATCGAGCTGAAACTCAAAGGTACAAGTTCAACATTTGCGACCTCCATGCCCTTAAAGATGTGGATGCTATTAGTAAGGAATTTCATGACTTTTTCTATCCATAACTAGGCTATCACAAGACAAATATACACCACGCTAGTCAATTTCACAGGATTATCCTCATAATCCCGATATAGGCTACCATATCACGCCACGCTTCACTGTACCACGCAACAGAAAATAAATTTCTAACTTCTGAATGGAATGCAAAATACAAGCACAAACAGGCTCACTCTGCTATTCAGTGATCTCTCTGTTAACTGGGAAGCAAAACTGAACATTCCTGAGGCTAGAAGCTTGCTCCCTGAACGTGCAACTTATCCCGTTAAGTTCAGGAATTTACGGCCTTTTTCCATAATCATGCAACTGTGGCGACGGATCTTGCCCGTGTTGTAATAAATCACATTTCTTTCACAAGGGGTGACAAATAACATTTTCAGGTCTAGGACAAATGTGATTGTACTAAGCGGTAATCACAAAGTAATGAAGTGAAATATAAGGATCCATCTATTCAATACTAAATTATGTGAGATTCTTAAATCACCACATAGTCATTTATTTCATGGTACCGGTTTTGGCACAGTGATTGCCATCATCAGCCGTAGTTTACAAAGATATATAAAGTGACATTGACATGTTAGACCTTATAGTTAAAACACAGTAAATAACTTGAATTGGATATCCATATAATGGAATAATAATGTTATTTACAAGTGTATGACTTGATATACATTTTACAAGTTTACGACTTGAAAGTCATGTTATTAAAAGAAATTAACATTCTAATATCCAATGTTAAATGTTTTAAAATATTACAATTGCATTTTGCCGGTTAAATATGGTGTATTTTGCGTCTATAATTCCCGAGTGACAGAGAGTTCCTTTTTAATTGTTGCCCTTCATTAGAAATCGGCTTGAGTATATAGTCCATGGATATTGAAGCCATATTTCAGTAATACAGCGAAACCTCGATTCTCCGTTTTTTGAGGGACCACGAAAATAAAACGTACAATATGGGAAAACGGAAAATCCGGGAATGAATGAAAACCATCAACAATTTGGCTAAACATCACAAAAATGAAATATGTATAATTATAATCTTACAAAACTCCTAAACCAAACCAAACTACAGCCCCAGTGGGACTTTGCCTGCCAAGCGACCGCTGCTCAGCCCGAAGGACTCCAGATTACGAGGTGCGCATGGTCAGTGCGACGAATCCTCTCGGCCGATATTCCTGGCTCTGTAGATCGGAATCGCCATCTCACCATTAGATAGCTCCAACAATTAAAGGTAATCACGTAGGCTGAGTGGACCTGGAATCAGACTTATATCCAGGTAAAATTGTCTGACCTGGTCGCAATCGAACCCGGGCCTCTGGATGAGAGGCGGGCATGTTAGACCACGAAACCGCATTAATTACCGGTACATGAGTTCAAAATCTCGATACTTTATATTCAGTTTTACAGGGGAATCTTCGTCAGTTTCCCGTGAAAACTTCTTTCAGTTCAACAACTTTGATTAGGCTAGCCAAACTCTTCGAAAAATCTAATAACGCCAAGCCAAACGACAATCGACCACAAGTAGTTTTTGATTCTTTCATCTAATAAAATAAAGCACATTAGATATGAAAGCACCCAAAATGAATACAAAATTCGTTCATTTCTTAATCTTTCATTGTAATTTGGTCTCCGATATACTGTTTGTAGTCAGTTTCTGGAAATCTCGTACCGTGTAAATTAGGCCAAGACCAACTACAACCTATCAGACCTTAATGCAGAATCCAACATGGCGGAAACATTGGGCTCACTGTCTGCTGTGGGAAGCAGCTAGGCATTAATTCCTAACTAATATAATTAACGCCGGTAACGTTCATAATTCATAATCGTAAAGAAGAATTAGTTCATGAAATATAAATCATGTTTCCATAGTCATAAAACACGAAATGGTTTAAAATAATATACCAAAATCGAAATAAGTATTCAACCAACTTACATAACCCTACAATGACAAAATGTAAGTACCGTAATTAATATTTGTTGGTAAAACAACCACGCACAACACATTACAAAAAACTTCATAAGAGTGAAATGACACACTGTGCTTAGTAAATAAGATATTTAGCAACCAGGTCAACTTTAAATATCACACGACTCAGTAACATAACCCTGCAACACTTGAAATTGACAACATTTAATAAATATTTGTTGGTAAAACACAACAGTGCACACGCAACAAATTACAAGAGAAAAAAACTCATAGCACTGAAATAGTGTACCGTACTCAGAAAATAAGAAATTCAGCAACCAAGTCTACTTTAAATACTCACATGACTCACTAACATAAACCTACAGCCAGTACACTTGAAAATGACAGAATTAAAGCAGCATTTGTTGGTAAATCACATGAATACACAACACGTACGTATGTTAAGTGCTCAGAACTGGAGGCTGGTTTGATCCTCCCAGTTCCACCATCAGCTGTCAGAGGTGGTCTAGGTGTCACTGAAGAGGCATATTAGGGAAAGTGAAGTAGCTCTCCGTTGCTTTCCTCGTTGAGCCAAAAGTTGCTATTATATATCAGTCTGCCAAGCCCACTAAAATGAACGCACCAACTGACCCTATGAGCAATATTTTCACACCGTCCATCACAGAGACTGGCTGCATAAGAAATGGCATTGCTAGCATCACTCATACCTCGGTCACTTTCATGTTAATACCAATATTCTTGGTCTGTTATAGGACATAATAAATTCTGCAGCTAACTGATTCCTGGTTGCCAACGTTTCGCCCCAGTGTGCTTAGTTGGGCTCACCAGTTGGTGAATAGCATACCTACCAAGACGCATGGCTAGTGCATACCGTGGAGGTCACTGCGTAGGCTACTGGAGCCACCGGCAGTGCCAATGCACTATGAGAGACTTTGTCTCATTTTCAAAAATTGATGCCTGCCTGGCCATCATGTTCCCTATGGGAATCGACATCTATATCACTTTCATGTTGTCAAAGCCAAGGATGAGACTGAGACAGGTTAATGGAAGTAACAAAATTGCTCTAGTCCATACCAGAAGACATTGTGCACTGAGAACACTAGGTCTTGCCAGCAAAGGCATATTACATGAAAAATACAAATTAACCAGGACAGTGAAATAACATGCTCTACAAATACACATTCACCAGCTACATTGTACTTTAAATATGGAATTAAAGGTATCGAGATTAGAGACAAACTTAACTGATACATTTAAAAAAGCTTTTCAATTTGTTGAGCACACAAGTTAAATATAGGCTAAATATTACACTATAAGATACCTGTAAAAAAACAAATTATTAAACAAAGAATGACATGCTTCATTCTTAGAAGAACATCAGATTCTATCAAGTCACATTCAATATTTTTAAATATTTGTTTACTTTGTCCAAACAAATATGAATTTGAAATTTGGAACTTACGTTAATAAAGTCGTGCCTTCTCCAACTCCACCATACATTGTGAGGCATCTGCAAAACTGTTACTCCTTCAATGGCTCAAATCCCAACAGCTACAAGTCCTCTGCTCTTTATTACATCACTGTCCCACCTGGTCAGGTCAATGACTTGCTGCACTCCTCCTTCGGGTGCTTTACCTCTAGTATGTTCATAGTAATACTATTCATTGTAGTTGCTATCATTATTATTTCTTATATTACAATTATTTTTTTTAAACTACGCAAGGGTTCTTAATGGGCATTTAATGGTCTGCCTATTATACCAGAACATTTTTAATTAGAGAGTCAAGATGTTATTTTTAGTGATGAATGATAATCAATTCAAGGATCATCTCAAGTGGCGAGGGCGGTACGTAAGCTCACAGAACCTACTATAGATAAGAATATCCTAACCCACATTCCAGGCGTTTAAGTCAGAGATTACCTCCTGTGGGATTCGTTAAGCGCTAATGTAACAAGTGTGAATGAGTCAATACTGGAAAATTGGGCTTCCTTCTTAACAAATTAAACTGACACGTTATCTTCTGAAGACGATCATTTACTGCTAAGTTTCAACACTTTGCGTTGCTTAGCTTTTTGACTTGGTTCTGCATTTGCAGCATCACAGGTACTTCTCTTGAAGTTTTTAGATTGAAGTTTCTTTGCCAGTTCTTTTGAGACACTTCTTTCCTCAAGCGCTTTACCATAATTATT
Organism: Anabrus simplex; assembly: GCF_040414725.1. Taxonomy (NCBI): domain Eukaryota; kingdom Metazoa; phylum Arthropoda; class Insecta; order Orthoptera; family Tettigoniidae; genus Anabrus; species Anabrus simplex. The sequence goes on along the minus strand of NC_090279.1, from coordinate 219,172,550 downwards.
GATGAAAACATTTGCTATCACATGAATGCACTTTTTAATCATTGTTTTCAACTTCATACCACACTGACACTCATCATCAAGGTTGCACACACTACTCTCAATTAACTGAAATCCTAACACTACCAGTGCCTCTCTTTGTTTGTGTAACTTAAGAAATTCTGGTTCGTAACTGTCACTAATTAATGCCTGGAAAAGTCTGAAAATGTTACAACACAAGGACATGACCATAGACGATGGACACTTCAAACCACCTCTGTTCACTAGATTAAAATACATCATCACTTCCCTGTCACTATCCACAAGTACTTCATTTTCACTCTGCAACATTTTAATGCAATCATCACACTTTTTACACAATATTTCAATCACTTGCAAACTGGTGTAGCTAGCAATGCACACTAAAATCTGCAGTGTTTCAAGGGGAACTGTGATGTGGACTACTTCTTCTAATGCAGACTCTAATGCATCTAAATTATCAATAATTCCATCATGGCTATTGTTATGGACATTATGGGCAAAGTCTTTCAAAGAAAATTCACCAAGTTTTGCAGACCTCATCTTCAATACTCCGAATACTTTGAGCTTTCTTTCAGACTCAAGAATTTGTTCCACAGAAACATTATAAGTGCAACCACTCAATCTTCTGTAGGCACCAAATCTTCCCTCTAAACTGTCTGTCTGCAATTTGGCAGTAAGCACATAAGACCAGTGGTACTTCCTGAAAATATATTTACACAGTTCTACCACTGTGGTAAGAGTATGTGTCAAAGCAGTATACGTTTCACTTGTTAATCTTCCTTCTGTTTGTGACATGTGCCATATGTCTATGTATGTTTTTAAACATGTAAGGAATGAAAGTTTGTCATCAGGCCCAAAAATTGGACTAGCCTCTTCATTCCTGGTATATGTACCTTTCATGGGATGCTGTACATTACAGATTGACCACCACTTTTGAATTAATTTTACAAACTGGATTGTGCCATCAGAAACATCCACACCTTGACTTTTAAGCAATTCCAAAGCAGCAATATTCTTAGGATCAAAGATTTTTACTGCTAACGATACATTTTGTCTCTCTATTGGTGTTGGATACAGAGCCTTTCTAGATAAATTTGGAGCCATTTTTAAAAACAATCTCTTCTCTGAGTGAAACAACTCTCTGAGGTCTGAAAATTTGGCCTCAGTAGTTGTAAATTTACAGACTGACTCTGTACCAACATCAATGTTCACCATTTCACTTAAAACAGCAAATGTCTCATCAACGTTTGGTATAATGAAGGTTTCATCTGATCTGTTCAACCAATTATTTCTAATGCACTTTAGAATATGTACACTGTCAAAAAGAAGAAACAAGGACTTGCATGGATCTGCTGGATTTTGAATACAAGGTTTCAAGTTATTACTACCACATAAAAGTTCAAACATTTTCCTGTTGGTGCGATGGTTATCAGCAATCAAGCAGACAACATCAAAACCTAATTCAACCATGACTTTTAAAACCTTAAGTGTGAGATCATGCAGTGTTTCAGAGTTCATATTCTTCACCGGAAAAAGACCAATTACATCTTTATTACCAGAATGCAATGATGAAGCCATAAATACTTGCATGGTAGGTGCTGCATCATACTCTGAACTATTTTCAGCCATTCCTACTAATTTACCAGCTTTATATGAGATTTTTGAGTTTACATGAACCTCGTCAAGCATTACTGACACAACCTTTTCATTCTCCTTCAAAAGTTTGCTTTTTTCTCTCAAAAAAGCTACCTGTGCAGGACCTATTCCTGGACTGCTGGGGCCTATTTTTGATAAAAACTGTCTTAAATATACATGATGAGGCAATGTCATTACATTTGTTTTACGCAAAAAATTGTATGCACCAGGGTACGAATAAGAGAAAGTCGCAGCCCATATCAGTAGTTCTGGGGAGTATCGTATTTGATTGTTTATAGAGAGCTCTAATTGTTCCAAGACAAATTGTATTTTACTAGTTCTATCTTTACTAAACTCACAGTCTAACTCAAGTGCATTTTTCACAAGCTTCATCAAAAAAGAAAGTTTATCAGTGAAATCAATATTATCATCAGAATAACTTGTGAGGTGACTTACCAAAGTGTCAAACTTTGTCCATCTGTCACACTTCAAGTCTTCACAACCATCAGATTTCAATATAAATCTAAAATGCTCTGTCGGCAAACACACATTTTTGTAAAACACTTGAACTGTAAAAGAACTGGAAACCTTAAAGCTCACTGAAATGAATGGAACGTTAGTAAATGACTCATCATCCACCTTCACAAACAGCACGTAATCTTCCTTCACTATTGCAGTGAATGGTTTAACACATTTTTTCTCGACTTCAAAGATGAATGTGTTAAAATCAGTAATTTTGTCATTTTCGCACCACTTATTAAAATTCTCCTCATCTCTCCTAATAAGCTCTTGGACCCTGTCTTCGGGATTTGTCCTTTGTTTTGAAACACTAACAGTGTGATAAGAGGGCTGATTAAGAAATATAGTGGGGTATGCATCAGAAGTCAGTTTTGGTATTTTTCTGGGCACTCTAATGGGATCACCGTTGAGCACAGGAAAAACATCTTCACTTATAATAAACTTAGGGTCAAAATGTTTAATGCATACCGAAGTATTATCAGTAACCTCAAAATGGTCACGATGAATATTCCTAACCCATTTGTCTCGTAAAACTTTGTCCTTAGGAAACCTAAAAGTTGTGTTATTGGAAGACCCATAATTTGATCGACAACCAGGCACAGAACATTTACGACCCATTGTACTTATCTAACACATTTATACACTCCACCAGACCAAACTCACCGAAGCAGCAGCAAATAATATACGGCACTAATAACCTCTAAAATACTAAAACGAATTCCACTCCACCAGATCAAACTCACTGAATCACCAACACATTACATACGGCCGTAATAACCTCTGAATACAACTAAAAACATCACTAGCACTTTAAAAAATAACTAGATAACAAATAAAAGGACACTAAAACATTACTTAACACACAAACATATTCGGTGGATAATTAATTTGCGAATTCCAGTAGCAAGATAACCTCAATGAACTAGACACGTGCTGAGTTTACACCAAACTGAATGTAAACATGGCCCTACATGCCGGATACGCGTAGCCCAATGCGGCGGCCATTTTGTGATGTATCGATATGTGCCTTCAGGTCTGATAATATTGTAGTTGGTCTTGTTTCGAACGTAAGTATCGATTCTTAAAAGTTCTCGAATGCATTATATTCAATTCTGCGCGTCACAAATCCAATCAAATTGGAAAGATAAAAGAAATATCAAAAATTCAGAAACTACGGTTATTCGTGACCTTGAGGTCATCTGGAAAGCGCGCTCGCTGCACATGTCAGTACGAGTTTGAAATTATACCAACCATTTAAAATGTAACATGTGCAAATAAAACGACTGCGGTTTTTGGTATTTTAACACGAAAACGTAAAATTCCCAGTCTTACATTAGGACCTAAACAGTAATAGGCAATTCCAAGACCTCACATGGCTTTCTTTTTTTAAAATGTAAGGTGCAACATCTGTTTTGGTCTCGCTAACATAATCATGTACGATAATATAAAAAATACTGAATTTGTGTTAAGAAGCAGTTTCGATTCCTGCCTGAAAGCCCAGTTACTCTGCAGTGCCCTGAGCAAAGTGCCAAAAACCTCTTCGGCAGTACGATCGAAAAAAGTAAAAACATAAACATCTAACCCTGGGCGTAATATGGACGTTTTATAAGTGCGAACATTTGACAAAACTCGTTCCGTCTTCAAGCAGAGCTGTCGAAATGCGCCGTGTCTCCTTGCAATTGTTGTTGCCACTCTCTGCTTTATGATTTTCCGAGATTCTCTAAACAATACCACCCGAATGCGATGCTAAGATGGTCCCTTATGCAAGTTCACCGCCGATCGCTTTTCCAGTACCGGTACAGTACTTGCTTTAATTATCGCAGTGACGAGGCGTTAACGCCAAGATCCATAAATATGCCATAGCCGTCCTTTTGTGAGATACAGTTTATTAAAAAACGATTGATTGAGGATTTAGCGTTGATGGGACTGGAATTTCTGGACGGTTGATCCGGGAAATCGTTTCTTCGAGGAACGGATAATGAGGGAAATTACGATGCTCGCGGGACCACGTAATTTGAACGCATATTCCGGGAAAATGTATTTTCCGGGAACGGATAATCGAGGTTCCACTGTAATGGGCTGGTATAAAAGTAACAGGAGGTTGTTCGTCAACAAATATAAATTTGCATAGTTATATATAGCACTGGGCTCAAACTTCGTACTGTGGTGGGTTAACGTAACAGGAGAGTGGATTTCACAGAACAAGTTTGTTGTTACAGATGTTGAAATAAAATGTTCTCAATCCAAGACAGAACCTAAAAGAAAAATATTCTCGCGTTAAGAGTTGTGAATGAAGAAATGGGGCAAGAAGGTTTTTAAGTAGAAGACTCACCTCGGGTAACAAGTTGTTGGTTGTAAAGTGGAGAGGAACTAACCGGGTAATCATTCATGCAGCAAACCGATGGAGAGAGCGGGAAGGGGGGGGGTTGTACTAGGTTGGAGGAGGGGAGAACGGGGTAGCGGACGATGTGCGGTCAGGTGGGCGTGGGGAGAGGTAGGGGTTACATGCAAACACAACTCCAATTTAATTAATGTTTCTAATCCTTTTGAAAAATCTGGTGTATACAGATACATGGAACATGTGAATGCAATCAAATATAAAAGATTCTTTGCAGCAGGTCAACATGTGCATGACTACAAACACAAATTCTATGGCATATATCATGACATAGATATCACTGAAATATTAAACAAGAGCCCATTACTTGACATTACCGAACAATGCTATATTCAACTTGATCAATATTATAATCCAAATCTAAATCTCAACGATATATCCAAAAAACCTAAAATTCTATTTGACATGTTCATTACAATATTAAACAATATTAAATTACCTAACAACCAATCAATTTTTCAGATAAGACACAACACGCTTGCATGTTATCCCTACTTCTCCCCACGCCAACCTGACCGCCAGTCAGGCAAGCAGCCTTGAACGTTGAAGAGATGGCTCCGCAGTGACACCACAATCCTTCCCGCCAGTGCTACATGTCTATCAGCTAACAACAGAAATCTGTATAGTGCCATTTAATAAAACCCCACCAACCTGGACCCAATGTTTGGGAAGCCAGGCTCTGCCTGTCACAAGTCAGGACAAAGGGCGAGTGATAGAGGAGTAACACCTCTTTAAAAAACCTTGGTCCAGCTGACCCGGCTGGTAGTCCCATGTAAGGGTCCCTTGCCAGGGTTACGGCGAAGACCTCAACGGCAGTGAAGGCGGAGAAGAGGGGCTTCAGAACGGTGGAATTGGTGGAAGGGGCAACCCTCCTATTCTGGGTAAATAAAATAGGAACTGCTGCCTTGCAGTAGAAGTGGGAACTTCAAAGGCTAAGGGAAGAAACCCCGACAGAAAATCAGCCTGGTGCCTCAGGCTTAAGATGGCAGCCCTGTCAAGGCACTCGGAAGCAGTGGGTTAATCACTCTCTCTTCTTAAATAATCTGATTATAGAAACCAAAGCAAAATTATAAAACCGGACGGATAACTGATGATGACCTTTGGCATGAAGAGGATAACGAAAATTGGTTTCTGGAATGTGAGGACCTTGAGGGAGAAAAGCAGACTAAAACAAGTGACACGGGAAATGAAGAACTACGGGCTGGACATTCTGGGATTGAGTGAGGTGAGGTGGCCAGGATTTGGCGAGATACAGACAACAGATGGAATTACATTTCTATATTCTGGTGGTGAGGACGAAGAGCACAGGGATGGAGTGGGGTTGCTGCTCAGTAGAAATGCAATGAGAAGTCTTATGGAGTGGAAGCCAATTTCCAGTAGGCTATTGACTGCTAGATTCAAGACCAAGATCAGGAATGTGACCATTATCCAATGCTATGCACCTACAGAACAATCGGAGTTGGAAAGAAAGGAAGAATTCTACCAAATGTTGCGAGATGCCACAATGAAAAAAAGCAAGGATATTCTCATAGTTATGGGAGACTTCAATGCGAAGGTTGGCTCAAAAAATGAAGGATTGGAACATATCATGGGTATACACGGTCTTGGCGAGATGAATGAAAATGGGGAAAAGTTTATGGAATATTGCGCCAGCCAAGACTTGGTGATAGGTGGCACGGTGTTCCCGCATAGGCGGTGTCATAAGGTCACGTGGGTGTCTCCTGATCAAGTCACGGAAAATCAAATTGATCACATTGCGGTGAGCAGGAGGTTCAGAAGGAGTTTTGGAAGATGTTAGGAACAACAGAGGGGCGGACATTGGCAGTGACCATCATCTTGTTGTCGCCAACTTCCGTATAAAGATCGTGGCAGTCCACCAGAAGTTCAACACTCGGCACAAGAAGTTTGATGTTGGTAAGCTAAAGAATCAGCAGACGTTGGAACAATTTCAACTGGAACTTAGCAACAGATTCCAGGTGTTGGATTCCGAGATAGAGAAGGATGTGGAGACTGTATGGAGCGAGGTGAAGAACATCTTTGTGGAAACGAGTGAGAAGCAGCTCGGGTACAAAAACTACCTGCGGAAGGAATGGATATCTGATCAGACCTGGGACAAGATAAATTATAGGAAGGAGATAAAGGCCAAACTAAATATATGCAAAACTAGACAGCAGAAGGCTCAAACACAAGCTCAGTATTCAGTAGCAGATAAGGAAGTAAAGAGGAGTGTGCGAAAGGATCACAGGAAGTGGATTGATGAACAGGCAGAGAAAGCATAACAGGCAGCAAAAAGGGGTGATATAAAGGAGCTTTATGATATCACAAAGATGCTTTCGAAGAAAGGTTTCAATAAAACTAGGCCCGTGAAGAGCAAGACAGGCGAGATTCTCACTACCTGCGAACAGCAGCTGAGTAGATGGAGTGAACACTTTGCGGAGGTTTTTAATAGAGATGTGGGACTGGAAAATGAGCAGAAAGGAGAAGGTGAGGAAGAAGCAGAAGGTGATCCAGGCATCGACCTTGACTCTCCAACCCAGGGTGAGATACGGACAGCATTGAAGCAAATGAAAAATGGGAAGGCACCAGGTCTGGACAACATTCCAGTGGAAATATTGAAAGCAGACCTTGATCCTACAATCAAATTGCTGCACCCACTCCTGGAGAAGATATGGAAAGAGGAAAAAATACCGACCGACTGGAAGAAGGGGTTGATAGTCAAGTTACCGAAAAAAGGGGACACAACAAATTGCAACAACTGGAGGGGTATCACCTTGCTCTCCATTCCAAGCAAAGTGCTGTCGCGAGTCATCCTGAATCGCATAAAGGATTCAATAGAAAGAAGACTTCAAAAGGAACAGGCGGGATTTCGACAACATCGCGGCTGTGTGGATCTCATCAATACACTTCGGATCATCATAGAACAGAGTGTGGAATGGCGGAGTATCCTCTACCTCGCATTCGTGGACTTTGAGAAAGCCTTTGATTCTGTAAATCAAAGAATTATGTGGAAGACCCTCAAGGAATACAGAATTCCATCAAAGATTATCAACATCATGAAAGAGATGTACGAAGGGTATGAGTGTCAGGTTCTTCATGAAAGGAAACTAACAGAAAAGATAAACGTCAAGTCTGGAGTGAGACAGGGGTGTGTTCTTTCTCCCACTCTGTTCCTGCTGGTCTTAGACAGTGTGATGAAGAAGGTAATAGGAAGACGGAAGAGGGATGTTCAATGGGGGATAAGAGACAGGCTTGAAGATCTTGACTTCGCAGATGACATTTGCCTTATGGCGCAGCGGTACCGGGACATAGAAGATAAACTGAGTAGGTTGCAGAAGGAAGCAGAATGTGCAGGTCTCATGATCAACACAAATAAGACCAAAGAGATGAGGATAAATTCGGATATCATGACCAGCTTGACAGTAAATGGAAAGAAAATTGAGCGAGTTGAATCCTTCCTCTACCTTGGAAGTATAGTTACAACGGATGGGGGAGCAGAGGAAGATGTTCAAAGCCGTATCTGGAAGGCAAATGGTGCGTTTGTCCAGCTCTATCCCGTGTGGAAGAATAGAATCTCCAGGAAGACTAAGCTTCGCCTCTTCAACAGCAATGTAAAGTCGATTCTTCTATACGGCTGTGAAACATGGAAAGTTACAAAACAGATCAATAACCAGCTACAGGTGTTCATAAATAGATGTCTGCGTCGCATAACAAATGGGAGGTGGCCAGACATAATCTCTAATGAAGATCTTTGGACCATGACCAATCAGCAGCCGATTGACATCCAGATCAAGGAGAAGAAATGGCGCTGGATCGGCCACACATTAAGGAAGCCGGATGGAGCTGTTGAGAGGGCAGTGCTGGACTGGAACCCTCAAGGCACCAGAAAGCGAGGTCGGCCAAAGAAGACCTGGAAGAGGACGATCGAAAATGAAATTGCAGAGGTTGACAAGACCTGGAGCGAAGTGAAGAGAATGGCCAGGAACCGTACTGTGTGGAGAAATTTCGCCAAGGCCCTATCCTTCAGAGGGAGCAACAGGAAATAAGTCAAGTAAGTAAGTCAAGCCATTTAATAAAGCAACTGCACGCTTAAGAGACACGTGAACCTAGGTGCCATCTTGAAGTAGTCAGGTGGTTCCTTTGCATCACGTTCAAAATTGAAATAAAGGTTGAGTGAACCTGCAATAGATATCAAAAGCACAATCTAGATGTTTCAAATTAAGGACTCCCCACCCCATTCGCAACTGTGACAAAACTTCCGCTCCACTAAGATTGACGTTACGGTATACAAGAGCAACCACATTGAAGCGAACCAGCTGATGCTTGGGTGTGAGCAGAATTACAGCGGACATATCTAGGTTTGCGTTATGGATGATTGTTTTAGTTGCCACTGCGAAATTTGTGTATCTGAAAGGCGTTAAATGATAAATTGGCAATGTAAGAATACATACATTATACATGACTAATTTTAAGCTATAAATTTCATTTTTGTTCCATATTGAAGTGCAATTATAAGAAATAAATTGACAAAAGGGTCCACCTTTTCAATACATCAAGTAAATAGTATTACATCAGTCTTGGATCTAGTTTCAGCCACTTTGTGGCCATCTTCAGGCAAATAAAAATTAAACAGATTATGTGATAACTAAAACATATGTATAGCAGACAATGTTGCAGGAATAATCATAACATTAAAGTACATATAATAAGAAAAATTATGGTTATGATCATCTTGCAGGAGGTTTCATACAAGGTACTTAGAACATGTTAACGCTTTGAAATATAACAGATTTTTGACCATAGGACAGCACATGGGCGATACTAACCATAAGTTCACTAATATCAACAAAGACATGAAAATTCTCAAAGTTATACAAAAAGGCCCCCTGCTCAATATTACAGAAAATTGTTTTATCCATCTTGAACAGTTTTTCAATCCTAACTTCTAAATGAAATTTCAGAGAAATCAAACATTTTATTTGACCTTTTAATTCCTATCTTTAGTAATCATATCTCAGATAAAAAGAATTCTTTCTTTTATAATCTGTTTAAATTTCCCTCTCAGCAGCAGTATTTCTTTCCTCATCCTTCTGCCCTACCTTAGACACCCCTTCTCCCCTCCCTCCCCCTATCTACTCCTTTGTTCACATTGCCTGCTTCCTACAGAAAGTCAGTGCTTGTTCTACATCAGACAGAGGTGAGTCTCAGAAACACATTTTTTCCTTTTTAATTTATTTTCTGTATATTTATTTATTCCTAATTCTGGCTATCATTTCCAGATTTGCTTCTTTGCCTGAGGTCCTAACTGAACTTAAAGACAGCATATTGTAACAAGATCATCATAACCATGATTTTTTTTATATGTACTTTAATGTTATAATTATTCTGTAACGCTGTCTGCTATACGTATGCTTTGGTTATCAGATAATCTGTAAAAATTTTATTTAGCTGAAGATGGCCACTATGTGGCTGAAACTAGTCCCATGACTGATGTAATATTATTTACTTGATATAGTGGATTGAATTATAATTATTATAATTATTATAATTATTATACATGACTAAGAAAGGGTTCAAAAATTTCTATTTGGAAGAGACTGAAATGGAAGTTACAGCCTGTTTGCCGTACTAAGATGAAATTTCACATAACGGTTGCTTTTATGTTCTAAACGTTAAGTAATATGACGTTTCAAGAAATTTCACTGATCTGGAAGTTAAATTGGGGAGGGGTTAAGGTCTGAAAACAAAACTATTTATTCCTCCAAATCCATTCAAACTTGAAAATTCATATGACTGTTGCTTATTTCTAAAAAATATTTCACCCTTTAAGGAGTTGAAAAGGGTGATAGAGCAAACAAAAATATTAATTCCGCCAAAATTGTTCGAAATATAAAGTTGAAATTCTACATGCAATGGTTGCTTCTATGCCCTATACGTTAATAACAGGTTTTAAAATATTACAGTCCCATGGAATTCAAATGAGGGTGTGAGGAAGAAACAAATATTTAATCATCCAAAACAAGGTGATGTACAAACTGAGGGTGCATTCTACAGGTTCCACAGATGGTGGGGCAACCAAAAATGAAAACTTCGAAAGAGAAACACCAGTGTAAAATCGTAGCAAAACAAAAGTATCTTTATAGTGAAACATATAATAATGTAATGTAACGACAAACCTAGATTCTTTTTCATCTTCTAAGGCACGATATGAAAGAGCTGCTGCTTCATTCCATGGGGAGTACATGATGGTGCTAATAGAGAGTGCAAGACGTCTGTGTGAGGAGTCCTTTATAGTCGAGGACATTTCAGAAATGTAGTCAAACTCGGGCTTACCTTACAACTGCTATCGTTGTAACAGTACCATTTGCCGTTAGGATTGCACGCATACGAGACATAATGGCCGCCTCCAAGAATTCCCGAATGACACTGCAAACACAAAGAAGTTACACTTAACAGCAATAAAACACAACACAACACAACACAACACAACACAACACAACACAACACAACACAACACAACACAACACAAGAAATCACTGCCATGTTCAAACCATTAAAGGAGGTGGTGGTTCAGGTACAAACAAAGATCCGTCAAAAAAGATGCTTCAGAGTTGAACTACAAGTTCATACAGGCACGCACGGGCCATGTGCTGCGGAGTGCCTGCAATGTAGACTGAAACCTCCTGGAGCAAGAATTATCTGCACTAAATCTACGTGGCTCCAAGGCTTTTCCCAAACAAGTGTCAAATCAGAGAGAGAGAGAGGAATACAATGCAAGGTCAGTGTGGGAAGCGGAAGCATCAGAAATAGAAGACAAGCACAAACATGGAAAAACAAAAGGACAATCTGCACATGTTCATACACCTAAGTTTTAGAATAGACAGGCTTCCCAGTTCTTGCACATCCATCTCTTCTCAGCTTCACCACGAGAGGAGTATCAACACTTACTGGGGGGCCGTTGCCACAGGGCATAAATGTAGGATAATAAGAAGCTGGGAAGCAGAAACAAACTCATCGAGGGTTGAAAACAACTGCCTAACTCTATTTGATCCATACAAATCATACAGTCTGATGTCCTTCTCCAGCTCTGCAGTCCCATGCCATGTCCTATTAAATACGTGCTAAGGAAACTTGGATAGCACATTTACATCACTCTTTAGTACGTTTGTAACTCCCACCGAAAGATATTTAAATTAGCATTCCTGGTCACGTTGTGCGCACGACAGGCCAGCGACGACTGACCTGGATAACGATTTGGTAAAGAACTTAATTTCACAGCCCCAGAGCATGCTTGCGTGTTGGCCTACGGCTGCAGAAGCATCAGTCCCAAACAAACATTCTTTATACATCTGACGTCTTTGGGCTTTATTTTACGTTCGTAAGTGAATTGTGTAACAACATTCATAAATTAGGCCCACTATAGCTACGCATAGTGGTTTGCACGACATTCGGTTATGGAGAAGACAGTTTACAAATGATGATAAATTAAAGTTTATTGAGAAAGCGGATGCTAATCCACACATGAAACGTGAGCAAATCACCCAGATGTTGCACATTCCTGCGATAACTTTAAACATAACTTAAAATCATTAACAAAGGCCCCCTCTTAAACATTACTGAAAATTGCTTTATCCACCTTGACCAGTACTTCAACCCTAATTTCAATTTAAACGACATTTCTGAAAAACCCAATATCCTTTTTGACTTCCTAATTCTTCTTCTCAAAAATTCCAAATTCCAAAACCCCAATTCTATTTTCCATGTCTTACATAGTTCCCACCCACATTTTCTACCTCCAATAACCCACCCTCCTAACCCACCTTAAACTACCCCTCCTTCATTTCCCTATCTTATCTTTCCTCATTACCATCTAACTTCAATTTCTTTTATTCTTTCTCTTATTTCACTATCACTCTTCCTCGTTTAATTTATTCTCCTCTTTCAAAAATTTTTGTCTTGCGCCAACTTCGACTACTTCAATCATAACCTAAAAAATTTTTCTTTTTAAAAATAGCGCACTGTGCATATAAGTTTTCATTTGTTTTCCGATATTGCGCTTTTTACTACATTTTTTTCTTCTCTCTACAATTGTTTTTTCAAGTCAACTGTTTACCAAGAACTTAACTGGAGTACGGGTGCTCATTCGGTTGTACTAATTGGCGTCGTATATTTTTATATACGTACTTGGCTTCCCGCAGCCGTGACAGGTTCTGGACCTTCGAAACGTTCTCCACTCTACTTTGGTGTTTGGCCGCAGCGCGTGACCTTGAGTGTGCCGCGCTGGTCACCGGGAGCTGGCGGCTTTCTACTACAGATTTGTTCGTCTGCGAATTCAAGTCTTTTTGATCTTCGCATGTTGATTGGTAGTGTTGTGACTTTGTGCAGGACAGAATGTGGTGTCGTGTCTTTGTGCCTAACAGAGTGTGAAATGATGACCTGGACTAAGGTCGAAACCGGTCCCATTTAAATAGAAATGTGATTGCTAAGTTTCTTTCTTTTGAGTATTGAATAGGTTGAACCTCCTTTCCAGTTATTTAATTTTTAACATCAATAATTTCAATACGGAACAATGAAATTTTTATCTTTAAATAACTGTAAGCGACGTGTATAGTTTGCGTTTCTATTTCCTTTATGTTTTATTATCTTGGTGTTCTTAAAATGTATTATTTCTTTATTTATGTCATTAAATATAAGTGTAAACACTTGTTTCTTTGTTTTCATCATAATTATTTTTACATTCAAACCTAACCTTAAATTGAACAGCAAAATTTATTGTTTTTAATTTTTTAGTATGTTTCCTCTTTATGACATTTTTTCCTGGCCCTGCAAAAACGTCCTAAACAGTTTTGGCTGTATACTGTAAAGGGTGTTCCTATCTTCATTAGATTACCGGGTGAATATAAAGGTATTTTGAGAAGAATTATGTTAATCTCAAAAAATAGGCTTACTGGTATTCCTCTCCAAAATGAGGGTTATCATACTTCCGCACATGCATTCCTCTGCTAACATCTCCACTATTCTGCTTACTCTTTGTTGCAGATTAGTGTTCCATACAGTCAAACCTTCGTCGGTACAAGATTAACCGAGATACACTTTATCTTTAAATGTACAGCAGAAGCAGAGCATATAGCAAGAACCTCATTATAACAATAGGTTTTTTCCTGTCCCTTGAAAATTCCTATACTAAACCATGTATTATACTCTGGTTACAGTAAGAACCCTATCACTGATGTATTTGATATTACGAGTGATTAACCATGCATTATTTTTCCAGTTATCAATATTTATGCACTACAGCGATGATACTGAATGCGATCAATCATCTTCAGTATTGTTTTGCTATGCGCAGAAGTGAGCTCTCCTTAAACTGCAGGAGTCAATTATTAGTAATACCTGTTGACTGGTGTACTGTAACTAAAAATCTAAATGAAAGAAAACACGTTTTTTGTAATAAATGCATAAACAATGAGGCCAATAACAGTTGTTTACTTGTTAAATCGCTTAATCTTAATGCTACGTACTGAAATTAAGTAAGAATGTGATACAACTCAAGCTACAGCAGAGTGCATCACTGATTTCAGAAGTTAGTTTGTATTTCTTCTCATCTGGTTAAATTTTGCAAAAGGCTATTTCCAAGTACATTTATAGTGAAAAAGTTATGATTTGTCTACTGGCACTTAAAATATGTTTTCATGATGCATATATGTTAGGTTAGGTGACGCCGTTTGAATAAGAAAACTGAAACGTTTGCCACACAAGTCTCTGGAGTGATACCATTATAATTTTTAAGAATGAAATTGAACATAATTATAAAGGAATTAGAAAAATTATTTACGGGTAATACATAGAATAGAAATCACCCGCAAAAACACAAGTTTTGAACAAACTGATTGCCGTTTCATACTGCTTCATATTTTAATGGGTTTTCTTTTTGACTTTTATAAAAAAACTGGATATAACAACAATCTGCTTGAGCGATTTTTTGCTGTTATGAATTCTCGCTATAATGGACTTCTATTGTATATAGACGTTTCACTTACCACAATGGCATACAGGTGGTACTTGAGGTCAAACGGGTCTGTACCATCGATGAGGCGATGCTGGTGAAAGTCCTGGAGCGCACCGTCGTTCACAGGTGTTCGCACCAGCGAGGTCGATTCCAGGCGTTCCCGAGGATTGACCGGCAGCCTCAGGTTTGGAACGTCACCGTTTGGCAGGCACCTGTTGATTCTCAAGTCGTTTTCGCGGTTCAGATCGTCGTTTGCTAACCTCTTTGTCGACACGTTGAGATTGTCGTCGACGACAACGGAGGCGTTGTCTTCTTTTGGAATGATCAGGTCTGGCTGAAACGCCACACTGTTGGAGAGCTGAATCGCTTCCAAGCCGCCGTTCAGTGGAGACGACTTGGTGAGCAGAGCCGAATCTCCTCCGCCGTGGCCTTCACACCAGCTGCAATAAGAAACAGTCAAGGTGAACGAGGAAAGGCATTTCATGTCCCTCTAACTCTGTACAATTTTAAAACATACCATCATTTTTCCATTTAAATACCCTGGGGGAATTATCACAATGTTTCAAGATGCAATTGAACTGAAACTCCCGAATGATCAAACATTCACCGTACACATCCAAAGTGATAATGGTTATTATTGTTGTTACTTATTTGGCATCTTATATTAAGTTCAGAATAGACGAAATACAAGACCAACTTCATTCACTGAACAAGAAAACTGAAGAAATTGGTGGTCAAAGTTTTGAAATTGTTGACAATTTCAAATAAATAGGGAGTGAATGAATGCAAATTACAAGGCTGGACATGGAGGGTGTAACAGAGAGTCTGGAAGTGTAAAGAGATGATGTACAAAATGTATTATGCACCCATGATGACAGGCAGGGAGGAGAGTAGAATTCAAGCCAGTGAACTGAAATACCTAACAAGTATGATACGAAAGACAGATCGAGAAATGAAGATGTGAAAAAGGAGGTTGGAATGGAGAGAACGGATTACCAAAACAGGTTATGGAGATGAAGTTCGGGGTAAAGATCGATAGGGAGACCTAGAACAAGGTAGATTGATTCGATAAAGAGGAGAGCAAGAAGAAGAAACCTGGACTTGGTCAAAATGATGGAAGAGGAAGGTGGAGAAGTGATCCAGCGGGAGGTGGATAACGGGAAAGGATAACGATGATGATGTGGTAGTTCAGAATAGAAAGCAATTACAGGTACATCAAATTTTCAAACTGTGATCCAAATGCATAAATAGTATTAACCGCTCAAGCCGGTTCGACATGTAGGTGTATGGACTTTTAGCATGGCTCGCAGCACAGGGGAGTATCTTCTACCGTAATGCGGCAATGTGTTGGCGTAAAAGGTATTTGTTTCATCAACATAAACAACGCATGGTCTTGCAGCTTTCAAACACATATTAGGTGAAAGTGGTGATGATATTACTGTAACCGTTCATGACATTGTCATATGCATATAGAGACATCCTGCATAGAGAATATGACGTTTTCCGCGCAGTTTTACGTTAAATAGCCGCCAAAAGAGGATATTCTTGACGGTTCCAGCCGCTCGCCGTAGAGTCGCGCGCCTCTCCTCTCCTTGCGCGCAATTGGGAAAAAGACGGAGTACAAGCGCTTGTAAGTGGAGTTCGCTCTTTCTCTGACCGAGAGAGCTGGAACGAGAAAGATGTCACATGACTGAGAAGTGAGGTCACGAAACAGCCTGAAAGAAGTCGTCTCAGGATATGAGACAATATCACCCCATGTATTCCCCTAAATATCTAGTGGTAACAATGCATAGCTTTCAACTGTTATGATGATATTAACATTTATAACTCTGAAATACTTCATGGATAATTTCGAGTTACGACTTCGATGAATGAGGAGATTTTATGCAGATTTATCATGCCGAGAACCATTCTATATAATAAGAATAATAGGAAGTACGCAGATAGTTGATGGCATGAAGAGAGTGAAACCAGATGTCCGACGCTGACAGGACCAGGAAAACTTAAAAATCCCAGGAGTCAGGCTCCACCTACTGAGAATTGATACCGACGATTTGATGACTGCAGACGAACCCGCGAAGGACTCGGAACGAAAAATGATCAGTGGAAAGAAGGATGTACAGGCTTTAATTTGATATCAAATTCAACTTTTAAATATACTTTCCAACGGACCATTGTTGGACAAGGGGGCGTGGTCTCGCCTCCTACGTCTTGAGGGCAATCTGAACAGCTACCGCTACATCAGGGAGGTTTGACAGCCCGAGGCATTGCCCCTCCTGCAGGCCATTCCAGACGCCATATTCCAGCAGGATAATGCCCGGCCGCATGTGGCAAGGAATGTGCAAGCCTTCTTCGAAGAACGACGGATACCACTGCTTCCCTAGCCTGTCCGTTCACCGGATATGTCACCCATTGAACATGTCTGGGATATGGCCGGTCGGTACCTTGTTCGTTCAGGTCCTCCTGCAGCCACTGTTGATGATTTATGGACGCGCCTACAAACTGCGTGGCAGAGTATTCCGCAGCAGCATATTCAGGTGCTCTTTGATTGCATGCCACGATGACTAGTGGCTCTGATTGCAGTGCGTTGTGGCGCTACCCCGTACTGAATTTCCACGGTCACCGTACATGTACAGTTCTGTAATTGTGTCTTGTCATGTCCCTAATATGTGGAATAAATTGCATTGTGATCACAGCTCTCAGTCTTGGTGTTTCACTTTCTACAAACAGCAGTGTATATATTTAGGGCGATGTAGAATGCCGCCTTGAGAATAAGATAATTGAGGCCAAATGTAGGCTGGTATATGAGGTTATGCTGAGAATATTAACGAGTCGAAGGTAGAGATTGTCTTTGTGATGATATGGATATTTAAGAATAGCAGGTAAAGTATGAGGCTTTCCTTTGCAGGAAAAGAAAAAGAAAGGAACGACCGGGCCGACCCGTCTGACAGTTTTATGAGGGAATGGTCAGGGGAAGCTCTAGCGAAGTTTGCTTGCCACTTTGTGAAGGGAGACACATTTGATTTGCTCTTTTCTCCCTGTAATATAACGTAGTTAAGAAAAAGGCACTCTCGCATAGATCCCCAATTTAATAGATGAATGAAATGCTCCCAGCTTTCTATTATTTTGTTTTATTAAAGTAAAAACTGCTATAGGATTTTCAGGTTGTGACACGCCCCTCACGTCGAAGTCCCTGGGTTCAAGTCCCAGATTCTGGCGGGGATTGTTGCCCACCAGTGGCAAACGAGATGGATCGTGCCAAGATCTTGTTCTTTGCATGGAGATGCAATGCAGGGCATTATGTTATTTATGTTATTTCTTTTAGTGAGTGTTTATCATGTATCATATGTTGTAAGATATTGGTTGCTGGTTGCTATATTCACTGTTTATAGGAACATCGTTGAAATGTTATGTGCTAATATTAGTGTATAGATAATCCCAGTGAAGCCGACGTTATAAAGGAGTTAATACTCCGTACGATAAGTTAGACACGGTCATTAACATAGACAATGTGACATAACTATCATGTGTTTAGAATGCGCTCAGGAATTTTGTAGTAAACCTCAGCTAACATGATCTCAGGGCATCGCGATATATAAAATAAATGATAAATTGAGTAAAATGATTCGTGCCGTGAAGGAGATATGCCTTTGTGACATATGTGTAAAGTGTTGTAATAGGATATATAATAAGGTTTTCTGTGCGTTAAATAGATCTGAAAGGGGACCCCCTTTCAATGTATTTTCAGTGATTTGAAGGTTATGATGTGATAAGTGCGTATCTGAGATAGACAGAAAGTGTTTCCTTAGCTAATTAAAAATGTTTGTGCAAAAATAGATGATCTTCCTTCTCATTTAGTAGTATATTCGTATTCCTCTGATATCCGAGACTCTTTCCCCCTACTTAGAATTAAATAGTTTAAGCCCCTTACCCAAGCTCTTGAGCCAGCCTAGGAAAGACTCGAGTAGGGGTGATGGACTTCGATTCCAGAGACTGTTCGAGGGTCTCATCAAAGAAATCCTTTCAGCCACTTCATAAGCCAATTAAGATAAATTATTATGCACTGGAACCCTAGACAGGTGCATACATTACGTGTGATGTAAATAACAATAGTAATATCAGCCGAGTGGTCATGGACACCTCCTGATTCAACAAGAAGGTAATTAGGCATTTTTTTTCCTTTGCATGGAACCTTCTTGTATGTAGATACATCTGCATGATATCCACTTATTTTGAACAAAATCAGTCAAGTCGTTTGGAAGTTATAGCGAGCTATTAAAGGTGAGACATCAGATAAGTGGAGAAATTACACATGCAAAAAAATAAAATAAAAAAAATAAAAAATAAAAAAAAAATAAAAATAAAAATGAAGAGGAAAAAATAAAAGGAGAATCAGACATTACTATGGCTAAAGTGGAATGGGCAGTTAGTAAAACGAAGATGGGAAAGGCTGTGGGAATAGATGAAGTGTCAATAGAAATGATAAAAGCAGCAGGACTACTTGGAATGCAATGGACATACAGACTTCTCAGATGTGTGTGGAGAAAGTTTCTGAAGACTGGAAAAAGGGATTAATATTACCAACATTCAAGAAAGGAGATAGGTAGATATGTGGTAACTACCGAGGAATCACTATCATCCCACATACTGCCAAAGTAATGGAAAGAATACTAGAAAAAAGAATTAGAGTAAAGGTAGAAAGCCAAATAGAAGAAGAAAAATTTGGATTTAGAGGAGGCAGGTCAACAGTGAAACCCATTTTCATCCTGAGACAAAATATGGAAAAAAGTTGGGAATATGGGAAGGATACGATAATGACCTTTATTGACTTGGAAAAGGCTTATGATAGTATCCCAAAAAAAAGTTTGGGAATGCCTAATAAACTGAGGGATTGACAAGGAATTGAGAAACATGATAAATGCAATGTACAAAAATTGCTACAGTAGTGTGAAGACAGAATGGTTTAGAATTAAGAATGGACTAAAACAAGGAAGTGTGTTGTCACCCTTACTGTTCTTAATGGTGAGGCAGCAATGAAAGATTACAGTAGGAAGAAGATGAAGGTGATGTTGTATGCAGATGATGTGGTGATTTGGGGTGAGGAATGAAGTGGAGGTACAAGAACAGTTAGATGCAATAAATAAAAATATTGAAAAATAGGGATTGAAGATAAATGTGGAGAACAGTAAAACAGTGGTGATGAGTAGAGGCAAGAAAGAAGGAAAAGGAATTATCAAAGTGGGAGATAAGAAATTGGAAGTAGTAAAACACTTCAAATACGGTGCTTGGGAAGTGTACTGTCTGAAGATAGATTTGGAAATTAACAGAAGAATACAACTGGGGAGTGCTTTCTATCAACAGGTGAGAGGACTAGTATGGAACAAAGATATACCAATGAAGGCTAAAGAAGTTATATATAGAGCTTATTATGTTCCTATAATGACATATGCAGCAGAAACTTGGACAATGACTCAGAGGGAGAACAAGCATCTGAAATGAAATTCCTGAGAAGTATGGTACAAAAAACAAGGAGAGACAGAGTAAGAAATGAAGACACAAGGAAAAAACTGGGAGTACAGAAATTAAAGGACAAACTGGAGTAAAACAGATTGAAATGCTTTGGACATGTCAAACAGAAGAATGAAGTAAGACTACCAAGACGAGCACTGGAAGGACGGATGACAGGGAAGAGAGGACGAGGAAGACCAAGAATGTGGTGGATGGACTTGGTGAAGAGTAGCATTAGAAAACGAAACATGGATTGGAACATTGTGTCGGAAGAAGAATGGTGGAATGACAGAACAAAGTGGAGAGGAATCATATTTGCTCCCACCCGGGTCAGCTGGAAATGGGAAAATGATGACGATGATGAGCAATGTTTTTGACAGCATGTAAAATTATAATATTTTTCTAAAACCAATTATCGCTGTAGGCTAAAACTTGGCCAACTTTTAATACCGGCTTGAAGGGCTATAAACAGTTTACATGGATAGCATCTCAGCTGAACCCAAGTTACACGTACATCAAGGTGAACAAGTACTTACATATCAGGTCATTATAATCAGTGAAATCATTTGACTGAATAAGATTAAAAACAAGTTATTTCAGAGATTACCAATGTACAGATGATTCTTTCAATATGACAACATTACATGTGTCTACGAAACAGACAGAGCAGCCACTTACCGTGTAAGAAGGTGTGGATAGAGAACCATGGGTCCAAAATTTTCGGCTGCAGCCTTCGTCAGTGGAAGATAGAATGATGATAGTCATTGCTGGCCAAGGAGATGCTGTGTGAGGTGAATGGAGTGGGTGGACAGACAGAATTTCTAAGGGCAACAGGGTAGTGAATGTTTGAGGACTTGAACTCTGAAACATTCATTAAATGTGGTTTGATGGTGCCTGGTGTGAATCGGGACAGGAAGATTATGTTGGTGGGATTTTCAGATACTACGGTGACCACGTATACATTTATGCCAAGCTGAGGTCAGAAGGCCAGTGCCTCAACCGTCTGCGCCTTTCATCCCGGAGCGCAGTTTAGAGTAAGTTGGTACAAAAGCCTATAGTTTTTATAGCTATAATAGTTCAGTGTAGCTGGAATTTTATTTATATCCGTGTGTTTGTTAAAGTTCATCTGTGAATACCATGCCTCAGTGTGGTTTGGGAAAGGCAAGTGGCAAGAAAGTGACTCTGAGATAAGTGGGGTAGGCCGAAACATCCTTCCTGGCCAGCCATTAGCTTCTCTTTTATCGTCAATAAGGTATTCTCATTTTAGAATTTTAGAGTCTGATATTATTAGTAAGTACATACGGCGTCTTTTTAAAGTTTTTATGGATTTTTTCACTTGCAATTCAATGATGATTGTTGTTTGAAGGGGCCTAACTGCTAGGTCATCGGTCCCTAAAGCCACGAGGTGCAACGAAATGAAAAAACGTCAAATTGTATCCACTGACTAGAATCTAAAAGAATAAAAATGGAAAAATGATCGTGAAAGAAAAAGAATCAGTGGATCATATTCACAATCCCTTAATTACTGGGATGATGCTTATTATCTAAAGTGCTCCAAAATCCAGGTCACCAGCTAGTAAAACAGAACCACTGTGTTCCTTCTAGAGTGGTACTAATCGCAGGTAACGTACACTCATGGTATGTCACACACAAAGGCACCACTCATAGGTAACACAAACACACAGTGTTTTGGACATAAGGCTACTATACATAAGCAACGCACACCCATGGTGCCCCATACTTAGTGGAACTAATCATAGGCTATGTACGCTCATGATGTTGCTCACACAGTGGTACTAATCATAGGCAATGTAGATCCACGGTGTATCACACATTATGGTAACACCCGTAGGCAACACAGACCCATGGTGTTATTCAGATGATGGTACTAATCTCATAGTAATCCTCCCCCGATGATACTCAACACAGACCCAGCCGGAGGCAGTAGCAGTACAAGTTTCTCAGGAAGTAGTGATTATTGCCCTAAAAGGGAGCAGAACCCGGCACATGCAGTAGCACTAATCACAACTAAAGTCGGCCCCATGGTGTCCATCGCGTAATGGTAGTACTAGTCTCAGGTAACGTCGACCCATGGTCTTCATCGCGTAATGGTACTAATCACAATCTCATGGTTCTAATGTCATCCTTGGTCGCCTCTTACGACAGGCAGGAGATATCGTGGGTGTATTCTTCACCTGCGTCCCCCACCCACAGGGGGTCACCTGCGATTCATTAGCTTTTCTGAGCAAGGTATTACATTTTACGTGCGCTGTGTGCTGCGGTCGTATTGCAACGGCTGTTCTCGCAGCGGTAGAGCGCTGGCACCATAGGTAAGATGATGCTCATATGTTTTGTAAAATCTCAATTTAGAAGTAAAGCTGTGCAAAGTGTAGCTAGTGTGTTGCTAGTTAAGCCAATGTAGAAAGCTGGAGCTGGTAGATAATGTTGGATGAAAACTTGGTGATGCTGCTGGTAGAAGTGGTGTTTGGTGTATGTAAGCAGCAGGTCTTATAGCGGCTGTGCAAGGGATGTACACGAGATAATAGAGGGAGAGTGACATCACTACGGAAGAAGTGGAAACTGCTCTCAAACTGATGAAAGTGGGAAAAGCAGCAGGACTGGATGAACTGTGTGTGAAAATGATAAAGGCAGCAGGGCCCGTTGGTCTACAAAAATATTTGAAAGGGTACTAGAAAATAGAATGAGAAGGTGGGAGGACAATTAAGAGAAAAGCAATACGGGTTCTGAAATGGAAGAATTCAGACTTTTGCTGCTTATTCCATATAGACACTGAGCATTGCTATTGTTAGACTGTGTTAACTGGTAGTGGCTTTTGTCATGATTGTCTAAGATATAAAAGTGTGTGGTCACTGGTGTGTATTGACAAGAAAAACTGTGAAGATGATTATAAAAACATCGTACATTAACGATCGCTCAAAGAATAAGACTAGAGGGAGTCGTGAAAGAAGGAAGGACTCCCTTTACATTAGAATCACAGAGTTGGAAGCAAGCTAAACATGAATCCCTACAATATCAAAAGCTCATAAAACTGATCAACAATAACATTAAACTGACCACTGTTGTGATGTGTGCTAGATGGGATTACTGCAGCCTGCCTGAATACTGGCAGGAAGTAGACGGGGAGTTAGATAACTTCGCACATGCTACATAATAAAGCTAGTTTATTTTGAATGTCTTTGTACCCAGATAATTGTACTCTTGATGATGATGTTAGCTGAAGATCTATACAAGGATTCAAACATGCACTAATTTACATTAAATAATTATTTATTACAACTGAAAAGCTGATTACAGTATTCAATAGATGGACATATATAGAGCAGCGTTTCCTTTGTATAAATTTCGGATCTTAAAACCTGTCTAGTTCACATAGAATGCTGATGCGTAGCTGTTGTTGCAAACGAAACCAGACAAGAGCCATTATAGGCTCAAATTCATAAGAAATTGGAGGGAAGTGCACGCGTGGGTAACATTTAGTTTCAAGAAGACTACTTTGTCATACACTAACCTGTTTTCATTGAGTTTGAGTTCCCTGTGCCTGATGACGGTCTGCTTGGGAACCGATGCGAGGTAAGATGTGGGGTCAAAGTCGCTGAACGGGAAATTGACCACCTTTTGAGATTTTACCCACTTCCCATTGACGTACTGAAACCTCTTCAGGTGAACAATCTGCAAACAGAAATAGGTTTTATTTTAGTAACACTAGACTACACTTTTACATGCCAAGAGTTAAATACAGGGTGTTCCCAAAAATGTGGGAAGTAATCAAGGTGTGGATAGTACAACTTACGTCATGTGGTCGATTGTATACATGTTAACAGCAGGAAAGGAAGGGGATATTTTGTGTCCAGATCTCGTATTGTTTAATTTACCATCTGTCATAGCGGTGCACACTGAGTTATAGATGTGTTAGGTGGCACTAACTAGAATAAGATCCACTCTGGCCTGTGGAAATCCGAGTAGGGAATGCTCCTAACAGCCAACAACAAAGCTCTACATGTTGCAGAATACTGGGAGGACACAGAAATATGTGATAATATGTTCTTCCTCCAAGATTCCACTTACGATTCTCTCGATTACAAGATATTAGTTTCATTCCATATTGACGGTTTACACTTTACAATAGAATAGCTTTTATTATGTATTTCCTCCTATTCAATACATACATCTGTCTTAGGATGGAATGATTTTTTCCCAAACATGTTTCAGCTCATCTGCAGTGAAATATGTTAAAAAGTTACAAAACAATGTAAAGGAGCATGTAAAATCTGAGTAGAACACGGTATTTTCAGTGTTACATATTCAACATTAATTAATGTAACTTTTTAATATATTTCACTGAAGATGGCTCAGAGAAACATGTTTGGCTAAAAATCCAATCCTAGTATACACATTTCTAAATTATATCCTATCATCAAAAACAATTACAGTTGTCTAAGTATATTAGAAATACAGGATTTTATGTATATCCTAAAATTGGTTATAAACAATAACTTTTTCACACTTGATAACGTCATTTACCAGCAAGAAGGTTTGGCTATGGGATCGCCGGCCTCTTGCATCTTAGCTGAGATTTACTTAGATTTTTTAGAACATACTAAAATTGAAGATGATATTATTATTATTATTATTATTATTATTATTATTATTATAATTATTATTATTATTAATAATTTCAACAACATTCTTTTCTTTTTTGGGCAAGATATGTAGATGACACCATAGTAATTATGGATGAGAACATAGCGGATGCTGCTACCACTATTGTGAATCTCAATAACATTGAATCACACATAAAATTCACACTTGAATCTGAAAATGAACAAAAAAGAAAGATTTAGACTTAACTATAATCAGACACTCAGGTTCATTAAGATATAAGATCTTTAGAAAACACACTCAAACAGCCTCTATAATCCGTGAAGACTCTTCACATCCTCAAATTCATACACGAGCAGCATACAATAGCATGGTATACCGAGCCTTCAATGTTCCAATGTCAAAAAGAGACCTCAAAAATGAGTTGAACACTATTTGCATGATCGCAAAATCTAATGGATACAACACTTTCTTCTTTGAAAGAATAATCAATAGATACAAACTTCTCCCTTTAACAACATTAGGGAAAAAAAAAAAAAAAAATCCAACGCTCCCTTATTTTCTGCCTTCACGTTCAATAAATTTATAAAATCACGAACACTTTAAGAAACATAATGTAAAAATAGCCTTCAAAACTAACAACAGAAGTGCAGAAATCTTACATAATTTTACATCAATAAATAAGGTTAATACTTTTCCAAAATCAGGAGTATACAGGATCAAATATAACAGTTGTAATTTTTCTTACGTTGGACAGACTGAGAGGAGCTTTAATGTAAGATACTCAGAACATGTTAATGTCCTGAAATATAATAAATTTTCAGCAGTAGGACAGCATATGCATGATTATAATAAATTTTCAGACAGAACAGGATATGGAAACCCTCAAGGTTATGAATAAAGGACCCCTCCTTAATATAACAGAAAGCTGCTTCATACATTTGGATCAATATTTTAATCCATTCTATGCTATTCTTAAACATTGTGGGACTTTGCCTAATGCTGCGTGTGCTATGATACCGCTCAGAGAATTGCGCACTGTTTTCTTTTGAGTGATTTGCATTTTACTTCTTCTAAGTTTTACAGTGTCTACCCCTATTTCATTTCTACATTGCCCCTTCTACTGATCCTATGCATTGTTTTTCGTCTTAATCGGCTGATGATGACCTGGACTAAGGTCGAAACCGGTACCATTTCTACCAATTATTAAATGGGAATGTAATTTACTACATTTCTTATTCTTTTGTATTGAATAGGTTGAATCTCTTTATCAAGTATTTCAATTTTAACTCTATTATTTATTCAGGTCAACTTTACGCTCTGCACTGAATTGCGAAACCTTACCACCTGCACTTTAGAAACTGCCAATTTTCATGCGCAACAATCCTAAGCAGCATTTAAGAACATTTAACTGGAAGCACCAACTATTTTTAACGGAATGCACTGCATCCAAGTGCCTTGCTTTAATACCAATGTATTGCCTACATAACTTAATGTCATTGTGATCACACATTGTCTTCAGATGATTTGAACTTTTTAACAGAATGCAACACATTAAGAATCCAGTCTTATTTTAATTTCTATGTGTTTTACACACAGTTCATTTTAATACCATTGTGTTTGTACATTGTTTTGGATCATTTGATGTAATTGAACAATTTGTGTTATGGCTGATGATGGCCTAGTCTTCAGGTCGAAACTAGCCCCAAACTAAAATCAAACTGCACAACATTGTATTGAGAAGGTGGGCCTTGTGAATAAAATATTTAACTATTAATGTAATCACAGTTCAATACGGATCAATCATCATGAAGTTTATATCCTATAACATGGAACTAGCCCACAGTTTCAAAATGAAGAGGGATCCTCAGATAGATCTTACTTTGAGTCTAAAATGTTCCATGGCTTCACTTCTGCAGGGTGGGTCCCTTCAAGATGTTTTATTTGTTTTAAAACTCTTTTGAACATTTCAATATATTTATCTTTTGAGGTTATGTTTTCTTGTTTGCAGGAATTCCTTTGTGTAAAGGTTATAAAATTCTTTGTTATTTTTATTTTATTTTGGAATTTATATTATGAGTAAATAAATATGTCTGTTAAAACTGAAATACCTTTTATTTGAAGGTAAGTCCATACAAGTTCTTCCTTCCATGCCTCATAGGGACACTTCTGCTTTCCACATCCCTTGTCTTTAGTAGTAGTTTTTGTTTTGCCTTGTGTTATAATTTATTTTTAACTTGTACAAGATTGATAACACTTCCATGCTTAAATTATATTATTTTTATCTGTTGTTAACCAGTTTCAAGGTTGCACAAAGTGTAGGATAAGAAGGAGCAAGAAACATTAGATAAACACGGAGGGTTGAGGGCATGTGCCACCCCTGGAAGCAGCTGCATGTCTTTTTCTTGTTCTGTCTGATAAGTGTGATTTAGGGAAATGTCGCACACAGTCATATCATACCGTTGTTGCCTATTGGCCTGCCGAATTATAGATACATGGCAAGGCTACATTGTTGGCCTTTCCGATGCTAATCTCTCATACTCGAGAATTGAACAACAGGGTAAAATGAAAGGTCTCAACACTACTAAGTCCTCTGTAGGCAATGTGATAAAACTACACCAGAACGGTTTCCCACCAGAATTGCAAGTAATCAGCTTCATTTTCCGTATCAAAATCTAATCACTAAATTTTACACTATTGAGATTCTTCCACCGCTCAATAGTGTAAAATTTAGTGTTCCCACCAGAAATAACAACTTCGGAAAAAAACTGCCACGGAAGAGAGTTTGACCCTCCAGGACTGCGGACATTATTAAGAAGGTAAAGGCGGTTGTCCTGAAGGACAATCCACCAACTCAAAGACAGCTTGCCAGCCACACAAGCACTCTAAAGGTACAGTCTACCGTGTAATTAAAGAACCTGGTAAAGTGGCATAAGGCACAGGGACATGCTTTGAAAGCAAGGCACGTTAAAGAACGGTTCAGTACTGCCAGAAAATTATACGAAAACTAGCTAGTAAATGGCAGTCGCTTGTTATCCTGGATGAATGTTTCGTTTATTTGGATGACACCAACAAACCATAGGCAATTTACTATCGCCTAAAAGGCCAAAAGGGGCACTCAAACTTCGTCAAGGAAAACAAACAAAAGTTTGCTAGGTGTTTGTGGTAGTGGCAGGATATTGTGCCCGGGATAAACTCAGAATCCTCAGAGTGCTGAAATATGAGAAGATCAATGCTACCTACTTCTGGAAGAAAGTCATGGATTCCTATTTCGACGAAGATATCCGTCAGCTGTACGGCGAGGATGCTTCAAGTGTCTGGATGCACATGGATAAAGCATCCAGTCATACTGCCAGATCATCAGTCAGCTATTATGAGAGAACAGAAACAGAGGCAGGTGTCCGTGTAATACTATTTAGTGACATCCCTGTCAAATCCCTGGATGCCTCACTGATGGATTTCTTCTAGACGTCCTGACACTATTGAGGGTCTTTGGAAAGTGTGCAAGGAGGTGTGGGACAATATTCGTCTTCCTGTACTCCGTCGAAGTCTTCTACAGTGGAAATTGAGATGTAGGGAAAGAATCCGTGCCTGTAGCTATCACGTCGAGCATAACCGGGTCTGGAGGAAAGGAATCGCCTAGGACAACAGGTGCGACAAAATCGTCCAAACATAACTGGTGCAACCCTCCATACAAGTGGTAAAAGTCTAGGAAGAGACCAATGGGACCAGATGAGTAGCGGAAAGGGCAGTTACCAGTATGGGAGGCAGCCTCCAGATCTGCAGTTTCTTACTGGCCAGCTGGTGCTGCCGACACTTGCTACAGTAGTACTTCTCGTCCTCCCCTAGGTGCTCCTCCTTGGTGAATGCCTCCAGGCAGTAGTCCAGGTTTATGGGCTCGCTCTGCTGCTGTCTGGTCAGGGCCACGCTCTCGTGCTCCACAAACACCTGACAACACCAATGTTCTCATTTAGCCATGACACTTCATACATGCAGGTTGTTTCAGGTCTACATCTATTGAAATAATTATATTTTTTTAAATTTTGCTTAGGATCATTAGAGACGACATCAAACAACTGTGCCAGATCAAGGGAATGGTTGAGACTTCCCAAAACATGTTTGGTTTAATAAATAGTTTTTCTTTCATTTAATGAGTGTATTGATCAAGGCAGATTCAAATAAACTATTCTAAATAGTTATATTATACATTCAAACTAGTCAATATGGACCAGACACAATATTAACCTATGATGGTTAAGTTTATTAACAGTACGAATTCTTCTACGTCACAGCGCTTCAGTATGTCTTTTGTTCACGTAACACTTTTGTGTGTTAAGTCTTTGCTCGTTTAACATCTTCGCTTCGCTTCATGTTACTTGGTGGAGTGAGTTGTTGACTTATGTCCATAACTCAATATAATTATCAGTCCAGGGAGCTCAATAGCTGCAGTCGCTTATGTGCGGCCAGGATCCAGTATTCGGGAGATAGTAGGTTCGAACCCCACTGTCGGCAGCCCTGAAAATGGTTTCCGTGGTTTCCCATTTTCACACCAGGCAAATGCTGGGGCTGTACCTGAATTAAGGCCACACCTGCTTTCTTCCCACTCCTAGCCCTTCCCTGTCCCATCGTCACCATAAGACCTATCTGTGTCGGTGCGATGTAAAGCAACTTGAAAGAAAAAAAAAACAGCTTTTCTTTCAACAAAAATCATTTTCGTCTTACGATAAACTTTTCGGCTCCATTTCCCCGTTTGAACTGCCCGTGCTAGACAAAGATATTGAGGACTCACAGACATAGCACTTCCATTCGTCGGTGCTAGCCCTGAACCTTAGGAATGCCACAGAAGAGAGTTGCAGTTCAATTTACTGCTAATCTTACTATTGATTTGTGTGAAAGCAATTATTTTCCTCCATTTATGACAAAAATGATAATGTAATTTCATGGATACTGCTCATGTCGTCTGTAGGAACCCAGCCCCCGACGAACCTGATGGAACACAACAAAACGTGCTTTAGTTCTTATTTTTTACAATACCAATATAGTTAGTCCGTTATTGGACATTATAAATTTTCCAGGTATCTCATTCCTGGTTGCCAGCGTTTCGCACCAGCATGCTAAGTTGGGCTCATCAGTTGGTAAATAGCACACCTACCAGGACGCATGGCCACTGCGTAGGTTCCAAGTTGCTAAGTTGGGCTCATCAGTAGGCTCACTGCTGCGAAACGCTGGCAACCAGGAATGAGTTAGCTGGAAAATTTATAATGTCCAATAACCCTTTCAGACCTGAAAGAAAACTGGCGGTGTGAAGTTTTGTTTGTATGTCAAAAACTGACTAAAATGCTCTTAAATACATATATTTTTAGTTTATTTTACAAAATAAAAATTAACATCTGAGAAAAAGCACCCACACAATTGTGCGTGTCAGGACTTAATTCCCTACTTACAAAAATGAAAAATTACCTCAATGCATGTGAATATACATATGTACATGATCAAATGTTCTATTTTACAGTGTGGAACAATGTATTTTAAATAATTAAAATCTTATACATTACATGTCTCACGTCGAGTACTAGTTCTGCCCTCAAAGTCTCTTGGAGGTAGCACCCAGCACTCTTGCATGCATTGCCTGCAGGGAAACCTACCCCGCACACTTGTGCGTATCAACATTCAAAACCTCATGGTATCACGTACGATGTTGTAAGTTCACAATTTACGTTCGCTAAACAATTTACACACTTCGTTGATTATATTCTGATATTCAGTAGAGCTTCCAGATTAATATGAATGCAATAAATAAATACTTAATTTTAAGCATTACTGCTTCCCGCCATCTTGCCGATGAATTCTATCTTTAAAGTCTTCTTCCTGCCCCCCCCCCCCTGGAGGTCAAGCGCTAAATAAAAACAACTGAAGTACATGCTACGTGTCCCGCACAAGCACTGCAGTCCGGTCTAGCGCCAAGAAAACATCCAATAAGCTCAGAGATAAATAAAATATGAACCCGCACAATTGTGCATACACGGTCTGAAAGGGATATCGGACCAACTATATTGGTATTGTAAATTTACATATTCAGGACAAATATTTCGGATTCCCTATGGGAATCAACATCCATATCAAGTTCCTTTACGTTGCACTGTCACAGATAGATCTTATGGCGACTATAAGACAGGAGTGGGAGGGAAGAGGCCAGCATTTGCCTGGTCTGAAAATGGGAAACCACAGAAAAACAATCTTCAGGGATGCCGACAATGGGGTTCGAACACACTAGACAACCCAGAATGCAAGCTCACAGCTGGGCGCCCGTAACCGCTCATCCAACTCGCTCTGTATTACTTGCTTTAGTCCTACTCTGTTGAGTCCTTTCTGACTTCCTGAAACAACTTATCATAACTTCACCTCTATTGTCCAGTGTTTTTCAAACTGTGTTCTGTCAACTCCTTTTCATCCATTCTGAAAAGATGTCCATAGAATTTCAGTATTCATTATTCCATTAGCTAGTGTAAAACAAAAGCTAAAGGTTTCCACCTATTCAATACTGTCAAAATCAAAGTAAAGGCAAGACATTAAAATATATATATATATGAAGCAAGCATGAAACTGAAGACAAGTAAAGATTTTAAAAACACTCACAGGATATGCGATTGTGACTAATGATGGTCTCTAGTAAGACCGAAACTAGTTTCATCAAATATATGCAACTTTCTTAAGGTTACAACAAACAGTATTGAATAAGTGGAAACCTTTAGCTTTTATTTGACACTTGTGCCACACCAAGCTTGCTTTGGTACTGCACCATTCATAAACATCCTATCTCTGTGGCTATGCCATCGACGTCATTGGTATGTTCCCGAACGTGACGTGTAACATACTTCTAGAGACAAAGAATCTCAAAAACAGATAGCCAAGAACACCATCTGTCAAGGAGGAGATACCCCCATCAGACCAATAATCAATAGCAGGAATAGTCCCACTTATAAAACTTCTCAGTTCCTCCACAAGTTCTTAAAAAAGCATTTTAAATTTCACAATGCAAATCTCATCAAAATTTCTATCGAACTTTGCAAAACTTTAAACAAATTTAATTTACAACCAAATCACGTTTTATGTTTGCACGACATCACGAATATGTACTCAAATATACCCATCAACGAAACTATTACCATAATAAAAAACAACCTCTCCAAACGCAGCGCATTAAGCGAAATCGAAATAGACGAATTCATAAAGTTACTAAGTTTTGTTTTACACAATAAATACTTTACTTTCAACAACAAAATATGTAAGCAAGAAGGTTTAGCTATGGGAGACCCAATCTCTGGCATTTTAGCGGACATCTACATGGACAATGTAGAACACAATAAAATAGTAAAAAACATTAATGGACTCGGTTTATGGCTCCGTTATGTCAACGACACATTAGCAATTATTGATAAACAACTTAACAATAGTGATAACATCCTAACGTTTCTAAATAATTTACACGATAATATAAAGTTCACAAAGGAAAACGAAAACAACAATTCAATCAAAATTTTCTAGATATCAAAATCACGCGAGTTGTAGACAAATTTGATTTCCAAATTCATTTACTCCAATAACTATAAAAAACGAATCTTTGCACCTGAATTGCCATTTTAAAAAAGCCACTTATTACAGTTTAGTACACAGGGCAAAAAATCCCTCTTTCACTAAATAATCTAAAAAATGAATTAGATTTCATAAAAGAAACAGCCAGATACAACAGGTTCAATTCAAATATGATCAACAAAATCAATTATTAAGTTAGACTAAAATTAACCACAAACCTTTCTCCAATAAAACCCAACAAACCAAAATTCACGAAGTTCACATTTACCAACCCAAAAAACCATCAAATTACCAATCCTTTAAAAAAATACGAGGTAAAAATCGCTTACATAACGCAGAATACAAATCAACATTTATTTTTTAATCATAACTCAGTCAATTCAACTAATAATAAATATTCAAGCTCAGGTATATATAGACTCTGATGCTCAGTATGTAATTTTTCTTATGTTGGCCAAACTGGCCGATGTTTCTCAACTAGACATGCCGAGCATTATAACGCCCAAAAACATAGTAAGTTCTCTGCGATGAGTAAGCACATGAAAGAAACAGGTCACAAATTTACTACAATAGATCGGGATTTACAAATCTTAAAAAGAATTGAAAAAAGTAAGCTCATGATGGAATATAAAAACTTATACATCTTCCTAGATCAACAATTTAACAAAGACAAGAACCTAAATGTCGTAATAGATAACAAAAGTCCCCTTTACGAACAGATTCCAAATCTATTTTAAAAAAAAACCATTCCTTCTGAATAGTATCTATAAAATATTTAGCACCAAATCAGCCATGTTGATTTAGCTGTGTAACATGACATAGAAGCAAAGGAACCGCACAGAAGATAGAAGAATGAAATCTAAGCAACATGAAATTTTAATAAGCATTTTAATGTGTTAAAACTTTTTAAGTGTTTTATATTGTGGCCCATATGTTTTAATGTGTTCTGTATACTCATGTTCTAACTTATTGTAACTTCATGCTTCTGTATACTGCATTTCCATCCCCCATTAGACATCCGGATGTCTAATACAATAACAACTTGTGATTTTGTCTAATGGCTGGAAACTAATCATGTACTAGCTGATGATGGCCGTTAAGGGCCGAAACCGGTACTAGTGTAATCTATTTACAATAAATCGTGTATTGATTGGTGGAAAAACACATTTCTTGTCTATACATTGAATCTATCAATACAGAAAATGAAATTTATAAACAATAATAGATTCAGCAGTCAACAAGAACAATAGGCTGTCAGAAGTTGCTGAAAAGGTAAGACTCCAGATTTATATTCCGAAGACAAAATATATGACAAACATCTGTGGTGGACCTGAATGAATGATCACTAATCTTGGAAAAATCAGTCGAGTCAAGAATTTCACATATCTTGGTGAAGTCATCCAGCAGAATGGATTAGAAGAGGAAGCAATCAATGTCAGGATAAGGAAGTCAGACCAGGCAAACCAAATGACAAAGCATATCTATAATAAAAAGTCTATGAGTATAGGGGCCAAGTTCTGACACTATAACACAGTTGTAAAACTTGAGGGATTATATGCGTCTGAAACTTAGACCTTAAGTAGTAAAGGTCAACCTGACCGGCTGTTTCACGTTGGTACCAACAACGTAAGGCAAGCTGATGTAAGTACCAACATAGTTGGAGATGTGTGGGATCTGGTAAATGCAGCACGGGTGAAGTTTAAGAAAGCGGAGATTGTTATTAGTGGAATACTGTGTAGCAGGGATACTGACTGGAGGGTGATTGGGGATTTAAATGAGACTATGGAGTGGGTATGTGGGAAACTGGGAGTGAAATTTCTAGATCCTAATGGGTGGGTAGGAGATAGGGATCTGCGCTCAGATGGCCTTCACTTAAGCCGCAGTGGTACGTGTAAGTTAGGAAATTTGTTTAGAAGGGTAATAGGGAGGTACATTCAGGGAAACGGGGTGGCCTAGGGAGCAGTGATAAGGGAACAGGGAACTGGAAATCAGTAGGGATGACATAAAATTGTTAGTGTTGAACTGTAGAAGTATTGTAAAAAAGGGAATAAAGTAATTTAATAGTTATATATTTACCAGATATTGTAATAGGAGTTGAATCATGGCTGAGAAATGATATAATGGATGCAGAAATTTTCTCACGGAACTGGAGTGTGTATCATAGAGATAGGATAGGAATGGTGAGAGGGGGAGTATTCATTCTGGTGAAAGAAGAATTTGTAAGCTACGAAAAAGTTAAAGATGAGACACATGAAATTCTAGGTGTAAGGCTCATTTCTAAAGATAATAGACAACTTGATATATTTTGAGTGAACAGACTGGGAAAGCGTAGCACTGACATGGATTCAGAATTATTTGATAAGATAATCAGCTATCTAGGAAACGACATGGAAAGAAATGTGATTGAAGCGGGAAGTCTGAATTTCCCAGACGTCAATTGGGAAGGAAATGCGAACGACAGGAAGCATGACCAACAAATGGCAAATAAGTTAATATGGGAAAGAACTGATTCAGAAAGTGATGGAACCAACCAGAGGGAAAAATATCCTGGATGTGGTGCTGATAAAACCAGATGAGCTCTATAGTGAAACTGAAGTAATAGATGGTATTAGTGATCGTGAAGCTGTTTTTGTGGTAGTTAAAAATAAATGTGATAGAAAGGAAGGTCTTAAAAGTAGGACTATTAGGCAGTACCATATGGCTGATAAAGCAGGCATGAGGCAGTTTCTAAAAAGTAACTACGACCGGTGGAAAACTGTAAATAAAAATGTAAACAGACTCTGGGATGGGTTTAAAGAAATTGTTGAGGAATGCGAAAACAGGATTGTACCTTTAAGGGAGGTAAGGAATGGTAAAGACCCACCTTATTATAATAGAGAAATAAACAGACTAAAAAGGAGGTGCAGGTTGGAAAGAAATAGAGTTAGAAATGGCTGTGGAAGTAAGGAGAAATTGAAGGAACTTACTAGAAAATTGAATCTACCAAAGAAGGCAGCTAAGGATAACATGATGGCAAGCATAATTGGCAGTCATACAAATTTTAGTGAAAAATGGAAGGATATGTATAGGTATTTTAAGGCAGAAACAGGTTCCAAGAAGGACATTCCAGGAATAATTAATGAACAAGGGGAGTGTGTATGTGAGGATCTTCAAAAGGCAGAGGTATTTAGTCAGCAGTATATAAAGATTGTTGGTTACAAGGATAATGTCCAGATAGAGGAGGAGACTAAGGCTAAAGAAGTATTAAAATTTACATATGATAAAAATGACATTTACAATAAGATACAAAAGTTCAAAACTAGAAAAGCAGCTGGAATTGATAAGATTTCTGGGGATATACTAAAGACAATGGGTTGGGATATAGTACCATATCTGAAGTACTTGTTTGATTATTGTTTGCTCGGAGGAGCTATACCAAATGAATGGAGAGTTGCTATAGTAGCCCCTGTGTATAAAGGAAAGGGTGATAGACATAAAGCCAAAAATTACAGGCCAGTAAGTTTGACATGCATTGTATGTAAGCTTTGGGAAGGCATTCTTTCTGATTATATTAGACATGTTTGTGAAATTAGTAACTGGTTCGATAGAAGGCAATTCAGTTTTAGGAAAGGTTATTCCACTGAAGCTCAACTTGTAGGATTCCAGCAAGATATAGGAGATATCTTGGATTCAGGAGGTCAAATGGACTGTATTGCGATTGACCTGTCTAAAGCATATGATAGGGTGAATCATGGGAGACTACTGGCAAAAATGAGTGCAATTGGACTAGACAAAAGAGTGACTGAATGGGTTGCTATATTTCTAGAAAATAGATCTCAGAGAATTGGAGTAGATGAAGCTTTATCTGACCCTGTAATAATTAAGAGGGGAATTCCTCAAGGCAGTATTATCGGACCTTTACGTTTTCTTATATATATAAATGAAATGAGTAAAGGAGTGGAATCAGAGGTAAGGCTTTTTGCGGATGATGTTATTCTCTATAGAGTAATAAATAAGTTACAAGATTGTGAGCAACTGCAATGTGACCTCGAAAATATTGTGAGATGGACAGCAGGCAATGGTATGTTGATAAACGGGGTTAAAAGTCAGGTTGTGAGCTTCACAAATAGGAAAAGTCCTCTCAGTTTTAATTACTGCGTTGATGGGGTGAAAGTTCCTTTTGGGGATCATTGTACGTATCTAGGTGTTAATATAAGGGAAGATCTTCATTGGGGTAATCACATAAATGGGATTGTAAATAAAGGGTACAGATCTCTGCACATGGTTATGAGGGTGTTTAGGGGTTATAGTAAGGATGTAAAGGAGAGGGCATATAAGTCTCTGGTAAGACCCCAACTAGAGTATGGTTCCCGTGTATGGGACCCTCACCAGGATTACCCGATTCAAGAACTGGAAAAAAATCCAAAGAAAAGCAGCTCGATTTGTTCTGGGTGATTTCCGACAAAAGAGTAGCATTACAAGAATGTTGCAAAGTTTGGGCTGGGAAGAACTGAGAGAAAGAAGAAGAGCTGCTAGACTAAGTGGTATGTTCCGAGCTGTCAGCGGAGAGATGGCGTGGAATGACATTAGTAGACGAATAAGTTTGAGTGGCGTTTATAAAAGTAGGAAAGATCACAATATGAAGATAAAGTTGGTATTCAAGAGGACAAACTGCGGCAAATATTCATTTATAGGAAGGGGAGTTAAGGACTGGAATAACTTACCAAGGCAGATGTTCAATAAATTTCCAATTTCTTTGAAATCATTTAGGAAAAGGCTAGGAAAACAACAGATAGGGAATCTGCCACCTGGGCGACTGTCCTAATGCGGAACAGTATTGATTGACTGAAAAAAAGAGACCGCAGGATACTAAGAAAAATCCTAGGTAATAGATGGGTTGATGGACAGTGGTGAATGAGACCAAACGAGGGTTTGTACAGCAAGACAGAACCTCTCACAGCATCAATTAAGAAGTGATTGCTATTATTTTACGGTCATCTCTTG
This sequence comes from Anabrus simplex, assembly GCF_040414725.1. Classification (NCBI taxonomy): domain Eukaryota; kingdom Metazoa; phylum Arthropoda; class Insecta; order Orthoptera; family Tettigoniidae; genus Anabrus; species Anabrus simplex. Next base: position 219,135,270 of record NC_090279.1, on the reverse strand, counting down.
AGGAACTGATGATCGACTAACAAAAAGAATATGGAATTTTATTCAATCTAAGGCAACAAGGCCGAGATGGTTCCAGGAATGTGGAAAAGATCTGAGGCAGATTGGTATTTCAGACCAAGAAATACCCGAGAAGAACACATTCAGAAGGTTGGTGAACAACTATCAGGTTTCAAAATGGCATCTACTTCCCGAAGACAGAAAGGACCTTTGTCTGAAGAGCATAAACAGGCACTCGTTGCTGGGCTCAGAAGATACTGGCAGGAAGTCAAAGTCGGAACAAGAACAAGACCTAGACACTAAAATGAAGTTGGTTGTTACCACACAGTCCATAGAGGCTCAACTCAATGTATATATATATATATATAATGTCCAATAACGGACCATTTATATTGGTACTGCAAGATAAACCAGATGAAATTCCAGGAAGTCTTCAGAAGAAGGTGTACTTAAATCCATAGTGTTTGCTCTGTTGTGAGTAATCATTGCCAACTTATCTACTGAAATTGCTTGTTAGAATCTTCATAAAGTTGTTTGCAATTCACTCGAGTTAATCCCAGAGCCCTTCCACTTTTTCAGGATTTTTTGTTGTCTTTGTGTGACTTCCTCTTCTTTGCCCATTTCAATGTTAGAGTCTGCCTGATGGAGGACTGAAGTTTATCATATAGTCAATTATTCATTTGTTGTCCGGCTCCATGGCTAAATTGTTAGCGTGCTGGCCTTTGGTCACAGGAGTCCCGGGTTCGATTCCCGGCAGGGTCGGGAATTTTAACCATTGTTGGTTAATTTCTCTGGCACAGGGGCTGGGTGTATGTGTCGTCTTCATCATTGTTTCATCCTCATCACGACGCGCAGGTCGCCTACGAGCTTCAAATCAAAAGACCTGCATTTGGCGAGCCGAACATGTACTCGGGCACTCCCGGCACTAAAAGCCATACGCCATTTCATTTCATTCATTTGTTCACACAAAATGTTGTGCCGATCTGTTGTAGATTTTTCCATTGTTCCTCTGAGAATTCTATAGTGTTTAAGTCTGTAAAACTTGTCTCTTGAAGTGCAAATACCAGAATTATTTGTTTTCCCATCTCTTCATTTTAGTTTCCCAGTCTGCAATGAGTTTGTATGTTTATTATTCTGAAAAAAGCAACATCTTTTGGTTTGTGGATTATTTTACTGTTGAGGTTGTGTCAATCCCATCAAGTGTCCGACTTCATCCCGTACAGTGATACAGGCACGTCGGCACTCCCGTCTCCTTTTCTGAGTTGCTTAGTAACAGAACACACAAATCATCAGGAAGTGCCATTACTTCAGACAATTAACTTGCAGCCAAGAACACACAGTATTCGTACGATTTCAGATGAAGAGACTTTGCATATTCATCCAAACTTGCAGTTTGCACATTTCTGCTCCCACTGAACAAGAAACGTTGGGCAGACCCCGTGGTGTTATTTGACAAGACTAGGCTATGTGCCAACATCAGGTTTCAACCTCACCTCTCCCTATCTCATTGTCATCTCACACCCAAATGTACAGGTCACTCAAGGACATCAAACAGACTTGCAGCAGATATCTCCAGAGGGCACAGATCGATCAATCAATCAATCAATCAATCAATCAATCAATCTCTTATAAACTAACTCCGAGAAGCTCTCGGCAAAATGCGAATGTTGCAGAAAGTATTACCCGTTCCTGGGAGGTCTGGTAGCGGAGGTGTAGAGCCGTGGGGTCCCAGTCGATGGCCAGATAGCTGCTGCCGAAGTTGAACTCGTTGTCGGAGCACTGGATGCGACAACCTCGGCAGAACCTGTACCAGGGACACCACGCGCATTGACTGCCATCCTTCTGCACGGCCTTCAGCACGAACGGGAACTCGTAGCCCAGACTGTCGTCACTGAGAACAACCATTACTTGGGGTCAGCTTTGTCTTTGCAGTTGCCTAACTTCAAGCTAAGACATAACATACTGCCACAAACGTGAAGTTTGCTGTCTACAGTAGCCTGCCTTGCACTGTGAGTGTTAGAGGGTTTGTCATACTCATACCTCACGCTGTTGTCATTTTATGAGCTGCCCAAGTTACATGACACAACTATGATAAACTGATAACTTGAAAACAATATTCTCTCAAGTATCGAGCGAGCTCTTATTGTTATTATGGTGTCAATGATTTGCAACAGGATGTTAATAATATTATATTATGGTATGATAGCAACAATTTATTCCTAAATGTTAAAAATGTGAAGTTCTGGTATTTACCATGGAAAAGGAATATTATAATGGTGAAACAACATTTGAAATTGTAACATCTATTAATGATTTAGGAATTATTTTTGACAGCAAATTAACTTTTAATAGCCATATTGCAAAAGTAATGAGTCTATCTAACAAGATCCTTGGTTTCACTATTAGAAATTTCAAATTATTTACTCAACCTGAAGTTATTGTTAACTTGTATATAAGTTTAGTACGAAGCAAGTTAGAACATTCATCGTTAATCTTTATAAGGACCAAACACATCACATTGAGACTGTACGAAATAAATTTCTAAGATATTTGTATCATAAAACTTTCAATGTATTTTGTCCATTTGATATTTCAACTCACTATTTAAGAAGTTTGTTCAAATTCATGTCTTTGAAAAACAGGAGAACATTAATTTCAATACACATATTGAGGAAAATTTTGAATGGAAAAATTAACTGTCAAGAATTACTTACCTTCATTCCATTTCATGTACGGTACCACAAGTAACATCACAACAGCAAGTATTATTTCACATCCCAAGATCTAGAAGTGTTCATCACTCCAATTCACCACTAGTTAAAACATTATCACTTTATAATTCAATTAGTGCACAAGTTGATTTATCTGTTGGCGCTAGGTTGTTCAATAAGCAAATAAAGGCTATTTTTAACTAAATCATGGTTAAATTCCATTTTGCTGGAAATCTAGGTACTCAAGTTTTCGTTTTTCTGTTTGTGTTTTTTTTAAATAGCTTAGTAATTTTCTATGGTTGATGTATAGTCTATATTATTATGTTTTTCATTTGTAGTAATAATTTTTAAATTGTGTTTTGCTAATTAGTTTTCTTCTTTTACCTCTTGCTATTATTGTTACTACTGTTATTATTTTTGTTTGCTGTATTTAAAGTTTATATGCCATGAAGGAACGTAATTGGGCTCAGCCTGTGTACCTTCGTATTATCAAATAAATAAATAAATAAATAAATTATTATTTTGCGATTATTATTATTATTATTATTATTATTATTATTATTACTTGTGAAGTACATCCACTTATTAGTATCATTATTACTTTACAATCGCATCATTTGTGAGGTTATGTCATGAAACATTTGTTGTATATGGATATTTATATGAGTTTAGTTAATGAAAGAACCTACAATTAATATTATATATATTATTATTACCTGTATATATGATTTGTAATCCACTACAGAATTGTGAAACACACTGTAACATCCAGAATGGTACTCGGCAGATGAGAACTTTACTTTGTAGAATATTCTGTACATTATATCTGGGCCTTAAGCACTCCAGAATTTACGAGAAAATGTACCTTGCTAGAAGCCTGGCCAGGCACGTATATAAAGAGATGGTAGAGATGAGTTATTGTTTAGTAAGAGTCGTGATTTAACAGGAGTTATACTTGTGACCACGTGTTGATGATTGGTTCATTGATGCTTGTTGTTTAAAGGGACCTAACATCGAGGTCATCGGCCCCTAATGGTACGAAATGAAATGACAAATTAAAAGTTCAAAATCATCCACTGACCGAAATAAAAAAAAGTCATGAAGAATGAATAGATGGACATGAATTTAAAACAATCAGTGGATCCGACTCAAAAAACTATCATAAATAATAGTATTACTGATCAAGCGACCACTTCTAAAGCACAATCCTGAATCGAGGATGCTTGATGTCTAAAGGGGTCCAAATCCAGGTCAAAGGCCCCTCAGAATGGTACTTATCGCTAGGAAAATAGAACCATGGTATTTGTCATGTTGGGGTACTAATCAAAAGGAGTGAAGACTCACGGTGTTCAACACATGATGGTACTACAGACAACTATTGTACGTTGTACAGGTAATGCTGACCTATGGTGTTTTTCACACAATGGCGCCACTCATAGCCAAAGCAAACCTATGGGGTTCCTCACCTAGGTGTACTAATCACAGGCGCTGGTATTCCCGTGGTGTTCCTCACATAGTGGGTACTAATCACAGGCAATGCCCAGACCCGTGGTGTTGCTCACATGGATACCACTCATGGGTACAGGAAACCCACAGTGATCCACCCTCTGCTGCTACTAAGCACAAACCTATTTCGTACCTAATATAGCGGTACTACCTGCAAGTAAAGGCGACCCATGGTGTTCCCCACGTGATGGTACTAATCAAAAGTAGTTTCATGGTTCTAAGACAAACATCCCTTGGTCACCCCTTTTAGTCGCCTCTCACAACAGGCAGGGGATACCGTGGGTGTATTTTTCGTCTGCGTCCCCCACCCACAGGGGGTAGAGAGAGAAAAAAGAAGAAAAATAAGAGATCCATCACTTCAAGAAATGAAGTAACATACGAAGAAAGGCAAGGGCCACGAAGGACGTGAAAATGAAAGACTCCCTAGGCCTCGAATGCTCTAATACCGGGGTCGGAAAAGAAGAAGAGTAGGCCAAGGGAGGTCGGATAGGATAGACGAAAGTGAGAAGCCTGGCACAAGTAAGTGGAAGCAATGCCAGGACTCAGCTAAGGGCCCCATGGTCGCCAACCCACGCTCCCAAGTCGAGAGCCCTTGGGGCCCCTTTTAGTCGCCTCTTACGGCAGGCAGGGGATACCGCAGGTGTATTCTACATGTGCGTCCCCCACCTGCAGGGGGTTGACCACGTGTTATGACATGTTGGTAAGCAGTCAATTGTTATAAAATTGTGATCTCCGTGTGGTTTAGTGATAGGCATTTGTTGATGTGTGTATTTTGTTTGTGGAAGCAGTTGATTAGGTTATGCGTATGTTTATGTGAAGTTAAGGTGAAATAAATAAGTGTACCAACTGACAGCATTTTGTGTGCGTCTTTGTGGAGACATCAACTAGAGAGATAAAGACTAATAAGGAAAACACTAATTACTGAAGAAAAGTACAAAAGATTGCAAACCATACCGAATACCATACACGTTGCGCGAGATTGGTTAACCATGTAGTGAATTTAAATATGAGAGCTGGCAAGTAGGTTTTGAGATCGCACTCTGCCAATATATGTCGATATGAATGGCAGCTTGGGATTGGTTGGATGTCTATGATTCATCGCATAACTACCAGACAGAGCCAAAATCACCCAAAACGTCAATTTAGAAGTAAAACAGTGCGGAGTATAGATATGGACTTTGCAAGGCTAAAGACCGGCTCGAGAGCCATGCCGAGAAATAACCAGCATCGAACATAAAAACACTTCAGCCAGTGTCACCGTAGCCTACTTACTACGGAGCGATCCCATCAAGTCGGAGCTCCGTGTTCAAATCCCTCCCATGGCAAAGGATCTGTTACTTTGATTGGGGATCTCAAGCCAGTCTTCAGTAACGTGCAGATCTAGCAACACTACTTCGCAACATCCATTTGAATTCGCCCACGAAGCGATGTGAATGGCTAACTTCAGCAGCTGATAAGCGGGAGATGGAATTATTTATCAGTATGAAAAATCCTCTAACGTTCACATACCCAATTCACCTTGCTTTCGACCTCCCTGTATAGAATTAATGGAATGCGGAAATGAATACACAATAAGAAGAACAATGACAGGTCAGTGTGAGACGAGGGAGAAATAGAAAGAGGGAACGAGGACAATCTCCACATCGATGTGCTCTCCCCTCATCTTCTACATTCATTTTTTCTCGGCCCCCAACTTTCTCAGGACGTCACACTTCAACACTCATTGAGAGATCTCCAGTCTTGATGAGAGAAATAAGAAGAAAGCTGGTCTTTTACTACCTACAGTAATCTTCTTTGTTTCTTTTCTTTCCTTGAGTTTATCAAGCTTTCATCATATTGCTCACTTTCCACATCAAGACTGAAGATCTACCTCAAACCAGCGCTGACGTCCGCCTGCTGATGAACCGGACCAATACAAATGAATCAAGTAGCGAATATTTAAGATTAAACTTAAATATTGTATTTAAGTGGTCTGCCTATTCAACACATATATAATTTATTAGATCTAGAACATGTTTCTTTCCCTAAGGGACATCATCAGCTAGGATATTTCACAAATATATATCAGATATGAAATCACATTGGTAAGACATAAATTTAAATGCACTATCAAACACAAGTACATTTAAAATAAAATTAATACAAACTTGACTAAAGCTAGAAAGACATGTTGTTAATAATACTGATGTGAATTAAGTGCAACAGTTAGTTTTTATGGACTTCATCATGAATTTTATGAACAGGTCTGAGAAGAAACGGATGTAGACGACATACATAGAGATTGTCTTTAATGACCTGCCATTACGTGTACTGGATACAGAAGAACTCACCAGTCCTGAGCGTGGTTGGGGGCGGCGGTCTCCGACGGCGGGAGAGGGGATACGAGACGGGCCACCTGCACCCACACCGCTTGGTACAGGTCCTGGTGGGTGGTCGCTTCTGCACATGGGACAATTACAGGTAGTCCAAACAGGCTGGGCTTGGTCTTCTGCGACGACAGGAAGTACACGTCCTGTCTGATCTGTGAACCCAAGCAACGCAACTCATTCCTGAATTACAGTCGCACACATTTCTTAGAAATTTTAGAGCAGTCACTGTAAAATTCCTCTTCTGTGGACATAAATAATTCCTACAGTTTGTCTCTCCGAGAGGGTAAAATTTCAAAAGATATCATTCCTACCTTTCCAGGCCAAGAAAGTATCAATCTAAAGAAGTCTCAGAAATTTGTTATAGCTCAGGAAATAGACAAGGAATGAAGCAAATAACAGGTTTGGAACAAGTTCCAGTAAAATGCAAAAAACTTATCACAATATTTCCCCCAAGGTTCTATAACTTCGAGTGCAAGCGAGTATTTGAATTCTATGGATGAAGCCTGTTCAAAAAATAACACAACTTTGAAAATATCGCTCAAAAGCAAAGTTGAACAGTTTACAGTAAAAAAGTCCACAGCCTGTCAGTCATTCGACCGGGTAAGGAATGGAATGAATGAAGCCCCCATCTAGCAGCAAGGATAGGAATTGTGCCAGCTACCAAAGTCTGTCACACTTTTCTGTGGCAATGATTAATGAATGACAGATGAATTGAAATGATAGTGGAGAGTGTTGTTGGAATGAAAGATGCCAGGGAAAACCAAAGTATCTGGGAAAAAACCTGTCCCGCCTCCGCTTTGTCCAGCACATGGAGTGACCGGGATTTGAACCACGGAACCCAGCTGCCACCCGAGCCAAGGAGGCTCTACAGTTTACAGTAAATGGTTATTTTCTAGCAGATATATAGTATAGTGGTCTCCTTCCTAAGTAAATTGTCGTACATTTCTGAAACAATCAGTGATCGCTCAGTGGCTGTGTAGAGTACGAGATGTGATTGTTGAGATGTCTAGAAACACAGGAAAAGGACTGAAGAAAGAGCAGTCTTTCTCATACCTGAGGGGTCACACAGTGAACCACTGGTGAGGTTTGTGGAGAAAACTTCAGGAGCCTCCACAGCAACACATTACTCTTAACTTGTGGATTTTTGATAAACACAAAAACAACTGCTCACTTGACCTGGACCCTGCAGACTTTCTTCTGTTTCCCAAAGTGAAATTCACCCTGAGAGGACGATGGTTTCAACGGATCAAAGAGATCGAAGGCAGAACTATGCCTACCAGGACCTTCCATAAGTATAAACGGTACTGGGAGTATTGTATTAATACAGTTATTATGCATGTTGGGTCACTTTGTGAACAGACCTTGTACACGGACAGACGTTACTCACCATCTTACGATGCAGAGCCACGATGAAGCCGTGAGGGGTGGTGGTGTCCGTGTCGCTGAGACCGGCCAGGCTGTTCGAGCTGGCACTACTGTTACCGCTAGACTGACGGAGCTGCGACATGGGCGACATCTCGTCCACCATTCCGTTCATTCCGTTGGACATCTGCTACAAGAACAGCCACACACTTCAGCATCATACAGTTCCTTCGTGCAACAGGACCAAGATAGTTTCGTACAATATAAATAATGGGGAGGGAAAAAAAAAAAAAAAACAAGTGCCAAATCAACTCTCATGTAGAGAGAGGAACATGAATAGGAACACAGTGTGGAAGGAGGAAACGAGGACTGATCCTCATCAATACCAGTTCTTCTTGGTCCCTGGCAAGCTTATTTCTGCTTCCCAGCTGCACGAGGAGGGCAAGCGTCAACACTCAGTAAAGGGCTATCTCAACGGATCTTCAGTCTTGACTGGGGGATAAACACACGAAAAGGAAATAGATAAAAAATTAAAGATCCTGTTGTGTGCTCCTTTCCACGTTCCTATCCCTCTGTGAGATTTAACGCTTGCTTGTTCCTTTGCAATATTTATATTGACATGCTGGATTCCTAGTCTGTATTCATTTTTATCTGGTCACCAATATTCTAGAGTGATGGAGGGTGCTAACCTCCAGTAGTGGAACAATAGCTACAACAAGGAAGTGCTATCCCATGGGGCGACATTAAGACACAAATGCTTGTACGCAACAGAAACAATGGACATAATTGGGAAGAAAGGGGTGGAAGCCATTAGAAGATGCTCTAGAAAATGGGGAGAGGAGACTCAGAGGTGGGGGTTGAAAGGATGAGAAAAAAAGAAAAAGAAAAAAAGAGTGCAGTCTATGCAGAAGACCCAGAAAATGACTCAAAACTGTGTTGTCAAGAAGACATACCAGACAGAGGTTTCCATTAGAGAAGAAAGAGGTAGGAGTAAAGATGGTGCGGTGGTGGTGGTGGTGGTGGTGGTGGTGGTGGTGGTGGTGGTGGTGGTGGTGGTGGTGGTGGTTGTGATTGTTTTAAGAGGAAGTACAACTGGGCAACCATCCTCTACATAACACTAATCAGAGGGAAAAAATGGAAGGGATCAGACACATCAAAAAATGAAGGGATCGGCCAAAGAAAGACAAGGGCCACGAAGGGCGTGAAAATGAAAGACTCCCTGAGCCTTGGGAACCTAATCCCGGAGTCGGAAAAGAAGAAAAGTTTACCAAGGAAGGTCGGATAGGCTAGATGAAATTGAGGAGCCTGACACAAATGGAAGCAATGACAGAACTCAGCTAAGGCCCCCATGGTCACCAACCCATACTCGCAAGTTCAGAGCCCTTGGGGCCCCTCTTACGTCAGGCAGGGAATACCATGGTTCATATTCTACCGCCCCACCCACACAGGGTGCACTTATAACACCTCACAGGAAGTCTGAGTGCCAGGCAATGCATGGAAAGCTTCAAGGCCAAGACTAAAGCTTGTCACTGACATGCTTCTTGAGCTGCTTGATATCAGAGGCTGCCAGTAAGTTGCAGTGAAAGAGGATTCAACGATTTACACTTTTCAATCTTGATAGCCACTCTGCTCTGTCCGACTTTACTGGTTTTGATCAACCCGTAGCTTCCAGATCTTACCACCTTCACTGTCAAACTTTTTAAGAGTACTGCTAATCAAAATTGGATTCTCTGAAAGAAAACTCTGTCCAGTGACACTAGAGGTAACCAGGAATCGATGCAGATTATTTTCACAAGCCTTGAAACAGACAGCTCAACAAGACAAACATTTTTAGTTTCTTAGAAACACTTTTAAAAGTAACCCCTCTTAAGGACACCATCCTGTGAAAAAGGAAGAAAGAGAGAGGTCCGATTTGTTTGGTCCCGGAAGTCGGTAGGGCAGAGCCTTGTATTATTACATGTGATATAAATCATTTGGATCTGTATTGATGATATTTGACTTTAATAACAATAAGTTATTTTATCCACCTAATCAATACATTAAACACAGACAATTAGGATCTTGTCCTTGTTAAATTATTCGTTGACATGTTATTTAAAATATGGTACATGTTTTGCCATAATTTTGCAGGCATCATCAGCCATGATTTGACCTTAAAATAAAATCAGGCACCTGATTGACTTATGAACTAATATTAAAATAGGACTAAATTAACATGTGGTAAAAAACTATTAAATTGATAGCTTTACAAGGCTTGTAACTATGAGTAAGTGAACAGTGCAACATTTGATTGTGAACTTGTGATTTAAGCAAGTTGATATATAATAATATTTAAATAGCAAGTGGTTGATAACGGAGAAACATTCTGAATTATCAAATCTAATGTCGTCTTGTTAAAACGTGATGATAAACAATAACAATTTAAAATGTCATTGAATGGTAGTCTTATGACTGATGATTACTCAATTGTATGCGTAAGCTAAATGTCATTAGCATATGGTATAATATTTTCGCTTTAATGATGATGTGAAAACTGGTAATTCGTAGTTGATAAATAAATTGATATTGGACTCTTTTGGACCATATTTGCAGGTACGGTTGACATGCTGGTCAAAATGGGGCGATGCTAAAGTTGTGTGTAGATTAACATGTTGATTGTTGATTCTAAGGTGAAGTCTGTAATTGAAAATCAGAAATGTGGTTTTAACGTTGGAAAAAATTACATGGAGAATGTACAAACTTACCTCTTGGATTTCAGCGAGAGTAACTTGTTGTGTTATGGTCTATGGGCTGCTGGCAACTGTCGACTTCTTACTGCGCTTGTTATAGCGGTGGGATCCCCTGGGAGGGAGTTGCGCCTGTGAAGGCATGGCTATGGGCCTGCGTGTTGTGCTTGAAAGGGAGCTGCTAGCGGTGGGAGGGAAAGAGGAGAGTGTATTATGTATAGGAATGGTGGGAGTGCTTACTGATTTAAGGTTGAACATTTCAAAAAATTTACTTGTGAAGGGAATTGATTTTTGTAAAATTATTGCGATCTGTTCTTACAAAGGACTTTTTTTTATCAATGTCATCATTTAAGTTCCTATCTTTGTTGAACTGGTGGTCAAGAAATATGAGTATGTTTTTGTATTCTGTCATGGTAGTAAATTTATTCCCTGTATCCTCATGTGGTTGGCCATTGCAGAAAATTGTGTTTCTGAGCATTGTAATGTTCAGCATATCTGGTTGAAAAACTGCAGCCAGTTTGGCTGACATAAGAAAAATTTCATATAAAGCATTTTAATCTGTATATACCTGATCAAGAACAATGGTTATCTGGAGCGTTAATTTCCACCACAATCAATCTAACACAATCTTCTCTAATCAAGAAATGATCTTTTAGATAAGGGCATAAAACATAATTGGCCCAATCATGAAAGGGTAGAGGTCACCACCATCGCTGAAACAGAGACTTACTATCGACAAATTCCAATTGACAAACAAAACGATGTATGATATGAAGTAAAAAAAGAAACTTCCAACATTGGTTAAAGAGATAACTAATAGCAATTGTAACTCTTCAACACAAACTTAAAAATTGAAATCTAATATCTGTAAAGGCAACGTTGTGGTAACAAAGGCAGATAAAAGGCAATACCATAGTAATAATGAACAAGCAAGATTACATAGAAAAAACAGAAAACTTTTTTTCAGATAAAACCTACACAATAAATAATAAAGACCCAATAAATAGAACAACACAATTTAAAGACCCTCCTCAAAAATTCAATGTTCATTCTAAATGATCATGACTATCAGAAACTACAATGTTAAAAAGAGAGAGGTTCCACCTATTCAATACAATGATAAACCGTTGCACAAAATTATGTCACAACCTGTTTAATTCGGGACTGGTTTCGACACATATTTATGTCATCATCAGCCGATAGAAAAACATGGCAAGAAGTATACAATTATCAACACACACAAAAAAACACATTAAAGGATAACTGCAACACATACAACACTTTCATGAAGAAGTGATCAACTGAAGTTCATGTAGTTCTTACACTCTTGCTGTGAGCGTTAAAAGAACTGAAGGATACAAGTGAAATGTAACACTTTTCCATGAAGATAATTTTTTGTAGAGATCATAAGCAGTGTGACGTTCTTGAGCACTATTGCTGCAAGCTTTGAAGCCAATACATTAGATCTTGAGGTTAAAAAGGATCTTGAAGGATGCAGCAGCATGATTTACAATTTTCTTTTTTGCTAGTTGCTTTACGTCGCACCGACACAGATAGGTCTTATGGCGATGATGGGACAGGAAAGGCCTAGGAAAGGGAAGGAAGCGGCCATGGCCTTAACCCTTTCCGACCCTTAGCGCCCGAAAGCGCCCGACTGTTCATTTAGCCTTCCGGTCCTTAGCGCCCGAAAGCGCCCGGCTGCATTATCTGCATTCGTCTGCGATCTGTGCGATAGTTTTTTATTTTTCTCATCAGTGAAGTGTTTATAAGGCATTTATGAACACGCAGTGTGATCTACAAGTCTTAGAGAATAAAGGAAGACAGATAATCTGTCTTGACGTTGCCTAGGCAACGGTCTTGAAATTCCGCGAGCGCGGGTCAGCTGTTTCGTCCGTAAACATGGCGGGATTGAATATCGTGTATATTGAAACTGAGCTGAATATGGGCGAAAAAAGTGACACAGAATCCTTGAGTAGGGGTGCAGGTGAATTTTTAATGAGTGAATAATGTATCAACGAAGATAATTTTAGTGATAACAGTGATGTGAATGAAAACGAATATCGATAAATCGGACCTGATGGCGATGCCACGGCAATTCAGGTAACACAAATATTACGTCTCGTTACTCCGAATGATTACATGGATGATGTTGAACCTGCGCATAATTCGGAAAGAGTATTAGGGGAAAGAGATTGTTTTTTACGTATGTTAGGAGGAGAAAAACTATTCAGTGGCATAGCCTATTGCGCATATAACAATGCAGCCTTCAAACAGTCGCATTCCGGTAAGATAAAAACAGAATGGGAAGACCCTCGCCCAGATGAAATAAAATCTTATATACATGGCCATCATTCCACTTCCAAAATCACGTGATTATTGGTTTTGAGGGATTCAGGCAACATGGGAATGTGACAAATGCAGACTGTCTCTGTGTCGAGTATCACGAGGGGGGGGGGAACACATTATGACTCAATAAACAGAGAAATGGATGTGATGGTATATTTTCTAATGTTATTGAAAATTTGAATTCATTGTGATCAATAGTTTTTACTGTATATAACTTTTTCTGAAACAATACGGTCTGTTTCAGTTTTTGCTAAATAATAGGTTAAAACCTGGGGATAAGCGGAGTGAAAATGCGGGCGGGAAAGGGTTAATTATGGTATAGTCCCAGCATTTGCCTGGTGTGAAAATGGGAAACCACGGAAATCCATCTTCAGGGCTGCCGACAGTGGGGTTCGAACTCACTATCTCCTGATAATTTACAATTGTTGCTAGGGAAGGAATACACTTGTTGCTAGGTAACAAATAACATACTTTTGTTTTTGGTACTTATAAAGGTGGATAGTGATGTATATATAAACTCTTAGAGTATGTTGTAGGATATGAACTTATCAGTATTGGTATGGATTTATGAGATCTATAGAAAAAGGAAAATAAGTTAGAAAAAAATAATAAAAACAGGGAAAAATGGTAAAATAAGTAATACTATGAGGCTCACCTTGTTTAGCTTGCCATGAAGTATAAGAGGAAGTAAGAACAGAAATTGAACACAGGTAGGGGATAGGAGGTGGGGGGGTAACGGACTAAGGGGGTTTGTCTAAGGTGGATTAGGGGGGTAGGGACAAGTAGCGCGAGAAGGTGTTGTGTATAACATGCCCACTTGTCAACTTGAAGCTTTTGAAAACTAAGATAAGGAAGTAAAAAAGGATGTGTCGAAACCGGTCCCCAACCAAATTAAACAGGTTGTGACAATTTTGTGCAACAGTTTATCACTGTATTGAATAGGTGGAACCTCTCTCCTTTTAATATTGTGATTCTCAGTTCAATACGAATCAATTATGAAGTTTTTAACTTTAAATAATATCATAAACTAACCATAATGAACCCAAAATTACCCACAGTAAGATCATTACCAAAAATTCATAAGATGGAGGTCCCCATTTGACCAATAATCAATAGTAGGAATAGTCCAACCTATAAAACCCCTCAGTTCCTTCATAAATTCTTAAAGAAACATTTCCAATTCCACAATACAAACCCCATAAAAAAACTCAATCGAACTTTGCAATTCTTTAAACAAATTTAGTTTACAACCAAACCATGTTTTATGTTCCTCTGACATTACTAATATGTACACAAATATCCCTGTCAATGACACCAACATCATAAAAAGTAATCTGTCAAAACATAGCACATTAAGTAAAATTGAAATTGATAAATGCTTAAAATTACTCAGTTTTGTTTTAAACAATAATTACTTCACTTTTAATAAGATTATTTACAAACAAGAAGTTTTAGAACTGGACGATCCGTTATCCGCCATTTTAGCCGATATCTATATGGATAATCTCGAACACAGAAAGATAATAACATCAAAGGGCTCAGCCTATGGCATTGCTATGTCAATGACACCATAGCAATCATTGACAATCAAATCAACAACAGTGACAACATATTATTGTCCTTAATAATTTAGATAATAACATTTAATTCAATAAGGAAGACGAGAGCAATAATTCTTTACATTTCTTCGATATTAAAATCACGCAAGTTTTAAACAAATTCTACTTCGAATACACAGAAATATACAACCTTCACTTCAACAACCACAAAAAAGAATCCTTACATCCTAACTCACATAGAAAAGCCACTTACCAAAGTTTAGTATATAAGGCATTAAAAATCCCTATGTCTTCTAATAATCTAAAAAAAAGAATACAATTCATAAAAGAAATAACCAAATTCAATGGATTTTAATGCAGACATAATTAATAAAATCATCAAGAAAGTAAAATTGAAACTAGCCACAAATTTAACCCCATTAAAACCCAATAAACCAATAAACCAAAATTTAATTTTATCTAATTTATCAGGTTAACTTCATGGGCACCGCAATGAATCGCAAAAAATTTTATACCGGACACAATGTATCTGTGTTAACCACATCATCATGTGCTGTCCTGACAATGTCCAACAACATTTTCAGCAAGATTTAACAAGCACCATGAGAGCATCTCATTTATTATTTTGATTGAGGATGAAACAACATCTAACAGTTCCCCGTCAGCTAGTGGTTATTTACAGTAGTGTCCAATGGATTACATATAGCTAACACCACACAAATAGATTTGATGACAAACTACAGGATCAACATTTACCAGTTCCCAGCAGTATTAGAACTAACAGTTCTGTGTATATAAATTAATACTTGGGTGAAGCTTTGTCTGACCCTGTAATAGTTGAGAGGGGAGTTCCTCAGGGCAGTGTTATCGGACCTTTATGTTTTCATATATATATAAATGATATGAGTAAAGGAGTGGAATTCGGAGGTAAGGCTTTTTGCGGATGATGTTATTCTCTATAGAGTGATAAATAAGTTACAAGATTGTGAGAAACTGCAATGTGACCTCGAAAATATTGTGAAATGAACAGCAGGCAATGGTATGTTGATAAACGGGGCTAAAAGTCAGGTTGTGAGTTTTACAAATAGGAAAAGTCCTCTCAGTTTTAATTACTGCGTTGATGGGGTGAAAGTTCCTTTTGGGGATCATTGTAAGTATCTAGGTGTTAATATAAGGAAAGATCTTCACTGGGGTAATCACATAAATGGGATTGTAAATAAAGGGTACCGATCTCTGCACATGGTTATGAGGGTGTTTAGGGGTTGTAGTAAGGATGTAAAGGAGAGTGCATATAAGTCTCTGGTAAGACCCCAACTAGAGTATGGTTCCAGTGTATGGGACCCTCACCAGGATTACCTGATTCAAGAACTGGAAAAAATCCAAAGAAAAGCAGCTCGATTTGTTCTGGGTGATTTCCGACAAAAGAGTAGCATTACAAAAATGTTGCAATGTTTGGGTTGGGAAGAATTGAGAGAAAGAAGAAGAGCTGCTCGACTAAGTGGTATGTTCCGAGCTGTCAGCGGAGAGATGGTGTGGAATGACATTAGTAGACGAATAGGTTTGAATGGCGTCTATAAAAGTAGGAAAGATCACAATATGAAGATAAAGTTGGAATTCAAGAGGACAAACTGGGGCAAATATTCATTTATAGGAAGGGGAGTTAGGGATTGGAATAACTTACCAAGGGAGATGTTCAATAAATTTCCAATTTCTTTGAAATCATTTCGGAAAAGGCTAGGAAAGCAACAGATAGGGAATCTGCCACCTGGGCGACTGCCCTAAATGCAGATCAGTATTGATTGATTGATTATTCTCAATGATGCAACATATTCAAGATGTTAGAACCTAGTTCATTTTCAGATTTATTCATAATTCCATCCCAGTTTTTAATGTCACTTTGTATATATTTGTTTTCATTTGTTTTATGTCAATTGTGTGCATGTACATTTGTTTAGTTATTAGGTGTTTTACATTAAGGCTGAAGATGGCCAGCCCTGGCCAAAACTAGTCCCTAATTAATGTAATTTAGAATATTACATATTATAGTATTGAAAGGTGGACCATTACTACATTAATTTAATAATTACATTGTACTTGCAATTCAATACGGATCAGAACCATGAAGTTTATAACCTATGATCACATTCACCAACCATAACATTCATCGGATTACCAATTCCCTAAAAAAAAAAACAACACACAATCTGAAAATAGCATATACAACAAAAATAAAAAATTATAATTTATTTTTAAATCATAATCAAATTAACGCTACAGATAACCATTATTCTGGATCAGGTAAATACAGATTAAAATGCTTTACATGAAATTTTTCTTATGTTGGCCAAACTGGCTGCAGTTTTTCAACCAGATATGCTGAACATTACAATGCTCAGAAACACAATTTTCTGCAATGGCCAACCACATGAGGGATACAGGGAATAAATTTACTACCATGACAGAGTACGAAAACATACTCAGATTTCTTGACCACCAGTTCAACAAAGATAGGAACTTAAATGATGACATTGATAAAAAGAAGTCCTTTGTAAGAACAGATCACAATACTTTTACAAAAATCAATTCCCCTCACAAGTAAATTTTTCAAAATTTTCAACCTTAAATCAGTAAGCACTCCCACCATTCCTATACATAATACAATCTCCTCTTCCCCCCCCCCCGGCTAGCAGCTCCCCTTCAAGCACAACAAGCAGGCCCATAGCCACGCCTTCGCAACTCCCTCCCAGGGGATCCCACCGCTATAACACGCGCAGTAAGAACTCGACAGTTGCCAGCAGCCCTTAGATCATAACACAACAAGTTACTCTCGCTGAAATCCAAGAGGTAAGTTTGTACATTCTCCATGTAATTTTCACAGTGAGCCTTTTTTCCAACATTAAAACCACATTTCTGGTTTTCAATTACAGACTTCACCTTAGAATCAACAATCAACATGTTAATCTACACACAACGTTAGTATCGCCCCATTTTGACCAGCATGTCAACAATACCTGCAATTCGTAGTAATGCCAAAATATGGTCCAAAAGAGTCCATATCAATTTTAAATATCAACTACGAACTACCAGCTTTCACACCATCATTAAAGCGAAAATATTATACCATATGCTAATGACATTTAGCTTACGCATACAATTGAGTAATCATCAGTCATAAGACTACCATTCAATTACATTTTAAATTGTTATTGTTTATCATCACGTTTTAACAAGACGACATTAGATTTGATAATTCAGAATGTTTCTCCGTTATCAACCACTTGCTATTTAAATATTATTATGTATCAACTTGCTTAAATCACAAGTTCACAATCAACTGTTGCACTGTTCACTTACTCATAGTTACAAGCCTTGTAAAGCTATCAATTTAATAGTTTTTTACCACATGTTAATTTAGTCCTAGTTTAACATTAGTTCATAAGTCAATCAGATGCCTGATTTTATTTTAAGGTCAAATCATGGCTGATGATGCCTGCAAAATTATGGCAAAACATGTACCATATTTTAAATAACATGTCAACGAATAATTTAACAAGGACAAGATCCTAATTGTCTGTGTTTAATGTATTGATTAGGTGGATAAAATAAGAAAAAAAACCAACTTATTGTTATTATATAAACCTTGTATGTCAAAATAAGGCTAGAGCTGCTAGCAACTACTCGCCCAGCAGCCATCTATTACCATGGCATGTCATCAGAAGAGCATGAAACTTCCTCACAAGGACACAAATACACCACCAGAAGCAGGCTAGACAGTACAAAAAGGAAATCTGAGGTAGTTAATACAGATCATTGGGGAGAGAAGAATGAAAGTAGATGATCTACTAATATGGGGAAACAGTGGCAGTGAAGTGCAGGAACAGCTCAATGTATGGAATGAAGTTCTCAGCCCATAAAAGTGAAGTACTGGTAACGACATGAAACAAGAACCAAGTGTATAATGGCATGACATTAGGAGGGGAGCAGTTGAAAATACCTGGGAAGTGTTATTAAGAAAATGGAGGAAACAGGATGGAAATCAATGAAAGAGGAAGGTGTGTAAATGGATTCTTAAGTGTGTGGGAGGATTGATATGGAACAGGGATGTAGCACAGAGATGTAAAGGAATTATCTACAAGATATTTCGTGCCAATTTTGACGTATGGATCAGAAACGTGGGTGATGGAGAGGGAATACAAGCGGTGGAAATGAAGTTTCTGAGGTGTCGAGTAGGTTTAACAAGAATGGACAGAGTAAGAAATTAGAGAGTTTGGGAAATGGTAAATGAGCTATAGGAAAAGATAGAAAAATCAAGGCTGCAGTTAAGAGAATGGGAGAAGAGAGGATACCAAGAAAGATGTTAGAAATGGAGATGAAGAGAAGGAGACCTAGAGGAAGACCAAGGGACAGATGGTTGAAAGGTGTAAAGAAGAGCATCGAGGCAAGAGTGGGAAACAGACGACAGTGAGAGAAGAGAAGTGGTGAATGTAGAGGCAGACCCAGCCTGTGGTTGGAAACTGCTCCGGATGATGATGATGAATACAGAAAGAGGGGGGGGAGGGGCAGAAATGAAAAGAGCAGAGAAACCTCTGACCTTGTTAATCTGGCTCTACTCCGAGAGTGTCCGCTAACTTTGTTCAATCATGTTGAAGCACGGCTGACCTAGATTCATAAAATGTCTAACAGATTAGAAGAAAACAAGAATTGACTTAAATGAACACTGAAGATAACGTGAGCTGGGTTTCCTCACCAGGCCAGAAGCGAACTGAAATGCACACACCACGGTGTTACTAGTGCCGCTCATACCTCACTCAGCCTCGAGAGAGTGAGCACACAACAACCTGTGAACTACAAAATGTGGTAAGACTACTATGCAATACCAATCCTACACCATTCCACATGCTCTTCAACGGAACAAATGTCATGCATAAAAGGAAAAAAAAATACGGTACAAGTTTCCAATTAGGCCCGAAGTAACAGGTGCTCTCTTATTTAAAGGGAAACATGAATTAAGAGTGCAACTTCCTGCCCTAATCTTTATCTTGTCCCTCACTTCTCACATCAAGACAACCTCCTGATCAAGCTGGGAAGCAGAGGGGAGAGCACATCTCCTCTTCCCAGACTGATCTGTCTCTTGGGTGTTCCTATCTCTCTATACATGACCTGTTATCAGGTAATTTTGTCACACACACCGCCCCATTTCTAACAACACATCCATCAATTCGTTGTTACAGCAAACAGAAAGTTTATAATGTGAACCAAGTCCCCTGTTTGCTTTTATGATGAACCTTCAGTTAGACTGGACTCTACCGCAGCAGAGAGGTTGAAAAGCACCTGTTACTTTAGACAACCCAGCTTACTGAACCGTATGCAAAAGTAAAATAAATTACTATTGTGCTTTATTCAGTAATTCCAATGTTAGAAATAGATAAAGTTTGTTTCACCCACCACACTACTTCATTGACCACTGAAATGACTATTTCCCTCCTTTCAATGATGTATGGTATTTACATATGTACAGAATTCCATATAAAGCTCATATGTACAGCAAGAGAAACTAAATATTTTGTTTTAAAAAATCTGTAAATACTATTTACAAGTAGGAATATACAAACCTCCAGTGACATGGAATGAAAATGAACAAACATTCAGCCTTCTGGCCAGACACCCTTCCTGCCGCCAACTCTAGGCTGGAGTCTAGACATCCACAAGGGAAAAGTCTGTCCCCTCTTGCCCAGGATATGGATGAATAAGCACAAGATGGGGGAGAGTTGCACATTGCATCTTTGACCTGGATGACACAACATAAACTGGAAACATGGAAGGGACAGTATTGCATGTTAGTAAAGATAAGAGACTAGCTTAGTTTTCATAAGAATCAGGTAGGGCTGGTGCTGATGGGTACCTTCAAGCAATAAGGATGCATTGAAATCACACAGAATCAAATGCTGGATGAATGAACTCGAGAAAAAGTACTTAGTGACAGAAGGATAAGTGTGCAGGTCAGCCGAGAGACTTGCAATGCCATGTGGTGAAGAGGCACGAGAGACTCATCTCTTGAATACACTGCCGGCTATACCAAGCCAAATCAAACAGTAAATTACACTAGCTCGCCACGAGAGCACGCTGAGTGTCGTGACCGTGGCCCATGTGGAGTAAGCTGCTGACACGTCTGATAGGAACATTGGGGTAGTAACCCGTCGTGTTGTGTGTGCAGAGCGGGCAAGGCTCAATGCCACATCAACTGGATCATCATCATCATCATCATCATCATCATCATCATCATCATCATCATATCCCACGTCGTTCCATCTTAAGCAATGGGTCGGCAAAATGGATATTCCAAATTGGAGGTGCAATCTACGATCAGATTTCTATGTGCTAAACGGCTCAATTGCATGGACATACATTGTGAAATCACAGTTCTATGTGGTGACCGTGCAATTTCTCACTCAGGTATTGTAAAGAGGTGTAACCAATTTGACGCCGAATGCACAGATCTCACAGATGAATATCACAAATACGGGCCTGCTACGTCCAGTACAGTTGCAATGTCGACAGTGTTGATGGGATTATTAGAGAATCGGTGCATAACACTGCAGGAAATTGCCAGCATGCTGAACGTTTTTCATGGCAGTGCGTTCTCCACTGTTCACCAGAACGTTGGATTTTGTAAACTGTGTCAAACATGGGTCCCACATCCGCTCACCGATGTTCACAAAGGACAACGTTTCCAATCGACAATGGCATTTTTGCAACGGTATTCTGTGGAGGGCAACAAGTTTTTGTGGTGAATCTTCACTGGGGGCGTGGGTCCACCACTTAACCCCTGAAACAAAGAGAACATCAATGGAATAGGTGCACACGACACCACCACCACGAAAGAGGCCAAGGTCCAACCTTCATTAAGAAAGGTAATGGCAACAGTGGAAGGTGTGGTGCACGTGGAATTTATGCTGACAATCAACTCAGCTTTGTATTGTCAAACGTTGAACCGGTTGCGTAAGGCAATTAAAGAAAAGCGGTGGTGAAAATTGAGTGCCGGTGTGCAACATCTCACACAGCCCGCCAAACGTCCGAACTGTTGCAGCGATTCGAGTGGGAGGCATGGCAACATGACGACGATTCCCAAACGAAGAGGAGGTGAAAGCAGCTTTCTCCAGGTGATTCCTACGCACCCATTCCGAGAAATGTTTACAGTCTCTTGGGGGCTATGTGTAGGTGCTTTCATAAATGACCATAACTTGCAAGTGTAAATTACTTTTTGATTTGCCCTTGTACTTTTATAATATTTGAAAGTGGTGAAATTAATTTATAGTCCCCTTTTGGGAACTTATTTTTTAATAGAAAAACTTTACTATCTATCTTATAGTACTGTTCTGTTCTTACAAATAAGGCCAAGCTGCATCAAGGATCTGGTTAGCATGCTGGCCTTTACAGAATTTTAACCTTCACTAACTAGGCCGACGCGCATGTCACTCACCAGAGGCCATATGTCATCAATCTATAGTATAATAAAACTCCAAGTGATTTGTCTGCTGGTTTGGAAATGGCGAAGAAACTAGAGCAAGTCATCAAACAAACACTTGACCTTGATCCTTAAAAAGTTCTGGTATTTCCAAACAATTCAAACAGAGCAAACATGACAAGAAGCTGATTTTTCAGTTAGATCTATAAAAAAAATAACTGGAACCATTTGCCCATCTCAAACAGATAGTATTTTTACATGATTGAGAACTCGTGATGAAGCTAGGAAGCAGAATCGAGCTTAAAAGCTGAGAAGTGGAAATAGAAGATGACATGAGAGCACATGCCAACAAGATTCCACCATAGATGTTCCTTTCATCTTTGTAAATACGACTTTATTTATAACCTCTTTCTTTCTTGTCCATTACTTCCTTCAGATATAACTATGTTTGGCCATGTTTCATTCCATGAGCTCATGAGGTTTTGTATAGAAATTATGTACACAAATTATCTACTGAATACATGCTTCAATGTAAATATTCTTGCCTGTCTGCAGTCTCAACAAGTTGTGCCATTCAGAAATGTTTAGACTACTTCAGAGATCCTCTTGTATGCTCTGCTGGTTACAGTAACATTAAGGGGAGCTTATCTCTGCAAGGATGTGAACAACATATCTTGCAGAGAAAGTACGGTAGGTGAGTTACTAACACGTGAGATTCACGGTGCAATATTTTGCGTGTCGAACTTCCGAGTGTCGTATCTTTAACTCTCTATGTCTTTGAGCAATGATTTAAAAATAAAGGGTATCTGCCAT
Source organism: Anabrus simplex (assembly GCF_040414725.1). NCBI lineage: Eukaryota > Metazoa > Arthropoda > Insecta > Orthoptera > Tettigoniidae > Anabrus > Anabrus simplex. The sequence continues at coordinate 219,112,416 of NC_090279.1, read as the reverse complement.
CTATTGGGTATGTTAATGAAGCTTGAATTTGTTTGTATACTCGATTTCTGTGTGTGAAATCTAGCATATTTGGGAATCAACTGTTAGCCAATGAACACAGCTGTGCTGAAGTAGTATATACTTACCAAGGGGCTGCTTCCAAAGCACAATCCTGAATCGATGATGCTTGTTGGTTAAAGGGGTACAAGATCTAGGTCAGCGGTCCCTCATAATGGTACTTATCACTAGGAAAGTAGAACCATGGTATTTCTCATGTAGCGGTACTAATCATGAGTAACGCAGACTGACTTTGTTCCACACATTGTGGTACTACTCAAATAGTGTACGTTGCACAGGTAACACCATGCAAACCCACGGTGTTCTCACATAGTGGTACTAATCATAGGTACTGTAAACCCACAGTGAACCGCTCTCTACTGTATACCTAACATAGTGGTACTACTTGCGAGTAAAGGCGACCCATGGTGTTCCCCGCATGATGGTACTAATCACAAGTAGTTTCATGGTTCTAATTCTATCATCCCTTGGTCACCCCTTTTAGTCGCCTCTTACGACAGACGGGGAATACTGTGGGCGTATTCTTCGTTGGTGTTCCCCACCCACAGGGGGTGTTTAAACAGTGAGAAATATTCGAAAATTTGATGAAGGATGCAAATGAGAGGTCTGATTTTGCCTGTAAGGATGAAGAAGACTTATTTCCTTCCTGAAAATATTGTAATCAAGTCTGAAGGAATAAGTGATAATGACAAAGAAGATTCGCAATCACAAGTTGCAAAGAGGCAAAAAACTTGTACTGCGCAGAGTTCATGGAAAATAATTATCCAGGAATTCCTCCCTGGGCCCGAGTACAAAAACGGACTGGTGTACCTGTGAAAGAAATGCTTTTATATTTAGAAAGTATTATAATAATGGGTTATATAAACAAGCTTATCCAAACTCCTACATTTTCTGTGTAATCAAGTTGTTTCATTTCATTAACAAGAGTTCCCAACCTTAAGATGACAAACTTAACAAAATCAGCCCAAAAAGAGAACCAGGAGGGCCAGTGCAGCGTAGTTTGAGGAATACCACAGAAAACACAACATTGTGCAAGTTTGTGATTGTTCACTTTTTCCATGCGTAAGGAGGCCATTTAAGAAATATAATGTGCCCATACAATGCGCCTTATTTATGAGTGCAAAAACCTAAATTGTGGGGTATGCGATTGCTTTGGGAACCTGACCTGAAAAGGGCTAACAAGGGGACTGTTCATGATGGACCAGACCAGTGATCTATTAACACACCATTTCATACCAGATAACATTTTGAGAGAGGGTTATCCTGGGCAATGTGTCTACAATATGACACTCTCACAGGTATTGGTGTATTTAAAGGAATAATTTTAAATACATACCACTTTACAGTGGATTTAGCTTTAAGTTCCAGTTGCTTTCCACCTGTATGCTGTTTCTTGATATTCACTGACTGAAGCTGCTGTTTGTAATAAGCAGTCGCATCCAGATCTCAGAAGGCACCTATGAACGAGATGTCACCAGTGACAGATTCGCACCAGCTGAATTTGCTTCTTAATCATCATTGTGAAGAACACGTTTAGCAGCCTCCTCCCGGATTAGAATTTGGTAGTCAAGTTCTTTAGTGTCATTCTCATTGCAGCCCTCTTCAGTTTCAAAACCTCTAAAATTGTACTATGGTTCATTTCTGTTCCACAATTTTGTAAATATTTTCAATATCCGTATTTCTTCTTCTTGTTGCTACAATTATTTCCTGCTACGATACAGGGTTGACTACATTGCACGCTATTCTCTGTTTGGTCCTGTTACGGTCAGACCTCGAGACCATGAAAGTGGGTTGGACTGGACTGGACATGTCCATGCCACCTGGGACAAGCTCTTTCCATCTTGTCCAAACCTGGTGCGATTTACATCCGCAGTCCAATGTAGCTTCTTGCGACAGAGAACTCTGTTGACCACATGGAGTTTACTTGTGCTCGAGCATCGAGAAGCGTCTCGTGTTTTAACAAGATCTATACCGTTAACCCTCATGGTGCCAGTCACATGCAAGTTAGTATTAAGCTGCAGACCATTTTCACCCAAGTGATTGTTCCTTTTAAGTTCTGACGAGATGTATGGGCAAGAAACACATCGACCGCACATAAGATCGTCCATGGATGAGGTGTTTTGATGTCTGACATTACTGTGTCCATGCACAGACACCAAATGATTCCTGCTTGACGTGCTCCGAGCGCTGTCCAAACAAGATCAAGTGGCACCACATCAGGTCCAGACGTAGACGTAGACGTCTGAGCTTGTTCCTACGCTGCATGGATTACAACTGTTCCGCTAAGTCCCAGAGATCTGGACTATACTACGTATTCAAACACTTATAACTCACTCACGTTACCCTTCCACATAGCGTTCGATAGCCAGAGTTTACGAAAGTATCCTTTGTCAACAACGCGACTAGAAAGGGCAACAAGGACTTCAGTTCTGATTTGGCCCAGTATTTTCCCTACTTGAGACAGTTCATTGTCTGATCCAGTTACTCCCAGGTTGCGATACTTCCATGTAAGAAAGGCCAAGCAACTGCAAGCAACAAGGTATCAGTTTCTGCGGAAAATTATATCCGTTAAATCCAAAGTTTGAGCATTTACTCTGTTCATATACAACGTATGTTAGAATGATAGGTTTCTAGAGTATGAAATTCTATCCGAGTGATCAAAATATCATTATACAAAGCCCTAAGATACATGTTCATCTGAGCTGCCCAGATATTTTTCAGCAATTAATTATATCACTATCATTGCTTTATCATCATTATTACATTTAGGATGTGTTACTTGATCATTGGAATCTGTCTGGTCGCACCCAAACAGTTCCCTTGCGAGTCGAACAAAGCAGTCTTAGTGCTTCCAGACAAAAACACACAAGTAGTGTACGGTACCAATAATAAACATAGTGGTTGTTGAGAAGCAGACCCAACAAGGCGGGAATGAGTGACAGAATTAGTAAAGGAAGAACAGAACAGATGTCTGAAAGAAGACTTTGGTGCAGTGGGGTCTCATAATATGTAGAGACTAAAACAAAACCTTGATCACAACAAGCGAAAAGGCACTGAAAGTTTTAGAGAGAGAAATAAGAGAACCCAACGGATGTGCTATACGACCCTCCCTCGGACAAGACCTCCAGGGAGGAGAGCAGAATACAGGCAGTGGAAATCAAGCTCCTCACAAGGAAGGTAAAAACAAGTACATCGGACAGTAGAAGGAAAACTAAGAGAGAAAGAAGGGAGACTGAAGGCAAAGAGGTCAACAGCAAGAGACCAAGGACAACTGCCCAATCTGGTGATGGCAGGAGAACAACAACTCCTCTTCGTATGCCTCGTCTTCAAGGACTTGTTCCACATCAGGAGCTCGACACACCAATAATCTCCAATCCTTTATTCACTCTACGTAGAGATATACGGCAGTACCACCACTTGTCTCTACGGTGACAGTAGAAAACACACAGCATCTAATTTCGAGGTGGAGATTTACACGTTTCTCAATTTTATGAATGCCTGCCTAACTTTCTTGATATAGGTCTTTATTTTGAAGCAGAACTCAGTTGGAACATTCTGAAGTACTGTCTGGTATTACTGATGAAGATTGTTTTAAGGGCCCTAACATCTAGGATATCAGTTGATTTTATTACTGGCATTGCTCTTCTCACACAACATGGCCCATTAATGGCACACGCCTTCCTCAGTATTTGGTAGTCATTTGCGTATCTGAGATTGTTAACAATATGGCCCTTAATAACAGCCACCTTCACCTCCTAAGGCCCATTTAAAAATAACTGCCAAATATAAGTAGAACAACAGTGGCAAAAGTACATACCCTTTTCTCAAAAACGTTCTCGAACTCTACAAAGCATGTCCCATATGTTGCATGCAGGGTAAAGCTTCCTTGAAGTCAAAACCTATTCTGAAACCAATATACCGTGATATAAAGTATTAAGAACAGCCAAGGAACTGAAGAACGGAAACATCAGTGGACACGCTCACCTCCGTAATTATATAAACTCACTGATCCAATCATATCCCACGAGGTTATGATTTACCACACAGGACTCTGACATGTGTGATAATACTGCATTATTGGGGCTTCCATAGTTCACCTACTTGTGACGGCAGAGTGACACATCAGATGATAGAGCATATCACATGTTCACACAGGAAGACTTAAGAGATGTTCCAATTAGCTTAATTCAATGACTTGCTCTTATGTCAAGCCGTGACTCTTATACGGTAACTTGCCGAGATCATCATCTTGTTCACAGCCCGACTCTCTAAAGGGTCGAGGAGCTTCTTTAGTTGGGTGCTGGTCCCGTTCTCTGGATTGAAACCTGGCAGTTAGGTATAAAATGTCTCTGGGTGTGGCAAGCCCAACGCAATAATAGCCTATATGAGGCGTTGAAGTGGATCAGAAGCGACACACCTCTCTCGTGTCTCCAGGGAGGTGCGGGAAGTGCATGGAGGTCAAAGACCAACGGTCTGACCCAGGAGCTCCCTCAATAAGTGTAAAGGAGAAAGAGGAATAAATATATGAGGATTGGGGGCAAAAGTCATTGCAACTATTGTTTTGTTTCTTTTCGAGATATGTGAGTGGATAACAAACTGCTATTTGTTGCGTGGAAGCTATGCAGGCATAGTGTGTATTCACAACAACAGGTGGCTCTGTAGCACAGAGAGCGCCGTGCGAGATGAAAGTAACCCGTGTTGAGCAGCGCGCGTACATCAAAATAGCCGTTCGGCACAAAATCGCATCGCACAGATGGAAGTTCAACGGTGGATATGACATGCAACATGCTCCGAACACCTAGCACGCTGACAACAGGATGGCGACAGCTTACTTCCAGCAGTTGCAGCTCTGTCCGCAATATCCTGTGGATGGTGCACTTGTCCATGTTACTTGCCCTCACTAACTCCAGTAGCATCCATTGTCTGTCTTGCTCCAGGAGCTGCCTAATGATGGCACACTGACATGTCATCCCGAGCGTTGCGGGTCACCAATTGCCACATGTTCCTGCTGAAACTTTCCTACCCACCATACAACTGTGAGGTATGGGACGGCATTATTCCGAAGGGCTTCCACCTATCCACTGTGACATTCTCTTGCATTTCTCCCCCGGCCTGCATAGCTTCCACGCAACAAAGAGCAGTTTGTGATCTGCTCACATTAAAAAATAAAAAAACCACCCATGGCACCACAGCCCTTGAAGGGCCTTGGCCTACCAAGCGACCGCTGCTCAGCCTGAAGGCCTGCAGATTACGAGGTGTCGTGTGGTCAGCACGACGAATCCTCTCGGCCGTTATTCTTGGCTTTCTAGACCGGGGCCGCTATCTCACCGACAGATAGCTCCTCAATTCTAATCACGTAGGCTGAGTGGACCTCGAACCAGCCCTCAGGTCCAGGTAAAAATCCCTGACCAGGCGGGGAATCGAACCCAGGACCTCCGGATAAGAGGCAGGCACACTACCCCTACACCACGGGGCCGGCTGATCTGCTTACATATCCGCAAGAAAAATAAAGTTGCAATGACTTTTGCCCTAACCCTCGTATATTGGTATTTTCTAAATTTTCATTATCCACGAATTTGCTGTATGCTACCAAATAACTTTCTCCCACCATATCTTCATGAATGATGTCCAGGAACAGGAGGACAAGATAACAATGTCGTGGACAGACGAAGCCCAAGACGCAGATGGTGCAGAGAAGTGTGTAGATGTGAAACCTCTGACAGATTAGACGGGCCTTTAAACCTAACAACTTGGCGTAAGCAGAGCATACCCGAGGAGTTAGAGAAAGGAAGATATTTTAGGGCCATACCTTGAAGCACAAGAACGCTGCAGGCATGCACAGGCTGGAGTGCCACCTTACCTCCGAAGGGTTGGCGATTGTGGTGGTGGTGGTGGTGGTCGTCAGCTCGTCCAGCAACCTCCCGGGGGCGTCCGCCTCCCCGCTCCCACCACAAGGCCTCAAGCTGCCACTACCTGCCGTGCAAGCTGGAATTAGAAATGAAACACACAAGGGTATCAGTACAAGTACTGTACATCTGTCCCCATTTACATTAGCTTTTCGTCACGTGGCTTATAACACCGATTCATGTGCAATATGAACTTCCCTTGGATCCCTCCTATATCTGCCAAGTGAAATGTGCATCTATTTCCTTGCTACATTCATACTATGTGCATTAGCGAGGAGGACCCAAAGATAATCACATGCGATGGTTGGCTGTTAATTCACACACATCCTAACCTCATCATAACAGAGTGAAGTCCAGTGCGAGTATCTAGACGATATCCACCGGAGTATCTGACCACATTTAACTGACGCTACATTGGCTGAAACAAAAATTAAGAACATCTACGGTCCGTACACAACGAAGAACGTGATCACAGGAAGTTGTCATCCACTTTGTGTAGAACTGTTTCAATGCAGCTTTGCACAAACATCCAAGACTGAAGCATGGACATCAGCCCTCTGGCATTTTGGGCAAGGTAGTTGTTTCCTTTCGTTATCACTTCCTTTACAGCATCTGTTGAGTGGCTGTGATAACTGTCCAGCAAATCTGCAGTGAAGCTTCCGGGCAACGTTGCCAAACACACTTCACCCACGTCCTAATTACGAGTAGCACACTGTCCTTCCAACTGGATTCTCGGACTTGAATGAAAATATCAATGGCAAGTTTCTTTTTGGAAGTGTCTTCTTTTAAGAACCACAAATGGAGGGATTATGATTCCATCAGCTAACTCTCATTACTACCTGTTCTGATAGTAACACACTGCTGACACAACCCTTGTGCCCAGCCATTTTCTCAGCAACTTCGTAGCAGTTATCTGCTGCACCATCTGTGGCCTGACTAAGTCACTAAACTAAAGGTAAGCGAGTGCCTATTTCAGCCCATTGCCTTTGAGAACTTGGGGGGTTCCTATGAGAGGATCAGTTGACTGAGTCCTTGCAACATTACTTCTTCACCTGTCCTGCCAACATACAGGAACTAGAAATGAATCCTGATCCCATTGCTAATTACTTCAGTCCACTTCAAGCTTACGGGAAATTTTATGTAATAAAAAAGAACAGTTACTGGTGATATAAGTTCCTCTGTTTTGCTACAAGATCCAAGTAAATCAGCACCACTAGTCTTTCCATCGTGCCTGGAACCCCTGAGGAGTTTTCCAATGTTAACTGCCCCCACCTACCTTTCTCTCACACACCTTGTACTTGACCACCACAAGTTCAGATTGTTTTGCACGCACTATATCTTGATAGCTGTGAGTACTGAACATTGCTTGAGCAATATGCGCACAAACAAAACCTTTTCAGAACAAGCATTATGACTTTTGGGGCTTTCCGAGATGATAAATGGACAACTGGAATATTAGCAAGAACTACAAAATACAAAACTGTTTTGAAGGTGGTTAAGGTTGCACCAACTCAGATAGGTTTCTTTAGTGATGATAGGATAGCAGTGGGCTGGACTTGAGAAGGAACTGACCGACGCCTTATCTACACTTGTCTGGTGTAAAAATTGGTAACCATGCAAAATCATCTTAAAGGCTGCCGACCATCTTCTGTATACAACCCAAACTGTGAACCAGCATATTTAGTTCTTCTCCATGTCCTGTGTTCCTGATCTTTTAGCACCTGTATTCATCTCTTCCCTTTTTCCATGTTTATCCATCTTTCTTCTTATCCCACACTTCCCACATCAAGACTCAAGGCCCCTCAATGAAACTGGGAAACAGAAACGAGCTTGTCAAGGGCCGTCTCCTATCTCTGTACATACAACATTTCATTTCAGGAAGACTCACCAGCAGACGGTGGCTGTGTCCGCGGCTGGATGGACCGCTGGATGGCAGTGAAGGTCTGCGCCTCTCTCTGCGATCGCAGCGAGCACAGAGACAGTCTCTCCTCCTCGCCACACACTGAGCCCATGTCCGGCAGTTCGTAGGCGTACAGTGAGCCACCTACCAGAGTCTTGATCTTCTGATCATCTGGTGGGATGTTCTACAAAAAGAAACAAACAAAATACAGTTTATAGCAATTTTAGCTTCCTCTGTAGATCAGCGATACCATGATCAGCAGAGGTAGTAGTGCCTACGAAAAAGACTAGCATTTCCTTGTGTAATGCATAACATTGGTGAAAAGACTAAGAAAAGTTTACGAATGCTGGAACGTAAAGATAAGCATACAGAGTGAAGAAATTGAACGAAACTGATAGGCCTGTTACTGGATTTGTGCACGAGAGACAAAACTGGGGTTATCTATAAGTCGCAAAGTTATTACAATGAAGGCATACGTTAAAAGTTCTGGTAACTTAATTTAAGACAAACGCGGGGTAGTGGAAAGAAATGATGTGTTCATAACGTAACTATCCCTACTGGCAGATTACGCCGATAAATTTGCACCTATCAGTGTCGCATAATAAAACTGAAGGAACCCCACAAATTTTAAATAAAATACTCGTTCTTAGATTTGCTTTAGGACTTCTTAAACTATCTCAGTTACAGGAGAGCTTGAATATGGTTTAATTATATTCATTATTTAATTATTTTTGTAAATACCTATGAAAAATTCAGTCTTCTTATGTTCAAGCCAACGAGGCATTCTTTTATCATCAATACAATCATACAGAAAGTTACCAGTGGCAAGTATAAATCCTGGAGACTGACCTTGATCTGAGCAGCCGTCACCTCAGCTAACCTCAGCAAATGAGCAGGAACTCCACACAGAGGAGCCAACGCCGACTTGATGCTGCTGTACTTCTCGTCCATGTTGAGCCGCAGACCGTACTTGATAGGAACTGAACCGTCCAGACGGATCACTGCAACAACAGATTACCATGTGATGCTGGTACGGAACTGACAGAGTCCATTCTGAACAAATAAGAACAACACAAACACAGCCCCACAAGAACCAATGTAGTGATGAAGCGACACATGAAGTCATATACACAAATATAGGAATCTTCTTCTTTCTCTTCTCCTGTAGGTTTGGGTTCAACTGGGTAGGGCCTTCCATCTGCTATGTCTTTCCACTGCTCCTCCACTCTCTCACTCTTCTTTCAAGAGCTGCCTTTTACTTTCATTTCAAGCACTTGTCCTGGTGTTCCCTCTGAAGGTGCCCACGTTTCACTGTTTCCTCCAGGATATTTTGCAAGAACTTCATTTCGCTAGCCTGGACCTCGGTGGTCATCACACGTCAGGATTGGTGGAAAGTAGCTTTTGTAAAGGGTTTTCAGTCGTACAGTAATCAAAGAACTATACTCTGCTACTGGTACCTTCAACAGTCAGCCATTCACAACCTCTCTTTTGTTCCTTTTCTCATTTTCATTCCCAAAGCCTCAATTCTTTTATTCCACACATTAACACAACAGTGATCTTCTTGTGTCTTCACTCCTCAATCCCCTTACCTTTATCCAACAGTTACTGTTCAGATCTCAAGTGTGCTGAGATAAAGTCTGTCTGCAAAATCACCTGTGCTGACTTATTTTTAATAACTGACATGAACAACAATTAGACAGTACCAATATGATCTCACCTCGCGTATGATAAAGGCAGCACCCCGTGGGTGGGGACAGTAAAATAACACCCATGGTATCCCCTGCTTGTCGTAAGAGGCGACTGAAAGGGGCCCCAGGGGGCTCTAATCTTGGGAGCGTGGGTTGGCGAACACGGTGCCCTTAGCCGAGTCCTGGCATTGCTTACACTTAATTGTGCCAGGCTCCTCACTTTCATCTATCTCATCACCTCCCTTGGTAACTCTTGTTCTTTTCCAACCCCTACAGTATTAGAGCACTCGAGGCCCAGGGAATCTTTCATTTCCACTCCCTTCGTGGTCCTTGTCTTTCATCATCATCCTAAACCATCTCCAGTTTCCCGGGTGTGGTATATGAGCCTCCTCCATCTCATCCCGTCCTTGTACCATTCCTCTTCCACCAACCTGTCCCAACCATGACCTCTCAGCAGTACATCATTCTTAACTAAATCTATCCATTTCCTTCGTGGCCTTCCCATGGGTCATCTTCCTTCTACCTTTCTGTCAAATTCCTTCCTTGCAGTTCTGTTTACTGGCATCCTCTTCATGTGACCAAACCACTTCAGTCATGATATCTGAATCTTATTGAGGAGAGAATCATCTATTCCTACTTATTCTCTAATTTTCTCATTCCTAATCTTGTCTTTTCTGGTTTTCTGGATAATAGTGCGTAGGAATTTCATTTCACCTGCCTGAAGTTTGGAATTATCTCTATTGGTCAGTGTTGTGGTTTCGAGACTGTATGTAAGAATTGGTGTATAATAGGACTTGTTTTCATGGGTATTTGCTCATCCCACAGCAGGTGTCTTACCTGGTGGTAAAATTGTGTTGCCTTATTGATTCGATTGTTCACCTCATGTTTTGCTAGGTTGTCATTTAATATAACGCTACCCAAATATTTGAAAACTGGGTTTAAACCATATTTCTTAAACTCCTCATTCCAGCTTTGCATTCTCTCTCCCAATTCCTCTCCTGAGTCACTCCAGATCGCATCATCTGCAAATGTGTCTTTGATATCTCCATGTTCTTCCCTTTTAATAGATTTCATTACAATAATAAATAGAAGTGGTGACAATGAGCTGGCCTGCTCCACTCATCCCTTTGTTTCAGACCAGTCCGACAAACCACATCCTACTCGAATACAACTTCTATTCCCACTATACAACATTTTCACTTTGTCTATGAGGCTGTCTCGCACTTGAAGTTCTTTTATGCATTGCCAAATTCTTTCCCTTGGTACAATGTCATACGCTTTCTCAATGTCCAAAAATATTAGAAATAAAGGCTTGTTCTTCTGCCAGTATTTTTCCATTAGCATCCTAAGTGGAAATATAAGGTCTGTAGTTGACCTTCCTGGTCTGAAACCATACGACTCTTCTTCCAAAATTGGTTCAACAATATCTCGGATTCTGGTCTCTATTATTTTTTCCAATATTTTCAGGACATGAGACAATAGTGTGATACAACGGTAATTAGTACATTTTCGTCGGCTTCCTTTCTTGAACAGAGGTACAGTGATGCCCATCTTCCAGTCCTCTGGAATAGTATTTTCCTCCCATATCTTGTTGAGCAGTCTGTAGTGCCATTGGATTCCTGGAATTCCCGCTGCTTTCAGCATATCTGCACTTAGCTCATCTATGCCCACTGCCTTTCCTTTCTTCATGCTCTTGAGCGCATTTTCAACCTCAAGCCATGTAATTGGTGGTTCAGTTGTGGTTCCTCGACTTGGCTCTATCATTACATGTAATAAATATCATTTTTGGTCCGTATTGATGATATTTGATTGAAATAATAACATTAAGTTATTTATTAGACCACCTAATCAATACAAAATCATCTTGGATGATTTACATAAATTTGTTAACTAATAGTGGTACATGTTTCGCCTTCCCTGAAGGCATCATCAGCCACCTTAAATTAAAAATAAGCGTCTAAATACCATGTAATAATGAAATGAATTTTAAAATCTTGAAGAGATTTGAAGTAAAATAACATTAAAAATAACAATGATGGTTTAAAAATACAATGTGATGAGATATAATAGTGGAAGTATTAACAAAATTAACATTAGAAGGCTGCTAAAATAAGTGCAATGGATAAAACAACAGATTGTTATACAACAAGTAGTAAGATTGCATAAAAATAAAGTTGATAGTCTGGCGGTTACAATTAGACGATGGCGAAAAATCGTATATTATCAAAGTTAAGAAGAGAGAATAAAAGTCAAAGTTAGTCGAGAGATCCGAAGTTAATCATGATCTTTAAGATAAAAGACGAAAGTCAGAGGCATATGGTGAAGTTGTAGAACACGTTGAGGATATGAAGTTGTAGAATAGAAGTTGAAGAACAGTTTCAAATAGGATCTCTATGGACCATCTCAAAATTTGAAGTAATTTACAACATTTGAGCCGATAGTTGGCCGATTAACAAACAAACAAACAAACAAACAAACAAACTAATAAATGAATGAATGAATAAATAAATAAATTATAATTTTACGTTTCCGCTTACTTTTAACGATTTTCGGAGACGGTAAACAAAACATACTAGGGTATGCGTTAATAAAAAAATGGAGACAACGAACGTACAAAATTAAACATCATGATGATAAAACGAATTACCGCTATTCCTGTAGATATCTGTAAATGTGGCAAAATTTCCTGTTACTTATTCTGTCCACCATGGAACTTTTGGCACTATCCGGGCGATAGCATACCTAACCTAAACAATGTGGTCTCTCTTATATCATTTATAGTTGTTCAGGTAAATCCTGATGTGATAAATGTAGAGAACAAGCAGAAAATATACTTAAAAATAAGGGTCTGACTTTCAAGAGCCACAGTTATCAGAAGAATGCTTCCAGTCACTATGTTTTACATTTGGAAATACAACTCATAAGATACGCTGGTGGTTTGGCAAGCTTTGTACACGGCTTTATTCGAAAGGAGTGGCTTCTGCTACACATACACCAACTGGAAATATAAGAGACCATCTCCAGAAACTATTTGGGGAATATATTCACAATGTCTGGACTCTGTAGTCCGGAAAGAAACCATTTTTAAAAGGTTCAAAAAGACGTCACCTCGAATGCTCTCGATTGCAGGGCTGCTGCTGCCTGCTATGGCTGACGAGATGGCTGTGAAGATGACGTCACACCGGTCGCAGGGAAGTTGGCGGCGCAAGATGATAATTCAAATTAAAACAGTGATCAGGTATACTGTGTGGTAGGCCTACTCTCAACTCACAGAGACTATTAAGTTATTTTGTATCAATATTGCATAATACGATACCCTTATCCCTTTTCTCTACAGGACTGAATATGAACCGAGACGAATCTTCGTAGTGCATTTTTACAACCGTATGCCCTTCCTGACGTCAACCTCAACAGAGGAATTAATGAGATGTAACAAATGACGTGATATAAGAGTAATTAAAACACTGACTTATAGGCCTAGGCCTAAAAGTAGTGTTCTCCACTTATTGTCTTTTTACATTTATAAATACTGTCTTCCAGCAAAAATAGCCAGTATAACTCAAATACATTCATAAGTTTCTTAAAGAATAGTGCAGAATGTTTACAGGTACAATTTGTAGCTCTTTATAGCCTAGAAGTCATGTGTTCACTGAACAAAATTTGAGGTTAACGCATATTAACCCCCCCGCCCCACATTTCTGGCTGTAAAAGAGGGGAAAATGGGGTCTAATACACGAATAAATACGGTATTCTCAGAATGAGTAGTCAGAGATTGACCAAAAGAATTCTGAACCCCCTATCAATGAAGTTGGAGAAGAGCTTCAGGAAATAGGCATCACATACGACATTGTTTTAGACAGATCTAAGTTCAGAAAATTAGTCGACAATCACCGCTTTAAACATCATCCAAGCACTACCACCAACAAAATCTGATCAGAAGATCGCAAGAAAACCCACAGCAAGGAGATGAGGACATTTTGGGAGAAGAAAAAGGCAGCGACATCAGCTAAACAAGTTCAATCGTGCTTGTTAGTTGAATATAACAAAGAAAATATAATAATGTATCATGTAGAAGACCAGTAATAAAGATAACAATTTAGGCAGGAAGAAGTCTTACAGTGCCTCTCTTCAGTACTCCACGTGTGACTGTAGAAATAATTACGACCAACTATGTATGCATGGTATAGTTCCATTTTTAAAAAAGCAGCTAGGTATCACTGCCTCAATCCTTACTGAAGCATACTCACACACTACACACTATTGTGTGTCTATAGCAATATTAATATTTAAAAGGCTACCTTTACACTTTTTCTGGAAATTAGACTGTAGGAATATACTGAAGTTATTAGCTTAATCACCTCTACCATGTAAGAAGCAACTGAGGTCAAATGTGTTACAGAATGATAGGAGACAATGTAACTGGTGGGAAACTCACCGATGACCTGGACGTGGATGTAACTCTCCATCGGCAGAGGCAGCGACAGGTAGTTGAAAGGATCAAACCGCACGCTCTCGTGTCCACACACCTTACACGTTACCTTCGACTTCAGCTGTCCGTGGAACAAATCCACTATGATAGATTTGTTGCGGAGAATGTGATTTTCCCACGCCTGGAACAAGATAGAGCACACATAACGGAATCACACATTGCTCACTGTTAAAAGGCACTATGTTTTTTCTTCTATCAAGATTGCTGCTCTCCTGCGTGAGCATTACTCGCTACTCATTACAGCTGCATCTCGTTGCATTTATCCTTCTAGGGAAATTTTTTTTAAACAGTGAATCACAAGTTTTATTAAATTATAAGCAAATTTAATAAGCAGAAGGTTTACTTTGACAAATAAACATATTCATAGTTGTTATTAGCACATATTACTGCCTGGCTGTACAGCAATGGACACACAACAACAGGGAAGGCAGCAGAAACAAAATATCACACATTTCTCTTAGTCATAAAACTGTTAATTCCAAACACTTTACAAGCGATAAAAGCACAACATACAGTAGCACACTAAAGTGAGGATCCTGCTGTAAAGAAGTTCTTCACTGCCCTTTGAAAATTCCTACTTCGGTTACAAGAACCCTTTCACTGGTTCATCTATTATGAATAAGCACAGAACACCAACTAAGTGTGCACATTATTTTTTTCTGTTATCAATATTTATACACTCCAGCATTCACAGTGAATATGACTATGATAGAGGCGGGCTCTGACAAAACAGAACCAGAGACTGAAATCACAATGGAAGAGGTGGAAACTGCTGTCAGATTGATGGAAGAGAGAGAAGCACCAGGATTGGATGAACTGTATGTGGAAACAATAACAGCAGCTGGACCTGTTGATCTACAGTGGCTGTATAGGCTTCTTAGATGTATTTCAAAAGAAGAATCTGTACCAAATAGCAAGAGTAAGGGAGTAATAATACAGATATTTAAGAAGGGGGACAAGATATGCGATAATTACCGAGGAATCACACTCATATCTCAGGGAGCAAAAATATTTGAAAGGATACTAGAAAAGGTGAAAGGACAATTACAAGAAGAGCGATACGACTTTCAAAATGGAAGACTGACATCATCTTAAGTATGAGGCAGTTAATGGAAAAACATTGAGAATTCGTAAGAGGTATGGTGATGACGTTCCTTGATTTAGAAAAGGCTTACGATAGTGTACCCAGAGCAAAGGTATGAAAGTAATGCAACAGAAAGGGTTTGGAAAACAAATGATAGAATATGTGCAGGCAGTGTCCAGACACATGTGAGGAGGACAGAGTGGTTTTGGAATGAAACTGGACTACGACAAGGAAGTGTTATTCGCAACGGTTAGGGACAAAATTGTGAAGGAGACAAAGGTAAAATACGGGGACAGGGAGCACATGTTGAGTGAGATTATTGTAAATTATGAAGTGAAAATCAACACGGAAAAGAGAATGACAATGCTGTTGACTAGAGGAGGAAAGGATAGGAAAGGAATTATAAAAATTGTGGAGAGGTTTATGTACTTGGAAAGCGAACTGATGCAGGGCTTGACCTTGAGACTTTCTTTTTTTCCTTCTTTTTTATGTTGTACCGACGCAGATAGGTCTTATGGCGACAATGATATAGGAAAGGGCTAGGAGTGGGAAGAAAGCGGCCATGGCCTTAAGTACAGCCTGGTGTGAAAATGGGAAACCACGGAAAACCATCTTCAGGGCTACAGACAATGGGGTTGAAACCCACTATCTCCAGGATGCAAGCTCACACCTGCGCGCCCCTAACCGCACAGCATTGGGGATCAGTAAAAGGCATTCAACTGGGAAATGCCAGAGTGTGAGAAATCTGGTGTGGAGGTGATGTATAAGATGTACTGACCTGGACAGTGACAAAAACACAGGAGAATAAAATCCAGGCCAGTGAAATTAAATCTCTTAGAAGTATGATAGGAAAAACAAGGAAGAAAACAGTAAGAAATGAGGTGGTCAGGAAGGAAATCTGCTTTACAAGAGAATGGAGAGGGGGGTTGAACACGTTAAGAGGATGGAAGAGGGAAGGAAGCCAAAGTGGATGAAGACAGACGGAGCGAGGGCAAGAGGGAGACCCAGACTAAGGCGGTTAAAAATAATCAAGAATAGCATAATTAGAAGAAATCTGGACTGGAACACATTAAGAAGGAAAAATGCTTGTTGAATAGAGGAAGAAGGAATGGTGCCCGGAGCTGGATCACGATTGGCTTATAGTGTTGGAGAGACTGGAAAAACTTTTACGTTATATTAACTTAAGAATAATGGTTTTCTTCTTTAAAAAAAAAAAAAGTAACCAACAAGTTGGTGTTGCGAGTACACAGTTTGCAGTTGTAAAACCATTACATCTTTGTTCTGGCATATTCTAAGGTCGATTGTTCGACATGCAACTGACAAGTGCCAAGTAAACTTAAAAGACATCTGAATATCAAATGTTGTAAAAGAAGACAATTTATAATTACAGACCAATACTAATATTTACTGTTATTTCAAAAATATTTAAATGTGCTATGAAAGATTGGCTTACTAAATTTTTAATCAAATATAACTTGTTAAATAATGCACAACACTGGTTCAGAGCTGGCAGAAGTACTTTGTCTGCTTTATCGCATTTTACACAGTTGGTCGTAAATGCTCTCGATAATGATGAAAATGTGATAGGACTATTTCTTGACCTTTCAAAGGCATTTGGTACTGTTGATCATGAAATACTGCTGTGCAAATTATATCAGAGGAATTGTCAATGACATACCTGGATGAACGATCCCAGTTTGTTGAAATTACACATTGTAACAGTAAAGGGCATAATGAGACATATCATTCTCAGGTAAAAAACATAGACTTAGGTATTCCGCAGGGTAGTATTTTGGGGCCTGTTCTTTTCTTGATCTAAATAAATGATCTTCCTCACAACAATCAAGTAGAAATTGCAGTTCTGTATGCTGATGATACAAACATAATTATTAATAATCCTGACCGTATGTCTATAGAAACTGCAGCAAATACAGTCCTGTCTAGGTTAGAATCATGGTTCAGGAAAAACAAATTAACACTGAACCTAAAAAACACCCAATACATGGAATTCAAGGCATCTAACTACCATGACAAAACTGAAAAAACCACAACCTTATATTAAATGCAACTGAAAATACACTGACCACAAAATTTTTAGCTGTCCATATAGATGAAAAATTAAGATGGGATTGTCATATTAAAAAAATAGGGAAGCCTCCGAGTTCTGTTTGTTTTTCCGTAAGGGTTTTGTCTAATAGTTGTAGTGAAGAATATGTTAGAATAGCATATTCTGGATATTTCCAGTCAGTCATCACTTATGCTATTGGTCGCTGGGGCTGCTACAAATCAAATATTGATGTTATTTTTTTAATACTGAAACGAGCTATCAGAATTATATCGAGACATAACAGGTTAGATCATTGCAGACCATTATTTAAGAGACTAAGGATACTCTCAGTACCAAGCATATACATCATGCAATGCATTCTACACGTGAAAAAAAATATTGATCACTTCAGAAAGAATTTTGACAATCACAATTACCAGACGCGAACAAGAAATATGTTTATTGAGCAGAAGAGTAAAACCATTGCCTTGAGACATGTAGACTCTGTTGGAATCAGACTGTATAATAAGCTTCCAAATAAGATTAAATATATTAGTCCCGTCAGCTCATTTACCACAGCTTTAAAAAAATCTCCTGTTGAGTAGCTGCTTCTACAGTACAGAAGAATACATGATGAAGTGCTGGTAATGATTCTATTACTTATTAACTTGTAAACTTTCTTAATATCTAGCATATAGCCTTGAAAATATGTTGTCACATTATGTATGTATTATTAACACCACACTCATAGATTTTTATTTTTATTTTGTCTTGTAAATATTGGTTATTAATATTATTTATTATTTAAAAAATTAAGATGTGCAGTCCTAACATTGAGGTATTTGGTGTTTTTTCTTCTTTTTCTTTTTCAAAATATTCATTATTGTGCATATATAATTGTTAGTATTAAGAACTCACTCGACAACTCCTATACTATACTGTGTTAGCATATTTCAAAATACGTATTTGTACAGTCTATGGAAGCTAAATAAATGAATGAAGCTATGTTCACATCAGAACTGGAGTTATCCTGGCGGCAATGTGCGCATAGAGTATAACAGAACTTACCTCTTGAGCCACTATGACATCGGGCCGCCCATCGCTGTCCTTCAACTCAACGTATGGCTTGTCGTGCACACGGTTGAGATCTTCGTGTAGTCCATCCAGCAGAAAGGCCAGGAGCTCCTGGGAATCGTGCTGCTGGAATCCATTGAAGCGAGGAGCATACTTTCCAATTGTCCACTGCAAAAAATTATATTATTTGTATTGAGAACCATCTTTTTTTTTTTTTTTAACACAAGTTGCTTTGCATCACACTGACACAGATACATACCTGCCAAGTTTCAAAAAGAGAAATTCAGAAGAGCCTAAAGTGGAAAAATGTTAACAACGCGCGCATGAGTTGCAAAGTCTTGAGACATAGTGAAAAAGGACGGCAAGGGGGAGATTACAAACAATACTAATACAAGTCAAATACATGTTTTGATCCCCTCTGAAATTTAAATACTTGCACAAAGTTACATCTGTTATCACTTAACACTGGGAACAGTTCACACAGTACCCAAAACAGTGTTTTTCTGCACTTTAAACTTGCAGGTTACAATATGTCACCATCAAAATTAAACTAAACACGTACACTTATTTACAAAATTCTGTCGAGTTCACAGTATGCAGGCTATCATCCATCACAGGTTGGAGAGGACAGATGGAGATGAGTTGCTTTGTTTGCTTTGTTCAGAAATTCTGGAGAAAAATTACTCGAGTAACATGGACCAGTAATTCTGGTTTTCAAAACAGAAATAGAATCCAGAATTTCATTTGACATTGAAGACCTAAACTGATTCTGGTTCTTTTTCACCAAGCTGAACACACGTTCACACTCAGCATTGCTGTGCGGTAGAGCATTAGCCTGGATATCCTATCATACACCATCAGCTCCACCAATGTTCATCAAGCGAGCCCATTTGGTGGCATCTGTCAGATTCCCATGCTCAATAGTAGTATAGTCATCAATATGAAGAGCTAAAAATTGGTTCTGAACTACATTCATTGCATCCTCGACCAACTCGCTGTCCTTGATGAAAAACTTTATAGAAAGAATTGTACAGAAGAAAACTGGGCATCTTCAATTTTCAAAACATCTGCAACCTTTGCATGTTTCAGTACTTCATCATTGAGAGGAAACTTGTTAATAATATAAGCACATGCTGTGCAGAAGTAACACCTGGCAGATGAAAAGAATGCTGATTTATCTCAATCATGAAGATTCTTCACCAAGTTCATTGTCTCAGTGCCAATGACTAGCTCATTGTCTCTCTGATTCCCAATAGAATGGTACGGATCTTTTAATAAAAGGGAACTTTTGATCATGTTTGGTTTAACAAATCGGGAAAGCAGCTGCTTTAACATGTTCATCATTAGGGCAAGTAGTTTATGAATGTGAGGGGGAGCACTCTGAGGTGTAGAATTGAGATTCTCAAATACAGGAATGACAGCATACAGGAACGCACAGTATGCCTTTTTTAAGCCCGACGACAGAACCATTAAAAAATTGTTTTCACGATTTTGAATAATATTCTTATTCTTTAGCACAGGAGTGTCAGATTTTGAAACACATGCAAATCTTTTGGGAGCGACAAATTCTGACAAAGAGTAGTTTTCCTCTTTTCATGGTCTTTGGAACTAAAACGCTCGGCTTTTGGGATCGTAAATTATGTTAAGCTAGTAGTTGATGCAAATTGAGCATTAACAAGCACCTCATCTTTAAAGAAACCCAGTAGTGGATCCCATTGCTGTAAAAGCCTCTGCCAACACCTTCCTAACGATAGCCATCTTGTGCAAACATGTTTCAGTATCTTCTTTGTTTCCTTGTTGTGAAGCTCTTGGAATTTCTTAAGGCATTCCTTCCTCTTACAACTCTTTTCCAAATAACAGAAGATGTCTACTAATAGTTCATCAACTTTATCAGGCAAACTGCTTGCACCTTTCTCAACAGCCAAGTAAATCAAATAGCATGAGCAACCCAGTAACAAAAACAAATGACTATGATTCCCTTAAAACAGCAGAAACTCCATTCTTCTTTGCAATCAAGACTGGAGCATTGTCGGAACAGAACGCTACACAATTCTGAATTGGTATTTTGTAACACACTAAAGTGGAGCGCACACTTACTGGACAAGAGTCATGACACATGGGATGCAACAAAACGGACATGTTCCAAGTGGATGCATCACGTGTAATCAAGAGGAAGCCCGCACACTCATCGGTCAAGGGCATGGCCTGTCCCATGTGTCAGCGGACATGTCCCGTCGAGGTATCGCCTGTTGCATTTCGTAGGACGTGTCCCATCAGTTCGCATGCAAGTTTGGTGTAGTGATTTAAATATGTGCAGCTCAGTAGAGGCAACTACCATAAATTTTATAGCAGAAGTGGAGAAGCATGAAGTGCTGTATAATTACAGAATAAAGGATTATTCGAATAGGTCCATATGTGATAATATCTGGTGAGAAATAGGAGAAGTATTCAGCATGAACGGTAAGTAGGCTATCAACATTTATTTTCAGTGATAAAATGCATCCAGTGAATACTTTAACTTACAAGATAGAATAACAAACACTCTTGTTACAGTTGTTGTGAGGAACGAACACATTCACCTCGCAGTATCATTATCCCAAATTAGAATAGGACCTATACTAATGGGAAAACATGATAAACTGAAGTTATTTTTTCTTGTAAGTTATTAATTTAATTAGTTAGCCAAATTAATGTTGAACGCTTCTTGCCATGGAAGTGCATTTTCTGGCTTCATGAAATATGTACACAGTTGATCTATTATTCTTGAGCTCCTGTTGTAGGACGAATATTACAATGGCCAAGTCGGGAATGATGATGTTGATTTGTGTAAATTGCAACTTTGGAGACTTTTATTGAAATCGGTGTTTCAAAAAGTCTAAATTTTGACACTAGCATGCCAAAAGCACATTCGACACTTTGCCTTGCTCTACTGAGTCTATAATAATTATTATATGTTATTATTATGTTTAATTATTAAACACTCTCTTTTCATTGTCCAAGATCTTAACTGTATAGGGTTGCACGAGGTTAGTTTTGAGTGGGAATGCTTCATCGCCCACCAGATAATAAGGACATACAAATGACGCATCATTTTGGAGCCCAGAAGGTGGTGGCAACTTCAATTTACCACCCAACAGAAGTCTGCCTATGTTTGAATTACGAAAGAGAGATCGATCGCTATTTCTTCCAAACTCTCCGACGTCTATAGCAATAAACAAACCATCAGCAGCACTGAGAGCTAGAAGTACAAGCAAAAAATATCCTTTGTAATTTATGTAGGAGGAACCTGACATGGCCGGTTTCTTAATTCTGAAATGCTTCCCATCAATACTGGCATGTTCCACAATTCATAGAATCTAGCTGCTGTTTGGTGTATCTGGTGTAGGGCATCCCAAATGGCAACGAAACTTTCAAACACAATTTTGCTTATTGTTGTTTTCCCTTGTTTGAACTGGAAGGCAACTGATTTAAAACTATTATTATTATTATTATTATTATTATTCTGATGGAGACTTGGACGTAGCTCTTGAAGCTAAGGATAAATGGAAGAACATCCGGCATGCATTCTTACGACATTTAAGGCAGCTACCGACAAGTGGTTCTGAAGGTGGAAAAAGAAAAGCCTACTATCTCGCTGAGTATTTGCAATGTCTGGAGCCATACACAGGATCCAGGGGGTAAGTGTTAAGTGTAAACAGCCCACATTCTGTAAATAACTCAAGTGTTTATTGACTTTACATTTTGCACAGACTACGGAATTTCCAAGTAAAGGCAATCAGGAAATGTGAATAACTGCCAGGAGGAGTAAGGTGTAACACAAGAGCATCCGGATCCAAGTGGTCTTTCGGTAGAATGTAGTTACAATACTACTATCGATGAAGACGGATCATCTAGTAGCAGAAAGGAGTCTGTGATTTCAGGTAATGCCGAAAATAAAAAAATGAAAAGTAGATATTCATCAATAGAAGAAAAAACAAGTGAAAAAGCCTTTGCCGATTACTTTAACGAAAAGAGGGCTAAACTCCAGGTAGACGATCCCGACTTCCTGTTTTTTAAATCACTTTTACCAATGGTAAAATACCTTAATACTGCAAATAAATTGTTGTTCAGAAGTTCAGTTTTAAATTCACTAAGTGAAATATGGAATTTACAGACATCTCAGTCTCAGACATCTCAATGTGATAATAGTATCACCGAATGAAGATGATGGAACTTCTTCTCAACCTGAACAATCGTGCTTTGTGTGAAATAATCTGAATAAGTGATCGGAAATGTGGTTTGCCCAAAAATGTAATATTTACCAGTGTCCTATTCATTTCCACTTTACCGCAAGTAGCAATATACTACACCTACTTATGCTGAGCAAATGTGTATAGATCTTTTTAATGTATTCATGCACAACCAAAATCAATCCGTGTTAACCTTACCTGAGTGTTATCAATAATCTTTCAGCTGGTAGAATAGGATCCCAGAATTTGGTATATTTTTTCTCAATTAGTGGTTTTACCATATGCAGTAACTCTTGAAACGTCTCCCAGTTCATTCTATAAAATGTATGAAATTGTGAAGGATCTTCATTTTCTTAGCCAACACGAAGGCACCATTCTCTTGGCAGTCCACATTATATGGGTTGACCCCAAGTCTCCTTTTTCTTCTAGTCACCCGTTTTCTTCGTAATTTCTGAAGCAACAACAAGCCTTCCACATCACTAGAGGACATCTTAACTAATGACCCACAGATGTGCATGTACGTGGCCCATGGGACACGGGACAGGACAAGTTACTTCAGTCGTATCCCTTGTCATATGTCGCATGTCCAAGAAGTGTGCACTCTGGCTTACTGTGAAATTACCAAATTACACTATGTGATCATAAGTATCCGGACACCTGGCTGAACATGACGTACAAGTTTGTGGCGCCCTCCATCAGTAATGCTGGAATTCAAAATGGTGTTGGCCCACCCTTAGCCTTGAAGACAGCTTCCACTCTCGCAGGCATACGTTCAATCAGGTGCTGGAAGGTTGCTTGGGGAACAGCAGCCCATTCTTCACGGCGTGCCGCACTGAGGAGAGGTAGCGATGTCAGTCGGTGAGGCCTGGCATGAAGTCGGCATTCCAAAACATCCCAAAGGTATTCTATAGGATTTAGGTCGGGACTCTGTGCAGGCCAGTCCATTATAGGGATGTTATTGTCATGTAACCACTCCGCCACAGGCCGTGCATTATGAACAGGTGCTCAATCGTGTTGAAAGATGCAATTGCCATCCCCGAAGTGCTCTTCAACAGAGGGAAGCAAGAAGGTGCTTAAAACATCAATGTAGGCCTGTGCTGAGATAGTGCCACGCAAAACAACAAGGGGTGCAAGCCCCCACCATGAAAAGTGCGACCACACCATAACATCACAGCCTCCGAATTTTACTGTTGGCACTAAACACGCTGGCAGATGACGTTCACCGGGCATTCGCCATACTCACACCCTGCCATCGGATCGCCACATTGTGCTTTCGTGCTGTTCGTGTCCCTTCACGTTTCCACTTCACTATCACATCAGAAACAGTGGACCTAGGGATGTTTAACCCTTTCAAGGTCGGGTTTTCTAAACGCTCACATACCCCACAATTTAGGTTTTTACAGGCACATAAATAAATCTCTCTATAAATAGCAAAACACACTCATTGGACATTATATTCACAAAAATGGATAAAATACAGATGAATGAAATGAAAAACAACAATATCACACAATTTACCTGCTTAAAAGTTTTTTTGTTTGATATTCCTCAAAGCACGGGGCTGAGCACAAACCAATATTCTTCCAAGGTATGTTTGTTTACATGACCCATTAATACATATTGCTAAAACAAATATATTTCTTCGACAGTAACATCAGTCCATTTTGACGCTCGGGATGTGGGAGAAAGGATCTAATTATTCTCTACATATTGCGAGTGATACAAGTTCGTTCCTATGACTATTTTTTCCACTAAGGTATGCGGAAAAATTATTTTGAAAATGTCTAGTTCTGGAGAGTTTTCATTCAAAGATTGATCCTGGATTCCGGCAAGATCAGGCTTATAGCCGAAATCAGTAGGTAAAAATTTATTAATACCCGTTTCTTTTTCCCAGACCCGATGATCAGTTGATACATTTCGTTTCTGCCTCTTCGCGGTAGCTGGTTATAATTCTTCATCATTGTCACTTACACCTTCATCGTCACCAGTTGAAACTTCGGGCACAATATCATCAACACTTTCTAAGTCAATTTCACACAAATCTGAACCCTCACTTTCATCATTCATTAATATTTCAAACATTTTTTCATCACCTTTCAAAAACTTCCGCTTGCCTGCGAGCAGCCATGTTTATCAGATCGCATTGACTCGCAAGTGTGGTAGACATTCACATAAAAAAATTTAAGTTAACAGCGTTCCCAAAGAGAATACAAATTAGAGCAAGCTTCCGTAATATAGCCGATAGATGGCAGATACGACAAATTCTTCAATCATTGCTGAAAGTCAAAGAGAAGCGAAGATATGATGCTTGGAAGTTCGACACGCAATATATTGCGCCGTAACTGCTGGGGCACTTCCCGCGAGGCGCAATATATTGCGCCGTGACCCGGAAAGGGTTAAGAGTGTGGAAATTGCACGTACAGACTTCTGACACAAGTGACACCCAATCAACGGACCACGTTCAAAGTCCACGAGTTCCGCAGAGCGCCCCATTCTGCTCTCTCACGATGTCTTATGACTACTGAGGTCACTGATATGGAGTACCTAGCAGTAGGTGGCAGCACAATGTACCTAAGATGAAAAATGTATGTTTTGGAGGTGCCTGGACACTTTTCGTCACATAGTGTATGTCCCGTTGAAACACCCACCAAGGATGGGACAGACAACACTGAGCTAACTATCTTTTCCTGCTTTGCCACAAAACAGGTGACAATAGGGTAAAGCTTGTCATTACTATTATTGCTCCCATCTGTAGCTAAAGAAACTTGTTCAAGTTGCATCTAACCAACGAGTTCACTTCTTGAATCCGTAGCCATTTCTTTCAAAATGGCTGTGGTTTTCGTATGACCTAAGCCATATTTTTTTGCAATTTCTGAACCTGGAAACATTTTCCTAAACAGAGCACCGATTGGCAGTAGCTAACAGGATATTATGTTCAATTAAAAATGAAATGAACAAGTATTCCGCTCTAACTATATCAAGGTCGGCTCCAGAAGAGGTAAAAAAAACGAATTAATTTTCTGACTGCCATCCTTAAATTTTGTATTGGAGACTGTTTAACAGATTTAATGTAATTTAATAATTCTGTTCTACCTCTGTGAGAAATGTTTATATCACACGAGCACAGCGAATGATTCGCCTTTCCGTGATTGTATAAAACAATGAAATTCAGCAGAATATGCCTCCCTAAAAGATTGATGAAAGGAAATGGCGTATGGCTTTTAGTGCCGGGAGTGTCCGAGGACATGTTTGGCTCCCCAAGTGCAGGTCTTTTGATTTGACACCCGTAGACAACCTGTACGTCGTGATGAGGATGAAGTGATAATGAAGACAACACATGGCACCCAGCCCCCTTGTCAGCCAAATTAACCAATGATGGTTAAAATTCCCGACCCTGCCGGGAATCGAACCTGGGACCCCTGTGACCAACAGCCAGCGTGCTAACTATTTAGCCATTGAGCCGGACAAAAGATTGATAATATAGTTTCTTAGTTGAACTCATTACGAACACAACTAAAAATACTAAATCGCTTACAAATTTGTCACACAATTCCACAAATTTCAGAACAACTGCCAATCTTACTCACAACCTCATACCCACACACAAACAAAGCCTTTCAACTGCTACGAAGCACGACACAGTTATTAAAACGTTTTATATATATATAAATTTGCAGCCTGCTACTTGTTTGGGAACACCTCCGTGAAGTAACAGTTGAGGTCAAACAGGTGACAATAGCATGGTGATAATCGATAATGTGATTATCGATACATGTACCGGTCGAATTTCAGCTATTATCGAAAGTCAAACAAATCCGATTTGGACATAGAAAGAGAAAACAAGCGCGGATATTCAAAATCCGTACAATAACGTTCATCCGCACAACCATACAACACACTCAAAATCTGTACATTTAAAGGAAAAACGGGAATACTTGGCAGGTATGCAGATAAGTCTTATGGCAATAACGGGATAGGAAAGGGCTAGGAGTGGGAAGGAAGCAGCTGCGGCCTTAAGGAACAGCCCCAGCATCTGCCTAGTGTATGGGAAGCCACGCAAAACCATGTTCAGGACTGTCAATGGTGGGGTTCGAACCCACTATCTCAAGAATGCTAGCTGACAGCTACAAGACCCAAACGATGCGGCCACTTGCTCGGCGCACTGGAATGTTTTAACATCTAAATAACTTACTCTTCATATACTCTTTTTTCCTTTGAAGTGAATGAAAGTGATGGTACAAGCACAAGCAAGTAAAAGAGGACAGATGAAAGATTAACCAACTCCAATGACAATATAACAGAAGCAAGTTGCCACGTGCAGCAGTGGGCTTGAATCCCACCGTCCGCAGCCCTCAAGATGGTTTTCTGTGGATTCCCATTTTCACACCAGCAAATCCTAGGGCTGTACCTTAATTAAGGCCAAGGCCGCGTCCTTCTCAGTCCTAGCCCTTTCTCATCCTTGCGTCGCTGAAAACATTTGATGCGTTAATGCTACGTTAAACCATTAGCATAAAAGCTGCAAAGGGTTATACCTGAAAATAGAATCTTTCTCTTACCCTCAGTTTCAACGGTGCAATGGTCTTGGCCGTCCCGCTCCAGATATCGTGGATCAAGTCGCCATACCGCTTGGCGATGTGACCCTTCATACCGAGAGGGTTTGTCCTGAAATGAAGAGCTTGTTTTTGTTACCAATAACAAGGCCGATGAGGGTTCATTCACTTCATCTGTTACAGATTATATTACATTCTAAACCTCACTGAATGAGGTGGCCACATTTCTGAGAAACCAAAGCAAGAGTAACTACATTTTGGATGAAAAGCTATTGTATATTATTTAGGCAGACCATTGTCAGAGGTGGGAAAATGAGATACATACACGAATTGAACGAGCCACAAAGTTCTACCAGAGTGTTATGCCCCAGCGCATCAGCCTCAGTTACGACTCAACCATGGTAAAATGGATAGCATACCATGGTTAAGTAGAATTTCTGTTCCATCAAGCCTGGTTTTGAATTCCTCAAAGTTTTACCATGGTTAAAAGTTTACGGTATGAGCGAGCACTTAAGCAGCTGACCGATGCTTTATGGCTTACATACTTTACATGAGCTTAAAGTAATTTGTATAATACATGGATCCAAAGTGTCGTGATCTGATATAAAATTTTACCGGTATAACCTCGCATTGCATGCATTCAAAGTGCCGTGATCCGATCGGTAAAATGGATTTGGCACCACATAGTATCTCGAGGATTAACAGAGAGAAATAGGCAGGGCAAACCTATTTGAAGACTGGACACTCTTTGTTCCAAAACAGATTTTGGTCGCAGGAGGAAACTGTGGCGTCTTTGTTACGGTTAATAGGTTATGGACTCAAGCTGCCTACTCGTAGAAATAATCCTGTTTCACCATGTATTTTTGCTACGTTCAGGTTTTATGAGTCAGAATCATTTCATCAAGTGATCAGCAATGTTAATAACGTCAACAAAGCAACTGTAAGCCGAATAATACACCAAGTCACAGATGCAATTGCATCTTTAGCAACGAAGTTCATAAAACTTTCTCTCACAGAGAGAATAAAGAGAGGTTATAGAGGACTCTTACAATTTTCAGATTTCTAGGAGTACTTTGTGCTCTGGATTGTATTCACATAAGGAAAAAGTCTCCTGGAGGAGAAAACTGATAATTATACAGAAACAGAATTAATTAATCTTAGAAGTAAGGGGCTGTAACAGAAGATAATTACACACACGACATGGAGAAATATGATTATAAAACTTTTTTTATACAAATGTAAAATAATTTAAATAAACAGAAGTAATATCCATTGTAGAAATAAAAAGACAGCTTAAGGTTCCAAACTAAGCATAAATAACTGGATAAATAAAGACTCACCACTGCCTTTTGAATACCATTTTGAACTCATTCCGAGGAGAATAACGGCGAGAAAAACGAGTGCCAAGAAATCACAGTTTCGAAAGCAAGCCCTGGTACAGGTTATATGACAATACCATGGCTTCATAACGCCTGATATTTACAGATAATGGTGCACGTGGGCACAGAGAAGTACAAGTAGGATCCAAACGATCACATCGTGATGAGCAGAGATGTTTAGGACAGGCCAACCACCAAGCAAAACTGAACATTCCTGAGGCTAACAGCTTACTCCCTGAAGGTGCAATTTACCCTGTCAAGTTCAGGAATTCAAAGCCTTTTCACGTAATCACGCAACTGTGGCAATGGCTCCAACCCAAGTTGGAAATCACGTTTCTTTCACAAGGGATGACAAATAACATTACATAAGAAAAATGTGATCGTACTAACTGTAATGACATATTCTGTCATTTTCCAAACCCTTTTTGTTGCATTACATTCATACCTTTGCAGTGGGTACACTATCGAAAGCTTTTTATAAATCAAGAATGTAATCACCATGTCTCTTACATATTCTCAATGTTTTTCCATTAATTGCCTCATACTGAAGATAGGGTCTAGAGTGGGATACGAAGCTACAACATTCCGATTTTATATCACATGCTCTATCCAACTGAGCTATGAAAAATAACCACCACTACCACAAATGAGCTACGGTGCCCCAGGTCACATTTGTTCAAGGATGTCAGCTACTACTGCCATCCGAGGATATGTACGTTACTCATTGTGAGTAAATTCAATGAATATTTCTGTTCTATACTTAATACGTTGGAAGTTTATGTCATGGCAATGTATCGTAGGTTGTGTGTTTCCAGTGTTACGTGTTCCATGAACACAGGACAGTTTTGGCCAGAACTAGGAACATATTAAGTTCCAAGTGCTGCTTGCCACGTACGCGTTGCATTTCAAAGTAATGAATTGCAACCCATTGATGTTTTTCCAGGCTATCACCTTTAAATTTTCTTATTATAATGATTGTTATCAGATTCCCCCTGAATTAATTTTCAACAGGAATCGATGATGACTCCAAGGGAGTCGAAACTGGTCTTCTTATAATTTTAATGTGTTTTACAATGTGTTAAATGTTGGAACATCCCTCAAACTCTGTCTTATTAGTGCCAATGTAGTCGTGAAAATTAAATACTCATCAGGCAATATACACAGTTCAAAAAAATTAGGGGAACATGTTTTGTAACGTCTGGTATGTGAACGTTAATTTGGTAGATGGGGTTTCAATGGTCATACAGCCTACCTTGAGACCTTAGCTACTCAGGGTACGTCAAATCAAAGTTATACTCTATCTGTAGGCGTAGCCATGCATTAAACTGTCAGGTGACCCCTCAGAACAAAGTGAATAGCGGTGCGTCCGTGTGTCATGAGGTACACAGACTACTGCGGTTATTTGAGCATGGTGAATGTCAACCAGCACATCCCACAAGACTTTTTGCTAGGGGCTTTAAGTCTCACCAACACAGATAGGTCTTATGGCAACGATGGGATAGAAAAGGGCCAGGAGTTGGAAGGAAGCAGCCATGGCCTTAAGGTACAGTCCAAGCATTTGCCTGGTGTAAAAATGGAAACCCACGGAAAACCATCTTCGGGGCTGCCGACAGTGCAATTCGAACCCATTATCTCCCGGATGCAAGCTCCCAGCCGCGCGCCTCAACCCGCATGGCCAACTCGCCTGGTTTGAGACATCTTAACAAGGTCCAAGTCACAAGGGCCGTCACTTTGATCTAAGAAGGATGGACTTTTCATTGTGTTGCTGTGGATCTCAATGTCTCCCCGTCAGTTACTCAACGCTTGTGGAATCGCTACAACGAGACAGGCCAGTTCACAAGGAGGGTTGGACAAGGTCGTGGACGCATGACAACCCCACAGGATGACATATCTGACCATCTGCGCGTTGCAGGGTCGTTCAGCAACTGCCAGAGAACTGCAACAAGACCTCAGGAGGGTCACTGGAGTCACGGTGTCTGACCAGACAGTAAGGAACAGATTAAGAGAAGTGTCCTCAAGACCCAGACGTCCTGTCGGAGTGCCCCGTTTAACGCAGCAACATCGCGTAGCACGCCTTCTGTTTGCCCGTACCCATGTCAACTGGCAACTTCGCCAATGAAGACCTGTGTTGTTCACAGACGAGTCCAGATTTCCCGACACAGCGCGATGGACGTCAACGTGTATGGAGACACCGTGGTGAGCAGTACATGACAAATGTTGTCCAGGAAGGCAACCAATTCAGACAAGGTTCTGTGATGATGTGCGGTGGCATCAGTATTGGTGGCCGTACGGATCTTGTCGTCGTCCGTGGTAATCTTACCGCTGCGGGGTACATCGAGCAGATACTGCTACAGCATGCGTTGCTTGCTGCGTACGGTGTTTACCCTGAATTCGTACGCATCCACGGCTCATATAGCGCGAATCATCAGAGCTGTCTTGCGAGAACTAGACATTCAAGAGATGGAATGACCAGCAGTGAGTCCCGACCTTAATCCCATCGAGCATCTGTGGGAAAGGCTTGACAGAAGTGTTCATGGGCATCCTGTTCCTCCACAGCCTCTCCAAGACCTCAAACAGGCTCTCATTGAAGAATGGGACCTGATACCTGATATAGAGGTCAAAGTGACCTCTATCGACTTATACGTAGCATGCCACATAGGTGCCAAGCTGTGATAAATGCTCATGGAGGACACACACCATACTGAAGCTCTCCAACTGAGATAAAAATTAACCCTAGAGGACTGTTATCACTTTGTTTTTCTCCTATTTGGACATTTCCGTTTGTGTTCTGAAAATGAACGTGAATCCATCGATTTTTCTTAATTACTTCAACGGTAAAGAATAAAGGTTTAGTTGGTAACATTCCTGGGTGTGAGGTATTGTTTTGTGGAGCATGGCATACGTTCAAAAACATGTTCTCCTAATTTTTTTGAACTGTGTAGTTCTTATCAAAGTGACAAGATAGAGAAATTGAAGGATGGGCAGCTAGAGGCCATTGAAATGAAATGGCATATGGCTTTTAGTGCCGGGTGTGTCTGAGGACAACTTCAGCTTGCCAGATGCAGGTCTTTTGATTTGACGCCCATACGTGACCTGCGCTCCGTGATGAAGATGACACACCCAGCCCCCGTGCCAGCGAAATTAACCAATTATGGTTAAAATTGCCAACCCTGCTGGGAATCAAAACGGGGATCCCTGTGACCAAAGGCCAGCACGCTAACCATTTAGCCATGGAGCCGGACAGAGGCCATTGAGAGTGTTCAAAAAGGGATGGCGAGTCACGTCGCATCAAACTCCATTGACATTCACCCCCCACCCTCGAGTCATAACCAATATAACCTCATATGCGTAAAAGTTGGTCTGATTTGAGAACTAAAGAAGGTCTGAGGGAACCCATATTTGCCAAATATCTATTGATCAGTTGCGCCCACAGTTTATAGGAGAGTCATTTTGAAGCCCTCAGCCGTTGTCTGCTTTTAACAGGATCCACACTTGTGCTGAATTACTTTAAAGTGGGGCAAAACGCCATCTCCTCTGTTGTCCCCAGAAATTTTTGTTATCCAGGCGGGAATAAGACGTAAAAATGAATATGATAACATTTAAATTTATTCCCCTAGGGGCATTAACAGTAATAGAGAGGTAAACATTAACTGCAAACCAGAACTATTTTAGTGTTATTAGCACGAACAAGACATAACAGAGTATTCTGAATTTCTAGTGTTCTACTGCTCGTTCATAATCATGTAACACAGGCGCTTCCCACTCCATTTCTTTAGAGTGCCAATGGGTTTGTGAAGTCCCGCGGAATCGAGTGCTCACATGAAATTTCATGGCAACCCAGACACCAATCGCACACGGCAGTACATGGTAGTCAAGCTAAATATTTAAGATCCTATGTAATTGATGCAATTATGCTGCCAATAATGAAGATTTATCATATGAATAAACAGTTTTACAGTATTTACATTTTAATCTGGAGCACTTAATGTCTCAAATACTATGTATCTAAGATATATTAGCCGGGCAGTCTGTAAAAACAGAAGGGTGGTGCGGCCATTTAAAAAGTCCTAGGGAGAACACTGAGCAAGTTGTGTTAGAATTAACGACAGGAGTTGTGCCATTTACTGTTTGCAACTTCTGCAGCCACAGAGTGGAGGAGTGGATTAGGCCCTTCTTGTCATGAGACAAAGCAAATGTTGCCATCACCACCACTTCCCGTTTCCCAGCTATGGCCGGGTGGAGATAAATGTCGTTCCTCTCTATATTTTTCAGTATATTCCCTGTCGGTTATAAGTGGGGCTGAGCAGTATGAAGGCCACAACGAGAGTAAAACTTTTATTTTTTTTAGCATAACATTGGGATGTCACAATAGGAGCAATATTCAGTCAATATTGTCTAGCTTAGAGGAGGATGTAAGAGCTAAGAAACAAAGTGAAAAAAACACGTAATTTGCTCTTCAACTGTAAAAGGAGAGGGAAAGCTACCTGTTCAACTCGTAGAGGTGCATGTTGTCGGTGAAATACTGGGTGAGAGACCTCGTGTTACTGACGCACTGCAAGGCCGCGTTCATAAAGCACGTGTTCCCCAGGTTGTTGAGACCCGTGGCTCCTTTCTCCGAAGGGACGGCTGCAACAACGCAACAAGCCTCAGCGTCAACTGCAATGCCTACGACACCCACCTCTTAGAGCGACGCGATCCGTACCTTGCTTGCGCTTGTCCTGCAAGTGCGTCGCCAGCGACCCCATCTCCTCGGGCCACGTCAAGTCCTTGTTCCGCACCTCTATCAGCAGCTGGTCCTCGTCTATTATGCCCAGTTCCTCCAGAGTTGGCTCCTCGTCCTCGATCAACAACATGTTGTTCTGAAAGAAGAAACCTTATTGCAAATGATCTTAATTACAGGGTCCAGACTTCCACAACAAGTTTATAGCCTGCAACGGTTATGAACAAGCAAAGTGAAAAACAGCCAAAATTGGTTAGAACGTTTTTGTGGGGATCGAATACAATGTCATAAAGAGGGGATGTGCTAAAAAATTAAAAGCAATTATGCTGTAAATTTAAGGTTATGTTTGAATATAAAAATAATTATGATGAAAACAAAGAAACAAGTGTTTACAATTATAATTAATGAAATAAAGAACTAATACATTATAAGAACACCAACATAGTAAAACATCAAGGAAAAACGTTCTTAGAGACAAACTATATTGTAGTTATTGTAGGAATGTCCAACATCTGGGCGATTTGCACACGTTTCAAGTGTGGATTAGCATCCACTTTCTCAATAAACTTTAATTTTTTCATCATTTGTAAACTGTCTAACGTACTTCTTCTCCATAACCGAATGTCCTACAAACCACTATGCATACGTACAGAAGGCCTAATTTACGCAATTCGCTTAAGAATGCATAATTAAGCACCGGCATGAGCTACTGTTGCGCAATCCAAACAAACACAAGCTCACATCAAAGACTGGCTTGAAACTGATGCTCCCTGCAGCTGTAGGCCAATACACTAGGGCCGTGAAATTAAGTTCTCTACCAAATCCTTACCCAGGCCGGTCATCGCTGGTGCAACGTGGCCGGGGATGCTAATTTAAATTTTTTGTGGTGTGAGTTACAAACATACTAAAGAATCCAGATTTCTTTAGCACGTATTTAATAGGACATGGACTAGGACCTTGGAATAATGATGTAATAACCAGTGAAACGTGCTAGAGAGCGACGTCTTAACCAGTTTCAACTGTATTTTTATTTTCAACATCTTCCTCCACCTGGAGACTGCCAAAGACAAAGAATACACTAAAACAACATTATTAAAAAAATAAGTTATAAGTAAATTACAAGTTCATGATCTCAGTCTGACGGAGAGAGAGATTTATTAAAGAAATAAATCATCCGTCCTCCAATGAGGACGACCATTTGGATCTGGAATACAGTTTCAATTTCAATTAAGTTTAAAAATATCAAAAAATGAAAATTTAATCGTTAATGCTCTTATATTCTTTTTGCAAGGGTTAGTGGGGGAGGAATGTTAATCATGTTTCCAGGTATAGATGAAAATTAATGATTTGCTGAGAGTCCCTCAGGATCTGTATTACTATTTTTTCTAACTCGCAGAATGAAACTTTCAAATTTTTTAGGAAGGTCAATGTCTCACTAATGCGGGTGCCTCTTGCTCCAAATAAAAGGCCTCTGACAATCCACCTATCGATAGGCATTTTGTACTTGCATGACAGGCAAGGCAAGCACGGAACATCAATAGCTTCTTTTCTAGGTTCACATCCCGAGCCTGATTTAGGTCTCTTTCAAAGCAAACGGTGGGATCTAAGACCATTGCTTCAATGTCCTTTCTGTTGATGGCTACGATGTCAGCCCTCGGATTAGCGTCATCGGTAGATATGCAGTGAACCTCCCATCCACGCTGTCTCAAGCCTTGAGCAATCGACGTTCTTACACGATGGTGGCGATGGTTGCGCATTAGCTCAGTGCTCCAGCAGAATCCTAGCACATGTCCAAGGGTTACTGTTTCGTTGTAGCCATTTTGGCGGCAACGGATTGTGCTGAATGACCTACCAGGAACCGACCCGACTGCGGTGGGGTTGCACGACATCTTCACTGCGTTTATGTATACAGAAGAGGACAGAGATGATTTATGAGTCATCCAGGAGATGGCTTTCGGGCAGTCTGAATATAACACTCCCTTACTCCCTTTCCTTTATGTGGGAGCTGGTACCACGACTGAAAGAACTGATTTCTCATAATTTCACATAGTTTTCTTTCGTCAATCTTTGGGGGGAGACTTTCATTTTGTATGTCAAGTCTGTGGAGTACCATATCTTGTTCTTCAGGTAACTTCCTTACGTTTGCTAGATGAACGTCCTGAATATGGAGTAAGCGATTAAAAATATTGTAATGCTCTATACTGGCCTCCCAATCTGCGCAAATTATTCCCATCCCTCTGACCTTTCTGGCACTATACAGCATTGAATTTGAGTATCATCTGGCAGCATCATTATTTTTTCACAGAACTTCTTATAATTTTGTCCAGATCTTTAGGAAAAGTGTTTGATAGCTGTGTCAGAGGGGCACATTGTAGAGGATAGATCAAACCCGGCCAAACAAACTCATTAATAATCTTGATCTATTGCTCTGGTTTTAGAAGTTTTGTTTTTACCAGATTATTTAAGTCAAAAGTTATTGTGCTTATTAGTTTATGTCTGTCAGGAGAAATGTCATTGTTGAAATCAATTCCTAAATACTTGATTCGTTCATTGTTTGTTTTTATCGATGGGATTATTGATCCTTCGAGTGTAGTGACGTTTCCTTCAGTTAATTTTTCTTTCTTCAGGATTATAGATTTGCTTTTTAGAGGCTGGATATGTAAACCAATTTCTGCAAAGGTGCTTTCAGCTAAATTTAACAAGGTAGTAGCATCACTTTCGTTTTTGCTGAGTATGACTAGGTCATCTGCGAAAGCAAATTACGATAACTGCGGTAGATCATCAGATAAAATATAGCCATGGTCAGTGAGATTTTGTATTACAGTATTCATTGCTAAATTAAACAGCAATGGTGAGACACGGGACCCTTGGGCTACGGCACAATTTTGAGATGGGTTTTGATTTCTTATTGCCGGCCCCATGGTGTAAGGGTAGCGTGCTTACTTCTTACCCGGAGGCCCCGGGTTCGATTCCCGGCCAGGTCAGAGATTTTTACCTGGACCTGAGGGCTGGTTCGAGGTCCACTCAGCCTATGTGATTAGAATTGAGGAGCTATCCGATGATGAGATAGCGGCCCCGATATAGAAAGCCTAGAATAACGGCCGAGAGGATTCGTCGTGCTGACCACACGACACCTCGTAATCTGCAGGCCTTCGGGCTTAGCAGCGGTCGCTTGGTAGGCCAAGGCCCTTCAAGGGCTGTAGTGCCATAGGGTTTGTTTTGATTTCTTATTATCAGCTTCCACAAGCAGAGCAGTTTTCCCTTAGAAGGTTGGATAAGATGAGACCTTCGTGTGGGAAATAACACACAAAATCATCAGCTGCTGCCTTGCAGTGAGGCAGGGGACTGCCAAAGGCTATGGGGGACCACCCTGAAAGAAAATCCTCCAGTACGTTAGGCCTAGCAAGTCAGTACAGGAGTACAACACTGCAGTTGCTTTCAAAACGAAAACGAGCCTCGGAAAGAAACATATTCTGAATGTCGACAATACTTCAAGTACTCTCTGAACTAAATAACGTCGTGTCCGATGTTCATCCAAGATGCACGAGAAGAACCGAATATAGAAACAAGCTTCACATTGGAACCCTAAACTAGTTGTTTTTACGTCGCACCGACACAGAATCTTGTCAATCTTATGTTAATTTTAAGGACACTTCCTCTAAAGCATTACTTTGTCAATTTTATATATTTTTCATCTAAACAGTGTTATGTGGCTGAAGATGTTGATAATATACGAAACATGTACCACTTTCGACCATTAAAAATTGCCTTAAGCAATCATTGTATCGACTAGGTGGAAAATAAATTAAATACTTAATTGTGAACAGATAGGTCTTACGACGACGATGGGACAGGAAAGGGCTAGAAGTGGGAAGGAAGCGGCCGTGGCCTTAATTAAGGTACAGCCCCAGCATTTGCCTGGTGTGAAAATGGGAAACCAAGGAAAACCATTTTCAGGGCTGCCGACAGTGGGGTTCGAACCTACTATCTCCCGGATACTGGATAATGGCCGCACTTAAGCGACTGCAGCTATCGAGCTCGGTAAACGTAATAACTAACAGGAAAATGCAACGAAATCACGGATTTAATGAACCATAGACATATTCGCATCCTAGGGCTAAATGAAACCAAATGGAAAGGTTGCAACATAAGAATGTTAGAGGATGGATATAAATTGTACTGGAGCAGTAATCCTGCAGTGGGGAGGAATGGAGTTGGTTTTATACCACATAAGGTACTGATAGTGTAGCAGATGTCTCATTCATCAATGAGAGATTAATCAAAGCTAAGATATGCCTAAATGGAGAAACCCAAACTGTGATCGAAGTTAATGCTCCCCAGCAGGGTTGTATTGTAGTGACGACCAAAAAGCAAGCTTCCTAGAAAAACTAGGACATCATTGATGAAGACAATATAATGATAACTGGGGATTTTAATCCCCAGGAACTGATAGATCAGATTAAGAAGGAATTATTGGTCCATATGGATTTGGTAATTGGCGTAGGGATGTGGCGACCCCATCGTCCAGTGGGCAACCACTGCAATCAGCCTCCCGAGTACTGGCGGGTAAACCATAGACTTGACTGGCATGAGGAAATGCGTGTCAGGCACTGACCATTAACAAAGTATCAACGTGAAGATCCATGGTAGGCCTAGCAAGCCAGTGGTAGCGTCTTCGAATTGCTTTCAACAATCAAACGAGCCTCGGATGGAGATCAAAAATAATACCGAAATTGACAAAGTCTTCGAGCAGATCTGGCAGGTGTGACGGCCAACATGACTCCAATGAAAGACAGATATGTCCGAAGAACAATGTAAGAACTGGGACTATGAATATTTTGACCCTGACTGGAAAAACTGAAGAACTTATCGATATGAACAGGAAAAATCTATCCATATTGGGAATGAGTGAAACAAAATGGAGAAAGGCAGGTAGCAAGATTCTCAGAGATGGTTACAAATTAGTATGGAGTGGACGTGAGAAAGAGGCCAGAAATGGTGTAGCTTTCCTGATAACAAAAGACATAGACGCCATTACCGAAGTATCCTATAAGAATGATAGGATCATTAAATTATCTATGCAGCTAGAGTCCACAAATTACACGGTAGTGCAGGTATATGTAGTGCTCAAGAGAAGGAACAATTCTGTCAAGATCTAGA
Organism: Anabrus simplex; assembly: GCF_040414725.1. Taxonomy (NCBI): domain Eukaryota; kingdom Metazoa; phylum Arthropoda; class Insecta; order Orthoptera; family Tettigoniidae; genus Anabrus; species Anabrus simplex. The sequence continues at coordinate 219,074,133 of NC_090279.1, read as the reverse complement.
AGATATGATTGATGCAAATGTCATCATCATTGGGGACTTAAATGCACAAGTTGGGACAGACAGACTTGGTTATGAGGAAATTATTGGACCACATGGGTTCAGAAACAGAAATGCAGAAGGTGAACAACTGCTTGATTTGTGCAGAAGAAATGGATTGATCATCAAAAATACCTTCTTCCAAAAACAAGACAGCCACAAGATAACAAGATATAGCTGGGATGGAAAACATAAGTCGCTCATCGATTATATCATCACTAACAGAGGAGGAGGGAAATATGTAACTGATGTCAAAGTTATCCCCAGTGAGAGTATGGACAGTGATCATACATTATTGATTGCAGACCTAAATCATGTGGCTAACACAACCCCGAAGAAAAGAAAAAGAAAACGTAAAATGAAGACTTGGAAATTAGAAGAAGCCAAGATGAAAGAAGAATATAAAATAAGGATACAGAGACACTTACCAAAAGGGGAAATGAATACAGTAGAAGAAGAATGGAAAATTTTTAAGGATACTTTGGTGGTTGAAGCTAAAGACCTGTGTGGAGTAACAGGATCGACCATGAAAGAGAAAGAGACGCCTTGGTGGAATGACAGAGTCAGACTGGCTATAAAAGAGAGAAATTGGGCAAAAAAGATGCTAGAGAAAGAAAAGCAAAGAGATGCACAAGATCCAGATGGCCAAGAAATAACTAAACAGGGCAAAAAAACTTAAAGCTAAGAGGATAGTAAGAGAAGAGAAAGAGAAAAAATGGAATGAGTTTGTGGAAAAGTTGGGAGAGGACAGCAGAGGAAACAAACTTCTTTACATAGTAATTAAAAACAAGCGAAATAACCTGGAAGACATCAAGGTAATAGAACAGGACAGTGGGTCAGTAGTACGAGAGGAAGATGGATCAGGAGAGAATTCAAGACCTACACTGACAAGCTCCTGGATGGAGAGGCATCAAATGTAATTCAAAACAGAGAAGAATCTGGAAAAAGTGAAGAGCCCAGTAAAAATATGGAGCCACCAATCACATGGCTGGAGAAAGAGAAGAGCCTTAAAAGTATGAAGAAAAGGAAAGCTGCGTGAATAGATGAGTTAAGTGTGGACATGCTAAGAGCAATCCAATGGCTATATAGACTCCTAAATGTAGAATGGCAGCTAAATACCATCCCAGAAGACTGGAAGAAAGGTATAATTGTACCTATATTCAAGAAAGGCAGCAGACAGAAATGTACCGACTACTGTGACAACACTCTACTCTCTCATGGATTAATAATTCTGGGGAAAATGATACAGAATAGACTACGAGAAATTGTAGAACCACTTTTAGAAGAGGAACAATATGGCTTTAGGCCTGGAAGATCAACAACAGATCCTTAGTGTCAGGATGCTAATGGAAAAACATTGGGAAAAAGAGAAGCCTTTATATCTACTGTTCCTTGACATCAAAAAGGTCTATGACAGCATACCAAGGGAGTTTATTTGGGAGTGCCTGAGAAAGATCAAAGTTCGAGACAGTCTAATTTCAAAAGTTAAGGTGCTTTACGGGAAAACCAGAAGCCGTGTACAAGTCGGTTAGGGACTGTCAGACTGGTTTGAGACAAAAAGGGGAGTACAACAAGGTAGTGCTTTGTCGCCCCTATTATTTATCAATGTAATGGATACCATATTAAAGGCGCTAAAAGAAAAGGGGAAACAAGACTTAAAAGCATTTGCATTTGCAGATGATGTAGTAATTTGGGATAACTCAGAGAAAGATGTAGAAGAGAGACTGCAGGGGTGGAGTCAGGAGTTTGAGAGATATGGATTAAACATCAACAAGGCTAAAATGGTGGTGTTGAAGGTGCAGAAGAGCGACAATCAGCCAGAAATCATGCTAAATGGCACTAAGCTGGACAGTGTTACAGAATTTAAATACTTGGGTAGTATAATGTCCAAGGATAACTTAGCTAAATATGAAGTAAACAGTCGAATCAGCAAAGCAATACATTTTTACCTTCAAGTAAGACAGCGACTATGGGATAAACAAGCACCACTCAAAACCAAGATGACACTGTATACATTAACAAGAAAGGACAAGCAGCAGAAATGAAGTTCCTATGCACAATGATCCAGAAGACCAGGAGGGATAAAATCAGGAATGAAAAAGTCAGAGAAGACGTAGGATAAAATCAGGAATGAAAAAGTCAGAGAAGACGTAGGACTAGAAGACTCCTTCCTTCAGAAGATCCAAAAGGCAAGTCTGAAGTGGTTTGGTCATGTGAAAAGAATGAGTGCCAACAGGTCTGCAAGAAAAAGAGTATGAAAGAGAAATCAGGGGAAAGAGACCAGTGGGCAGACCTAGAGAAAAATGAACAGACTTAGTGAAGGATGTAGAGGAGAGAGGTCAGGATTGGGAGCGGATTGTGAACGAAGAATGGTTCATGGACAGAACAAAATGGAAGGGGCTCGTATACCACACCTGGGAAACTGGAGTTGGTCAACGTTGATGATGATGATGGATTTGGTAACAAATGAGGAGGGTGAACTTCTGCTTGATCTACGTACACGAAACCACTTCCGGTGAAGAACTCGTGGTTTCAGAAATAGGATAGCCACAATAGGTCAAGTGGAGAAAAGGTACATGATGTAAAAGTTATACCTAGTGAGAGCCTTGATAGTGACCATAGACTCCTCATTGGAGACCTAAGAATCACGAAACCTATTATTAAAGTAAACAAGAAGAAAAAAACACGAATTAAAGACTAGAAATTGAAAGATGTGGAAATCAAACAGCAGTTTCAAGAGGAAATCAGAGCTAAAATACCAATAACAGACACAAAGAAAGGTAATGAAGAATGGAATGATTTTAAGGCAAGTCTGGTTGGTAGTGCAGATAAAATACGTGGAAGAAAAAACAGAAGAGTTAGAGAGAAAAGAACATCTTGGTGGAATGATGAAGTGAAAGAAGCCATAATGAAAAGGAATAAAGCCAAAGAAAACTCTTGATGTTGCTAAGTTTGACAGAAGAATAAACAACGACCGAATAGACAACAATAAATTGGAAGAGATGGCAAAAGAATACAGATACAGGAAGTTTGAAGTCAAGAGAACTGACAGGAAGAAAAAGATAAAAGTTCAGAAGAATTTACAACTTATTATTATCATCATAATAATAATTATTATATTATCATCATCGTATGGCATTTACAAGCATAATATGTAAACATATACAATGAACATATAAATTAAAATATAGAGGTAATTAAACTAGAATGTCCAGCTTCAACAACCAGTCCACCGCACTTGGTGTCAATTCATGCAGAGCCCGTAAACCGTCCTTAAATGCTGACAGTGGACAGCTCTCAACAACAAGAAGCAATATCTGTTCTCAGCACCACACTCACACGCAGCACTTTCACAATATCCCCACTTTTTCGTCACATATCGGCACCTGCCATGGCCTGTTCTGAAACGGTTGGGTTTTGACCACTCATGTCGAGGAAGATCGAAACCTGGCACTTTCTTCGTTGGGTTTTTAATCAAAAAGGCGTTGGTGGGTAGACATTGTTCCCATCGCTGTCTCCATTCTGCTGTTACACTGAATTTTTCATAGGAGTGTAGATCAGTCCAGAGTGGATTCTGGGATTTTAACCTCATCACAGGTGGATCTCGTAAGGTATTGAACAAGAGCGAGTTCCTGTGTGCAAAGGTCTTCTTGAGCAACTGTACTTTCGCTGCTTTTCTCCTCATATCTGGAGGAGCAATGTTTGCTAAAACAGGCAGCCACTGAGTAGGAGTGGACCTCACTGTACTAGTAACAACTCTCATGGTTTCATTGAGCTGTACGCCAATCTTGCTCGAATGTACGCTGTTTTCCCCACACGAGAGCGCAGTACTAACCAGCCGAGTAGGCTAGAGAAAGTGAACCAGCCCGAAGAGTGTTTGCATCTGCACTCCAGTTGCTGCCCGCTAGTTTATGCAACAGATTTACTCTTGTACTCAGCTTCTTTGACAGATTCAAGCAATGCTGTTTGAATGACAAGGATAGATCCAGTGTGAGACTTCTGTTCCCTTAAAAACCACATGTAGCTTCCGATTAGCTTCCATGTTATGCAAGTGAAAAATTTACAACTAAATTGGAAGAAGACAGTAAAGGGAATATGAAAATGATATATGTAATAGTAAAAAGTAAAAGTTTAGATAAAGAAGCAATTACAGCTCTGGAGACAGCAGATGGGAATATAGTTCGCAATATGAAAGATATTAGGGATACAATGGGACAGTATTTTGACAGGGTCCTAAACGGCCCTAAAGAGATCTCTGTTGAGGATGTAGGACAGAAAACAATAGAGGAAGATATCCCAATTACATGGACAGAAGTAGAGCAAGCTCTCCTTAGGATGAGAAGTGGTAAGTCAGCAGGAGTTGGTAAAGTTACAGCTGACATGATTAAAGCTGCTGGTCTGCCAGGAATACAGTGGCTGTATAGAGTTCTCAGAACAATATGGAAGGATAATGAAATAGCTGAAGATTGGACAAAAGGGGTGATAGTTCCTACCTTTAAGAAAGGGAGTAGAAGTTAAAGTGAAAATTACAGAGGCATTACCCTATCACATGTCCTTAAAATGATGGAGATCATTGAGCCAGTGTGATGCTTGCTTGTTGTTTTAAGGGGCCTAACATCGAAGGTCATCGGTCCAGAAGCCAGTGTAAGGGATATACTAGAGTCTATCTTAGAAGAGGAACAACATGGCTTTAGGGCTGGAAGAAGCACAACAGATCTGATATTTGCTTTGAGGATGTTGGCAGAGAACCACTGGGAAAGAAGAAAAGACCTAATTATTGCGTTTATGAACCTTGAAAAGGCATATGATAATGTTCCTAGATCAACTATTTTGGAAAAGTCTCAGAAAACTTGGTGTACCGGAGTACCTTATTAGGAAGATCCAAATGCTAAACACTAATTGCAAAAGCTGTGTCAGAATTGGAGATGGTCACTCTGAATGGTTCAATACAACCAAAGGAGTACAACAGGGAAATGCCTTATCACCTCTTCTATTCATAGCAGTTATGGATACCATTTTAAAGGAACTAAAAGGAAAAGGTAAAAAAATATCTTCAGGCTCTGCTGTTGGCAGACGATGTGGCAATATGGGATGAAACAGAGGAGGGAGTGCAAAATAATCTGAATGCATGGTGTAAGAAGTTTGATGATAATGGAATGAAATTGAACCCATCAAAAACAGTAGCACTGAGAATCAGCAGACATTATACAGAATGCAAGATAAAAATACAGGACAATAATAATAATAACAATAATGCTTTACGTCCCACTAACTACTCTTTTACGGTTTTCGGAGACACCGAGGTGCCGGAATTTAGTCCCGCAGGAGTTCTGTTACGTGCCAGTAAATCTATCGACACGAGGCTGACGTATTTGAGCACCTTCAAATACCACCGGACCGAGCCAGGATCGAACCTGCCAAGTTGGGGTCAGAAGGCCAGCGCCTGAACTGTCTGAGCCACTCAGCCCGGCTAAATACAGGACCAGCAAGTTGAAGTAGTACACTAATTCAGATATTTAGGAAGCGTAATGGCTAGTAATAATAGAGCTGAGATAGAAATAACAGAGTAACCAAAGGCCCTAACTTTTACAGTATCGTTAGACACCTACTAGGGGATGAGAAGGTCTCACCAAAAACAAAAATGATCCCGTACAAGTCATATTTCATTCCCATCCTTACATATTCTCTAGAAAGTTGCACACTAACATCAAATGATTGTAGCAGGATTCAAGCCTGTGAAATGAAATTTCTTAGAACTGCCCTCCAAAAGACAAGACTTGATCACGTGAAAAATGATGAGATCCGATCTAATTTAGGTCTCAATGAATCGATGGAGGAAAGGCTTAGGTCATCTAGACTTAAATGGTTTAGGCATGTTAAATAAATGAATAGCACAAGGTTATCATGTGCTTATTTGGAAAAGAGAATAACAGGTAGAAGACCAGCTGGAAGACCAAGAAGAAGATGGATGGACCAACTGAGGGAAGACGTGGAGGGAAGAGGATGGAATTGGGAATTTGTCATGGACAACAAAATCTTTTCTGAATAGGCAACTTTGGAAGACGCTCTTTTTCAAACACCCTACCTAGTTTGCTGGAAGGGCAAACCGATGATGATGATGATGATGATTACCAGCTTCCACCTGAACTGTGTTCTTTGTAAGAGATGCTTCAATTAGTAAATGTGGAGGAATTTCAGATTGTCGAAGAGATTGTTTCGTGTGTTCATGTCCGATAGAGTCAAATGCTTTTGCGATATCTAAAATAATGATGCAACAATCCTTTTTGTTGCGTTTCGCATCCTGGAGGCAACCATTCACAAAGGAAGCGTTGACATGGGTTCCAGGTAATGGCGCAAAGCCACGCTGGTGAGGACTTAGTGTGACATATGAGCGCAGTCTCACATCTAGTACTCGTTCAGTTATTCTCCTAATCACCGAATATATGGTTATAGGTATCTATTCTTTAATATCATATATGTCTTCACCCTTATGTATTAAAATTGTTCTGGCCATTTTGAGTTTTGTAGGTACGTAGGAAAAATGAAGCATCATGCTGATGAGTAACGTCAGACATTTAGTAACAATGAGGTGTCGTAATACACGAACTGTAATATGATCTGGGCGTGGGGAGGTGTCAGCTTTAATGCTGTATAATGCCTTATGGACATCACCTACTGAAATATTCATACCAGCAGGTAAATCAGTGCTTTTTTCCATAAGAGAAAGAGGAGAATTGTTATTTTCGGTACCAAAAGTCCTTTCAAAATGATCCGAAATCGTAGTTATTGGGATTTTACAAGAATGAGCCTTATTAGTTTTATCCAAAATTTTGCGAGCAATTTTCTGCCTCTGATTATAGATATGATATTGAGCTACCTCGTAAGCATAACGCTCCCCGTTTCTCTCTCGTTGCCTTTTGGACCTTCGCTGTGGGTTACTAGAGGTTCTATGGTCATATTTACGATTATTTTGTAAATATCTACTTTTGTAATATCTAACAGCAGGGTGTTGAGGACCAGGTAATTGATTTACCTGATCTGCAAAGAACTGCATAACCTCGGAAGTAAAAGATTCCAGCTGATCAGCATCACCGTTTTGCGTAATGTTTGAAATCCTATCCTCCCAACTCTTCATAGAATTAATATTTTCAGTTTCATGATCAGCGACCATTGGGGTTTTTTCTGTCAACCGTAAGCTTTCCCAACATTCATGTTACTAGCATATTATATTTCGATTTTATTTCTCCTTTTTTCAGGATGAGATTTTCTTATGTGAATATTTACTCCTAACGTCGACTTACAACATTTATTACAGATAGGGCATGGAATTTCGTCACCAGTCTGTGAATCAACGTTGGGCATTTTAAGTCAGTACGTTTATTTTAACGTTGTAGGAGATGAACGTTATTTTGTTTTTCATAGAGTTACTAAGGTAGATATCGGAGCTGTAAGTATTCTTAGCGCTGTATCAGTGATAATTTTGGATAGATGGACGTGGTGATTATTGAAAAGAAAAAAAACCACTGTAAATCTAGTTCATACAGAGTACATAGAGTATACATACGGGTAGATATACCCACCCCATATGACCATATCAGATGTAACTAATGCGAATTCCGCCAGTTAGTCTGCCTCAAGAAGAATTATGCGCAAACAATGCCAAGCAATAAAATAAAGATGGCTGTTGACTTTGGCCTAACTTAGCTTCACAATTAAATGAAGAATCTTAACAGGAAGATCGCTTAAGATAGACAACACTACTACTTACGTACAACATATTCTTGCATCCTAATTTTGATTAAATGGCATTACGGAAGTCATAATTTTTGTGATCAGCATTAATAAACACAACATATGATATCAAGTTTTTGGAACTAATTCACGGCCTCCTATATTATCACCTGGTGTTTGAGTATGAGAAGAGAATCCCTGAGCGCTTTCAACCTCCAGTCGAACTCCTCGGTACTGTAATGATTTTGAAGGTCTTCATCAGCTCTATTGTCTTCTAAGGGACTGTCCCTCTCGCACCAATCATGAGACCCCTCACTTCTACGTCGCCTTGCTCGTATTTATTCATATATTATGGCACTGTAGGCAGGTAGACAGAATTGCCTTTTCTCTGTCTACTTTGTCTGGTTGGTCAGAGTGCATTTCAAATCTTACTGTGGGGTATAATAGACCTTCTCACATCAGACCAACGATCCAGACACTGATGTAGCAGAAATCGTCCAATATACATAGGCTATTCAGCAGGACATTCAAATGGGTGATGTAGAAGAGTAGCTAACTGAAGGAGACGTTACAGAGCTCGCCAACAAATCAGCACCACTATTCTCCAAGCTGATGATAATGAAGATGATACAAAATGACCGGTCTCTCTGCAGCAAAGGAAACATTCAAGGTCGCGATCAAATACATCGAGCAGCATCCAGCAGCAGCAACTATGGATGTTTTGTGGACAAATCATTGAGGGATGCATTTGTGAAATCAAGGAGGTCTAACGGGAAACGAAGGAACATTACAGACTCTCTAAAGTGAATTAACTTCTGTAAAGCACTTTCACAGAGTGCAGTAAAGTTTTATCAAACACAGCGTAACGAACACTAGGCCTGGAGAATAACTCTAAGTGTTCATACTGTTACTACAACCATAGCATTATGTGAAATTTTCTTTTTATTAGCTGTTACATTTCTTTCTGTATTTCTATTTGTTCCTCAGATTACACTACAGTGAAACCTCGATTCTCCGTTTTCCTAGGGACCATGAAAATAAAACGTACAATACGGGAAAACGGAATATCCGGGAATGAATGAAAACCATCAACAATTTGGCTAAACATCACAAAAATGAAATATGTATAATTATAATCTTACAAAAATTCCTAAACCAAACCAAACTACAGCCCCAGTGGGACTTTCTGCCAAGCGACCGCTGCTCAGCCCGAAGGCCTGCAGATTACGAGGTGCGCATGGTCAGTGCGACGAATCCTCTCGGCCGATATTCCTGCCTTTGTAGATCGGGGTCGCCATCTCACCATTAGATAGCTCCACAATTAAAGGTAATCACATAGGCTGAGTGGACCTGGAACCAGACTTACATCCAGGTAAAATTGCCTGACCTGGTCGCAATCGAACCCGGGCCCTCTGGATGAGAGGCGGGCATGTTAGACCGCGGAAGTGCATTAATTATCGGTACGCGAGTTCAAAATATAGATACTTTATATTCAATTTTACAGGAGAATCTTCGTCATTTTCCCGTGAAAACATCTTTCAGTTCAGCAACTTTGATTACGCTAGCCAAACTCTTCGATAAATCTAACAACGCCAAGCCAAACTACAATCGACCAAAAGTAGTTTTTAATTCTCTCATCTAATAAAATAAAGCACATTAGATACAAAAGCACCCAAAATGATGGCGAAATCCGTTCATTTCTTAATCTTTCATTTAATTTGGTCTCCGGTATACTGTTCGTAGTCAGTTTCTGGAAATCTCGTACCGCGCAAATTAGGCCTACACATCGACTTTTAAAGGTTATGTTGAACTCGAAAACATGGTTTCGAATGTATGTATCGATTCTTAAAAGTTCTCGAATGCATTAAATTCAATTATGCGCGTCACAAATCCAATCAAATTGGAAAGATAAAAGAAATATCAAAACTTCAGAAATTACGGTTATTCGTGACCTTGAGGTCATCTGGAAAGCGCGCTTACTGCTCATGTCAGTACGAGTTTGAAATGATACCAACCATTTAAAATGTAACGTGCGCAAATAAAACGACTGCGGTTTTTGGTATTTTAACACGAAAACATAAAATTCCCAGTCTTACATTAGAACCTAAACAGTAATAGGCAATCCCAAGACCTCCCATGGCTTTCTTTTTTTTAAATGTAAGGTGCAACGTCCGTTTTGGTCTCGCTAACATAATTATGTACGATAATATCAAAAATACTGAATTTGTGTTAAGAAGGAGCAGTTTCGATTCCTGCCTGAAAGCCCAGTTACTCTGCAGTGCCCTGAGGAAAGTGCCGAAAACCTCTTCGGCAGTACGATCGAAAAAATGTCAAAATATAAACATCTAACCCTGGACATAATATGGACGTTTTATAAGTGCGAACATTTGACGAAACTCGTTCTGTCTTCAAGCAGAGCTGTCGAAATGCGCCGTGTCTCCTTGCAATTGTTGTGGCCACTCTCTGCTTTATGATTTTCCGAGATTCTCTAAACAATACCACCCGAATGCGATGCTAAGATGGTCCCTTATGCAAATTCACCGCCGACTGCTTTTCCAGTACCGGTACAGTAGGCCCTACTTGCTTTAATTATCGCAGTGATCCATAAATATTCCATAGCTCTCCTTTCGTGAGATACAGTTTATTAAAAAACGATTGATAGAGGATTTAGCATTGACGGGACTGGAATTTCTGGACGGTTGATCCGGGAAATCGTTTCTTCGAGGAACGGATAATGCGGGACTTTTACAACGTGATTTAATTACGATGCTCGCGGGACCGCGTAATTTGAACGCATATTCCGGGAAAACGTATTTTCCGGGAACGGATAATCGAGGTTCCACTTACCTTCTTTTTCTTCTTGTATACTGGCCTTGTCCGGATTCTGTAGGCAATGGATTTGAAAAGATTTACTGTGTCAAATGTATAGATTTGTGCTTAACGGTACATTAACATGATAAAACCAGATGTCTCAATAACCTGACTGACCCGTTCAATTCTGTGGGGGCAACGACGTGTAACAGAAGTCTAAAAACAAAGATGTAATCAATGCCCCTGGTTCTTACCATCAGTCCCAAAACTTCAAGATTCTTGAGGCGATATTCCTTAATATTGCAGGGGATACATGAATTTTCTCTTTGTTGAGTTCTTCAATCTCAAATTTCACGGCTGAGTTGATTATATACTAGCCTCCTGATCATTATGACCAAGTCGACAATGATTTTTTTTTTTTTTTTTTTTTTTTTGCTATGGGCTTTACGTCGCACCGACACAGATAGGTCTTATGGCGACGATGGGATAGGAAAGGCCTAGGAGTTGGAAGGAAGCGGCCGTGGCCTTAATTAAGGTACAGCCCCAGCATTTGCCTGGTGTGAAAATGGGAAACCACGGAAAACCATTTTCAGGGCTGCCGATAGTGGGATTCGAACCTACTATCTCCCGGATGCAAGCTCACAGCCGCGCGCCTCTACGCGCACGGCCAACTCGCCCGGTAGACAATGATTACTGTCAGAGCAATTAGCAATACAACTTGATGAATGAACTTCTGATAGATTACAGATAAGGATTTTATGCCCATCTTAAAAAAAAAAGGGGGGAGAATTAACCTACAAAAAATCAGCTTACAAAATTCCAATAATGAACATCACAAGAGACTGAAATAAACTAAATTTGCCCCGATTTTAAAACAGCATCAAACTGTGACTCCAATCTAAGTCACCCATCCTTGGCTGCCGTATCAGTGTCTTATACTTTACGACATTTTAAAGTAGATTCCAAAGTTCAGTTTCTAAACAAAACTTGTTGCAATTTCATTTGTGGAGTACATCTTCAATTCACTATTCAGTAACTGACATTTAATCAATTACTTTATTTTACATAGATTTTTTTTAAGGAATGGATTTGATTATTCAATCCTAGATTTTTGATGATCATAACATTAATTCTGTATGAACGTTGAAAAGTTTTTGGCAGTGCAAATGACATCTGTTACAGGTTGACAGTTTTAGTTCACATTCTTTGACATTCAATAATATATAAATGTTAAAAATATTTAAATCAGTCTAAGATTAAGTAAATACACTACATTGTCATCAACGATCAGACAGCCCCTAAAAGGAAAGAAGACTGATCCTGTACGTCAATCAAACAAGTCGTGAGCCAATATGAAGCTGTGAGCGCTCAGCAGAAATGTTTATTAGCTACAGCAGATATCGGCAAGAATAATTCCATCTGTGAGATTTCTGCCAAGTTTCATAAGTGATGTACTGGTGAAATGGAAACACTAGAGAGTTATAAAAACCCCACCTTGCGAAAACAGATTCCCGCATTTTCTGCGAGACGGGCAACCTCGAATTTCTTACGCAGCTCGTCGCTCTTCTATGGTGTAGTCGGGTCAAGCCAAGGGACCATCATAGCATCTTCATTTCCATTGTGTGAAGTACCTGTTCATGTTTTAATGTTGTAGGCCGGCATTCATTTACATAAAGAGCCACCTGTCTGATTACCATTCTTTTCTTAACGCACACCACTCCAATAACCTGGCATCCTTTAATCCATGTGTCTCAACATTGGCAATAACAATGCAAGTTTCAACGGTAGGTACTGAAATGGAAACAACCAGGACACGATGCATGAAGAAATGGTACAGCAAATGTGCCATCGTCTGGTCACTGCATTCCTGTACTCCATCTTCTTTAAATTTAATTTCGTCCCAAATTCTTGAAGACAAAGATACAAACTAACGTACGAACACATACAAGTTAATGTTGGAAGAGGGGACAAGGTCAAACACCACATCTGCATACACTGTCATCACCAGCACAGTTGTCTAAAAATGTCTACGCTAAACAATTCGGACAATAGTAGGGACCTAAAGGAATGACATGACATAAAAAGGTTACACGGTTCTGTGTCCCTTTTCCTACGATCCACAGATCCTCCATTTGAGCACTATACTTAAGAATTACTTGCTTAACCTTTAGAGGTCGACTGGTGGGCCGGCCCCGACATTATTGAGGAGGTTGAATGTCGAGCGGAACCAGACGTGATTTATGATCATCTTATGGCAATTATACGTATCTTCGCACAATATCGATGGTTGTGTCAACTTCCCGAAGGAGTTAATAAAATATCTGAATATATACCGAAAGGCTATCAAATTCTAACAAGAAACAACCTAGTGTTCCTATTTATGGGCCGCATACTCGTTGAGCATCGTGGTGTCTCCAATAATATAGATAACAAATGTAAACGTATCATTTTGAGTGATTCAGACATTATTGATGCAGTTGAGAATTCTGGCAGTGATAGTAAGTTTTCCTCAGATATTTCTGAAGAAATTAAGAGAAAATTGCTGGAAAAACTATTGGCCGAGAGAAGGTCACTGCCAGGATCAGCGAAGCGAGGTTGTCAATCAACACATGACACATATGAAAGGCTGAACATGAAGCCACATTTTATTTATTTCAACAAAATAAGCAATACAAGCAAGGAAAATTAAAGGTGGACAATGGAAAACTGTGTGCATTTGTGCAACTTGTGGAAAGAAACCAGGCGTTTTGTTTCGTACTGTACCACACAGGACTAAGGTGTGAAACAAATTAGAAAAGCAGAATCAGTAGCAAAATATAAAGATACATCCCTGCATTTGTGTGAAACGTGTAAAACTTGCCCCTTTTGAATACGACCTGCTGAGGAAACATTCTCTATTTAAACAGACTGCTAAAGGTTCCTCCTACTTTGGTAGGAACTCGTACAGAAATATCCGACATTGTATGATCACCACCAGCTGTGATGGTCATCCTTGCTACCAGCATTCAATGATGTCACACAACAAAATGCCCTTCATGTGACCCCCCTAAAGAAAAACCAAGAGGATCAAAACGAGAGATTGGAGTGGTCAAGTAATGGCTCCCTATCCATCTGTTCTGGAATGTAGCACTGAGGTACTGACACACTCATGTTCCTGAGACACTCCTGTAGTATTCAGGGAGCATTTCTTCAAGAAATATCCTATATACTCTACCGTCCAAGTGGTTGGTCCAATCAAACAGTTTCCAACAACACCTGCCCAACCACAAACAATGCACGTGGATTCCCGTAGGTCCAGATGTGATTAATGTGAGAACTGAACATTTCCCCCCTGAATAAATGCAGCTTCTTCAGTAAATAAACCAAAATCATATTCATCACATGTGCTAAGCAAGGTGTAAGACTAGGACAATCATCAGGCCCCCTAGCCAGCACCCAATGCCTTCGGAATGGAAGGTACGGAATTTTATGGAGAACCTTCTAAGAGTTAAACTGCCCACTCGCAGCACTTTGTCGTCTATGCTGCCCTGTAAAATGGTGCGATCATTTGCCACTCAAAGTAACAGAGGACTGCACCTGTTTCTATAAGGTATTCATCCGTATGAGTGGAAACGATCCTCCTGTAAAGACAATGAGCCCATCACCAACATGACCGACTCTGTTGCATACCAGATCGATGTGCACCCTTTCTGGTTAAGTGTATGTTTCATAGTAGTTACACCAGTTCCATAAACATAAAATACAGTGGGCACTAGTAATAGCGAACGCAGAGGTGAGGTTGTCCAACGTAAGGAAAAGGGATGCAGAATCCTACAACATTTTTTACGTTATTCCTTTAGGTCCTTACCATCCCTCCAATTATTATTTTTGGGGAGAGAGCAAATATTTTCAGGACATCCCCAGTAGAGAGACTCGTGAGAATGTGTTAACAATATACTGGTGAGAACACTTTGCTTCATGCTGATGGAATATGGTACTACTTTACACAGCTTCACACATCGACTCACCTCATCCCGATAGTGCCACAGCCTCATGTCTTCCGGTCGTATCCTAAGCCGCGTGCAGAGGAAGTCGTACACCTGCTTCACGGTGGCCATCCGGCTGAAAGCTGCCACGTATGCCAGCTGACGTTTGGGTGGCGTAGGGAAGTGAGACACGTATGCATAGCCAGTCGTACCTGCAATAGTTAAAATATATCTTAATCTTCCTTCAACATACAACAATATCCAAGGTATTGCTTTGATTGCTCAATGCCATCCATCAACAGTACTGTCAAACATACACTTGAATTTAGACTTAATCTTGATCATAATTTTTTCTTCCGCAAAAAACTAATCACTTTAACGTTTCAGTAGCAGCAAATCCCCCATGTATGAACACTTCGTATATATTACCAAAACTAGCTTTGGTTCTTAATGAGTACAGGGTGGTAATTTTAAATGAATATTTAATGGAAATAAAACAACTGGCTTAATGATCAATTAATATATCCTAATAGCAGAGCAGTCAACTGATCATGATGAATGCACTGATATATCTATTTTAAGGTTACATGAAACTCTTTATACCGAAACAAAACAGATCAGAACAGAATTTACTAACAAGTACAGTATATGAATTAAGGGTTTAGTACTTCTGTATTATTTATAATTCAAGCTAAAATACAGTCGAAACTGGTTAAGACATCCCTCCTTACCATGTTTCCCTGGCTATTACATCATTATTCCAAGTCCTATTAAATACATGCTAAGGAATCCTGGATAACACATTTACATCACTCTTTACTACGTTCGTAATATTCCCACCATAAGAAATGTAAATTAGCGCTCCCGACCATGTTGTGCGCACGATGGGCTAGCAACGACTGGTCTGGTAAGGATTTGGTAGAGAACTTAATTTCACGGCCCCAGCGTGTCGGCTTACAGCTGCAGGGAGCGTCAGTCTCAAGCCAGTCTTTGTTATGGGCCTGTGTTTGTTTGGATCACGCAATAGTAGCTCGTGTGATGTGTTGGTGCTTAATTTTATGTTCTTAAAAAAAATTTGGTGAATATCGTCTCATTAGCCTAATGAGCCATTTGTTAAAATCTTTCTTGAAAGCTATCCACGCCCGAATAAGGAAGAAATGTGAGGAAATCTTGGATGATACCCAGTTTGGATTTCGGAATGGATATGGAACTCATGAGTTTAACGAAAGGATGTCTTCGCCTGTTTCACAGATTATGAAAAGGCGTCAGATAGAGTAAAACATACTGGACTCATTGGATACTGCAGCAAAGTGGAATTGATGATAAATATATTAGAATTATTGAAAACCTGTATTGACATCAGAAGGCTATGGTAAAGGTTGATGATACAACGGAATACATAGAAATCCAATGAGGAGTTTGTCAGGGCTGTGTTTTGTCTCCATTATCGTTTAACATTTATTCAGATGCCATATTTAAGGCAGCATCTGCCGATTTGGAAGTGGGAATTAAAGTAAATGGAGAACTAATAAGTAATCTGCAATTCTTGCTAATAGTGTTTAAAGCTTGCAACTACATTCCTGGAGAAAATAAATATAGCTGGGGAAGAGATGGGTCTAAACATTTAAAAAAAAAACTAATGGTTTTTCAGCAGAAGAAGAAATAATGCTACTCTGAAACTTAAAGACCAACAAATTCAACAAGTAAATAAACTTAAATATCTTGGTTGCTGGATAACAGATGATTTGAACCCAGACCTAGAAATTAAGAGCCGAATAGAAATTGCAAGATCAACATTCAGGAAGATGAAGACGACATTGTGTGACGATTCATTAAATTTAAAACTTAGGCAGTGTATGGTGAAATGTTATATTTGGTCTACTCTCCTTTATGGGGTTGAAGCATGGACATTAAAAGAGGCCACCATCAAAACACTGGAATTCTTTAAAAGAGGCGAACCGGGTGAGTTGGTCATGCGGTTAGGGGCGTGCGGCCGTGAGCTTGCATCCGGGAGATAGTGGGTTCGAATCCTACTGTCGGCAGCCCTGAATATGTTTTTCCGTGGTTTCTCATTTTCACACCAGGCAAATGTTGCGGCTGTACCTTAATTAGGGCCACTGCTGCTTCCTTCCAACTCCTAGGCTTTTCCTATCCCATCGTCGCCATAAGACCTATCTGTGTCTGTGCAACGTAAAGCCACTAGCAAAAAAAAAAAGGCCAGCATCAGAACACTTGACGCCTTAGAACTTTGGCTTCATAGAAGAATGCTTAGAGTCTCTTGGATTGACCACGCCACTAATGAACAAGTATTAGAGAGAGCAAACTGCAAAAAGAAACTGGTAACCACCATCAAATGCAGAAAAATTGCATACTTAAGGCATGTTTTATGTGGTGAAAGATACGCGGGTTTACATTTAATTTTGAAGGCGCCGAGGAGTAGAACAACGTGCCATAAAAATATTAAAAACTGGACAGGCATAAAAAGTACTAAAGAACTTGACCGTGTTGCTGAAGACAGAAGAGCACTCTTCACATTGATCACCAATGTCTGGAAGAAAGAAAGCTGGACAATTTACAAATGATGAAACATTAAAGTTTAGTGAGAAAGCAGATGCTAATTCACACACGAAACGTGTGCAAATTGCCCAGATGTTGGACATTCCTACGATAACTTTAAACATAATTGTAAGCAACATGTATACTTGCTTTATTTAAGAACTTTTTTCCTTGATTTGCTATGTTGGTGTTCTTAAAATGTAATATTTCTATATTTCATTAATTACAATTTTAAACACTTGTTTCTTTGTTTTCATCATAATTATTTGTACCTTCACACCTAACCCTAAATTTAACAGCGTAAATGTTTAATTTTTTTAGCATGTTCCCTCTTTATGACATTTTTTCGGTCCTCGCAAAAACGTCCAAACCAGTTTCGTCTGTATTCCGGATTAGTGAATTGTTGGTCACGTGAAACTCACTGAGGGCCGCTGCGCCGTAGCCTCCCACCATGCCGGACCAGCTGGTCTGCGGCGTCCGGCTGGGCGGGGTCTGGTGCCTCAGGAGCCGCAGGTTCAGCGGGAACAGCTCCAGCTCCACTTGCTGGCTGCTCTTGGGGAGGATCACCTGGCGAGGGAGAGCCGGCGCACCTCCGTACCATTGGTGAAGAGCCTTCCACAGGGAGTCCGGCACCAGCTCGAAGTCCCGCGCGTGCATCAGCACCAGGTTTCTCTTCAGCTTGCCTCCCTCCCCAGTCAGCGTCACTACCTGCAGTCATAAAGTGGTCGGAATGTTCCCCATACAAGGAAATTTCATCATTTTGTGTATTACGCTGTGTCGTTCCTTTTTTTTTTTTTGTAATTCCCAAACTCTGAACAGTCTCCCAAAAACGGACTGACACTGTACATAGGAAGACAAATGGAAAGAGATGAAGAATAATAATTTAGTAATAGTAGTAACAGTATATTTGCAGACGATATGATCAGGGCATCGGCTAGAAATAACCAGAGAAGAAACCTCTGAAGGTTTTAAGTTATGGGCTGCTGAGAAATGAGTAAATAAAAACATAACACAGAATTGGGTTTGAAGACTGAAGACAACTTGGCAAAGAAGAACCAGGAGACAAAGTATTGGGAAGATCTAGTGATTAAAGCAAAGAGGGTCTATGGAGTGAAGAACGAACAATGATTGTGATGACGAGTACCCTCAGGAGGAATGGTTAAGAATCGATACAGACAGATCTCAAATGGTAGAACAAAATGCAGCAGGAACAGGAGTTTACACCAAGCTTGTCGGACATAATATTCCTGTGGTGCAAACAAAACAAATTTTGACAGTGAAACAGAAGCCATTTCCCTTGACCCGCATCACCTCGCCTACGAGCATCACTGTTTTCATGTTAGTTGAACTCGAAGCAGAAATACAAGCAGTGTCTTCAAACAATTACCATTCATACTAAGGCCATGCCCATGGGCGGGTAGAAGGGAGGGTTACAGGGGTTCAACCCACCCATCCCAAAATAAATAATAATAAAAACTTGACACAGGTTTTCCAACCATACAACCCCTTAAATCAAGGAAATTAAGCATCTGCAAAATAAGATAATTGAATTTAACCCTTTGGCACTCAGCCTATATGCAGGTGTTTGTTCGAAGACACTCAGACTAATTTTTGTGATTTTCCAAAGCAAATTACAAAAATTCAACACGTAAAGAGTTGAACACACATTAAAATAAAATTAATCACACTAATACAGGAAACTATGAGCATTTCAGAAATGAATATACCTGGGACGTATTGTTATTGGTTAAGCCCAAAACAATTATTAAATTTCGAAAATTAATTTTTAAAAATAAATTATTGTTTCCAATGACAGAAAAATTAGACGTTGCGTCTTCCTTCTTTACTCTTAGACGTGAATGAAAGAACATTTAATTCTGAATAATTTGATATCAATATGATGTGTGTGCTGCAATTCACTCATGAAGCATTGCATAAAGTTCTTCAGTGTACATGTAACGGTCATTGATGTCAGGGCCTCGCAGTCCGATGCACGGTGAGCAGTTACGACCGTGTCACTTCCCACATAACGGGAATCACTTTCGGCAAAAGAAGGTCATTATTACTGTCTAAATCATCTGAAAATTCAAGGATATCGGCCTCATTCGGCCTTGAATATAGCCTAGCCATTACTATAAAAAGATGACGCAAGCACGTGCAACAACGGAGTTATGAAAAGGAAAATTGAAAATTGTAGTTTACGAAGTACATCGAACACACGATATACCAAAGAAACGAAATAAACTATAAACAAAACTCATAGCAAGATCAACTTGTATTCATAAGCCAATCGAAACAGATCCACGCAATAACAACTTCAAATAACCACAACATAAACATTCACAGTCAACAGATTTCATTTGTCGAAAATAAAAATATTTTGTAGGGCTGGTGGATATATCTGTTGAGTTAAACGAAAATTCAACGCTTTAACGTACCGTCATGATCAACTGTTACGATTTAGCAGCTACGCAAATGACCAAAATCCGTAAAAAAGACAGAGCCGATGTATCGGCGCCGTGAGCGTTTTCGCCATAACCTCTCGCGCCGATAGATCGGCGCGCTGAGTGCCAAAGGGTTAACCTATAAAAACTGAGCCATCTTAAATGTTTCTCTATGAATGTAGTTAAAACCATTTTACCGATTTTTTTATTTTTATTTTTATTTTTTTATTTTTTTAATGAGAAATATGGACTGATTGCTGTTAATAAATTATTCACTCCAGACTAAATCATTCCTGTCTAAAATTTTTTGCCTGCACCTTTTATTAGCGTCATATAAATGTGGAAAACTGAAAACATTAGAAGTTTATTGTCTATAAATGTTGAAATACATAGGCTATATGTAAGCCAGAAAGGGTGACAATTCTTTGTCTTCAATTTTGACCATCAGGTATCAGTTCATGTGGATCATTTTTCATACTTAAAGAGTCTAAAATAATATGCAGTCTGTGGTTTCCAATTTTTCAGTGTTTTACAAGACCTTGTCCCAAACAGCACTCGTACACATAATTATAAATGAAAATTAATTATTTTTCAATAGTTCACGATAATCACCATGAAAAAATTTAATCATTTTGAATTTCTTTGAGGAATTTCATTTGTAAAACCCTCACCCGAGTCAGCTGATTATGAAAGGACAACCCCAAATCAGAAGGGGAAAAACCCAAGGTGTGCAAAGACAACCTCTAGCACAAGGAAACTCCATAGAGTAATTTAGAGGGAAAACCCAACAAATGTGGGGCACTTTTTTCCTGTCATACTAATTTCAGTCCTATTTGCTTTCCCAACTCAAAACATCACTTTTGCACTAAATTAATGGAGAAATAAAGCAAAACTAAATAGTCTAAAATCATATTTGATCATCACAAGTCTCACTATCGCATCGTTTCGACAAACATTTAACTTTGTAATTATTGTGATCTTGTGAGTTACTTATTGCTTTATTTATTTATTTATTTATTTATTTATTTATTTATTTATTTACCGTACAGCTTTTAGTGCCAAGAGTGTTCAAGGACATGTCCGGCTCCCTTGGTTCATGTATTCTATTTAACGCCAACAGTTGACCTGCGTGCTGATTACGATGAGAATGAGGTAAAGAGAGGGTGAAACCGATGTCAGCACATAGCCTGCAACACCAAGAAGTATGCTCAATGCTTAACGTCCCCATCCAACAGACAAGCAAACATCAACAGTGTCGTTTGCCCTCACTCGGTATGAACACTGCAGAAAGGTTTTGGAATTGAATCCAGGCTTTTGGCACACAGTCTAGTGATCAGAAATTGTATACCACCACCTCTCCTAGCAACACTGTGATGGTAAACGTTTCTCCACCAAAGGGGCGACAACAGACTACCCACAGCGTTAGACCATGGCCACGAGGCGGGCTACAAGTTTTATGGAAACTTATTATAAAAATAAAGAACCAACAATAACAACCAATATTGTAATATATATTTACAGGTGGAATTATACTTTAACACCAGAATATGTTCAATAAATTTGAGAGGAAGATATGCAAAAGACCATCAACAGGAAAGGAACAAACTCAAACTTTTTTTGAGGGAACAAAATTAGGTTTTTTCAAGTACCTCAAAAGCACAATCTCCGACGAGAGGACTATCAAGCAGGAAATACTCAGGACACAGAAAGCATCAAACTTTAACAATCAAGTAGGATATCTACTCTGCGACTGCTAAATACCAACTCTGCATCACACCTACTTCGTACCAGTTCTCGCATACGGTTTGGAGGCATGTACTCTGCGTAATACGCAGTCAGTGGTACGGACACATTATGAGAATGAAGAGCGAGAGACCTGCCAGACAATACTTCGACCTTACTGTCCAGGGAAAGGCCATGGAAACTGTGGTTAGACACTGTAAAATCTGATGTGGAGAAAAGATGTCTCAAATGGGAAGATGTTCTGGAACAGAATAACAAGAAGAGACAACAAGTGCTTGTACACCACATCC
Organism: Anabrus simplex; assembly: GCF_040414725.1. Classification (NCBI taxonomy): domain Eukaryota; kingdom Metazoa; phylum Arthropoda; class Insecta; order Orthoptera; family Tettigoniidae; genus Anabrus; species Anabrus simplex. Next base: position 219,052,557 of record NC_090279.1, on the reverse strand, counting down.
GGGAAACTGGAGTTCGAAGACGATTGCAACTGTTGCACCCAACGGCAAACAGTTCTCCATACTGTGAGAGTGTGATGCAAGTTGCAGTGACTTTCTGCAAGTTGAAGAGTGAATCAAGGATCTGGACATTCAACTTTGATATGACGTTTCGTGTTTATGTACACTGTATAATTTCACAAGTATGTGTAACTTACTTATTACCATGCGCAAAATAATACTAATGTTCCTAATTCAGTTTTTAATCTTTTTTTAAGATTTAGGGTATGACCTTGTTTCATACCAAAAGAAAGACTTAAGAACCCATGAAAAAACCTGCTGCACACAAAAGGAGATCACATTAAGTACATTTGCAACAGAACCTTTTGGCATAAAAAGGCAACAATGAAGTTCAAGAAAACAGTCTGGCACAAGAAAATGGAAGAATATCCATAAAAAGTTAAAAGAAAATCATAGCAAACCCAACAGTAACAGATTTTAGACTCCAGTCAGGACCTGAGCTAGAGACAACCACAGGTATTCAGAGCTGTTAGGACCTGGAATGTAATGACTCACCACTTGGATCTGGAAGTCTGATAATATTTCTAGAGATATTACAGCACAGCTTGGTGCTTGTTGTTCTTATAATAGCAAACAATTATTGAGTCAATGTTACTAATTTTAACAAAGATTATGATGAAAAGTCCCCTCACCTTGCAGGTGGGGGAGGCCACCAGTCCGGAGTTGTCTATAGGCCCTGGAGGTGCAGGCGGTCCGACGGACGATCCGAGAGCTTTCCGAGGCTGTCTGGGGGAGTGACTGGGACTGGAAGTGCTACTTGATGGCCTGTATACAATAAACACTGAGTATCCACAGTACTTGTAGTACACTATGATAAACACAATGACAGGTTAAAGTGGGAAGAGGAGACATGAAAATACAGTAAAACCTTGTTAATTCAAAGTCGTTGGGACGCAAAAATCAGATTTCGAATTAACTCATAATTCAGAAATGCCAGCCTTTGCCGCATCACAAAGTATTCAAGACCCATTAATGCATGCAATCACCTTGATTCACAATTTAAACCTTTCAAATGCCATGGAAAAAAAGCTAATTCTAGAATGTACCCAACAAGGTGTACTTACATTTTTCAAATAATGCACTTTGATAAATCACGGGCAAACATAACCTCATGCAACAAAACAAAAAACACACTGTTCAAAGACAAGGACAAATTATGCTGGCTCCCCTGTCCAAATGGTTTATTTTTTGGATTACTGTACTGTTTACATTTTTAGATGCCTTGTCCTTGGACGGAAAGTGCCCAACGCCTTTAAAACATCATGGCTTATCGAACTTTCCTATGACGAGGGGAAGAAGTGTCTCGCTTCCGTGTGTATTGCAACACAGTACAGCGACTCCACCCTTGTACAATTTTCTGGCTGGCACTTCTCTCCTTTAAAACCACAAGGCCGGCTGGGCTCGGCATTTAAAAAAAATGCAGTTTCATCGGCATTGACAATATTCGGTGCATACGAATTGATGATATGAGCCATGCTTTTTCACCAAGTGTCAGTATCGGCAGTGTTTGCGTATTCTTCTTCCCCACACACTGCCTGCTATGTGATAATGTGACATTCCTTAAAATGCTGAATATAAAAGAATTAAGATTCCACTCAAACTTAGCAGATATGAAGTACATTGTACACAAACCGAAGTGAGCAAAGTGCGGAAAGCTACCAATCCACGTTCCGGACGACGTGTTCTATCATGTGATATAGATGTTGATTCCCATAGGGAATCTGAAACATTTGTTCCGAATGAGTAAATTTATAATACCAATATAAATGGTCCGTTATTGGACATTATAAATTTTCCAGCTAACTCATTCCTGTACCAACTGATGAGCCCAGCCTAGCACACTGGGGCGAAACGCTGGCAAACAGGAATGAGTTAGCTGGAAAATTTATAATGTCCAATAACGGACCATTTATATTGGTGTTCTATCATGACGCGGATAAATTCTGAATTTAAATCGCACAGTAATATACAACTTTTTTAAAATGTAAGAGCAATTTTGAATTAAAAGTCTGAATTTCGGTAATGGATTCGACATTTTTCTTTGAATAACGAATTATCCATATTTCAAATTAAACGATTTAAATAACATATAAAACTGTACCTCATGTTTCTGGGAACGAGAGCTGCTTTGAATGAGGGGGAATTATGAATTAACAGATTTTGAATTATCGAGGTTCTACTATACTAAGGGACAATCTGCACATCTCTCCTCGTCTATTCCAGTCCATCTATATCCATTCCTTCTCCGCCTCCAACAAACTGGTATCTGCTTCTGAGATAACACTCACCGAGGGCCTATCTCGAGAGATCTTCAGTCTTGATGGGAGAAGTGTAGAATAAGTAGTCTGATCACTCAATGTGTTTATCCTATTTTGTCCTCGTGTCCTTGCCCCACGTTCCCAGCATTCCATCACCCATATTCATTTCCCTCTTTCTGTGCTTAACCCACACTTCCCATATCAACACTGAAGATCTGTCAAGATCAGCAGGGCCCGAGACAGCAAGAGGTTGTGTGCTAACCTGGAACAATCCTGGCCCAGCAGAGTCAGCGAGTTGGAGCTTGCCTTCCTGGGACTGAGGCTCGACTCCAGGTTGGTGGACCCCGAGCCGATGCTGCTGTCCACCGAGTCCTCTGCGAAACTGCCCTGTTGCTGCAAGCGTCTCCCCGACAGCCGTCCCGAACGTTTGAGGCTGCCCGTGCTGCTGCTTAGGCTGGCCGAAGGACTTTCAGTACCGGGCTGTAAATAACCACACAGACAAATAAGTTCAGTAAGGTTATGGAGGTGCTCGTAGCACTTTACACGTCTAGGACATAAACTTTTTTTTTTTTTTTTTTGCTAGGGGCTTTACGTCGCACCGACACAGATAGGTCTTATGGCGACAGGACATAAACTTACTAAGTTACATGCATGCATTAAAAAATTAACTAGTTGCAAAAATAATCTATATATATTATTAAGAGTTTACTAAAACAGCTTTGGCAAATCCGTCTGTCCGTTCTACTGGAGCGATTTCCTTTACTTTTGTTTTATTCTCTCCAGAATTACTTGCCAGCGAATCACGGGACATTGATAGGTCTCTAAGTTCAGCCAACTTTGAGTAATCATAACATCAAATCGTTAAATGATCACTCCAATAATTGCAGATGAAGGCAATACATTCTGTACTTTTTTGTTTTGTTAGGGGCTTTACGTCGCACCGACACAGATAGGTCTTACGGCGACGATGGGATAGGAAAGGCCTAGGAGTTGGAAGGAAGCGGCCGTGGCCTTAATTAAGGTACAGCCCCAGCATTTGCCTGGTGGGAAAATGGGAAACAAAGGAAAACCATTTTCAGGGCTGCCGATAGTGGGATTGGAACCTACTATCTCCCGGATGCAAGCTCGCCCGGTACATTCTGTACTTAGCAGGTTGCTAAGCGACTAACCCTTTCATTAATATTCTGCTAATCATGGTTTTCATCGTCAGTAATGTCACTGCATGCAGCCACAGAGTATACACTTCCTGCTTGGTACTCTGATTTTCTGACCTTTCCCAGCTTCCAAATATATTCAACAGATGAAAGAGCATTCCTTACATGCTGCTAAGAGAAAAAATCTAAAAATAAACAGATTCCATCATTATCTGCGAACATCGATCGAAGAATAACCTAGCTACACTGTTCCCTGCCTGGCAAAAAACGCTCCTACGAGACTAACCTGAGCTCACAAGACAACTGTTCTATACAGAAGAAATGCGATTAAAAATACCAGTGCCTTCTGTGACAATACCAAGCATTACATTAAGAACTGCAGGATTTAAAAAAGCAAATATGTGGATAGATTTTTACAAAACAAACGTTGTGATGACATCAGTATGGATGAATTCTGACTGCGAACTGTGACATACGATAACGCACTTCTTATTAAATGTTCATAAAACCATTGAAAAGGGCAGGTAAACAATATCTTAACGAGTTATCTGACCTATTTATAACGAATGCTGCGGAGCAGCACGGGTCTTCTAGTCATAAATAAAATACATAACAGAGAATGACAAGGGAAGACACAATTAAGTATAACGAGTCCAGAAAATCCTTGTTAGTTGTGTAAACCACAAAGTTCATCTGTATTTTGAGACAGGCACCAGTTGTCATACAGCAGCAGCGTCCCTCCAGAAACCCTCGTTCTTGGCGAGTTCTTAGGGTGTGTTTTTTTTAACTAAGAACTCTGGGTATTATCAATTTTGATTAAATGAGATGTGGCGAGTTTTCCTGCTCCTGCTGCTGTTTGTTGTCTGACAAAGGGAGGTGTTTCTGTGCAAGCAGCCCTGTTTCATTTACAGTATTATCAACTTACCTTGCGTGAGCAGAATTTTGTGCGACTGATGCAGAGTAATATCGTTATTGGCCATTACAAATTTTCCAGCTAATTCATTCCTGGTTACCAGTGTTTTGTCCCAGTTTGCTAAGTTGGGTTCATCAGTTGGTAAATAGCACACATGGCTAGTGCATATCGTGCAGGCCACTGCGTAGGCTACTGGAGACTGTCTCATTACCAAAAAATGATGCCTGCCTGGCCATCAGACGATATAGATGTTGATTCCCGTGGGGAACTTGAAATATTTGTCCCGAATGAGTAAATTTATAATACCAGCGTAGAAACACAAAGCAAGGGGCTTGGCTCTACTCTCCATGTAGTGCAGTGAGCTCGTTTAAAGAGGGGGGAAAAAAGAAGACTACCGATCCTCTCATAAACCTAACACTGTACCATCAGAGACAAAAGCAATCCTGAATTCATTAACATTGATGCCCGTCCCAGGCTGATTCTGATGGTGCCATCAGTTTCCGCTTCTGCTGTACAGCGTATGGTGAGCCATCTGATGACGAATGAACGTACCACTTCCATTACTGACGTCTAAATTGAGGGGCATCGTTTCAAAACGTATTAAATGCAGTCCAGGTCAGAATATGTTTTGATGCGGTTTCTCACCAATTAGGATATGCTCTTTAACGCTGTTGAATTAGATTGGGTCATTTCATATTCTTCCCCATAGGAATTCAGTGCTGAAAAACATGATTCGGAACAAATAGTATTACGTGCACTACGGCGAACGGTTCAAAATGTATTATGTTCACGATAATGTTTCCCAGCCTGCATTTATCCCACTTTTGTTGGCTGACCCCGCTATTTTTATATCGTACTGGAGAGTGTGGTATTGCTTGCATGCCCGTTCACTTTCCATCACCATGGAGGGCTACTTACCCGTAGGAGAGTGTTTCCGCGGACCTGAAAAATGGAAAAGTGATTCTTCCAGAATATTTTCCGTACACAGTTCTCACTGGGTTTGGGACACCATCCACGGATGCTCATAGTTACTGCGCTCGAATGCTCTTTCAGATTAAATATGAAAAAGATAGTGATAAAAAGAACTGTTTACTGGCTGATATGGGAGCAGATAAAATTCACTCACAGGCTTTTCACAAACTTATGAGAGACCGACCTGCTTACACAATGTCCTTCTGCTTTGATTTGCAACAGGTACAACCACTTCCTAAGTTATCAATTGGCGAAGCGTTCTATTCGCGCCAAATATCATTTTATGCACTGTGTGTTAACGATGTCAGTTTTCAGAATCCGAAATTTTATGTGTGGAATGAGACTGAGGCTGGAAGAGGGCCAAACGAAGTGTCAACAGCTGGTACTTTGTTTTTAGATGAGGTACATTTCGATAAATCGATCATCTGTATCAGGCATTTCGCAGACGGATGTGGAGGCCAAAACAAGAACATACATGTTATCCATGCTCTAGTTTACTGGCTACAAACCAAAACACCCACTAACATTTCCATGATTGTTGTCATCTTTCCCATCAGAGAACATTCCTTTTTACCCGTTTTGGTGTTGTAGAACGTTTCTTCGTATGTACTCTGACATCGTTACTCTCGAGGAATACCCAGAGATCTATCAGTTTGTGGGGACTGTAAAACATCTAGGAAAAGAATGGGTTATAAGGGACTACAAGATCCTCGCCAAGCATTTTAACAAATTGGACGAGATTAAAGAAACGAAGAAGGTGATTCTGAAGAAAAGTGAGAAAAGTGGTCAGTACCACATTACGTAAAGATGGAACCGACGTACAGGTTTGATGACCCCTCAAAGCGATTCGTAACCCTTCTGAAACGAGGCATAAGGCTGGGCCAGGTACATGAACCTGCCGTAATCGATAAACCGAAAGCATTACCCGACGCTAAAACTGGACGTCGAGAACGTGCTGAAAACCAGATTTGGAGACAACTGGAAGGAGTTCGACAGGTTTCAGCACTAAACATCGGTTCAACGTCAGATACTGGTAGGCCGAGAAGACTGTAAACATCTATATAGCATTAACAATGTGTTAATAATAAGTTAATTTACTGTACATGATGTGCTGTAGCTAACAATAAAGTCAATAACAATCTTTGGAATCAAATTAACTTTTCAAATCGTATATTGTGAATAAAAGGTTGTATCAAAACGTATTTTGTTCAGCGAATTGGTTCAAAACATATTAAGTGAATTTTTATAATTAGAATGACACCTTCATGTATAGGGAAATGATTTGAATCATGACCTATTCGGGAACATAACCTCAATACCTAGATTTTGCCGTTTAGAATTTTGACATGTCTTATTCAGTTAGGAAGTAAAACGTTTTTTTAACTTCCTGTAAAATTATAATCTGCGCACTTAATACGATTTGAAACGATGCTCCTCAATTCAAACCCCCATTATTGAACAAGACTTCCTCGCGAACAGTCAAGATTTTCTTCTGAAGACGCGAAACAAAGTTCTCTGCGAAGTTTTCACTTTGTTTTCTTGACATGGCATAAGCCCAAAAGCTGATATGTCTCATCATCATCATCACCATCATCTTCATTTCCTGTTTCCAGCTTCCTGGGTCGGGTTGTGAATCAAGGACCTCCATCGCTGCCCTTCTCTCCACCACTTTTCTCCTGTTTTAAGTACATCTTCTGGTTTTCCTCCCCTCTTCTCTATGCACTCCCACACTGAATCTGTCCACTTCTTGGTCGTGGTCTCTTTCTTGTTAACTTCTCTGAAAAAGCCTTTCTTGGCACTCACTCTTCTCATCATATGCCCATACCACTTTAGCTTTGTTGTTTCTATCCTGTCTTGAAGTTTCAAGATTCCTGTCCTTTTCCTTATCTCTTCATTTTTAATTCTATCCTTTCTGGTCTTGCCCTCAATACCTCTTAGGAATTTCATCTCCGCTGCCTGTATTCTACTCTCCTCTCGTTTTGTTGCAGTCCACGATCCAACTGCATAGGTCAGTATGGGTTCAAAATAGGTTGAATATAATGTTTTCTTACATTTCTTCAGGACATCTTGGTTCTGCACTCTTGTAGAAGCTGTTTGCTTGTTGTATTCTTCTCCCAATATCCTTGGTTATCATTCCATCTTCTGTGATCACACTTCCCAAGTACTTGAAACTTTTAACCACTTCAGAATTTTATCACTGGTTAATTCCGCTGGCACGGGGGCTGGGTGTATGTGTCGTCTTCATCATCATCATTTCATCTTCATCACGAAGCGCAGGTCGCCTACGGGAGTCAAATCGAAAGACCTGCACCTGGCGAGCCGAACTTGTCCTCGGACACTCCCGGCAGTAAAAGCCATACGCCATTTCATTTTATCCGGCTGTTCAAAAAGGGCAACCGACGGAAATGTGAAAATTACAGAGGCATCACGCTGTTGTCACACTCACTGAAGCTGCTGGAAAAGATCATAGAAACAAGGCTTAAGAAGATAGTGGAACCTTTGCTTGAGTAAGAACAACATGGGTTCAGGAAAGGTCGAAGTACTGTGGATCTTATCTTTGCAGTAAAGATGCTGACAGAAAAGTACTGGGAATAAGGAAGAAATCTTGTGATTGCATTTGTGGACATTGAAAAAGCCTATGATAGTGTTCCTCGAAACAAGATATGGGAATGTCTGGAAGATCTAAAGGTGCCAAAGTACTTACTTGACAAAGTCAAGATGCTATACCAGAAGAGCTACAGCTGTGTCCAGATAGGCAATGGACGATCAAAATGGTTTGAAAAAAATAGAGGTGTTCAACAAGGAACTGCTCTGTCAACACTTCTGTTCGTAATAGTAATGGACAAGGTCATCAAATCTATCAAGAAAATGGACAGTGAACCAAACGCCCTGGTATTTGCTGATGATGTGCTTTTATGGGGAGAGACAGAAGCTGAAGTCAGAAGAAACTTAATGAGTGGAACAACACATTTTGGACTGAAGATGAGCAAAACAAACACAGTGGAAATGACCATCAACAGGGAAGGAATAAGCTCAAATATATTTCTGGAAAGAGCAAAAATCGAATCAGCTTCCCACTTCAAGTACCTTGGAAGCACAATATCGAAAGACAACACTGTTAAGCAGGAAATACTCAGCAGGACACAGAAAGCATCGACCTTCTACAGTCAAGTCAGGAATCTCCTCTGGGACTGCAAAATACCACAGGAAGGAAAAACAATCATGTACCACACTTACTTCGTACCAATCCTCACGTACGGTTTAGAGACATGTACCCTACTAAACATAGACTTCAGCAGAATCCAAGCAACTGAAATGAGATTCATTAGAACCATGAACCAAACAACCAGAAAGGACAAGATCAGAAATGAAGTGAATAGGAAAGTAGCTGGTATTGAGGTTCCTATTATCAGTGTCATAAAGAAACACAGACTTCAGTGGTAGGGGCACGTAATGAGAATGAACAGGGAAAGACCTGCCAGAAAATATTACGACCTTAATCTCGTAGGAAGAAGACCACACGGACGACCAAGAAAACGTTGGATAGAGACTGTAAGATCAGATGTGGAGGAGAGAGGATACAAATGGGAGGATGTACTGGATCAGAAGATGTATGAAGACAGAAGGAGATGGCGAGCGCTTGTACACCACACCCGGGAAACTGGAGTTGGAAAAGAGCACCAAAAATCACCACTAAATCACAACAACAACTCACCTTGTGTTCAAAAATATGAATTTTATTTTCATGGTACAAGAAACAGAGCGGAAACACTATGAATAAAATGAATGTTGACATCTGGCTAGTTTAGTTTAGCGAGGAAATATAGCATTTCAGTGGGTACCAGTGCGGTGTCAATATATCGTTACCCTGAACAGTCTTTGCACTGGACATGGGTAATGATACATTGTTACCTTGAGGGTCGGAGAGTTAAGAGATGCAGGAATCATGGCAGGTCTATAGTAAGGAATTATGCGGGGGAAAGTCAATCAAATGAAAGAAGATCCCAGTTCACTCACCGTGTAGGAGACGTAGTCCTGCCAGCAGCGCCACCAGTCGATGGCCACTAGGTACCAGAACTGGCCCACGCGATAGCCTCTCCTCTGCTCCCTCTCCAGCCAGCCGCGGACTATCTCTCCTTCTTCTTCTCGCGTAACTGGCCGCAGTCCCAGCACGATGTGACACACCTGGACAGACATTACATTGCTAATCAAGTCCTCTGTGCAATTCTTGTAAGAAAGTAAGACATTTAAAAAGTAGACTACCATACAGTCTGGTATTTACAGTTTTCCTCTGGAGGCAAGACAATGGAAATGTTCCAGGAAGCAACAAGGAATTAACAGCTCTCCACTGCAGCTGCGCAGTGTTAAACCAGTACTCTGAATCTGCCTCACATACGTGGTTAACGCTGAACAGGATCACAAACAGCTCACCTGCAGTCCAATGTTCAAATGTGGATTTACCTGAAAAACCATCAAACACGCTGCCGAGGGAGGTCCCCGCTTTCCTACTCGGCAAATTGATACTCTTGAGGCTCCACAATTTATAAATAATCTAGAAATTAATCTGTACCTTTTTCTGTTGTATATTGTAACGTGTGCCAACGACAGTTGATTATAATGTAAGTTTAAGTGCTATTGTAAGAGGCATTACATCACTTGCAAATATGGACACACATGTATTTGTAATGACAGCAGTGCTCAAACTGCATTCAAATGTAAATAACTTCTGTTACGTCATCTGTGAATCAGTGTATGTTGTGCAGTGGAAAATTTCACACGGTGGGAGCAGTAAAGCCCCCACATACTGGGCTCCACAATTGAGTGCAGGGAATCCACTGCAGCGTGTGCAAAACACAGCGTAACCCAGCAACGTACAGCCAGGACTCAAGACGTGGTGGGAGATTCTGAAGGGGATCGGGATCAGATACAGAGAATGAAGAATTATCTAAAATCTGTATAAAAATCAGTCTGCAGTGATAAGAATCTAGGACTTTGAAAAAGTAGCAGCAATCCAGAAAGGGGTGAGGCCAGGCTGCAGTTTGTTCCCGCTCCTTTTTAATGTTTATATAGAACAGACAGTAAAGGAAATCGAAGAGGAATTTGGGAAGGGAATCACAATCCAAGCCCTGAGATTTGCCAATGAGTTTGTTATTTTACATGACACTGCAGAAGATGTGGAGAAATTGCTGAATGGTATGGAAGGAGTCTTCGGTGAGGAGTACAAAATGATAAATAAGCCCAAAACAAAAGTAATGGAGTGCAGTTGAAGTCAGATGATGCAGGAAATATTAATTAGGAAATGAAGTCTTAAAGGAAGTGGATGAATATTGTTACTTGGGTAGTTAAATAACTAACGATGGCAGAAGTAAGGAGGACATAAAATACAGACTAGCACAAGCAAGGAAGAGCTTTCTTAAGAAAAGAAATTTGTTCACTTCGAACATTGATATAGGAATTGGAAAAATGTTTTTGAAGACTTTCATTTGGAGAGTGGCATTGTATGGAAGTGAAACATGGACCATAACTCACTCAGAAAGAAAGAGAATAGAAGCTTTTGAAATGTGGTGTTACACAAGAATCCTAAAGGTGAGATGGATAGATAGAATCACGCATGAAGAGATACTCAATGAAACTGGTGAGAAAAGATTGATTTGGCTAAATTTGAGCAGAAGAAATAGAATGATAGGACATCTTAAGACACCCAGGACTTGTGCAGTTGGTTTTTGAGGGAAGTGTAGGTGATAAGAACGTTGGATATGTGACAAGCAGATTGGAACAGATGTAGGATGCAATAGTTACGCAGAAATGAAAAGGTTAGCACAGGATAGGGTGACATGGATAGCTGCATCAAACCAGTCTATTGACTGATGACTCAATAACAATATTGCTCTAATCCTTTCCTGTTTTATAAGTTGCCACAAGCTGAGAACTCACTTGAGTCAGAGAGAGCGGAACAGTCAAGATCCATGTGAAACCAGTGACGTCACCAGAGACAGAAGATAAGTGCAATAACAGATATGAAGACAGTTTTAACATAAACTTGTTCAGAATACTAATGAAATCTTAATTGGCAATATTTACACAACCCACAGAATACTTAAATCATACAAACGTTATATAGAAGTGATCTGATAGAAATCTGATCTGTTGGGAACAAAACAAGTCGTTCTGTTATTAATGTTTTCTTTTGCAGGTATTTTCTTAATCTTGTATTAGTTTGAGCAGTCGCAAAAGATTTGTTCAATGTCCATGTCTAGATAAACAAAAGATAATGCACATCTTTTCCATTCTCTTCCCGAGCCTATACACATCACAGCAGTGTTTGAGTGGTTCTATGCGTACATAGGTGTTAATTACCTGGAAGAGAAGGTTGAGGAAGTCCATTGGTAGAGGGTTGTCCACGGTCCACATGAGGTACTCTTCTGTCGTGAGACCTTCCTCGCTGGTGGCGTGCTTACGGATGTCAGCCATGATCGCATTTGTATCTGCACAATGCAATAAAAGAGTTACTCATCAACTGAGCAGCAGGGCATAAGAACATCTGTTTAGGTGTGATATAACATCGAATGCAATGCAAGCACATACACTATCGCTGGTCTCTCTCAACCATCATCTTCAACTTGAGTATTCAATCCTGAATGGGACAAAAAAAATTCTTTACCAAATTTATGAATGTGGCAAAGAGCTTACTATGCAACAAAATTCTAAACATGGTAAAAAAAAAATTCAATACACAAGATGACTGTCTCATGTTCAAGATTTTACAACTACAAGACGAAAGAAAATAAATAGCGGAAAATCTAAAACTGACCCTCACTATAGTACATGCCTATTTAACATCAACTTACATTACAAACTCAAAAGTGTCATTATAATCAAGACTGTGAGGGTAATCTACTTAAGTATTTCACACAACCTATGTAATTTTCTTGGGGGAAATAATTTATTTAAGCAGGACTTTAAAAAAAAAAAAAATTCCAGTATTAATAATATAGATACTGTATGTATATTACATTTAAAATGTAGAGTTCTACACGTTTCAGCATTGCATCATTATTTTCTACTGTATTTTCGCACTTATCTACATTCCTAGAGCATAACACAATAATTACATAATAAATTACAGTTTAGTCTTTTCCAGTAATGGTTAAAGAGTTCATAAGCATCTTCTTTTAAACCCTTTTTATTGGTTTCCTATGTAATAACAATAAGCATTGCAGAAAACTTGAACAGTTATCTACCTTCTTACATAACTTTTCCAAGGCCTTTCTTATGCATTATTTACAAGACACTAGTGTAAAACCATTCTGCATAACATTCTGTAACTGCTCAACTCACTCATTTCACTGCCACTGAAGTTGTGGGTCAGTGCTGGATGCCAGGAAACAGCGCAAGCAGCTGAGGGGTCCACTTAAAAGAGTAACCCCAGAACTTATACGAGAGTTTTCTCATTACGTGCTAGAGTAACAACTTTCTTCCACCACACTGCTCAAGACTTTCAGAACATGGCCACCACTAGTCAATGGAAATGTGGACAGTTCAAAGAGGTGCAGTAGTTATTAGAACTATTTAACTAGTTCCCTTTGAGAATCAGTGGTAGAGAGTCAGCCTCCGGATCCCAGGACCATGAGTTCAAACTTGGCAAAAGTACTCTATTTGAAGGTTTAAAAAAGGCAATTGAAACTACTACAATACTGGCATACAAAAGATCTCTGGTGATACATTTGTTGCTTATCTGACAAAATTAATTAAAACTTAATTCCCAGATCATTTCTGCGATTTGGGAGAGAATAACAGGCACCCAGATGGCATCAAACCATAACGCCTACACACGGCAGCTGAGGTCATAGGATTATAACTATTATTACGTTGACACTGAGCGAGTTTGATACACGTATCTGTTAGAAAGTGGGTTCAAACCACATTGTTGGCAGCACTGAAGATGGTTTTCTGTGGTTTCCCATTTTTACCCTTAATTAAGGCCATGTTCAGTTCTTTCCCAATCCTAGTGCTGTTGTATCCCATTACTGTCGTGTGATGTAAAACAAATAGCAATTATGTTCACAAGTTCTTTTACTGTCCAGATTACACAAGTAAAATCTTCTTTTGTACAAGAATGACCTAGAATTACAGAAGTCAGCAAATGCTGGGAGTTGTCAGAGTGCTTTATCCTTCCACTGATCTAAACTGAAACTTGTGCGTGGAACTGGTTCAATGTCTTCCACACAGGGAAAGGTAAATTTTGTCCCGATGGTTGTTCTTCCTTTAGTGGAACGAAGGTGTTGTAAGGCCTCTGCAGCAGCTTGGGTGGTGGTGATGTGATGCACCCCAGAGACATGCGCGGCTACAGCTAAAGAGAGCGCCAACGCTGTAGTTCCGAGTAATGCTGGAAGCTTTTGCAGGACATTGTTTCTGGCATCAACCTTAGCTCCTGTGTTGAGGCAATATAAGGGATCTATCCTAAGTAATCCCCAGATATTTTAGATTTAGCAGTGTTATAGCTGCTGCTCACCCCAAGAGGTATTCAGTTTCTGGTTTCCAGATGTGTAGATGGAATGAGCAAACTTGGATCTTTCACGAGTTTGATTAAGTTATCATGGTATCCATCATATATTTCAGTTCTACTTCAAAGCTCTTCCCTTGTGCACGCCTGGCTGCATCATCCATGCTGGTCGTCTCATCCAATTTTTTACCACTTATACTCCGCACTGCTTTACTTCTAAATTGACGTTTTGACTGATTTTGGCTCTATCTGGTGGTTATGTGCTGAAAAACAGGCATCCAACCAATCCCAAGCTGCCATTCATATTGACTTATGTTGGAAGAGTGCAATCTCGAAACCTTGTAGCCAACTCTAATATTTACATTCACCACGTAGTTAACCTATGATGTAGATGTTGATTCCCATAAGGAACCTAAAATATTTGTCCTGAATGAGTAAATTTATAATACCAATATAATGGTCCGTTATTGGACATTATAAATTTTCCAGCTAACTCATTCTTGGTTGCCTGCGTTTCGCCCTCGTGTGCTAAGTTAGGCTCATCAGTTGGGACTTAGCACACCACCCAAGACGCAAGGCTAGTGCATACCGTGGAGGCCACTGCATAGGCTATTTGAAGCCACCAGCAGTGCCAATTCACTATGAGAGCTATGTCTCATTTCCAAAAATAGATGCCTGCCTGGCCATCAAATGATGTAGATGTTGATTCCCATAAGGAACCTAAAATATTTGTCCTGAATGAGTAAATTTATAATACCAATATAATGGTCCGTTATTGGACATTATAAATTTTCCAGCGAACTCATTCTTGGTTGCCTGCGTTTCGCCCTCGTGTGCTAAGTTAGGCTCATCAGTTGGGACTTAGCACACCACCCAAAACGCAAGGCTAATGTCCAATAACGGACCATTATATTGGTATTATAAATTTACTCATTCAGGACAAATATTTTAGGTTCCTTATGGGAATCAACATCATCATTTGATGGCCAGGCAGGAATCTAGTTTTGGAAATGAGACATAGCTCTCATAGTGCATTGGCACTGCTGGTGGCTTCAAATAGCCTATGCAGTGGCCTCCACGGTATGCACTAGCCTTGCGTCTTGGGTGGTGTGCTAAGTCCCAACTGATGAGCCTAACTTAGCACAAGAGGGCGAAACGCAGGCAACCAAGAATGAGTTAGCTGGAAAATTTATAATGTTCAATAACGGACCATTATATTGGTATTATAGTTAACCTATGTCGCTCAGCGTGTATGGCATTCAGTACAGTTCGCGATCTTTTGCATTTTCCTTCAGTAATTTAGTATTTTTCATATTAGTCTCTCTCTCTCCAATATAACACAGTATAGCGTAGTTTACAGCTTAGCATAGCATAAGTTAATAAAATACAGGTTTAGTAGTTCAGTGCACAGAAATAGCCGTAGTTTTATTTACATCCGTGTACTGGTTAGTATACTTAGTTCGTGCATGTTTAGCATGTCTCAGTGTAGTTCGGGAAAGACAAGTGGCAAGAAAGTGACTGAGATCAGTGGAGTGTTCCCTTTGTAAGCCATAACCTCCTTTCTATACCAGCCATTAGCGGCGAGTGATGTGTTATTTCCTCATTCTCTTCTATTCTTAATAAAGTGTCCGATATTATTAGTAAGAGTAATTTTTCTGAATTTGTTTTAAATCCTGATTTAATAGCTTTTCTGAATACGGTGTTACATTTTACAAGAGCTGCTTACCGAGGTCGTATTGCATCAGCTGTTTTCGCGGCAGTAGCACGCTGGCAACAGAGGTAAGGCGATTAGCATTTGTTTGATGATATAGGTGTTGATGCCAAGCAGGCATCAATTTTTGGTAGTGGGACAAAGTCTCTCATAGTGCATTGGCTGCAAGTAGCCTACGCAGTGGCCTCCACGGTATGCACTAGCCATGCGTCTTGGTAGGTGTGCTAGGTACCAACTGATGAGCCAAACCTAGCACACGGGGGCTAAACGCTGGCAACCAGAAATGAGTTAGCTGGAAAATTTATAATGTCCAATAACGGACCATTTATACTGGTATTGCTCATTTGTTTTGCGAAACGTCAATTTAGAAGTAAAGCCGTGCGGAGTATAGAATTTTTTTTGCTATTGGCTTACGTCGCACCGACACAGATAGGTCTTATGGTGACAATGGAGTATAGAATACCCTAGCGTTATCCTACTCACCAACTTGCCCGTAAGGATCGATACCCAGTTCCTCCGCAGTCTTGTTTTCATGCCTCACATAGAGCAACACGTCGATCATGTGCCGCAGTTCCTCCTCCGTCAGGATACCGTCACGATCGCTGTCAAACACCTTGAAGCAGACTGAAACAGACAACACCACATTTGCTGTCATTTTTTCCTCTGAAGCTGATTGCTATCTTATTGATGTTATGAAAAAGCTTCCTCAAAATCTTGTTATGTCGGCAACCTACTGTGTCCTGCGGCAACATGCTGCCAAGAAAAACATGCACTTCACATAAAGTGCTCTACTGAATGATAAGAATTTCATTTGGTCCATAATGAACCGAGATTACAATTAAAATAAGAAATAGATTGTGGTTCCACCTATTCAATACAAGAAAACTTATTAATGCAAGGTTACATTATAAGACAATCACAATTGCGATTGTGCAACAACCTCAGAGAAGACAACACACTCGAACAGGAACAATCAATGTACCGAGTTTGACTGGGAAATGTGAAGAGTTAGTGGATATCACGGAGAGAAGGAAAATATCAGTCCTAGGATTGAGTGAAACTAAATGGAAAGGTAAAGGGAAGAAAGTGTTGAGGAAAAACTATACCCTCTACTGGAATGGTAACAACAGAGAGATGAGAAATGAACTAGCATTGATAATGTCTAAAGAGTTAAATGGTATTACAGAGATCCAGTACATCAATGAGAGGATAATAAAGGCAACAGTTCACCTCAGGAAAGAGAAGCTGACACTGGTGCAAGTGCATACCCCTCAGACGGGTTGCAATCAAGATGAAAAGAACAAGTTTCTCAAAGACCTAGAAGAGATCATCAGTGAAGAGAGGGCAATCATCATCGGGGACCTCAACGCACAGCTCGGGACAGACAGGAATGGCTATGAGAAGGTGATGGGACCGCATGGCTATGGGAGAAGGAATTCGGAAGGCAAACATCTCCTAGACTTGGTAGTAACAAACAGTTGGTTCAACAAAAGACTCAGTCACAAGATTACCCATTACAGCTGGGATGGAAAAAGCAGGATGGTCATTGACTACTTTCAATCCACTTGTAGTGAATGCTCCAAGTATGAACAATATTATTAAAATGTTCACTTTTGCACGTGACCTCATTCAGAGGCAGAGCAGCTTTTCCAGACACACCCCCAATGGAGGTGAACTGCAAAGAACAAAAGTGGCCCCTCTAAGTTTCGTAATCTATAATCTTGATATCCATGTTGACAAATTACCTTCCTTTGAGTGCCTTCACTACTATTTGGATACAGGCAATGTTACATGTTGTTGGAGTACAGTCTGCCGTGCCCTGATTTCTATAGTAATAATGGACGAGTTCTGCACGTTACCAAGTAGTGTAGTGATAAAGCTGTGGACCGGCATGTATGAAGTTGTGAGCTCGAACAAAACCTAAAGTTTTTCTTTATGAGAGAAAATATAATTGCTCATCTCTTTTATGACTGTTTTAGTAATGATCACCAGGTTCATCCATTTATTATGCCATGACTTACAATTTCTTATGACATTATGGATGTAAACAGAAAGATCAAATATATTCATGGCATAAACCAAAAGAACTTCCTGGCATCTGCCTTAGGATATTCAAAGAATTAAAAAGTTAACATTTCAAAAACAAAAACAGCCATGATTTAGTCCATCTTCCTCCCAACTCTATCACATCTTGCAGCCAAGTGAGTGTGGTATCTCTTAGTCTCTTCAAATAACTGCTGTTCTCAATCGCAGCATCCTGGATTAGCTTCTATAAATCATCAGGACATCTTGGAGGAGAATTGGGGCAATATTTCCACAAACACTTCTTTACTCATGCCCACATTCTCAAACTGGTTAAAGTCCGGAGAGCAACAAGTCCGTCTGAGTTTGTCTTCTCACAAACCAGTGTCAAAACATAGTGGACTATTCCAACAGGATATAACAACCTTGCATAAAGAACCATACAGTGTTACAGCAACTGCCGACGTTTCTGCTCCTTCAATTTCTCTAAAAGAAGAAATCCACCCCAACACGAAACATTCTACTACTGTGGGCATGAAAGGGGGGTAAATCTGGTTGCAGAAGAAAAGCAAAAGTGAGAACTACAGAAGTGATGAATACTGGAAACTGTACCAACATGCATAATGTTGAAACATGTTTGTGCTGACCTGTTTACAGAAGTTAAATATTTTCATCAAGAAGAATGTAGAGAAACTAGACAGAATTGGCACCCCCAAGTAGCAAACCACTACCACTAAGATTCAAGGTACATGCAGCGAGCACAAGGCAGAAAGTACCAAACACAACTGCTATTGGTATCAGTGGACCAATGTTTAAAATGTTATTTCTCACCTCCTACTCAATGGACTGAGGTAGCATATGTCTACTTTAATATTGGCAAGTTCCATGAAATATGTGTTATAGTAGTTCCTGTGTTCATTCAAATGCGAGACAGACAAAAGTTCAACATCAAAAACTTCATATCTGGTCCGTATTGAAAGGAGATAACATATATAGAGGGAAATTTGATTTGATTGAAAAAAAGGTGGATCAATCAAATTTCCCTCTACATACAAAAGTGTCGAGACACTTCACGGTTATTACAGCATTTTGCACCTTCTGTAAAGCTCTGGTGTATCAGTGGTAGAGCATCCAACACAAGTCTGAAGGACTGTCAAAAACCTTGGCACTCCACGTCATTGCTGTCGACGTGTTAAAGGTGTGTACTCAGTGCCGCCAGTAACTTGGCCATAGTATCCGCACCAGTAGAATTCCACTTCTGTTGCTAGATCGCAGCATAATCCAAATGTTGAAATTGGTAGCGAGCTGCCAAGATGGCACCACTTCAGTCTGTACAACGGTACCAGAGGTCATACGATTATTATTATTATTATTATTATTATATATATAATTCGCTGGGGCCATCAAGGACCACGTTAAGTCTTGTTGCATTTGACACTGAACTTGGCCTTCTTTAGAGCCCAAATTTCCCTCATTCTTTGTGAGTGGGTCGTCTTTTTCTGATTGTGTCGGTAATTTTCTATATTTTGCTGTAGACTTCCTCGTTGGATCTCTTTTGATGGATTCCATTTCTGTACTTTGATCCCAAGATTCCTCTCACAATTTTGCGTTCTTTTTTCTCCAGTTCTTCAAGGAGTCCTTTGTTGGCATTTAGAGACAGGGTTTCGGCTGCATATAGAACTACTGGCTTCAGAACTGTTTCATAGTGACGTATCTTGGTGTTTTGGGAAAGGTATATTTTGCTGTAGATTGTGCGGGATGTTTGGTAGGCTATTTCCAGTTTGCGTACTCGCTCCTGAAGTGCTTCTTTGTCCAGTCCATTTTTCATGATTATCTCACCCAGGTATTTGAATTTGTCTACTCGGGTGATGTCCCCATATTTCATATGGAGTTTTGGTGGAGCCTCTTTGATGTTAGTCATTACTTCCGTTTTCTCAAACGATATCTGCAAACCAGTTTGTTCGGCAATTTCCTTTAAAATTTCAACTTGAGCTCTAGCGGTTTCTATGTCGTTTGAGAGAACAGCAATATCATCGGCAAATGCTAAGCAGTCTGTTGTGATCCCCTTGGATTTGGTTCCTATTCTCAATGCACTGTAGTTGGTTTCCTGTAATCTCACCCGCCAGGTTCTGATGATCTTTTCAAGAACACAGTTGAAGAGTATCGGGGATAGCCCATCACCTTGTCGGACTCCTGTTTTGATGTCAAAGGAATGCGAGAGACATCCGTGGAACTTCACCTTGGATTTTGTATCAGTCAGGGTGGCTCTAATTAATGCCAGCAGTTTCAAATCAACTCCAAATTCATTTAAGATGTTTAGCAGGACTTCCCGGTCAATGCAGTCGTACGCTTTCTTAAAGTCCACAAAGACAGACACATACTGCTTGGACCTTAGTGTACAATATCTGATGAGCGTTTTGAGATTTTGGATCTGTTCGGCTGTTGAGCGACCTTTTCTGAACCCTCCTTGGTATTCACCTATTTGATGTTCGACTTGTGCTTCCAAACGCTCCAGGATGGCAAGTGATAGAATTTTGTAAGTCACGGGTAGCAAAGATATTCCTCTGTAGTTGTTGATGTTCTTCATGCTGCCTTTTTTGTGTAATGGATGGATCAAAGCTATTTTCCAATCTTCTGGTAGGGTCTCCTTGTTCCAAATTTCTTCTATTTGCTTTTGCAAGATATCAAGTGATTCCTCTGGGGCATACTTCCATAGTTCTGCTACTACTGAGTCTTCCCCCGGCGCTTTGTTATTTTTGAGACGGGCAATGTGGCGCTTGATTTCATCTCTGTCGGGTGGTCGGGAATCTGGGTACCTGAGTAAGGGTTCCTTGGTCTCAATGGGGCTTTGCGGTTTAGAGCAATTAAGTAAATTCTTGAAGTAGTCTGCCAGAATGCTGCAATTTTCTTCATTTGACGTCGCCAGAGTGCCATCCTTTCGCTCAAAGCATAGAGATGGTGGTTTATAGCCAGTGAGTTTGCGTTTGAAAGCCCTGTAGTACTCTCTGCTTTCATTCTTCCTAAAGTTTTGTTCTATCTTTTCAATGAGAGATTTTTCGTATTTACGTTTCTCAGTTCTGAACACCCTAGCTGCTTGGGCACGTTGGGTTTTGTAGGTTTCCCAATCATTTTCTGATTTCGTAGAGTAGTACTGTTTCCACGCATTGAGTCTTTCTTGGAGGACTGATTCGCAGGTACCATTCCACCAGGCATGCTTTTTGCTTCTCTTGATTTCTGCAACGTCTTTGGCGGCCTCAACAAGGAGATTTTTGGCGTTGTTAAAGTCACAGTCATTTGGTCTAGCCTTCTCCTGGAACTCCTCGACCCTTTGCCGAAGTTTATCATTGTCGAAGCGTGTGATCTGTTTGGTTGTCTTCCTTGTGTTTGCGGGAATTGGTTTGAATTTGATAAGAGACATATAGTGATCTGAGGCCACATTCATGCCTTTCTTTACCTTGACATTCATAATCTCAGGGCTGTTTCTCCTGGAGATTGCAACGTGATCAATTTGGAACTCTCCAAGAGTTTGGACGGGAGAACGCCAAGTCATTTGCTTGCTGGGAAGATGGCGAAAGTGGGTCGACATGACCTGCAGGTTGTGATTTTCGCAAATGGACACCAGTCTTTTGCCATTGGGATTGGTTCTTTTGTGAGCAGGTAATTTCCTATAACTTTCTTGTACTTCTGTTCACGACCTAGTTGGGCATTGAAGTCACCCAAAAGAAGCTTGACATGGTGTTTGGGGATTTAGTTTAATTTTTCATCCAGTAGGTCCCAGAAATTATCAACTTCGTCTGGACCAGACTTGTTCTTATCGTTTGTAGGAGCATGTGCGTTAACTAGGGCGTAGGTTTTGTTCGCGCATTTAATTGTGAGTATAGACAATCTGTCATTCACAGGTTTGAAATTTGCAACCGATTTAAGGATCTTGGTTCTAACAGCAAACGCGGTTCCAAGCATCACAGCTCCATTGAGGATTCCTCTTTGCGCTTTGCTCTTGAAAAATCGGTAGCCTTCGGATTCAAAAATCTCTTCATCCGGGTACCTTGTTTCCTGTAGGGCCATTATGGATATCTGATTTTCGTGAAGAGCTTTGGTGAGGGTTTTCAGCTTGCCAGTTTGTGTAAGTGAATTTATGTTGAAAGTTGCTAGAATGGTTTTAGATTTTGGCCTGAGTTTTTGACTCTTCGGGGTACACCGAGACGCTCCGACTCGTCTCTTGCATGATGTCGAGTCTCCCCCAGAATCTGAATGAGACTCGTGCGCCGTGGCGTTCACGACGAGGGATTTATCCGAAGATTTACCCCCTGGGGTATGTTTCTAGAAATGTTGTGCCATCATGCTTTTTGACTTGACTCTGCTTTGGACGGGTACCCATCCTTTTACAACTAGGGTTGTTAGCCCTAGAGGTTGCCTCAAGATGTTTTCTGGCTTCTGGTCATTTACCAGTCTTCGCCGTAACCCAGGCAAGGGACCAGTTCTTTTTTCACGGTGGTATTTTATTTCCCTACTACCCTCTGACTCTGCTGGCGGCAGAGCCAGCGAGCTTCCCCAATTCCAATGGGACGCGCCCGATGGAGGTAACTGGTAAATCCCCACACGGGATTATTATTATTATTATTATTATTATTATTATTATTATTATTATTATTATTATTTGGTCAAATTATTTCATGAAACACATGATAAAATAAGTCTTTTGCAAACACACAACGTGTAAAATCAATGTTTTGTCAGAAACCCTGTTCTTGTTGGATAGTAGTTGTGTCATAAATACACTGACATCACTTTATTTTCCCTCTTCACTCCGCTGTTCTCCACCTGGTGCGCTGATGGCCGCAGGTTTTACAAAGCTCCCTACATAGTACACCAACAGCAGTACGAACAAGCTTTACCGTTAGTTGCGACGTCTCCAGCGGGACGCACAATGGCTACTGTTATAGTTCAGTTAGGTTGCATAGCAACATTAATACTTATTACAGTCCTCTTAAAATTAATGATGGTGGCACGTCCTTTTCTATCTTCTACCTCGCTCTGCCTTCAATGTACTGCACTGATAACGCTCTCATTTTGGAGCCGCTAGCACAGATTCTCCAGGGTTAGCACAATACAGTTGCATTTTATTGGTGGAATATATCTGAGTTACAACTTCAGAGTGGCCATAAAGTCGTCACCTCGTCTGTTCTTAGACGTTTCACTTCTTTGAACACCCCTACATCCCTAGTAGCTTAAGGTCAAAAGTTCTTGCACTGCTGGTTCTTTACCATCTGGAACTATGTTACCTGCTTGCACTGAACATTCTTCATGACAGTCTCCTGCTTCTGATGCGCTCATTTTGGATATGATCCTTCTTCGAAACTCATTCTAACATTCTAAGCATCTCTATGGCATTTAGAAAACACTTGTGGTGTTTACAGAATGTTCAAAGCATAAGTCGGCGCAGGCCTCATCATCGTCATGTAGAGTTTTCCTTTAAACTTTGGTAGCACCCTCTTACTGCAGAACACAGGCATATTTCATTTCCACTTCATGCTGCCTTCAGAGATAGTACTGAATGTGATGATTACATCTTCTTTGGCACTAACAGATGTCCTGTTACTAAGCTCACTGGTTGTAATCGTCTGGATGTATTCAATAAAGACCACTGCTGCTTCAACTGTCTCCACTCAGACAGGCCACAAACCAAGGTACATATTGCCTACTCCATCAACTACTAACAGTGCGTTTCATTTGATCAACTCCTTATGCTACTCTGCAAGGTAGTGTGGTACAAGTCAACATAGCCTTAAATGACAGCTATCCTGAGCAGATCACAAGCTAAAGTCTCGAGATCTGGAGAGAACTTACAGTGTATAAATGGCACTGCCCGACTGGCACAGTTTTACTTGATTGCAGCGAACAGCAGACAATCGAACATCTCTTCTACTGAATAATGAAACACCCCACGTCAGCTAAACCCAATGCTATTTAGGTGGTAAGAACTCTGGCAATGGTCTACTTTAAAATTTCAATTTCTGTTATATTAGTATAATGTATGTACTACAACAACAAATTACTAATCCATCACCAACTCACATTTCTGTCTCTCAGTAAGAGGTCCCCTGCAGGCTGCTGAGATGCCGCAGGCCATCTCCTTGAAGTCTATGTGGCTGTCGCGATTCTCGTCGAAGGCCGCAAACACACCGGAGCACACGGACAGAGGTACGGGTGGACTGATGAGAGGGACGAGCGTGTCGAGGTCCAGCTTCCCCGTCCGAGACTGTCCTTTGAGTAGCCAGTACCTCTTCTCCAGCTCAATGATGTCTGTTTCCTCCACTATAAGTAAACCAAACAAGACTATGAGAATGACAACTCTCTACCACCTACCTACAGTATGGTTGGAGTGACTGCATTATAGGGATGTTACCATAAATGTAAAGGAATATTTTATTTTCCAGAAATGTTGTATTACTTTCTATGCAACTGCTTTTAATAACAATGTCAGACTATTCTTCAGAAAAGTTGAATTGTGAGGTATTTTTTGTTACTTGTTTTAATGAATGTCTTTATTCTATTCTTTCATTATCACCAAATATCTTGTTCTTATATTATATTTTGTAATATTTTTTTAATGTAACTTCTTCATGGGAAATCTCAAGCAGAATTTCCTCGCTACTAAGCCTACAAAACTGAGGCAAGGAAGTGTTCTCTCATGAATGGTTTTAATTTAATTTTGTCGTTATTCTACTGTGCCACCAGAATATCTCCCAAGTGCAATGTACTTGGTAATATTATTATTATTATTATTATTATTTTCATCACACCTAGCTCCTCATCCCAAACCAGCCCTAAGATTCACAACCCAGGAAACATTGTTTCCAGCCAAGATTGTTTCACAATTCTTGGTGATCAACATCTTCAACCTTATGTCTGTCCCCTCAACTCATACATTTGTGACACAGCCATTTTCTAGAAAATCTTGCCAATCTTATAAAATCCCTCCCCTCTAAGACTACATGCCTTCTAGTCCCCACTGCTACACTAACACCCCAAACACTGACAACCCACTGTCCTCTCTCGTCTACCTCACACGCTTTCAACTTCAAGTGGCAATTATTCCATCAGATTTGTGCCATCGCTATGGGCACCGGGATGGCCTCGTCCTATACCAACTTCTTGAGGAGAACTTCCTCGTTACTAAGTCTACACAACTGGGACAAGGAAGTGTTCTGTCACCACCGTTAATGAACAAGATTATGAAGGAATGAAAATTAATGTAATCTTGTTTGCGGATGGTATTGCGATCTGGGAAAAGAAAGGATGACTCTGAGGTACAGGAACAGATGGATGTTGTACGAGAAAAGACTGAAGAATGAAGATCTGTGCAGAGAACGAACAGAGAAGAGACTGAAGAAAGAGGAGGAATAAGGCATCTACAAGTAGTACGTAGGAATTGAACTAATGGCAAATGCTGTGGGATAAACATGTATCAATAGGGCAGAGGCTCGGCCTCCATCCAGGAGTGTGGTCCAGAAAACAAGAAGGGTTGGAGTTGAAAGTGAACACACAAGGAGTTGTAGGATGAAAGAGAGAGGAACATGTTGAGATGGCTTGACACACTAAATGGGTCAAAGAAAGGTCGAGGAAATCAAAGAACAAGATGGATCACAGACTGGACCACAATAGTGAATGAGGAGGGGTGGAGAGGAAGTTCACTGGTGGTCCTGTGGAACCATGAACTTCCTTGACGTTCACCTCCAGTCAATAGCTCTGTACAAGCTAAACCCACCAACCCCCAGCACCATCTTCACTCCAACAGAACGATCTCTACCACTGAGCTTTGTGCAACCTCCTACGATGACAACCTCAGGAAGGTCCTCACTGGTAGGGGTAATCTCACCTACATGGTTGACTGTCAGATCTGAGCCATGAACTCTGTCTCGAGACTCCCCAAGGAACCTGACCTCATAACCAAATACCATCCTGGTCTACACAAAATCAGTCACGTATTAAACAAGCATTCAATTTTTCTCTCATCCTCACCCCACACCTATAGTCATCTTCCCACAAGTTCCAGACACATTCAGGCACCCAGGCACCCACCATACCTTAGAACCATTCTCACCTACTATGACCAACTCAAGCACCTTCTGTCTACATATAGCTTCACCGTGACTCCACTTCATCTACCAAACGTATATGCGGCTACTGCAGAACCTGGATCCTGCTGTCCCCACATTACAGTTCTCAAACAGCCTCATCTTCCCATCTTTTTGTCCTATGCTCACATCTGGGGAAGCACCACTCCCCTGACCACCACCTTTCTTACTCTAGCCTCCAATCACGAAGGATGCAGTGGACCCATGTTTTTCTTCTGCATGAATTCTGTGCACATGTCTACATGCACCACTCCATCCATTTTCTACAGGATCACATATCAATAATCACAATGTAACTATACCTTAGCACATGTATAAGGAATAAATTTCATGCTTGGGCCCGTATTGACGGATATGACTTACGTTTTACAAAAACTTTAGTTTATTATCCACCTCATCAATACAGTTTACTCTCAAACAGTACATCCTCAGCTATTAATTAAAAAAATTAGCATTAGGACACAGTGATGTCAAACAGAAGGAGTGGGGGGTTAAACCTCCTGAGTTAGGCCTACAAATAAAAACACACAAGTGGACACATTAAAAATCCACATATTCGTTTATGACGTCCTATGTCCTAATTCTAATTTTATTATTAATAGCTGAGAATGACTGCTATGTACTGTTTGAGGGTAAACTGTATTGATTAGGTGGATGATAAAGTAAAGTTTTTCTAAAAGTAAACCTTACCACTCATTCAAATTTCATCAGCCAACAAAAGGTAATTAAGAAATTTTGAAACACAGACACAACGTTGTTCATTTCCTTTGTTACGAAAGAGACTTCCAAGGATTGATCACATAACAGTGAAATCTAGGGGGAACTTACAGTGAGTAACTCCGGCTAACGTCTGATAGAAGGTCGGCGTTTCCAGCTCGTTGCTGAGAGTGACGGTACAAGGCTCGGACAGCAGCCATCGACTGAGAGACGTGGCATCGGGGTGAGTCTTCAGCCAGTCCCTGAATTCCTCGTACGTTGCTCGGTCCTTCTGTAAACATGTGCATTATAGTGTCAAGTCCAGGAAGTGAGCAGAAAGTTTCAAGACTTTCACATGTCTCACAATGTCTGAAACAATCGTGTCATGAATAGAAACACAGGAAAATGAACATACAACAGGATAAAAAACAAATGAGGAATAGCTCAGAGCACCCGACAGGCTCATTCATCAACACTCCGAGGGCCAAACTCTCCATATGGGAAATGTAGGATAAGAAGAAAGCCAGACAGAAAAGGGAAGAGACAAAGACGAATATAGCAGTGTACGAAGATGCGGAAATTGTCCTTGTCCTTTCTATTTCTCCTTCTCCCCACACTGAACTGCCATTGTGTTCCTTTCAACATTCCTATCTTCCTAGGTATATATAACTTCTCGAATCATTTCCCGCCAGGTTGGAATGTTTTTATAGCACCTTTCCATCGTCCTCTATCCAGGCATCTCTGTTCCTTTAACTGTGTTCCAATCCATGTTTCTTCTAACTACACTAAACTTGATCTTTTTCAACCACCTTACTCTGGATCTCTCTTCTGTTTCTCACTCATCCTCTTTGTCTTCCTTCCCTCTTCCACCCTCTAACGCGTCCAAACCATATCAGTTTATCCCTCTCCATTCTGTCGTAAAGTTTTTCCACTTTGAATTCCTTCATGACCTCCTCATTTCTTACTTTGTTCTTTCCTATCAGACTTCTTAAAAATTAATTTCATTTGTTGCCACTGATGCTTTCATGGCCCGTACTTTTAGATGTGATACTGTCTAGGCTTTTGGGCTTATGCCGTGTCAAGAAAATAAGGTGAAATTCTTTATGTTTCACAGAGAACTGTGCTCTGCGTCATCAGAAGAAAATCTTGACTGTCTACGAGAAAGGCTTCTTTAAAAAGAAGAGCAATATAATGTAAATCAAACGCTAAATGTTTCCATCCTCCTATACAATACTATTTGTTGTAACCTTTAAAAAGTTACACATATTTGATTAAACTAGTTTCGGTCCTGCTAGACACCATCATCAGTCAAAATCAATAGAAGTTAAGGCAAGACATGAATTATAGATAAAATTTATGAAGTAAGTGTGTGTGGTTGAAATTCAGTGCAAGATAAGTAAAGGTTTAGATGTTAAACTTTCATCACTATCACATGTCTTGTGTAAGTTCTCAGTTTTCTTCCAATCT
The DNA here is from genome assembly GCF_040414725.1 of Anabrus simplex. Classification (NCBI taxonomy): domain Eukaryota; kingdom Metazoa; phylum Arthropoda; class Insecta; order Orthoptera; family Tettigoniidae; genus Anabrus; species Anabrus simplex. Next base: position 219,024,666 of record NC_090279.1, on the reverse strand, counting down.
GAAGAACTTCACACAAGACCAGGTTGAACACTTAAAACACTAGCACTTGAAGTATCTTCTAAAATTCAGTTCAGCTGAAACAAGTGTGAACAGAATGATGTTGATGGAAAAGTTTCTCTCATAGTGCAGTGGCTCCATGGTACGCACTACCCATGCTTGTTGGTTAGGTGCGTTATTTACCAACTGATGAGCCCAAATTAGCACGCCGGGGCAAAACATCAGCAACCATGAATGAGTTAGCTGGAAAATGTCCCAGTCCAGGTTTCTTTCTATAATACTGTGTTGGATTGTCGTCCACGGCCTCTCCTTCCTTGGATTTGCATTTCCATCACCTTTTTGGCATTCTTTCGTCACTCATTCGCTTTATGTGTCCAAACCATCTCAATCGGCTCTTCTCTATTCTATCACTCATTTTTTTCCACTCCAATTTCTTCTAGGATTTTCTCATTCCTTATTTTGTCTCTTCTTTTCTGTATCATACTGCTCAAGAACTTGATTTTGGCTGCCTGTTTTCAACTCTCATCCTTCTTTGTCATTGTCCATGTTTCTGCTCCGTAAGTTGTTATGGGTACGTAATACATCTTGTACATAGCTTCCTTTGCTTCCATTGGCACATCTTTGTTCCATAACATATTTCTTACACTATGATAGAAACAGCTTCCAGCTTGAATCCTCTTACTAATTTCAACATCCAGTCTAGCATTCTCCATTAATTCTCTCCCCAGGTATTTGAACGTTTCCACTACTTCCAGGGCCTTGTCTGCACGTCTAATCTGACCTTTCCCTTCTTTCTCACCTCTAGTCATAACAAGAGTTTTACTCTTTTCTACACTTATTTTCAATCCGCATTCTTCTATCTTCCCATTCACCACATTCAACTGTTCTTGAAACTTCCTGTCGTCTTCTCCCCAAATCACAACATCATCTGCAAATAACAACATGTTCATTTCACTTCCTCCATACGATGCTTTTGCTGTTCTCCTGATGTCATCCATTACTATGGCAAACAGGATTGGTGATAGAACACTTCCCTGACTCAGCCCACTAGTTATTTTGAACCAACTTGTCCTGCCAACTTGTGTTTGCACGCAACTACAACATTCCTTCAGATGGTGAATTATTTACAATATTCCTCACCATGCAATACCTTACCTCCGGAAAGAGGCTGGCGATGGAGTCTGGAACGTATCCGCTCTCGCAAGCCTGCAGTAGCCTCTGGAGCTCTTCACGTACAACATAGCTGCCGCTTTCGTTGGAATAGAGGCCAAACAAGACTGTAACAGGCAAAAAGAACCATTAGTACATTATAGAGGGACACGCGCACACACGCCCTTGCAACATAGTGATCATAGACCTGCGATATTCTGTTTTTGCATAGAACCCTTCATTTTAAAAAATGTCACAAGTTGGAGAGATTCAAACCATGACTGCCTTCATGAGAAGCCAGTGAACATAATATTACTGGACCTCTGGATCCAAAGTTCACGAGTTCAAACCAGGCAGAGGTAAGTGCATTTAAGTCCATTTGATATCCAAATAGATGTCTGGTTTCCCTGCCACCTGTTAGCAGATACAAAATCTTGAAACTGACAAGCAGGCAGTCATCAAATCAAAATGCCGGCACAAGATAGCTGAGGCTATACCCGACACATTGTGAAAGAATGCTTTTTAAATATTAACAGACATGCATTTGCTAGGGTTTAACCCGATGAGTGCCACACCCACTTATAGACGGGCTGACCCGGCCAGTCCAGCACTGCTACGCCTGTCTATAGACGGTGCACAGGAACTTTAATTTTTTATTAGTTTCCCAGTTAATTTTCGAGTGCCTATTCGATCTCTGGCATGTTCTGCCATCTGTTGGGCATTATGTGGAACTAATTGATCACAGCTTATAGCTTCAGGAAGTAACTTACAGAGCTTTTTGTAGATGTCTGTGGAGCTCATCTGTGATGTAAACAAGCACGGCGGAACAACACTCTGGTTGCTCTTGCAGCGATGTTATTTTGGATCGAAGAATCTTTCAGTTAATAACCAAAGCAGAAAGTGATGATGATGATGATTTTAATGAATTGTTAAGTGACAGTGATAAGAGAGTGCTGAAAATATTGTAAGCGAGAAAGAAACAAGAGCCTCCTTTAAAATGAAAGAAGAGAAACACCGAGTTCAAAAGCTATTTCATCACTATTTTCGTGGTGGACGGATGACTTTTCTCCACCAGACATTCAAGTAACCGTGACGGACTCTGGGAGCCAAGTAGTGTTTGATGACAATCCCAAAATCATTGATTTAAAAAAAAAAACTAATCTACCAGTGGAGATGGTGTAGCTGGTTGTTGATGAAACAAATCGGTATCACAAACAACTGGTGGAAAACATTGAGCTATCACCACATTCCAGCTTTTGAAAGTATTTTAAAATATCAGCTTACGTACTTGTAAGGAGTTACGTGTATTAGTTGCCTACATAAAGTGGGCACGAAAAGTGTAATTTTGTTTTCTCTCAAAATTAAATTCAACATAGGCCTCAGTGTAGATTTTTCCATTTACATTTAGATTATAAAGAACCGGCATTTATAAACATCTTAAGCTAATCACCCCACTGATAAATTAAAAATTGAGGCTTCTACAAGAAATGTTTACGTACGAATAAAAAAAGTCAGCACTTAAAAGACTAAATCGTTTGCTTTCATTTGAGGATAATTTCTCTGATGTAGGTGTATTTAGCCGTTTAACTACATGTTTCGTGTATATTCCTTATTTTGCTCCAATATTAATACATGGACATTGAATGACAGAAAGAAAAGGAATAGAAACTAAGTTCGTAAGGAGTACGCAAGGATAGAGCAGATGAGACAGAATAAGGACCAGTGTTCTCCCTAGGACCTTCTTAATGGGTGCACCGCTCTGCTGTTTTCACATATTGCCTGGCTAACATAACCCAGATATGTGCTAGTTACATAATAATACATATCTGAGTCATTATATGTTCCAAAATAAAATGTAAATACTATAAAACAGTTTATGTACATGGTAAATCTTCATTATTGTCATCATAATTGCATCGATTACATAGGAGTTTAAAATGTTTACCTCATCACGCAGTAATAGATAAGTAAAATTAAAAATCCACCTTTTCAATACTAATATTAAACTAAATAAGTTATAACATTTACTTGGAACTAGTTTCAACGCTGGTGAGAGTCATCTTCAGCCAAATATGAGAACAGGCAATTGTAAATATACATATCATTATATCAATGCACATATAAGCACTCTTAAAATGGGACTTATGATGCCCCTAAAAGTATCTGGAGAAAACTTCAAATAATCACAGTTTTAAAATCTTGAAGTCACGATTAGAACGACACTTAACACAACATAATTCTTTTCACTCAAGGTAAATTTAAATTATCACGCAGTGTCGTGCACGAGCGATGTCTGGATTAGCGTGGAATCGCACGCGAGCCCTCGATTTTGCATGACGTCACAAACTTGTACAGCACTCCACAGCCATCAAGTGATAAGGCCTGGTGTTACACGATTGTGAATGAGCAGTAGAACACTATAATCATTCAAAATACTCCGATATGTCTTGTTCAGATAATAACACTAAAATAATTCAATTTTGACATTGTTAATACCCTGAGGGGCCTAAATTGAAATTTAATCATATTCATTTTTTTACGTAGTATTCCCCGCTTGGCTACTCATTCCTGCCACAAGCTGACGAAACTTTCTAGGGAGAACACAGAAGGAATGAGGAGACAGAGAAAAGAGTGGGTGTACGTAAATTGCAAGGAGAAACTGATAGGGTAAAAGGAAGGCGACTTGGACGTGTGATGCATTCACAAAACTAGAGTATTCCAAAGAAAGTTTTGTCAGGAATTGAAGTCAAAGGATGACTTTGAATGAGATAGAGGTATAGACAGAGCAAACTGGTTAGAAGAAGGAACAAAGTGGCAGGCTTTGGATCCTACATTTTCCAAATCAATACTGAAGACCTGTCAACAGCCCCCTCAATGAGTGTTGAAGCTGGGAAGCAGAGAGCAGCTCATTGGGACTGATGTCCTTTAGTGTTTTCATGTTTGTCCTTGCCTCTGTATTGTGTTTATCCTATTGTCTCTCTACATATGAGTTGTAATCTAGGTATTGTGTGGCTTCACACAATTTGCTAACTAACACCATTAACCCAGTGACCCAGTTTCTCTCATTAGGTCAGACACAGCTCACATGCAAAGCCAATTAAGATGATTATGACAAGCTCACACAGGAGAAATGAAGACCAGCAAGACCAAACTCAAGGTCAGCTACATATTACATTTCTAATAGCACAGATGTTTTCTAATCTGACAGATGGCAGGTGCACCGAGCTCATTACGTTTCAAAACAACTTACCTGCAGTGCTATCTCTGGGGATTAGATGTAATGAGCCAGCATCCACATCCCAACATTGATGTAGCCTGATTTTTGAAGAGTGGAGAAAAGTATTTTCACATTCCATGTTGTACGATGATCTCTGGTGTTTGTTTGAGCCATCAGTCCACAGACTGGTTTGATGCAACTCTCTTGTGCAAACCTATTCATTTCTACATAACTGCTGCATCCTACATCTGCTCTAGTCTACTTCTCACATTCATACCTTGGTCTACCCCTACCGTTCTGAATGCCTACACTTCCCTCAAAAACCAACTGAACAAGTCCTGGGTGTCTTAAAATGCGTCCTATCATTCCATCTCTTCTCGTCAAATTTGGCCATCGATCTTCTCTCAGCAATTCGATTCATCTTTGATTCGATCTATCCATCTCACTTTCAGCATTCTTCTGTAACACCACATTTTAAAAGCTTCTATTTGCTTTTTTTTCTGAGCTAGCTATGGTCCGTGTCTCACTTCCATACAATGCCACACTCCAGATGAAAGTCTTCAAGAACATCTTTCTAATTCCAATATCAATGTTTGAGGTGAGCAAATTTATTCTCTTAAGAAAGCTCTGCCTTGCTTGTGCTAGTCTGCATTTTATGTCCTCCTTACTTCTGCCATCGTTAGTTATTTTACTACCCAAGTAAAAATATTTATCTAGTTCCTTTAAAACTTCATTTCCTAATCTAATATTTTCTGCATCACCTGAGTTTGTTCGACTGCACTCCCAAACTTTGTTTTGGACTTATTTATTTTCACCTTGTACTCCTTACCCAAGACTCCGTCCAAACCAGTCAGCAATTTCTCCGGATCTTCTGCAGTCTTAGATAAAATAACAATATTATCAGCAAATCTCAGGGTTTTGACATCCTCTCCTTGGATTGTGATTCCCCTTCCAAATTCCTCATTGTTTCCTTAACTGCCTGTTCTTTATAAACATTTAAAAGGAAGGAGGACAAACTGCAGCCTTGCCTCACTCCTTTCTGGATTGATGCTTCTTTTTCATAGCCCTCGATTCTTATGGTTTTTATATAGATTGTGGATAATTCTTTATCCTCAGTATCTGAACCCAATCACCTTCACAATCTGGTGCTTCCCCAACAAAATTAATTAAAACTCGGCCACAGATCGGTCAATAGAGATCTGTTTCTCCACCACCTGCGTCAAATCATAATGCCTGCATATGGTACCTAAGGTCATACGATCATCATCTCAGGTTTGACAACGAAGTGCATTTCACACCATGCTCATCTCGTGTCTTGGAAGATTAAAACAGGAAGTCGGGCAAGGGGACACACTTCCCAGCTCCTCTTCGACAGAATCCTTGAAACAGTTGTAAGGGAATGGCACAAGGAACTCATCAACTTGGGTTACAGGAGGAAAAGGCTAACAGTAGATAGTCTGGCCTTTGCCGACGATATGGCACTGAAAGTAGCACTGATCCAGATTACCTGTCTCATAAGATAAGCAGCTAAAGCAAGAAGCCAAGTGTCACTGATGAAAACTTTACCAACATCAAAAAAAGTTAGCAGAGAGATGTCGGTGGAACAGGGTGAAATCAATCAAAAACCTCAGCAACTGGATTGTCAGAGAAAGTATCCCTCTCCGCAAGAGTTTACAAGCTGGGTGTAGCCTATTGACCAACCTGAAGCTGGAGCACTGTGCAGAAGTGCTGCAAGTCCTGGAGTGTGTCATTAAAAAGAAAAGGATTGATTGCTAAAGATTCTAGGCCCAGTGTTAGAGTACTCCTCCCCTCCCAAATAGAAAGGGTCTCTGTGTCAGAAAAGAGAGGGTAGTTTTCTATGGTCATGTGGCAAGAGTGGCTCTGCCTGTTCATCTTTTTCAGTAACCAGAACTTTAACAGGACTTCCCACCTAATCAACACTGTGCAAATATGATTACCTCATTAAAAGTAGGACTAGTTTTGGTCCACTATTGGACCAATAAACTACACACACAACACATGCTGGCTTCTGAGCTCAATCCTCACTGACGTGCGGTGTGGATATAGAAGTCTTGTTGAAATTACATTCCTTCTTTGGTAATGTCCTCATAAGTTATTAAGTTCAACTAAAATCATCAGCTTCTTTAAGATTTGTCCTGGAAATTTCTGTGAAACACTAAAATACTATACTTTAGCACAACATTTTCAAATAAAGACTTGAAAAAAATTATGACTGTCACTGAACAATTTACACATCGTAGCGCCAGCATTAGAGTTATGTTAGCTTTCCTAATTGGTTTGTTTTGCAAACTTAATTTTATGGAATAGAACATTTCCTATTTCCTAGGATAAGTTTTATCAAAGGTTTTATAAAACTTGAATTTGACCGTGACCAACAGAAATTTTAAAAAATTAAATTACTGTACAATAAATTTGAAGGAAAATTTTACTGTGAGCAATGGGCATTAAAAATAAATTACAAATTATCTGCCATTCTAAATAAAATGTTATAAGTCACCAAGGAAATCTTATAAGGCCTACCACTATTGCTGTGATGTCTTACTAGCCATAAAAAGTTTTGAAACTTCTGTGTTGGAATGAATTTGCAAGTGACAGAGTTGCACGCGCACGCGCGCACGCACACACACACACACACACACACACACACACACACAGAGTTAGAACCAGTTGTACTGTGAAAGTGGCTGGAATTAATGACATTTCACTCAATGGACTACATGGTGTAACAAGAAAATTCCTTTAGTTCCAGCACACTAGGAGCAGCACTTACACTTGAGTTTCTCCTCCTCCTTCCCTCTGGTCAGCAGCACCAGCCCACACAGGAGATCCTTGAGAGCGATCCCCTTCTGGGTGCCGCCACACGCTGTGAAGATGTACTGGAAGGAGAACAAGGAACATGCTATTACAAGTCACAGATGTGTGAGATCAGGACAAGTTATGGAGACCCACTTGAAATGTTACCTTTTATTTTCAACAGTAAAGGCTCGCACTTCTTTCCATGTCTGCAACTGTTATCGTCAGCAGTAAGAAATATGTATTTATTACACACTTTGGTTAACATTTCTGACATCTCTCCAATAAGTAGCATCAACAAAGGAATATATTTTCAAGGCAGATTCTTCATTTTCTAATCCACCACTAAACAGATGTTCCCTTTTGAAAAACCCAATACTTGATTATTCAGCAATTGTGGCATTTCAATGGCAAGCTACCTTACTATATTCTAAGCACGCATCAACTAGTTAGTACTGAACCAATTACATTAAACACTTGAGCTTCGCATATCAGTTTTTGATTTCTCATCACTTTCAAAGCATTCATTATCCTTCTGCCAGTTTTTAAAACAAGGCCTTTAGGTACCAAGATCAAACCACACACCAGTAGGTTGTAACGCCACTTGTACTTGTTCTGACCTGGACTAACTGAGTCACAAATTTCAGCTCACAAAGGTTATTAATAGTGGCAACACTTCTGTATGTGTCACTCACATTTACCACACACTAGGTCATTATCTAATCTACCTCAGTATATGGACTCTCCCATCCAACACACTACACACGTGCTGTGCTGCGAAGAAGAGCGCCACATCAGAAAGCAGTTTAAAGGCGAGTAGCCACAAGATATTCTCGAAAGACAAACAGCGCAATGGAACAAAGATTGAATGTGCCTGTGGCAGTGTTATTAAGGTCCTCACAAGGTCTGCGGGAAATCGGCATTCCCTTACAGAACAGTGGCACATGCGTAAAAGCCTTCAATGACGGACACTAACATGTGGCAGACGCGCTGTCTGGCCGCCCTGACGTAAGTGACCGCCGCACAATCTCGCTCAGAGCACTACGAGCGCAAAGGAGAGGCTTTTGCACACTGTATCATCACGCTGGACGAAATACGGGCCAGATTGTAGGGTTTAAAATGAAAAGCCAATCAAATGAGAGGCGTCTTCGCGAGTTCCCACAGAAACCAGCAGTTCGCCAGAACCCCAGTAATGTGACAGTGGTGATGATTCCAGTATGTGACTGTGATGGATTACTGTACCCCAAGAAAAGACCATGAATGCATAGTATTACTGTTCAGGTTTGGAACATAACCTGCAACGAGCTTTGTGAAAGATCTGGCGACACTTTCTGCTGAGTTGTATGCTTGGTGAGGCGGGACATGCTTCTACCATTCACCATACTCGGCTGTGATGAAGGAACTGCTTCCAAACTGTTCCAGACATTTTTCAATCAGTAGTGCACTCCGTTTGCACCATCCAGAGATTGTTCTGAGCTGACAACACGACACCTCGTAATCTGCAGATCTTCCTTGCTTGGTAGGTCAAGGCACATCAGGCGTCTGTTTTGTTTTTATTTTTCTATACATGACTTTTCTAAAAATATAAATCTACTGCCATGTTCCCTCACAGGGAACAAGGGCATACAGTGAGAGTTGAACCAAATAAGCTATCGAGCCATCACAAAAACCTGGGGAGTACATAGACAAAGCTGAAGTTATTTTCATCGGGGTTCACGAACTTTCTCAACAGCACATTTTCTTTTCACTGCAACACTGGGCCCTGTGAAAGTGTATACCAGACTTCCTTCAATAACTGCAAAATTATAAGAGCTACAGGAAAAAAAAAAATAAACTGACCTGAAAAGATGACTGTCCACGGAGTCTTCAAAGCGAATAGTTTGCAAATCCAATATTTTGTGCCAAAATCAGAATCTGAGTGTGCAGTAAAATTAGAGACCTATATGTGTGTGTGTGTGTGTGTGTGTGTGTGTGTAATATTTGTGAAGTACCCGAGAATATGTGTCTATATATTAGTTTAAAGTGGGTACAAGGTTTCTGCAAATTAAAACAAGTAGAATATTGAGCCCCTTTATAAAACAAAGAAGTAGAAGACATCCGAACCCAAAAACTCTCAGACGATGTAATCAAACTGATAAAGATTGGAGATGTGATTTTACAACATGGCAGCCTTGTCTGTACATTCACGTACTGTAATTTTAACACCCACTTAAGAAAGACACAAACCACAATTTTTTTTATGGTTGCTTCTTTTAAAATTATCCTCTGGTAATGCACAGAATTTATCACCGTGCTGATCAGTGTCCACCCTTTCCTTTCGCTTCAGTCACGGACCATGTTAGAGAGAAGATTTACAGCGTTATTCTTTAGGCCGCCCCTTGGTCTAGCAGCGTGTAGCCCAATTTTGCAATTACATCTTGTTTTGCATCCAGCGCATATCTAAACCATTGTAGTCAACTTTCCCATGTTTTGTCCTCGATTTCCACTTGTTCATAATATTCCTTAATTCATCATGATCATCATGACAACAATTTAAAAATTAAACATGTGATTCAATAGACTGATATTATTGGTTTCTGTTAATGAGAGATAACATAAAATGTATGTAGGCAAGTCAATAAGAATCTGCAATTTTGTTCTAATTGTCTTTAGGTTGGTTCTACGGCGTTGTGTGGCACCGTTCTCTACGTCTGTGGTACGTTTCAGCATTATCAGATCAGTACAGCTTACGCTGTTGCGACGTAAAGATGTCCGCGCCACTCTCTCTTTGCACTAAGGAATAACAGCGGAACCATGGCTAATGTGCATATGGTTTGGTACGTCATCAACAGTCACTCATCTGTTATTCAGGATCATTATCACGCACTTGTTCAATATTGAATCAGTCACGGCTGCACACGGACTCCCAGATCTTTCCTCACCCTCCATGCTCATGCGACCCCTTTTGAACTGTTCAGTCCACTGGTAAACACTTCACTGTGGCAAAGCATTGTCCCCTTAATGTGCTGAAAGTCTTCTATGAATTTCCGCTCCTGGTACACCCTCAGACCATAAAAAACGGATTGCAGAACGCTGTCCCTAACAAAACAGCAAGGGTCTTTGGTATGCTGTTCTTATTCAAGACACTTTGACATCTGAGGACAGAGCCTACAAAACTTGAAGGCGATTGAAAAAGGGTTAGGTGTAGGCCTACACTGCCTGTCAGAGATTTTCTGAGGAAGGATAGAGCTGTTTACAAAGTGCATTAATTCTGGGACGAGCTCTGGCAATTAGTCCGCTCAGCACTGAACTCCCTTGTTTCCTTCTGCTGTCGCTGGGTTCCAAGGAGGAGGCTGTGTAACAACACTAACTGCACAAGAGAACGATATGCTTGTGTCGTTACTTCTGCTGATATTGTGCATTATTTCACTTGGAAATAAGTCATTCCTTTCTACTGCCTGTACCACACAATATGTAGTAATACAGGTATGTTATTCTTCGAGCTAAATGCAAACACAAAACACACCTTTTCAATTTTAAATCAACAAACCTCTTTATAAAAAAAACAGCCTTTTTCAACACCTCTAGTTATTTGTTCTACATCCCATGAACGAAATATATCATTCCCTTTTTAATTAAACAATATCTTTTGCAGACAATCTGTTAATAAAGGATGTTTTAGTATTATCTCACTTTATTTATCGTCAATTAGTTTTGACAGACAGAGAAATCTCACAAATTAAAAGAATTCTCCAATAGCAGAAATATTAATATGAACAGGGGTTTCAGACATCTTACCGTAATAAAAATGGTAAAGGTCAGTTAAATTCCACAGATAAGTACACAAGAGATTTTCCAACCAAGTCCTCTGCATACTTATCGTGAGCAACCTTCTTTCTATAAATTTGACCATTGTATTGGTCCATATTGACTCCTTACAGTGATAAACTTACTACACTGAAGAATCCACCTTGTCAATACTAATCAAAAACGATTTAATATTTGTCAATTACTCGTACATGTTTCGAGAACATATTCTCTCCTTGAGCAAAAGTGTTTCACAATTTCAATGACTTGATTAAAATAAATAGATGTTCAATTAACATCATAAGATTACTTAAAACAATTGAAAAAATAAACATTGCAATGCTTGGCTTCTTTAGATAAAGTATGAAATTTCTTCAAGTGTTTTGAGAAGTCCCTCTTGTTGTATGGCCTTTATTATTCTCCACTTGAGAGCCTGGATTTTCTGGTTAGATTAATCTAGATAATTATGTTATAGTAATTTTTTACAGTACAAATTTTAAGAAATTCTCCCCCCCAGTGACTTTACTTGCCCTCCCTTTGATGCCCATCCAGTGAATAAGGGTCAGTCCTACTTTACCGTTTCTCTCATTACCAAACTTCGAATAGACAGAGATATTTAACATTCAGTTGTGCTGTAGTTGTTCCTAACACGTAACAGGAGTAGACAATTGGTACTGAAGAGATTGTTCTTGCCCTTTAGTGTTTTCATGTTTGTCCTTGCCCTGGCCTGCCACTGTCTTTATCCTCTAACGTCTTCTTTTCCATGTTCCTATCTTTCTATAGAACTCATTTCTTCCTTTCCATTATTACAATGACAGGTAAGCATGGGAAGAGGGTCCATTAGAAACAGGCAAGGAATGACAGGTAAGCATGGGAAGAGGGTCCATTAGAAACAGGCAAGGACAAACATGAAAACACACCGAGCTCAATAGCTGCAGACGCTTAAGTGTGGCCAGTATCCAGTGTTCCGGAGATAGTGGGTTTGAACCTCACTGTCGGCAGCCCTGAACATGGTTTTCCGTGGTTTCCCATTCACACCAGCTAAACGCTGGGGCTGTACCTTGATTAAAGCCACGACCACTTCCTTCCCACTCATAGCCTTTCCTGCCCCAATGTCCCAATAAGACCTAACTGTGTCGGTGCAACGTATAGCCAATCATAAAAAAAAAATATGAAATTACAGAACTTCAAAAGATGATTTCCATATTTTCATACACTCCTGTCTTCACAATGTCCCTATAAAAGGCTCTACTTGTGTGAATTGACCATCCACAACCTGCCTAGACTGTTCGCTGCAGCTGAATTGTTTACATTCACAAGATTTCAGTCTCCAGCAATTACAAAACTTTTCTGTAAATGAGATATCATATGGTCTACAAAGCATTAAAAAGCTGTTATGAGGCAATAGAATTGTTTTCCCTCAGTCTATGAATTGCACACAGTATTTCACGATCGTGATCAACCCATTTTAAATTTCTATCTACCTCATGTACATCTTTCTCTTCAGTACAAAATGAAACGAACCTGCCATCCTCTTCCTCTGTCAACTAAGATTCCGTATAAATAACAATGTATTATGGTGTTTAGAAATTAATTTCCAGTTTTGAGATCCTCGAGGAGATGCTACGAGTGTTCTGGCCAACATCAAAGTTCTGCTCTTTAACTCTCATATGTCTTTCCTCTGACATTTTTACTTCAAAATGTCCAGCGACAATTCCAAATTCTAAATAAATCTGTTAGTGTGTCTCAAAATTCAACTGTACGTCATGCAGGGATGGTGATAGGAGACCGTGGTCATCCACAAGTGACAGTTTGGGAAAGCACATCCACAGCAATTTTCTTCTAATATCCAAATAATAATGTTGGTCATTTTTTTATCAGTTATATCAATGACAGCACAGACTGAACTGTGCAGCAACAGGGAGACAAGAAAGATCTTACTAGTAAGAGATACCAGAACTTTCTGCACCTGCACATCCCTCGACTCACTTCATGTAAGCCCACTGCTAGACATTTCTTGCTTCCGTTTCAGATGCCTTTGTGTGTTTATTTTAATGCCTATCCCCTACCTTATTCTTTTGTAAGCTGCCCAGAAATCCAGCTGTTACTCGTTTCCCAGTATATCATTTTTACTACTTACAATTCCCTTGCACTTCTGATGACTGAACAAGCATGCCTATAAATCAATTAACAAATGCTGCATCTCCAATGCACCAGACGGCAGTGAGAAAGACGTACTCTGAAACATCTCTGATAAGAATGATTCCTCCAGGGACTCTGATTCTATTCTGTTGTTTCACGTTGTACAATGGTATGTAGATTACAAAGTACATTGTTTAACACTTTACTGTATTCTAATAAAACAGTAACATTATCCTACTCCAGAATAAAGTAGTGCAACTGGGTAAAAATCTTAACGTAAACGTGCTGATAACGTACCTATAATGTAATCTATATATATAAAATAAGAGTTTTGTCTGTACATTACTCAGAATTTAAAAAGAATTGTATTTCTCTATCAGTTGTGTCACCAGTAACAAGGAAATGCACTTTTTACTTTTCCGTAATTTCTGTCTGTCTGTATGTATGTATGTACACGCATCACGAGAAAACGGCTGAAGAGAATTTAATGAAAATCGGTATTCAAAGTTGGGGAATAAGTCGCTACAATCTAGGCCGTAAATAATTTTATTCACGCTGAGTGAAATGGTAGTTTAGGGTAAGGCCTAAAAGTTAATTCTCAAATATTTATGTTATTGATGGTCGTATCTTAATGAAAATCAGTATACAAAGTCTGGAAATAAGTCGCTACAATCCAGGCCGTAAATAATTTTATTCACGCTGAGTGAAATGGTAGTTTAGGGTAAGGCCTAAAAGTTAATTCTCAAATATTTATGTTATTAATGGTCGTATCTTAATGAAAATCAGTATACAAAGTCTGGAAATAAGTCGATACAAGCTAGACTATAAATAATTGTATTAACGCTGAGAAAAATGGTAGTTTAGGGGAAGGCCTAAAATTTAATTCTCAAATATTTATGTTATTAGTGGTTGTATCTATAAATACTACATAACTAAAGGTATATGGTATTACACTGCCGATCATTTGTTTCATTCATTGTTACCGTACCGGCTATGATCACAGAGATATTCATGAATTTGGATGTTTGTTGCTAAGTCCATATCAACGCAGAGTCACGAGAAAATTGGTAAAAAGAATTTAATGAAAATCGGTATGTGAAGTCGAAGAATAAGGAACTACAGTCTACGCTATAAATAATTTTACAGGACGCTCTAATATCACTGAATCGAAAGAAAACTAAATGTGAAGGACGACAATATAGAAAGCTCATAAAATGGATCAACAATAGCATTACATTGACTATTGTTTGTTGTGATGTGCTTTGTGTCTTCTGTTGTCACTCACCTCCGATACATAGAATTACTGCTGCGTACCGAGTATTTTTTAAAATTTGCTTTACGTCGCACCGACACAGATAGGTCTTATGGCGACGATGGGATATGAAAGGGCTAAGAGTGTAAAGGAAGCGGTGTTGGTTTTAATTAAGGTACAGCCCCAGCATTTGCCTGGTGTGAAAAACGGAAAGCACGGAATACCATCTTCAGGGCCGCCGACAGTGGGATTCGAATCCATCTCCCGGATACAAGCTCACAGCTGCGCGCCGCTTGAATATTGGCAGGAAATAGATGGGGAGTTAGATAACTTTCTTCTTTAGCTTGTCATTCCTCTGGTTCATAAATTTTCTGATACTACTGGTACGTAAACTCTGAGGCACTGATTGGAATGAGCAGTGTGCATATTTAACGGAATAATGGCAGAAGTGCGGTTTTCTGTTTGATCGAATATTTTATATGATAACATTACTCTTAACCCGATGAGTGCTACGCCCGTCTATAGACGGTGCGTGAGAATTTCAATTTTTTCGAGTTTCCTGGTTTGCTTTCGAGTGCGAATTTGATCTCTGACATGTTCTGCCATCTGTTGGGGATTACGTAGAACTATCCGATCAGAGATTATAGCTTATGGAAGTAACTTACAGAGCTTTTTGTAGACGTCTGTGGAGTTCATCTGTGATGTAAAACAAACATGGCGGAACAACAATCTATTTGATCTTGCAGCGATGTTATTTCGGTTCACAGAATCTTTCAGTTATTAACCACAGCGGAAAGTGATGATGGAGATGATCATTTTACGGAATTTTTAAACGATTCTGAAAGTGAGAGTGATAGAGTGCCGAAAATACCGTATGTGAGAGAAAAAAAGCCTCCTGCTAAAGGAAAGAAGAACAACACGGTGAGTACAAAAGCAATTTTATCACTAATTTCGTGGCGGGCGGATTACTTTTCTTCACCAGAGTTACAGGTAACTGTAACAGGCTCTGAGGGCCAAGTAGTGTTTGATGACAATTCGAAAATGATTGATTTTTTTTTTTAGAAATTTTGTGCCAGTGGAGTTGATGCAGATAGTTGAACAAATCGGCATCACAAACAACCAGTAGAAAACATTTAGCTATCACCACATTCCAGGTTTGGAAATTATTTTAAAATATCAATTTATACACCTCTAAGAAGTTGCATGTATTAGTTGCCTGCTGATTTTAGGAAATAATATTCTTTTGGGCTCTTTACTTTGTATAAAAATAATGCACGCAGGGGCACATAAGTGTAATTTTGTTTTCTCTCAAAATAATGTTGAACATAAGTGTAGGATTTACAATTTGCATTTAGATTTATAAACAACCAACATTTATAAACATTTTAAGCTAATCACTCCACTGATAAGTTAAAAATTGGGGCTTCTACAATTTATTTTACATACGAATGAAAAAACTCAGCACTGAGGTACCAAGCAGTCAACCGGTAACTAAGCACTTAAAAGGTTAATCGCTACATTCCTACCGACGTTTTTGTAATGACCTATGTTGAGTTCAGTTAGAAAAACCACAACGTTAGTCTTTCTGAGAATCCCGTAACGAAGCACGGGTGCATCAGCTAGTACTGGTAATAAAAATGAAGTCCACAACAAAATGGAATTCGCTGTTGTACACAGTAATTTTTTTTGTTATTTGCTTTACGTCACACTGACACAGATAGGTCTTATGGCGATGATGGGACAGGAAAGGCCTAGGAATGGGAAGGAAGCGACTGTGGCCTTAATTAAGGTACAGCTCCAGCATGCCTAGTGTGAAAATGGAAAACCACAAAAACTATCCTCAGGACTGTTAACAGTGGGGTTCGAACCCACTATCTCCTGGATGTGAGCTCACAGCTGTGCACTCCTAACTGCACGGCCAACTCACCCAGTCACAGTAAAATTAAATTTTGCACATGCTTTGCAGCTGCACATTACAATCACTGGCAAACATTAAATTTCAAGCATTTTAAAATTGTGCTGTGTATTAGATTAGTGCATACCCGTAACCAGGATTTCAACCCCCACAGAATACTATAAAAGTATCGAAGTGAATAAAGACAAGTGAACTGAAGTGTACAGTATGTTGACTGCTCAGCCCAAAGGTTGACTTGATCCTCAACATTTCCACCATCAGCTGTTATAGATGGCCTACATGTCACTGAAGAGTGAGGTAGTTTCCCATTGTTTTCCTCCTGTGCTGTACCAATTTCAATGAAATATTCATATCTAATACAATTACCCCAATAAATACGTAACTAACAAGCATCAAATCAAGTCCTGTAACGATAGTTCAGTGTGGAAAGGGGAGAGCAGGACGATTTCTACATCTTCCTACGCTAGAATTCCAGTAACGACTCTGCAGGCTGCTTGCTCAATGCAGCCTGCAGCAGATTGCCACATTATGATAGTCTGTTGTGCCTAGCGGCTCAGGGACTTCCGACAGCGTAAATTCTTGTCCTCTTAAGGTGCAGCTCTTTTAGGCCACGCTCCCAATGGGGGTGAGCAGCATGTACCACGTATTAGCCCTACTGTTATTCTTAAATTTCTAACAGTAGCCCAGACTGACGAGATGGTCACAGCTATAGGAGCACAACAACATGCGGAACAACAAATGAACAGTGGTGGGTTTACTGTTTGGAAGTAGAACCGGCACCTCGAAATTCACATGGAATCACCCAAAGAATATTCAAATTACGCCAAAAGCTTTAAAGAGCATGGTCAAAGGAATTCAAAGATTCACTCTGCTTTCTACATCATCTCTATTTCAATAAAATTTCTAATTCAGTTTGATTAGTAGGAACTATGGGTATTTTGTTGTACTACTGTGAATACTGGTATACTGTTTTGGATATTTTTCTTCCAGCAGCCCTGTGGTCACTCATTCTGTATAAGCTGACACCATTTCTGTGAAAAAAATTAAACAACACCTTTCTTCACATGATTTAGATTTTAACTTTGGAATGAGATGGAACAAACTACATGTACGTAGCCATTCCTATCCCTCACAAGTCTTGGATGTTCCAAGATCTCAGTCTCCCGCCCAAATTTACACCGTACCATTCTTTTGTGATGTGATCAACCTCAACATTCTTTAGTAGCACCACCTTTCAATGGTTTCAATGTTCTTAATTATCGGCACATGTCACATTTACAACAGCCTTATAACCTGAAACATAGAGTCCAG
Source organism: Anabrus simplex (assembly GCF_040414725.1). Taxonomy (NCBI): domain Eukaryota; kingdom Metazoa; phylum Arthropoda; class Insecta; order Orthoptera; family Tettigoniidae; genus Anabrus; species Anabrus simplex. The sequence continues at coordinate 219,007,083 of NC_090279.1, read as the reverse complement.
TCCCAACATTGTACAAATCTTTCGCATTCTTATCCTCATTCATCTTCTGCTCAACATGGGCCACAGAGCATCATCAGCATTTTCATATTCTTTCTCCAGTATTCCTTCATTCTATCACTTATCTTTTGTCTCCATTCTTTGGAAAGTACCTTTTATGGACGTTTCCTTCAAATTTCCTCTCATAAACCTTGAACTGACACCCTTCACCAGTAAACATTCATCACATATCTTCCAGTCTGATCCCAATTTTCTCCATATCTGAACAGATTTCAGAGAGCCATTTGGAAGAGCCTATAATCTTCGCTGGATCTAAGGCAGCTCTGAACATAGTAATAATAATAATAATAATAATAATAATAATAATAATAATAATAATAATAATAATAATAATAATAATAATCGTATGGCCTCAGCTACCATGTGCAGACATTTCAATTTGATGCCATTTGGCTGTCTGCTCGTCAATTTCGATGTTCCGTTTTACTATAGGCCCGTTAGATAGCAGACAGAGTAAACCGAAGCTCTCTTGGGCGTCTATGGCTGAAATTTAACAAATTGTTTCAGGTTAACACCTAATGTGTCACTAGAGATCTTTAACATGCCGACATCGTACAACATGGAGTGTCGAATGGACTTTTTTCTGAAAATGAAAAAATCTGACTACCCCTGCCGGGTTTGAACCTTGGGATCCGGAGGCCGACACACTACCACTGATCCACAGAGGCAGCTCTGAATAGACTACAGATCACCTGTACCCGTATACACTTCCTCCAACCCAATGCAACACATCTTACAATTTAACAACCTATACTAATGTACATATGTGTATTTGCTGTAAATGTTATAGTTAGTGCACATAATTTGAACACTTGCTTGCAAGATGATGATTGTGATGATGATTATATTTGCTTTATGTCCCAGTAATTACTTTTACGGTTTTCAGAGATACTGAGGTGCCTAAATTTTGTCCCACAGGAGTTCTTTTATGTGACAGTAAATCTACTGACACGAAGTTGACGTATTTAAGCACCTTCAAATACCACCAGACTGGGCCAGAATCAAACCTGCCACGTTGGTGTCAGACCTCAACTGTCTGAGCTACTCAGTTCAGCTCTTGCAAGATCCTTGACTCAATAATAATAATAATAATAATAATAATAATAATAATAATAATAATAATAATTAGTAAGCCACCTGATGACCACCTTTTATTCTTGCAAACCTGTCTTCATTCAATCTGAGGAAAAGACCATAAAATACAGCTTGCCTCTTTCAGTAATTCTTCCTCCTCATTACAGTAAAAAAATAAAATTAGAAAAACACTATCCACAGCTTGCCGTATGTACTGAGCCACAAGGCTGGTTAGATTCTCAACACCAAGTGAGTTGGCCGTGCGGTTAGGGGCGCACAGCTGTGAGCTTGGATTCGGAAGATAGTGGGTTCAAGCCCCTCCGTCGGCAGCCCTGAAGATGGTTTTCTTTACTTTCCCATTTTCACACAGGCAAGTGCTGGTGCTGTACTTTACGGCCGTTTCCTTCCCACTCCTAGTCCTTTCCTGTCCCATCGTTGCCATAAAACCTACCTGTGTCCATGCAACGTAACGAAAATTGTCACAGACGACAAAAGTGTCACTGAATAGGCATACTAGGGAAATGACAAGTTTTCCTCACGAGCCAGAAGCTGCCATTACATATCAGTCTGCCAAGCCCAATCGAACCTATCAGAGACATCCATAGCAGGTAGTGGCTCCATACCTCAGTCACTTTCACATTGTTAAAGCCAAGGATGAGACAGACAGGTCAGTGAAATTTATTCTAGCCCAAGCCAGAAGATAATGTGCTGTAAACACTTGGTCTTGGCAGCAAAGGAATTAACCCAACATACTCTACCACAATTCGTTCCAACACTTCTCCATCCAATGACAATAAACCAGCCCCAATACGCAAGTTAATGCTAGCACAGCAAAGTAAAGCTATCTCCACAGGGACCACGAAGGTCCTTGAACAAGTGTAAGGTAAAGGCTTCCACTATCCATAACCTTGGAACTTTAATTTACGGTATGGCTTTTAGTGGCAGGAGTGACCGAGGACGCGTTCAGCTTGCCTGATACAGGTCTTTCCACCTGCGTGTCTCAGTGTGAGATGATTATGATAATCAGGAAGGAAAAGGTGAAACCTAGTCCTGTCAAACAGCACCAAGGGGTCTGCTCAAGTCTTAATGTCCCCATCCGATAGAAGCATCACCATTCCCAGCATCCTATGCCCTCATTCCACATAAACACTACGGAGAGGTCTGGAACTGAGTCACTGGCACGCAATCTAGTGATTAGAAATTGTACAACCGAGCTCGATAGCTGCAGTCGCTTAAGTGCGGCCAGTATCCAGTATTCGGGAGATAGTAGGTTCGAACCCCACTGTCGGCAGCCCTGAAAATGGTTTTCCGTGGTTTCCCATTTTCACACCAGGCAAATGCTGGGGCTGTACCTTACTTAAGGCCACGGCCGCTTCCTTCCCACTCCTAGCCTTTTCCTGTCCCATCGTCGCCATAAGGCCTATCTGTGTCGGTGCGACATAAAGCAACTAGAAAAAAAAAAAAAAAAAAAAAAGAAATTGTACACCACCAACATTCTGATAGTGAAAACGTTTTCCACCAATGCGACTCAAACTGGCGTCAGCACTACGCAGGACAGTGCTTTGCGCTGTGACTGGTACAGGGGCATGTGCCTCTCCACCCATGCAAATCTCATTTCTAAATTCTTTGACTTCCTGACGGGGAATCCTCGCATACCAGGTCTGACTCATTGGCTGAATGGTCAGCGTCGAGGTCTTCGGTTCAGAGGGTCCCGGTTCGATTCACGGCCGGGTCAGGGATTTTAATCGCCACCGATTAATTCTTCTGGCCCGGAGACTGGGTGTTTGTGTTTGTCCCAACACTCTCCTCTTCGTATTCAGACAACACACTACACTACCAACTACCACAGAAACACGCAATAGTGATTACATCCCTCCATATAGGGTTGGCATCAGGAAGGGCATCCGGCTGTAAAACAGGGCCAAATCCACATGTGTGACCCCACAGGTGTGGAAAATGTGGTAGGAAAAGAAGAAGAGGAAGAAGAAATCCTTGCATACCAGATGAACCACCTGCCAGGCTAGTTTCACACCACCCGCAAACATCTGTCCCTGTAGTTATGCAAATATGTGACTAATAAAATGCGAGCTGATGGACTGAAAAGAGTAGTTGAATGGGTGGCTACAATTCTAGAAAAAAAAATCTGATAGTTAAGAGCATATCTGATTATGTAATGATTAAGAGGGGGTCCTCACAGGGCAGTATTAGTCGACCTTTATGCTTTCTTATATATATATATATAGATCTATTAAACACACTGTGTACTTTTAACAAAGAATGGTTATAAGGTCCCTTGAAAGTTTTTATCATTTGCATAGAAATTCAGGGAATTTATCCTCTCCTTACATTCAATCAAGTGGAACTGTGGACAATACAAGCCGCAGAGCGTACAGGAACACTTTGTTGAAGCATCATGGTAACCTCTTTGGTGACAAATTCTGTGGTGAAAGCCATGCACTGCAGTCCGCATGACGGCATGTCGGAGTTCAAAGTTGGGCTCTTCCCATTCGTGTTCATTGCAGGAGTTTCGTAGAAGTCTGGATCTATTGCTGCAAGCTTTTTCTGTCTTTGTTCGATGTGGGCCTCATATGCTGGGGTGGATTCTAGATTATTACTTATCATTATCTCCCTGATGAAAAAGTCTGCGTCTACCACTTTGTTCACTAACCATGTCTGAACTGTTCTGTGTAGCAGTAATGCTCTTTTCAAGTAGGTGGCTTTCACAGCTTCCAGTCTCCTCAGATTGGCCATAGTGAGGTGCGTCCATATTCTGCTGATAGAATAGCAGGCTATTGGAGCTATCTTAATGTTAAAGAGAGTGAGGGCGGTTCTTACCGATAGTTTCTCAAGGCTCTTTATTTCAAATATGGATTTGATCGCTGCAGTGCATCGTTCCTCTATGTGTTTAGTAAACATCTTCCCAGTTACTTGCAAGGTCAAGCCTAAATAACGATACGAGTTTAACAGCTCTAGTTTGTTACTGCCGCACTCGAAGACATCTTCTGTGGAGATATTTCCTCCTCGCCTAAATTTCATAACGTTTGTTTTGCTGGTATTTATCTCTAGATAATTTCTCAGAGACCATTCGTTTAGCTTATTGAGTCCTTGCTGCAAGGATTTTCTGTTTTTTGATAGCAATATCATGTCATCAGCGTACAGGAACATTGCAATATCTTCCGAGACCACCTCACTGATGACATTGTGAGTCAACAGATTAAAAAACATTGGGCTGAGAGGGTCCCCTTGGAGTACGCCATCAGTGTGGGTCAGTGCCTCTCAGGGTGCATGCGCGTGGTGCATGCACTGTGCACGGTAGAAAAGATGACTTGGCTTGGTTGACAAGAGTGCAGACCCTATCTTTTCCTATCTTCTGACCCCCCACTCCTCGATTTGGAGCAATAGCGCTTATTTTCTCTTTCCTCACGCCTGTCTCCCTCTGCCCCACTTGCGCCGCACAGCTCCAAATCCTGGCTGAGTTGAGCCGAGTATAGCCGAGCTTAGCCGAGTAGCCCAGAGACGAAGCGTTGATCCGAGTCATGGCGAGCGGCACCGATGCACAGTGCACGGAGCTTTTGCGCCTCGATCTGCACGCGTGAGATTTTGGGCGTTTGAAAGGCCCTGGTCTGGGAAGTCCAGACCGGCCTACTTTATCACTAACCGTAAGCCAGTTAGAACTTGGTATATCTTCCAATAATTGCAATAGTGGATTCCCTGGTCCTAAGAGAAAAGATAGTTTCTTAATAGAATTGTTCTGTTAACTCCATCGAATGCTTTAGTATAATCCACGAAGATAAGCATAAAAGAAGCCTCCGGTTACGCTTGTAGCATCCCATATGATGCTAAATACCCTCTCAATTGCTTGGATTGTTGATCTACCATAATGCTTTCTTATATACGGTACATGAGTAAAGAACCGGAATCACAGATGGGAGTAGTAAACGAGTCAAAGGATTGTGGGCCTAGACAATGTTGTGAAAAGTCTCACCAAAAGGAAAAGTCCTCTCAGTTTTAATCACTGTGTTGATGGGGCGAAAGTATCTCACGAGCATTACTCTAAGTTTTTTTACAAGTTCCTTTACGTCGCACAGACACAGATAGGTCTTATGGTGACGAGACAGGAAAGGACTAGGAGTGGGAAGGAAGCGGCCGTGGCCTTAAGGTGTTATAAAGGGGCCATCTGAATTATACTGACAAAAAATCAGGGATGCTCATCGTGATTTATAAAAAACTGATGGTGCAATCAGATTGGCAGAGAAAATGAGGTTACTTTCTTACTTCTGAGTGCATCATGAGCTTGCCATATTTTCTGTGCCAGAGCGGAAATCGCTGCCCGCTGTTGTGCTTCAGTAAAGAGAGAGAGAGACAGACATACTGATGCACAACTTTCTTGTTCGTTCAGTGCGGTCACTTCCCACCGTCGTAGGCAGTATAAAGGTTTTTTTCCACATTAGCTACTAAGTTTGTGGTACAAACAGATGAGAATGGCTCAGTTTCGGTATACCAACGAAGAAATGGCTGATATAGGTACACCTAGCCTATGGCGCAGCAAATGGCAATGGGAGAGAAGCCGCACTCATTTACGGTATCTGGCACCCTACCGCCGTTAATCTCGTCATGTCCATTGGCAGGTGACTGCGCTGAAGAGAGTGGAAGAAATCCCTTATGTGACAGATGTGCGCACATTTCAGCATTGGTTCAGTGTCATTATTCAGGCCACAATTGTTGGAGACTAATTTACCAGGGCCTTACGTACTTCCTCCTCGCCTGAACGGTAAGGAATGCTACCATTTCCCAGTGGGATCAATGTTATGATTGCTGAAAGATGTTCCTCTGCATATTCGGCAACGCACTTGGCTGTGTAATGGCGCTCCATCGCATTTCACTCCCCATGTCAAGCAGCACTTAAGTGATAACATTCCAGGGAGACAGATAGGCCGTGGTGGGCCAGTTAAATTGCCTCCGCACTCGGCCGATTTAACTCCCTTGGACTTGTCTTGTTACATGAACATTCCTTTCACAACGGTGCGAGTAAAGGAATGTGTGATTGTGGGCCAGCAACAGTGCATCTTCGCGCATGTTAAATATCATAATAAAGGAAGTTATTCAGACCAACAAACGAGAGGAGAAATGATTCCGTGCATTCCTTGACTGACAAGTGTGTCTCAATTACTGTGTTTTCTTGTACTGTATGTAATTACAGCTGCTTAAAAAAGAAACTGTGGATATTACCTGTAAGAGACAAGGTAAATACTTTGCGCCGGTCAAACGAAGAAACTCTTGCATTTTGCACGGAGAATCATCTCTGTTTCCATCTATCATACACCCCACGTTGCCTCCGTCCACTAACTATTAATAATCTTGACCATAATGGCCGGTATTGATTTAATCACAATAATTAGAGAGGTGGATGATCCGCCTAGTCAATACTATGTATTAATTTTTTTCTTTTGATATTTACCTTTCACCTTAACATTATGTATAGTAGCCTACATGTTTCAAGAATATGCACATTCTCTTCTTCAGCTACTTAAATTAAACCAAGAGGAGCCGAGCACAAGTGACAATCATTGTCATATTCATCCAACAGCCCCATGTAACTTGAGATGTATGCCACTGATGAGTACACATTCTATTGACACTACAATAGTTCCTTAATACTTCATTTTCTCCAAAACATTTGACGGGTCCATTAACCATTTTAACCCATCTACCAAACTTAAAATTGCTCTGCTTATGTCAACAGTCCCAGAAACGATCTTCGTCAAGATAACCTCTTCACTAAATTACTTAAATTATAGGAGTCCTTTCCAATATTTCGCATTCTTCCATAAAACTGACAAGTTGTAAAACAGATAAAACTGTTACACTGGCAGAAAACAATACTGCTTTTAAAGGAGCGGAATCAAAAGAAACCACCAGGATAACTGATCGGTGAATTTCGTTCAAAAAACTTTTCAAACATTCACTGAATACACTACAAAAATGTCAGAAAAACCGTAAACTACACCTAAATAAGATACATTTATAGTTACCTTATTGCAATAAAATCCTTAAACAAATTAATAATTTGCATACACAGAAAATGCTCTAGACGAGTAACCTACCTCTGCTACAGGCGAAGGCACTCCTTCTCCCAAAACATCTTTCACGAATGATTGCTTAGTTATACAGCCATTTAAAGTGGAAACTCTCTTGAATGCTTCTTTTAACCTCTTCAGCTCAGCGTCGGTTACTACAAAATAAATGTCATCGGTTACATTAGTGAACGCCCCATATTTGTGTGTTTACTTCCGAAGCAATTCATCCTTAGCAAGAGGATTGTATGCGTCAAGAAAATAGCATACCTCTCTTGACAGCTTCTTCATAAGTTATACAGCATGGCTTGGAATCCTTAGCTCCCATTCTGAATGTTCAAATGTCACGTCAGAAGTTAGCAACTCTAAAAATCTAATTACATTGACATATTTATCAAAACAGTCGCACACCAACTGCCATCCATCTTGGAAACCTTCAGTCGACTACTAAATTCTAGAGTATACCTGAAAGTTACATAACTCCACAAACTGAATTTACTGACAACTTATTTGAACATAATTAATTAATAAGGAATTAAGGCATATCGCAAGATGAACACAAAACCAGAAATAAAACGAATAGTCAACTGTCATTTCACTACAACATCTGGTGAAATTAGGTATCGGGGAAGCAGTGATATATAAGAAGGAAGTGAAGAAGAGTTCCCACAGTGAGCTTTGATTTTTATTGAACCATCCACAAATTAAACAAGATAATAATAATAATAATAATAATAATAATAATAATAATAATAATAATAATAATAATAATAATAATAATAATAATAATAATAATGTTATTTGTTTTTGTTTGTCCAACGTATGTCCCGTTTCTCTACAGGGTCGGGTATGAGGTGAGATGAATCTGTCGTGGCAGTTTTTAAGACCGGATGACCTTTCTGACGTCAACCTCATCAAAGGAGTTAGTGTGATGAATTGAATGACGTGATATATGATATTAGAGGGTGGAAACTGGTGTCGGCACATCCTGTCGAATAGCACCAAGAAGTCTGCTCAAGGCTTAACGTCTCCATCCGACGGACGAATCACCATCAGCGGTGTGATATGCCCTCACTCCATTTTAACACTCTGGAGAGGTTTGGAATATAATTCAGGCTTTTGGCACGCAATATAGTGATTAGAAATTGAATACCGCAACCTCCCCAAACCTGCCGGCCAACATTCTGATGGTGAAATGTTTTTGACCAATGAAACTCAAACCGGATAACCACGGTGTCAAACCGTTTGGATTTCAACGCCTTAACGATCATGGCCAAAGGAGGGCTAATAATAATAATAATAATAATAATAATAATAATAATAATAATAATAATAATAATAATAATAATAATAATAATAATAATAATATATGAGTGGTTTCCTAAATCTGTTGGATAGTTGGGAGGAGGGGTTGTGGCATATTTTCATCCAGTAATTTCCAGCTTTCAGTGATCACTGAGTCTTCACCCGGAGCTTTATTATTTTTGAGAAAAGTATTGATCTTTTTCATCCCCTACATAAGAAAGGTGATAAATCGGAGGTCAATAATTACCGCGACATCTCTCTTTCTCCTGTTACTTATGAAATTATCTTCAAAGCCATACTCACTAGAGCCGTAGAACAACTTGATCCACAAATAGGTGAATAACAAGCCACCTTCTGAAAATCCACATCCTGCGCAGAACAGATCCAGAATCTAAAAATGACTATTGCCTACCTGAAACTCAGAGCAGAACAAGTTGTCATCACTTTTGTACATTTCCAGAAGGCGTGTGAACGATTGACCGCAGAACCCTTTTCCAAGTTTCCCCAAAACTTTGCCTAGACAACAAGACCCGACAGAACATCCAAAGTACACTCACTGGTATATCTTTCAAAGTGAAATTCAGATTAGATATTTCTGAAGCCTTTCAAATCCAAACAGAAGTTCGGCAGGAGATGAAGTATCACCAATACCTTTCAACTATGTTCTCGAGAGTGTCTCCCGCGAATGGAGTTAGTTTCCCCAATGCAAAGGAATTACTAATGGAGCAATTGAGGCTTTCACAGCCGGCATTACAGATCATGTCAGCGTTTACCGGGCTTGTAGGCCGTGGTCCAGGAGCGAGTGAATGTCCCGCCGTTTCACCGAAGACTGCGTTCGGCATTGTCAAGGGTTCCGACTGACTTCGATAATAGCGAAGCTCTCAGTGGAATGAAGTGCTGTTGTATATCTATTTCTAGTTTTCATTCCCCTCCCTGAAGGGGAGGGGCGGGCCACCCTGAAGGTAACGCCTTCACTCTGGCCAGGAGTTTCGGCAGGTTGGAGAAGGAATGGTGATATGGGGAGGAGGGTAGTTTGATGTATGGAGTTAGGAGGTGTGTGCGGATGGTATTTAATTATTGGGGATGTGTGCAAGGTTTAAATATAATGTGAAAGGAAGGTGGGTAAAGGAAGGGTTTTCTTTGTTGTGGGGGAGGGCATATAATTTTTATTTTTATTTTTTATTTTTTCTGAGGGGGAGGGCATATATATTTTTTTGTTTTTTGTACATTGATATTTAAATACGGTTTACAGTTTGACAGTACTTGAGATATTAACATAAATTAATGAGTTTTATCTTTCCAGTCATGTATGAAGTTCCAAAGTTTAATACAGTGCTGATTAGAAATTTTCCGTTGATTCCTTCGCCATGATGATCTCTTCTGAAGATAGAGGGGCCAATATGTGAAAAGTAATATTAATTTCGTGATGCACTCACAAGACGTCATTTAACAGGATGTAAGTGTATTCAGTGATTAAAAATATTGCGGAGGATGCTATGCTAGGATGTGGATGCAGGAGCTGAGGGATGTGTTCAGACAAGGGTTTCTAACGGAGTAAAGTGGAAGTGCGAATTTAGGCCGGAATGGGTGGTAATAAAATGAAGATTAAATGTTTGGTTTGCTGCGGCTTGTAGGTGAGTGAGGACTAAGGGACGGTTGTAGGGATGGATATTTAGTAATGAAATGGTGACAAAACGAATTAGATCCTCTACTGTAGGTATTTGGAAAAGGGAACGTCTAGGTGACGTAGGTGGACCAATGGTTCTGATAGGGGCTATGAGTTCTGGTTGATTTCGAGGTGGTGCAGGGCGGCGACGGCAGCGGCGAGAATACACTGGGTAATTACCTCCACAGGTATGGCATTGCGGGGGTTGATGCGTGTTGGGGCACCAGGCTGTAAAGTGATCTTGATTGCAATGTCCACATTTAGGAGTCTTGGCGATACACTGAATGGTGGTATGATTATTGTAGATGAGACAACGCTCACACCGGATGGCTTGTGGTGGTGGGGTACGAGATGGTTCCACTTTATGGTGGTGCCTATGTATAGAGACCCCGGTGGCCAAAATACGGTCGACATCTTCGGGCGATGGCAGAAGAATTCTAACCATGTAGGTGGGACCCGTGGAGTTCTTGATTCTGAATGCCTTCTTGACTGGGATGCCTTCCGCGTGAAGTTCGGAGATTATTGTTTCATCCGTAATTGAGGGGTCAACACCTCGTATTACACAGCTGAGAAGGCGGTAGCGTGGTGGGGTCGGGGGAGTTTTGATGGGTTGAGGAGAGAGGAGTTAAAAAGGGGTAATTGATCCAAGTCGGTGAGCTCCTATTGCAGTGGTGAGTTGAGTGGCTGCGATGTCCCCCATTAACTTGAATGATGACTCCAGTTGTTGTTCGTCGGATATCCGCTACATCCTCACGGCGCATATTAAATCTGAGCAGGGTGGAGAAAATAGCGTTGGGATACTGGAACTCGGGGGCAGGATTTGAGAGTAGAAATGAATGCGTTCCTGAGGGGGTAGGTTGAAGCAAACGTGAATAAACGATGGGACATCTTGTGCCGGATACGGATGAAAGTCCAAGAGTAGAGGAGGTAGTGGTGGCGGGTGGAGAATTGGCAGAAATGGGTTGATTGATGGCGGCCATGGACTGCGGAGGCGCACTTGTATTGTCTGTCGATGGTGCAGGGTTCGGGTCCAGAGCAAGGCGTCGTGGGGCTTGTTCTTCCTCCGGAGCAGACTGTGGAGAAAACCTCTTAAACTGGAAGTGAACTCTAGTGTTGTCCCCCAGCGAAGCTGTAGTCGTGGGAAGAAATCTGGCCTGGTGGTCAGGAGCGGCAAAACTAGACAGTACGGCTGAGTGGTAAGCTGCTGCAGCTGTTTGACTGAAGTCAGTGGCGGTAGTGGTAGTGGCTGTCGTGGTCGTTGCTGTAGAGGTAGCTGGAGGATAAGGTTGATAGCGATGCATAACGAAGAGTGGTGTTACGGTCGTCTGAGGAAGTGCAGTACGACTGGAGATGAGCTCGCCCTGAGGTGATACCTCTCGGAATTTCTTCTGTCCACCGAGTCAGAACACTTTTTAAACAGGGAATGCCCTGCGTGCCTGAGTTACGGTGTAGAAAAACCGTTGGACGGCGAAGGTTGTGAAGTGCTATTGTAATTCCACCTACTTATATAGTGCAGGATACGGTACGCTGCTCGCCTATTGGCCGCTATGGTGGGGGCGGTCGCTGATTGGCTGTTCTTCGGCCAATGGTTGAAGCGTTAGGGAGCCCGATGTACACTGACCTGCCTTGGCGGAGACAGGCAGCTGATCACCCGTTGTTTTCTTCTGGTCTGCCACCGCTATCGTGTCCCTCAGGGTTAGAGCTTTCAAGACTGGAAAAGGTCCCTTTGTAATTCTGTACAATTCTCTATGTTATTCATTTGCTTGTATACAATGATATCATCTGTATACAGTCTCATTTTTGGTGTTATATTGTTCCCTAAATCACTTGCATATATTAAGAATAGTAATGGGCAGATTTTACTACCCTGTGGAATCCCCGTCCAAACTTTCTTTCCCTATGATACATGATTTCCTACTTTGACTTCTTAAACCCTTGAATTTAGAAATGTTCTTATCCAACATACAAATATAACCCTTATGTCCAATCTTATTCCCTCCAGTTTCTTTAATAATATTCCATGTTCAACTCTGTCGAATGCCTTGAAAAGGTATATGGCTAACAATCCAACTGGCCTCCCGAATCCATCTGATCTGATATGTCCTGCTGAAATCCCACCAGTTGTGCCTCACAAGAAAATTTCTTTCTAAATCCATACTTGCTCCTCATTAACAATTTTTTTCTTCACATACCCCTCTAATATATTTTGCTATTAAACTCTCCAGTAATTTACTAACTATACTGGTCAGACTGACTGGTCTGTAGTTCTTAGGTTTCCTTTTATCACACCTTGCTTTATAAATTGGTATTATTATTGATTCCTTCCACTCCCTTGGTATTACACTATTATTGATGATGTAGTCAAAGAGAAAATTTAAATAAGGCACTAGGTACCACCCCATCGTCTTTAATACCTCCCCAGTAATTCTATCGCTCCCTGCAGCTTTTACTTGCTGAAGCAGTTGGATTTCTCTGAAGATATCCTCATTTGTGAATGAGAAGCTTCTTGTTTCCTTATGTGTCTCTCCTTCTCTAAATTATGTTTCGGTTTCCACTCCTGACAATCTTCTACTGAATCTACGAATTCCCTACTAAATAGATTTGCCTTCTTATTATCTGTTAAAACTGTTCACTCCCTTCTCCCACCATAGTGGGAATTTGAATTCCTTTTCCCTTTTGATTCCTAATATATGAACGCAGCTTTTTCCATTTTTCCTTTATGGTCATTATCCTCATGAAGTATGTCATTCGTGTAGTTTTCTTTTGCTTCCTTCTGCACTCTATTAATTTCCCTCATTAGCTGCTTTCTAGTTTCCCTATTCTCTCTATCCACTTTGATTTTCTTGTTTATAATTCTACATTTTCTTTTTAATTTCCTTATTTCATTTGTCATTTGTCTTTTGAGGCCATTTTACCTTTCCTAACCGGTGAAAATCTCTTCTCTCGTTCCCAAATAATTCCTTTAAAGTTTGCCCAAAGTGTATCCACATTACTCCCTTCATTTATCAAACAATTGAATTGTGATTTAAGTTAAGGGCCGAAATCTTCAACTTTAGTTTCTCTGTCAAATTTCTTATCCTGTGTGACCCTCTTATTAAGCTTTCTTGGCACCATTACTACAGCCTTATGGTCACTTAACCCTTCAATTACCTCAGTATTATGAACAATTTCCCATGGTTTAACCAAGAATACATCTAGTAAGTTACTGAGACGAATTGGTGCTTGTACTACTTGTGTAAATCCACTCTCCAAAATTAACTTATTTGTCAGTTTCTGTTCATGCGCTTCACTTCCAGCTCCATTCCATTAGATCTCCCCCAATTATTACCATATCATTATTATTGTTTTTATGAGTATAATCTATTTGTTTCGCAAATATTTCCATGTCTCTTTCCTCTCTTCCAGGCTTATATGTTCAATAATTCCTACCTGCTCCTTATTACCACAAACTAATTTTATCCCCAATAAGCTGTTCCACTCTTTCACGCCCTTCCTAATGAATGAAAATGAAAGATGGGTGTGATGCTCGGAAAATACATGGTCATTACTCTGATTACGTTAGACAATGAAAGGAAACAGGATGCTGAAAGCAAAGAAATGGAGTGTAAGGGGCAAGCCAGACAAAGGATGAAAGGTGTAAAAATAAGACTACCGGTACTGTCGACGCAGAAAGTATGTGTGGTCGAGTTTAAACACTAATAAAATTTGAACCAGCTTATAATCTAATATACAATCACACCATCGTAAAGCTTGCTTTATTCTGCGTTCTTAGGTGGTATTTACATATTTTAATTGTGTTTCTTGTGAAAGTTATATTAGGTGGAATGCAAAAAGAGCCTATTTTCTTGCCCGATGTTTGTAAACAACTTTGTAGTACCATTACATGAAGACGAACTGTCTGCTTTCATGAAATTTAGGTGGATTATGGAATTAGCTATTATAAATATATTTCTGAATTTAACTTACTTTACACACTTTGGTAAAAAATTGTTATTGTAAAAGGCTTTCGGTTTAATAGTGGATGGTCATCTGAAACCGAGATTGAGTTCTTCAGAAAGGTCTGAAGTATTTTGTTTCAAATTGTTGCATACAAAAACGTACAACGATTTCTGTATTTTATACAGATTTTTATCTGAAAGCGAGCTAGCGACATGCACTGAGGCGTGTCAAGCAGCTCGAGCTTGTCCAATAAGCAGCCAAACGCTATTGCGTGACCTCCCTTTCACGATTAGATGACAAGCAATTGAATCCTTGTATTTCCATTCTTTTTTGTGGTGTAGATTTTTGTATTCATCTGGGCTTTCAGTATCACTGGCTGTATTTTCCAGTTAAGACAGAGTTTAAAATGCCTCCGACGTCATGTTTTACGTAAGGTGAAATACGGAAGTGCAAATTGCTTTTTTCACGCTAGAGGGAGAAAGGCTACGTGGAAACCGATATCCTGTGTGCTAACGAGTGACAGAGTGCCTTGGTATTTAGCTCCGATCAGTACAGAAATTTAAAGCGGAAAATGCGAAAAATTCGTGTGCTGATTTATCGACCCCGTCTAAGAGGAAGAGGATATCGAGTGGACGGGCGAGTATTCAAGTGGATCAATTCGCTATTGGAATAATTCACAGGTCTATTCACGAATTCCTTCCGGCGAAACTGTTTCCAACTATTAAAAACCTGAACGATAAATTTGAAAATAATATGCCGGACTTCTCAGTTATGTCATGTAGCCCACAAGGGTTCGTCAACTAATTAAACGTATAGGATTTAGATTTTAAAAAATCAAACAAAACGCCTGTCGTTGTCGAATCAGTGTCTGTTACTTTATCACGGCATGCACGACGACTTAGAGCAAGTGGGTATAAGGTGTATTACACAGATGAGACTTTGTGCGGAGTAAATCACATGGTTAAATATGCCTGGCAAGAAAAAGTAATAGTAGAGCTGTTGAATTGCAATCCCTCAAACTACGACTACTATCACGGTCATTCACATGAGGTTTTCGGATGGAGAGGGGACTTTACAACCCCATCTCGGAAAACATGTAATTATACTACATATACTCGTAGGTAGTGAAGACCGCTTTTTCGAAGGAGTGGGACTCTGCTTTGTAGGAAGAAAACGGACTGAAAACTATCTCAAGGAGATGAATTCTCGTCATTTTGAGGAATTGTTTCGCAAATTTCTAATGGAACTCCAACTGAAAGTGACTACTGTTATTTATCAGGCACCTTACTATATTATGCTTGACCTGGAAACAAAAAACACTACGATGGCTTGGCTGAAGACTAATATTATTTTCGGGATAAAGGAAAGGAACAATTCTCTGCCTCCCGTTGCCTCTAACTCGAATACATTAACAAAAGCCGTCCTGATTGAGCCTTATTTTGGAACTTCGCAAAAGAGACGAGCAAATTACGAAAGAATTGCAAGTTAAATGACATAGAACCCATTTGGTCTTACGTGAAAGATAAAATAGCTAGACTTAATATGGCAAATGCACAAGAAAAGGGTAAATGTAATCAGAGATCTGTGTGAGGAAACTTTACATTCCGTAACACCTAATCTTTGGAAAAAGTGTGTAATGCACATACAGAAAATTGAGAATTATGATTGGGAGAAAGATCATCCCTCAGTAAATACGTCATTGACACAGCCTCTAATTATTGATCTTGATAACTGGGATTCCGGAAGAGACGATGATAATTTCCACTTCAGTGATGATATATCAGATGCAGGTGAATAATTGACTTATGCACACAGATGCTTACGTTACAATTACAATGATGGGAAATGTAAAAACTGTAAATATGCGACAAGTCAATTAGCATCTTTCTCTAATGTAACATGTGAGCACCAGAATATAAGTGAAAACGTTCAGGTTAGCGCTAACTGTCCTTATCTGTTAGTTATACTACCCCTGGCAAAAGCAAAACGATTTCTCGCCGGACCACCTATTACTCGCTTTCAAAAAATATCGGTATAAAATACAGAAATCATTGTACGTTTCCGGTATACAACAATTTGAATAAAAATCCGACCTTTCTTATGAACTCAATCCCGACTTTCGAAGACCACCGAGTTTCAAACGGATAGCCTTTTGTTCCAACTAGTGTAAAATAATTAAACTTCAGAAATATATTTATAATAGTTCATTCCATAATTGTCCTAAATTTCATGAAAATCGGACAGAGCGTTTTCATGTAATGGTAGTACAAAATTGTTGTTTACAAAAAAAAAGGCAAGAAGGTAGGTACTTTTTTGCATTCCGCCTAATATAACTTTCGCAAGAAACATAACAAAAATATGCAAATACCACCAATGAACGCAGAATAAAACAATCTCTTTCACCACCCCAACCTGTTCTACATAACTCCAACAATGCCCGTCGTTACACCCGGACTGGTTTAGATTTTTTTTAGTGTTTAATCTCGACCGCACACACTTTCTGCGCCAACAGTAGTTGACGAGATATCTAGTGACAGCGATGATACTGGATACCACTTGAAAGTTGGTTCAACTTTGAACCTCCTTTTCCACAAGCTTTCTTTTCCCCATATACCAGTAAGGAACATTTTCTCCTGAACTTTTCGAGATACACGCCTCAAATTTTCAGGAATTTTAAACATTGGCAATATACACATTCTATCATCGCTCTTTTATCCTACTTAAATGTTGAGAGACTTTTTGTCAAAGATCGTCAAAAATGTGTAAATTGTATTCAGTAACAAAATAATTAATATCTTCCCAGAAATTACCAATACATTGAAATCCCTACTGCACATGATGTTAAATATACTACTGTAAAAGTTTCAATATTCTGGTGTTAGTAGTTTAGAAGGAAATGTTCCTTAGATTTAACATTGGAGGTATAGGAAGGTCTGCGTCCCCTTAATATTATGTTTCGTCCGCTTTTCCCACAACCTTCTTAAGGTGGCAGTAGCAACATTTTAACAGATTTTCGTCAAATATGGCTTAAAATATCCCCGTGTGGTAGTGATGGATATCTTTGTCTATTTTAGTATTTCTATTTTTAAACCTAGTTTACATTTTGTTAATAATTGTTTAGTGAATGGACGAATTGTGTAACTGCATTGTCATAGGCTCCTTTTTTAAATCTAAAAACGTAGCGGTAATTATCTCTCCTCGATGTTTTGCTAGCAGAATATGCACTGAGTGGTCGAAAGTCACTTGTAAGCGGTGTCCCATTAGAAAATGTGCCGTGTATGGGCCCTGAGCGTTTCGGCCAGCTGCAGCGTATCTCAGCATTCTGTCACAGACACCAGAATCGTCACGATGGAAACACGTCTCGAGTTAACCGACTTTGAACATGGGATGATCATCAGCGCACGGCGCATCGCTCATAGCATTTCGGAGGTTACACGCGGATTCGGGTTTATGAGGTCAAAAGTGTCGAGGATTGATCTTCAATATCGCAGAGATAATGTTACTACCTGCGTAAACCACCGCACGGAAGGACCACTGGTGTTTAACCATCGGACATCGCATTGTCTCCGCAGAACCATACTGGGCGCTCGTCGGGCTACTGTGAGTCAGATCACCGCCCAGTTGAACGATGGGAGTCAGGAACCCATTTCTACCAGGACTGTAAGGAGGCAACTGCACCGCATAGGCTTCACCACCCGACGACTAACTCGTGACACCTTGACACAGAGTTCAACGACGTGCATAGGCTCGCGAACTTCGGCAATGAACCAAGGAATAGTGGCGGCGTGTGGTTCGTTGAATCCCAGTTCCACTGAATGGAGCAGATGGGCGCGTGACAGTGTGGTGTATGCCTCATGAAGCTATGGATCCTGCGTGTCAACAAGGTTGTGTACAACCGGGAGATGGCTGAGTTCTGGTCTGGACGGCGTTGCCGTCTGATGTTTAAGTTCGGACCGGCAGGTGCGCCACTGTCAACATGTCTCGCAGTTTACTACGGGAGAATTCGGAAGTGTCCGGTATTGCTATAGTGTATTCGGTAATATTACCTTTTCAGGCGACGTCCTTTGTAACTGAAAGCATTGACAACTGTGCACTTCGCCAGTTTGTTATGTAAACACGGTTAGGACGTGTGCTAATGTTTTGGGAGAAATGTCTGGAGGGTAGGAGTCGAGGGGTTGGTTGCCATCTGTAAGAGAGAATTTCAGGATGGACGAGTAGGGCAGAAGCATGATAGGGCACAGTACGAGACTATTATTCTGTTTGTGTACAAGTGCGAAAGGGTAGGCACAATTTCTGTTACCTTTCCTTTTTCATCTTATTTGTATGAGCCAAAGAACAGGCACGGGAAACATATTGCTTTGTGCCACTATATGAGTTATAAGAACACTGCCACTAGCAATTGCTTCATTTCCATCAATGTGAACAGAAATTTTGATTCACTCATTATCAGTGTAAAGTGCTCCAGAGTGTTAAGTTTCAATTTCAACTCTCAGTGTAAAGTGTCAACCACAGAAAACAAAAAATTAGTCATCCTGGAGAAATCATTACAAGCATCAATACAGTGTAACTCCGCCTCCGGACTTTATAACCGCCTGGATTCCGTTGGGAAGTGAGTCCACAAGGTTGTGCTGGTACTTCGCATCCAGGTAAAGCCACTCGCTGAGGATTTGATCGCGCGATTCCATCAAATTGCGGGGATACTTATGATGGCATTTTACACGTTGTTCCAGCATGTCCTGCATATTTTCAATTGGGTTCATGTCAGGTGATTTTGTAGACCGATCGAGATGTAATAGTGTGGGTGTATATTCCTAAAACCAGTCACATATTCGTGCAGCCTGATGAACTTTGCTGTTGTCATCTTGAAAAATGGAGTATCAATAGCATACTCATAATGCAGATGTGTACTGAAAGGCATTACCTGATCATCCAGAATGTTTAAATAAACATGCTGGTTCATGTTAGTCGTCACCTCAGTGAACGGGTCAAATCCACAATAGAAAAAAAAAGAACACCTCCAAATCTTCACAGACCCACCTCCGTCTTGAACCTGATCTTGCACACATCCAGGATGAAATGCTTCATTTGGCCTTCGGTGAACTTACGACGTGCGTCATTGGAATAGAGACAAAAAATTATTATTCAGACAACATTACGTTCCGCCAATCAGCTACTGTTGACGTTCGATGATTTCTAGCTCATTGAAGATGCGTAGCATTATTTTCCTGTGTGAGCAATGGCCTCTTGCGAGGTAACCGACTCCAAATGTTGACTGTATGCAGTTCCTGTCGCGATGTTCTCTCGCTGAAATGCCTTCATTCACTGGCTGCAGCAATTCCTGTGCGGTGTGGAAACGATTTTGATTCACAAGCCATGAAACGAGTCTTCGGTCCCTCTCAATCTGGATATTTTTCCGACCACAATTCTGACGTCGTGTTTCGTTGCCACGTGTAGTACACCACTGCTTGTAGACACGTTGAACATTCCGCTGGGAAACACCAACCTATCCAGTAACGTCACGCACCGTATTGCCATGGGCAGAGCCAAACGAGATTGCCCCGTTTTGTCAATCTTTCACATCCTTGCATCCACCCTTGTTGATGTACAGTGTCCGCTTGAAACATCAATGTCTTACTAGTCGCTACTGCCTTATGCTCGTGAAGAGGCAGTGAGCTTGCGTATCGTTCGCTGCGCCATCTGTACCAGCTCTACTCTCCAACTGTATGTGTTCACTCGGGTTACTAATTTATTTTTTCCGGGGAGCTTAGTTTACTCATTCACTTTGGTTTACTCTGTTACTCATTTAAACAGTCACGTCGCTTTGCGATGGCATACCCACTACATGAAAATAGGAATTACACACTACAACTCGGTAACCTGATAACTGTCTATAAAACAGTGTAAAATCATGTAGAAATATGTAAATGTAATTGATATTATAAAATACCGGTATAATAGGTGGTGTTTACAAGCGGTATCTATAGTGGGTGCTGTGTGGCCCTCTCTTGCTTTCGGCTTGCGGGAGCTTCTGGCCAGGACAACATTACCTGTGTAGGGATATAATGAAAACAATAAGAAAAAGGTTACGCTTTTTTGCATGCCATTGTTCTTCTGGTCTAGCTGACGTCTCACCTCACCTACCATCTAGTGAGAAAGTCCGTCCCTGTGTCCCTGAGGCCCATTTTCGGGCGCGTCCCACGGCTAGCAGGGGATACTGTGGATGTATAGCTGCAAAAATTAACTTGATTCTTAATGATGAATCGGACGTTTTCTTAGTTGGACAGCTTACTATCAAAACTTTTTGTAAAATCCACATAAATACTCCTTGATAATTATCTTCATATATTGGTGTTCTGTGCTTTATCTTTTCACATCTTTATACCCCTCCGGCTACTCATTGTCATTCTCTTTGCCTCCGCCTACGACTCACTTCTTCCTTCGACCTCCTTTGTCGCAGGTTAAATTGGCGTGCTAGACGAAGAGATTACAGAGACAATGTCGGGGTTATTAGGTACAGTTTACAAAACTCTGTTCAGGAGGACATCAACATTTGCGCTTACAGTAATAGCTGGTGCTTTCGTGTTTGAGCGATCTTTCGATCTAGGGTCGGAATATGTATTTGAATCTATCAATAGAGGAGTAAGTAATTTATATTAAACTGCTTCACATAGTTAGCATCATTTCTTATTTACCTGGTTCACAGATATGTAGGCTGGATAATTATAAATGTTTCTAGGGTGTGGTAATTGTGTGAAGATTTGTTAAACTGAACTTTATGTTGGTCCCTTTTTTTTTTTTACTTTCAGAAATTGTGGCACCACATCAAGGATCGATACGCAGAACCCGAAGAATAAGTGTGGAATTAATGTAAATAGAGACGTCTGCGTGGAGTGAGCTGTGTAGTAAGAATAGATGACATTCATTTTTCTGCATTGTTACGAATACTTGTGTTTTTAGGAATAAATTGATTATCCTTTAATAAGATGCATTTTGTTTCTTGATTAATGACTTTCTGCGAAACTTTGGTGTTTCAGTTGTATATTTATGATGTAGGATTAAGAGCACATATTTGGTACGAACTATAGTTACTCAAAATACAGTATGTGCAACTGATCAATTTGCTGCACCACCAAGTGTTCTTTCAGACTCTCAAACTTATGTTTCTGTAGGACAGTAGTGTTCTTTTAGCAAAACAAAGCCCTCTACATCAGTAGTTGGCATTATAATTATATTATAAAATTATCCCTCTCTTTTCTTTTCGTTTTTCTCTGCCTGGTGCACTTATGGACGATGGTTTTCAATGACTGCAAATTTAACTAATGTTTAGTGCACTACCTACATTGTGGACATAATGTCTTCAGGGGAACCATGGGAGCCCCTGATGACCGAGGGGGTTACCGTTAGGGTTAGGTCGTGGAGCAACCTTAATACAGTTTTACTGTCTTTTGAAAGTACTGTTTGATTATTAAAAGTAGAGGATATATTACTGTTTGTAAAAGAATTGATAGCAACTGGTTAAATTCTCGTTTATGGGGAAGTGCTATCAGTGACAGGGTTAGGTTAGAGTTCGGTTAGGAGCTATGTATGACTTGTGCAAGGACTTGTTTGCAGCCATGAGAGCTTTCTATACCATAGGATTCGCGGAGGTAATGCGTGATGTCTGTTGTTACTGCGTCAGTTACCTGTTCTAGAATGTAAAATATTAACAAAAGGAATCAAAAGTCTTTTTTTTTTTTTTAAACCTCCCATTAAACTCAAAAAAATATTTTTATAAAACTATTAAGGATTTTGTGCTTGTAAATTCCAATCTCTGCAAACTTTGAAAGAAGTAGCTGTCTTTTTACATTCTACGTTAAATATTAAGGTGGTTCGTGTATTCATTTTGTGCTTATAGATAGGTTGATTGAGAACTCTCAATGATGTCAATCGGTTTATCTGTGCTGTAGGATTGGCATCTCTCCACAGTGCTCTGTCTTCAGAATTGTAAAAAATGCACTGTGGAAAGAAGTACTTTTTCCAGGCCTCACACAATACAAAATACTACTCGATCCATACCATCACCGACACAGAGGTCGGTAACGTAGGTGTTAGGCCTCTTTAAACAACAGTCATCGGCAGCAAATAATGAAGTTATACCTCCTTTATTAAATTTGAAAATAGCCGAAAAATAAGAAGTCCAGGAAATTCTTTTCATTTCAGTTGTGTCTGTCTTGTAGTTCTGGGTGAGCAAATCTTTGATAATAATTGGTTCTCATGTCACAGAGGTTCATATTTCTTCATGTTATTGCTAATACGTAGTGACTGTGGTGGTGTACTGTCCCCAACTTTCATTGCAGATCAATGTCTAATCACTGTATTATAAATAGGTGTTCTGTGCAGGATCCTAAACTGATCCTTTTTTCTCTGTTTTTCCCGTACAGGTACTCTGAATGGATATTTTCAGTTATTGAAGTACCACCGCTTCTTCAGCTTCTCTCTCACTTTCTGTTTCATAGTCTCCTCATTCCGCATCGCATATCTTTTTCAAACCTCTCTGTAATTACATCTTCATAATTCAGATCACTTGTTTGGCCCTGTGCTGATGTACAGTACCTGGTCGCTGGCTCATTGTTACAGTCAGTATTGCCAACTACTGCAAACTATGGGCCACTATAAGTAAGCCACAAGAGCTTATTATCATGGTCAGATTGATACTAACGGCAGGAAGATCAAACCTCAGGAACGTATTATAAAGGGGCAACCCCTCAAAGGGATAAGTGAAGAAAGGACTAGCCTGGTTCATTTTTCTGACATGGTCACACAGACCACACCTCCATGGTTAATGTTCATTCTTCATTTCTGAGACCACATTTCAAAGGTTTAAAATTTTATGATAGCACGACCTTAGACATGTTCACGGATTCTTCACCAATATTCATTGAAACTGCAGCAATCTTCCTCCATAAAATTTGCTATCAATTCATCAGCCGAAAACTTGTGTTAGTGCGACATGAAACTTCAGGGACATTATTCATCTATTGATGGGAATGTCGCTCGCCTGGCTCATGAGTTGGAGTGTTTTCGCACAAGGTTTGCTGTGTTTTATGAAGGTATATGTATACACACGCTCATGTAGTGAAAATGGCATTAGAACAATACACTGAGCACTAAACACGTCAATACTTGACTAAATTGAACCTTATGTTGAAAAAGCTCTCAGCAGACTGCAAAGCAGGGGGAACTTGTAGCGCCGAGCAGCGTATTACAGCAAACTGCTAGGTGGGAGAAAGGCTTGCAGCGCAGCCGACCGATGTTGCCCTGAATAGATGAAATAATGTCCCTGGTACTATCAGATTTTTCTTTTAATGCAACCGTTTCCAGCAATCTATTACAATAGGTGACTGAAAATACAACCTGATCCTCTTACTTGCACATACACAAGAACCATGTTTATCTGGCCCCTCATCCGGATCTCCAGTTTATCCAGATTAAAAATAATAAAGTATTTTTACTTGTACGGTATTTCTTTTACAGGATCGAATCTTCTTGAATGTCTTTTTCGCGAAGAATAGTTAAGAACAGAAATTGGAAGTAATTCGGCCACGGTCTATCATAGGTACCATCCTGGCATTCACACGGAATCGAGAATGGGAAACCGTGGAAACCATTCCCAGGGCGGCTGAAGAGGGATTCAAACCCACGCTCTTCTAAATGCAACGCACTACTAATTCACTGATGGTGATTTCGAAAATGAAATCAGAGCTCTATCAGAAGAAACAATGACTTGTGGAGAGGCAGCAATGCGGCTGGACAAACTGATGACCTATTGAAGTGAAATGGTGTATGGCTTTTAGTGCCGGGAGTGTCCAAGGACATGTTCGGCTTGCCAGGTGCAGGTCTTTCGATTTGACGTCCTTAGGCGACCTGCATGCCATGATGAGCGTGAAATGATGATGAAGACGTCACATACACCCAGTCCCTGTGCCGGAGAAATTAACCAATAACGGTTAAAATTCCCGACCCTGCTGGGAATCGAACCCGGGACTCCTGTGACGAAAGACCAGCACGCTAACCATTTAGCCATGGAGCCGGATTATGGCCTATTCAGAATCCTAGACTAAAACCACACCGGCAGAACTATTGTTAGTAAAACGTCTTCGTGATTAAGCTGCACGCAAATGCTATACAAATGTAAAACAAATAAAAAAATCGTGCATTATTTTAGTGCATAAAACAGAGTCGTAAATATAAGAAAAGTATTCTGTATTACTGTACAACTTATTTTAACAGATTATGTACCATGAATTGTATTTTTTCTTTTTAGTATTTCCACATTATCCGGATTTTTGATAATCCGGATCAGTTCCGGTTCCACCTAATCTGGATAAACGAGGTTCTTATGTATTTGAGAAGTTTCATTAAACTGAATGTACAGTAAAACTGTACAGTATGCACCTCTGCATAATTTACATTATTTTGGAAGATAAATCATATAAATCATACATCATTACTTGTAGGAGAGTGCTAAGGACCCACCAACCTACCTGTGAAAATACATTTTATTTTTTTGTAACATTTCTCATTCTACAAGCATCAACAGTAGCTGCCATTGTCTCAAATTCAATACAGATAGGTGTTATTGCCAATTATGACAAATGAATTGGCCTAAGCGCTTGTTAAAATGATGCAGCGCACCTTGTTTTATTGCCGGGGAGGTTCCTTACTATACATCACTCGCAATTTAGACCAGTGGAACATTAGGACAAGCCAGGTCTGACCAGATCAATCAAGTGTGTCTCATCAACAGTTGGACTGATAATTGTGTAAGCAACTAAGCTGTTAGGAACAGAAGATCATCGAGCTGCTGCTGTCTTCCCTGAGGTACGTATTGTATCGTTCAACCTTTTTTGGAACTTCTGCAACATCATTTTCAGGAGGTGCAATCATCACTTCACATATCTTTCTGAAACTGCATGAACATTATGGAGCAACAGAAATCCATGTCCCCTCCTCGTTAACTAACACCGGCTGTAGGGGAAGAGCGAGATTGAGAACAGTCTCCTTGAAAAATATCATATTCAGTGTTCTCCCCAGAAAGTTTCGACCGCTGGGTGGCAGGAATGAGTACGCGGGCAGGGAATACTACGTAAAAATTTAATATGCTAAAATTTCAATTTATTCCCCTCAGGGTATTAACAATAATATCAGACTTTAAACACTAGCAGCAAAATTTAACTATTTTAGTGTTATCATGAACAAGACAACAGAGTATTCTGAATTTCTAGTGTTCTGCCATACAGGTTTGTGACATGATGCGGAATCGAGTGCTTGCATGCAATTCCACGTTACTCCAGACACCGCTCACGCACTACACAAAGTGACAGTCAAGCTAAACATTTAACCTCCGATCTAATTGAGGCAATTATGCTGATGATGACTTATCATTTAAATAAACAGTTTTATAGTATGCACATTTTAATTTGGAGCATCCAGTGATTCAGATATGTATGAACATATTATTATTTAACTAGCAGTTATCTAGGTGATGTTAGCCGGGCGGTCTGTCTATCAGAAAGGTCCTAGGGAGAACACTGCATTTTTGCATTAGAAACTAATTTGCCTCTAGTGAGAAAGTACATATTCTCTGCAGTTTTGGGAAACCCATGCATGTTGGATGTATGTTTAGGTAAGAGAAGTATTGAAGCCTCTCGCTTTTCTTGAGGTATATTGGAGCATCATTTAAAAGGACAACCCTATAATACAGTAGATAATTTAGAGAACAACTAAGTGGAGATGATGGTTAAATGACTGTGAAATTTTGAAATAACCATAGCTTTTTGCAATATTTGAGACAGATCAACTAAATTTTCTACACACATTTGCAATAGTTTCAGTTCTGCATGTCATGCTTTTTTACATAATTTACATTGTAACCTAGGTGCCAATTTTCATTCTTTATACTTATCACACCACCATACCTGCCAACTTTCCAAATGATCTATCAGTAAAACAACACAATCATAAGACAAAATAAGCACCGAGCTCAATAGCTGCAGTTGCTTGAGTGCAGCCAGTATCCAGTAGATAGTGGGTTCAAACTCCAATGTCGGCAGCCACTGCGTAGGCTACTTGGAGCCACCGGCAGTGCCAATGCACTATGAGAGACTTTCTCCCATTTGCCTGCCTGGCCATCAGATGATATAGATGTTGATTCCCATAGGGAACCTGAAATATGTGTTCCGAATGAGTAAATTTATAATACTATATAGTTGGTCCGTTATTGGACATTATAAATTTTCCAGCTAACTCATTCCTGGTTGCCAGCGTATCGCCCCAGTGTGCTAAGTTTGGGTCATCAGTTGGTAAATAGCACAGTTTCCGAAAGGACTCGAAGTTTCAGATGTGTTTTACGTGCCTTTTAGCACTAACAAGTTCAACTGATGCAGTGGCTATCGCCGCTTCACAGTTTGGCGCCCGTGTTCAAATCCCATTTAATTGATTCAGGAAGATATTGTGCATTCCCTTGGATGATACCAATCATAGAAACATTCAAAACAGAAATTTTGCACACCACGAGCATCGCGCGGAGGCAGGTTTGCCACAGTTATAATTCTGGGTGGGAATATCACTCTGGAAAGAAACACCATTATTATTATTATTATTATTATTATTATTATTATTAAAGATTTCACGTGTTGGCAAGAAGTTTGCAACAATCCACAGACAATGAATCATTTTTCCAAAAACAGTTTCAAGTAAGTTGTTTTAAAATTCATTTACCAGACAGACGAATAAGGACAGCGATATTTTAAAATACATTGAACAAAACCATTCGTGTAGTAATCATGAATGGACACTGGGCGCAAAAGTGTGAAGCCACCGCAACGGTTGAACTAATAGGCACAGAATGCACAGAAACTTTGACTGTCATTTTCTCAGAAACGGTCGAGTGTACGGAAACGCGTTCGCTTATTTCGACCCCTCTTTTACTGAACAAAGTTTATGGGAAATCGGGTTGTTACACCTGGTGGGCTCATAACTTGTTCTAAAACATTTGCCACAGGTGCGACTTTGGGCACTTTTGCGGTTGGCTTTATATGAAAATTACGCGTGACAAAATTTACATATAATATTTTCTACAAATTCACGTGATGATGATTTTCTACAAACATCCAATATGGTGTAATCACTTAATATGCCTAAGCTGCTCTGTGAAATATAACTCTGGCTAGAGTACAGAACAAGCCATATAGCAAAAGGTAAGTCACATTTTGTAATCAGTACCGACATTGTACATGTTTTTACGGCTGATGATGACCTGGACTAAGGTCGAAACCGGTCCCATTTAAATAAGAATGTAATTACTACATTTCTTTCTTTTAAGTATTGAATAGGTTGAACCTCCTTTTCAATTATTTAATTTTTAACAGTACCGACAATGTTAATAGCAAAGGTAGATAAAATGAATCAGCCTTTTTGTATTTATTGCAAGACTAATGGTACATGTTTTGCTCTCAGAGACCAAATTCTCTACATCAGTCTATAAAGTATTGTACTAGTCATACTTGGTTCTGAACACATTTCAATGGCCCAAGCTCAACAGGGACCGGTGTTTTCCATGCCTGACACGTTTAGGGTCACATTCTCCACACCATTTTTTCCTACGTGTGTTGTTTTGTTGTTTTTCCACTTAAGCAGAAGGGCAATTTTGTGAAAAGCTCTTAAAATACAGTTTCTCAATTCTTACAATTATTTTAATATCTTAAGCCTGCTGTACAGAATCAACTTTTTGTTAAATTCAAGACTTCACAAGATTCAATATTTCAGAAGTTTACTTGTCAAATTGCTTGCAATACTTGAAATGTCTTCAGAGTGAATTAGAACATGCTCTAATTGATCAAAGAATTGCCAAGTCTTTGATGGAATTGACCAATAGAAGTTGAATATTAACGGCATGCTTGGAATGGCTTTGTCTTTGAGGCCGAGGGATAACTGCTAAATATGTAGCCTGCCTACATTCTGTGAGCTCCATAATAAAATGAAGAAAACGCCACCGCATGAGAATAATGCACGAGAAATACCACAAGGAAGTGGACAGCTTTTATGTTTGTTACTGTAAAATAACCTATAAGTAAACACTATCAATTTATGGCTACCTTTGCATGTTATTACTACTGTGGAATTCGTAATATGTTTTCATGTAATGACATGAATTTTCATTGCACTGTTATCACTTTCATTCAATTCATGCAAGTAAATGCAATATAATAAAATGTATATTACCGTATAATTTCGAATACCACCCACCACCGAATAAGACCCGCACCCTTATTTTGAAGGAACAAAATTAAAAAAAAAAAAAGTAAAGTCAAAATTATTTACAATCTTTAATAACACACATCAAATGATTAGAAAATACAAATAAAAGTATCTAAACAACATTTCTAAAACAATATCCGAGTTCATTCATCATCATCATCATCATCAATACCAACTTCGGAACTTTCATCACCTTCCCACAAAATGTCATCATCGCTGCCATCCATAGCATCAGAAATGCTACATTTTCTGAAGCTCTTCCGTATAAGGTCTCCAGGGATACGATTCCATGTCGTCAACCTTAAACCCTTCTGATGAAAGTTGCTTTGCGATCTCTAATGCCTTTAGCTGACACACCATATCCCAATTCCCACCTTTCTGTCACATATTTATAAAGCTTTTTTTTTTTTTTTTTTTTTTTTTTTTCAATTTCTGGAAAGTGTACACTCAGTCCACGAAAAGCTCTACGATCACCACTACATGTTAATAGCACATTTTTCTTCTTTCTCCAATCGCGAATACAAGACTTGTCAATATCGTATTTCCTATCGGCGGCACGATTTCCAATAATTTTGGCTTCCTGAACTACTTTCAGTTTCTCACTCGCAGTAAAAGATCGCAAATGCTTTGTGGAATTCATGTTGATACTCCGAGAATGTACGTGAGACTGACGCCAAGCGCGGAAGTAGTGTATACTGAGAGCGGAGAGAGCATTGTTGCCAAGCGCGCCAGCGGTGACGCCTGATTTACATGCATTCGGAAAGATAAATTTCCCCAAATTTTAAATAAGACCCGCACCCAATTTTGGAAGCGATATTTTTGGAAAAAAAAAACCAACAGTGCGGGTGGTATTCGAGATTATACGGTATGTTATGGCTGTAAATACATTGCAAATTTATGTTGAAGGTAACCACATTAATCTTTTCCCCACATAAATTATTCTTTATTATGTTTCCCTTTTTAAGAATACATCCCACTAGAGAGAAAGAGATTTAATAAAGAATTAATAAATCGTCTGACCTCCAATGAGGGTGACCATTCGGATCCAAAATACGATTCCAATAGAATTTAAAACATCAAAAGTAGGAATTTTCTTCTTCTTTTTTTTTTCTGGAGGGTGTCGAGGAATGTTAATCACGTTCTCAGGTATAGATGGAAATGAATGATTTGTACAGAGTCCCTCAGAATCTATATTACCGGTACTTTTTTTTTTTTTTAATTCACAGAATGGAACTTCCAAATTTTGTAGTAAGGTCAATGTCTTACTAGGAAGGGTGCCTCTTGTTCCAAATAGCAGGCCTCTGACAAAGCACCGATCGATAGGTATTTTGTACCAATTTTGTAATAATAATAATAATAATATGGCGAAGATAATCATAAATCGATCACTGCCGATAGTGTTTACTTATAGGTTGCCGTACGGTGCACTGCCTTGAGATATTTCTCTTACAATCTCTTTGTAAGCTGCTATTTTATTCAGTTCAAGTTGCTTTACGTCGCACCGACACAGATAGGTCTTATGGCGACGACGGGACAGGAAGGGGCTAGGAGTGGGAAGGAAGCGGCCGTGGCCTTAATTAAGGTACAGCCCCAGCATTTGCCTGGTGTGAAAATGGGAAACCACGGAAAACCATCTTCAGGGCTGCCGACAGTGGAGTTCGAACCCACTATCTCCCGAATACTGGACACTGGCTGCACTTAAACGACTGCAACTATCGAGCTCGATTTATTCAGTTAATTTTGCTACTCTCCACAGTCCACAGGGATGTGCCTCATACTTAGCAATTAACACACACACAACATCCCTCGGTTAAGAAGAAGCCATTTTTGTTGTTTTGATTCCCGTCCCAGCAATCCTAGCAGCATAGTGCGCACCGTATACACTCTGATTCCATTCGTCAATTCTGTCGGTGGCAAGTCTTTGATCGATTGGAACATGTTCTAATTCACTTTCAAGACTTTTCAAGATTTCTCAGTATTAATAGGGATTTGACAAGTAAACTTGTGGAGTATTGACAATTCTTGTGAAGTCCTGAATTTGACAAAAATTTGATCATGTACAACAGGCTTTACATTGAATATCATACAGTATATAACGACAGCAGACTGATAACTGTTTGAGAGAATTCTACAGATATCCAATGTTATTGGTGAGGTATGCTGAAGAGTTTCTCTATACCCTCCGCCAAGAACGATATTAGTCCTTACACAGGACCTCGAATCGCTTGATCGGTGGTGAAACAGTTACCCTTTAGGGCCAAAGGCATGTTAGTCACGAGGGGAAAGATCTGGGCTGTAACGTCGGTGGTCCACAGCAATAATGAGTCGGTGTATCTACAGTTGGGTTGGCAGCATGTGGACATAACTTACTTAATTGTGGAGCATAAACATATCTGGCCGGCTGTTTTTATAGCCCATTGTAGTTTCTGTAAAGTATCAATAGCGTTGGCACCAGACTGTCGTAAAACAAGGAATGGCATTTTCGATACTCACGTATAAACGGCATGACCTGGGTCAAATGTGAAACAGTCCTGTATTGCAACTCTGTGCTAATACAATTTTGCAAGTCACATTTTCATTTTCTTCATGTACGTTAAGATCACCTTTGTTTTCCCAGGTGAGGTGAACCACTCCTCTCTTAGGAATGCATCTCTTACCAGGTCTTCCGGTAACTTCACTGTGCACCTTCTTTCTTCCAGACATTCAACAAACTTAGTGTGCCTTAGAGTGTTTGCTTCAGGATTGGTTTGCACCAACTTAATCCCTTACCTACCTTTTCATTGTCCGCTTTTTGTATTATAATTCTTAGAAAGTTATTCTGTGCAGCCTCAAGTTAGCTACCACCTGTAACTTCTGCAGCAGTACCATTCTACATTACAGACTGGTACAGATCAAGAGAACTCCACACCTTGTGCAGATGATGGCTTGGCATGCCAGCCGGAAGTGAGGCGGAACCTCTCTTGCTATTGTTCAGTCCACCTGAAACGAGAAAAAACACATAACTTAAATCTTTTATTGCGAGCGAGCGAGTGGCACAGATGGCCAGCAACTGGAGAGGGAGTATTCATTATACAGTTGGTTAACAATATGACTGCCCCTTACTGGGAGGCCATCTTCTGACAAGAATGCACAACAATGCAGCCAAATGTTCAGACTATCCTCTGTGAGAACTGGAGGAATGTTCTTAACTTGTTAAAGAGAGGCTCTGTGCAAGGAAGGAACATAATGACATGTCAGTGTGCAAAGAAAAGACAGGGACAATCTCCAAATCTTCATACATGTACTAGGAGTGGTTTGTTTCTTTGAATTACTTTCACTGACGTGTCGTGTTCCTTTTGTTTTTGTTCTGTCACCTGTATTCACCTTGATTTTTTAGACTCCTACATTTTCCTCTGTTTATCCATCTTTCTTTTTATCCCACACTTCCCACATCAAGCCTCTTCTCGCTTCGGCAGTACATAGATCTGTCAAGATGGTGTTGAAGTAGAAACGAGCTCATAAGGGGCTGAGAAAAACTTTGATTGATAAGGAAGATGTGCGGACTTTTCTTTCTCTCTTTAATGCCAGCGCGTTCGGAAAAGAATAAGAGTTGACCACCGGAAGTTGCGTAGGATAGACGAAAGTGAGGAGCCTGGCACAAGTAATGGGAAGAGGGAGCAACTGAAATAGGAGACGAGGATAAACAGAAACACAAAAGGACAATCTCCACGTCTTCAAATAGACAGTTTTCTCCTCATCATCCCCAGTTCTTGTACGTCCATCTCTTCTCGGCCCCCGACGAGCTCGTTTCTGCTTCCGAGCTTCATCAGGAGGGCGGACAGCAACTTTCATTGAGGGGCCATCTTCATGTAGGATAAGAAGAAAGCCACCAAGTACAGGAAAAGTGAACAAACATGATAAACACAAGTAAAACACAAAAGGAAAAAAAGATCCCTATGGTATAATAATATTGTACTGGGATTGACCGGACATAAAGTATCTCTCGAGTAAAATACATCTAAGTACCAGCACTCAGAATGACTTAAGTCTTACAGGAGCGAGGAGGCTACCTGCCGCAGTACCAGCATGTTCGCTGCTAAGCCAGAGTGTGATGTAGAAAAAGTAGCGTCATGCAATCTGGAAGCTTCCGCGTAACAAAATTTTCTGTCTTTTCAACTGATTGAGATACTGTTGCAAGATATTCACTTTACAAAGGTCCTCGTTTTTGATCAAAACTGACTTTCAACCTATTAAGTCGAGTTACGTACATTTAGTACGTATTGAAGAGATGTTAAGTAGAGAACAAAAATGGTGTCTGAGTTCTCATTGTTGCTAAAAAGTATCTTCTTTCTCCTATTCGTCGAAGAACTTCTTCATTGGTGAGTTTTGCAGTCCATGAGATCTTTTCCATCCTCCAGCACCACATCCCAAATGCTTCCAGACGTTTCTTATCACATGCACTAATTGTCCATGTTTCTGAACCATACAAGGCCACACTCCAGACATAGCACTTAATAAAGCTCTTCTTAGTCTCCACATTTAAATTCCTTAATGTAAGTAGTATCCTTTTCTCGTAATAAGCAATCTTTGCTTGGGCAATTCTGCTCTTTATGTCGACTGAACTTTGGTAACAGACACTTAATACTTCGAAGACAAGCGCCGTGCGCCGTACATTGATGGTAATGTTCCATGGAGGTCGAGCGACGTACGCCGTATGGCGTTGAATTCTAGTGCTTATATAACCACTTCAATGTACTACAAACGTTAGAAGAGTGCGCAAACACATTCCGCTGTGCTTGCAATTCATTAAAAAAATAACCAGGAAGCAGCACATCATCGGAAACTAATTCTATTATGATACTAAGTTGGTACTACGGAAGCAGTTCAGAGTCGCGTGGGCGACGCGAGATTTATTTTTTTCATTTTCTTCGTCTCGAAAAGCCAGGGAGGGGTCTAATACACGAGTAAATACAGTATATGTCCTATATATAAGGAAGGTCCGACTCGTTGGTTGAATGGTCAGCGTACTGGCCTTCGGTTCTGAAGGTCCCGGGTTCGATTCTCGGCTGGGTCGGGGATTTTAACCTTCATTGGTTAATTCCAGTGGCTCGGGGGCTGGATGTTTGTGCTGTCCCCAACATTCCTGCAACTCACACACCACACATAACACTATCCTCCACCACAATAACACGCAGTTACCTACACATGGCAGATGCCGCCCACCCTCAACGGAGGGTCTGCCTTACAAGGGCTGCACCCGGCTAGAAATAGCCACACGAAATTCAAAAAAATATAAGGAAGGGGATCAGCTTGAGTGTGATAGTTATAGAGGAATTACGCTACTTAACTTGGGATATAAAGTATTCTCCAACAATCTATCTGACCGTCTCCTCCCAATTGTTCAGAGAGAGACTGGGATTTATCAGTGTGGACTTATCCCAGAAAAGGCCACTATAGATCAGATTTTCACCTTAAGGCAAATTTTAGAGAAGACAATCGAATTTGGGATTGGCACGCATCACCTCTTCATTGACTACAAAGGAGCATATGACAGTATAGACAGAGAGCAATTGTACCATGCTATGATTGAACTGGGAATTCCTGGAAAATTGGGAAGGCTGGTGAGAATGACAATGAGTGGGACACGAAGTAGTACAAGAACGGAAGGAATGATGTCTGAGACATTAAATATTCAAAATGGGGTCCGGCAGGGAGACGCGCTGGCATGTCTCCTTTTTAATGTTGCCTTGGAGAAGGTGATGAGAGATGCAAATCTCCTGTATAGGGGAACAATTTTCTATAGATCAGTGCAGATACTTGCTTATGCCGATGATATACAGTAGATATAGTGGCAAGAACTCGAAAGGCAATGGAAGAGATATTCATCGCCCTTGAACAGACCAGTAGGAAAATGGGACTGAACATCAACCAGCAGAAAACTAAATATGTGGCTGTTGGGAAAGCACGTAAGGAGAACATGCCACCCTCAATAACCGTGGACAATTACACCTTTGAGAGAGTTGAGCAGTTTAAATATCTGGGATCAACAGTCACCTACTCAAATGATACGTCTCATGAAATTAAACGGAGATTAATAGCAGCCAACAGAGCCTATTTTCGCTCTAACAGGGCTTCTCTCCACAAGGCTCTTGACCCGTACCACTAAATTAACCATCTATAAAACACTTATAAGACCTGTGCTTACATGTGCCTCGGAAACTTGGCAATTAACAGCAAAAGATACTGGAATGCTGGATGCCTTCGAAAGAAAGATACTTCGAAAAATCATCGGCCCAGTCTGTGAAAGAGGAACATGGAGGAGGAGGTACATTCATGAATTGTACACAATTTATAAAGACCCACCTATTAGAAGAATAGTGAAATAGCCAGATTGAGGTGGGCCGGGCATGTAGCACGGATGAGTGATACGGAAGTACCTAAAAAGATATTAAATGGAAATCCAGAGGGACAGAGAGGACAAGGTCGACCGCGAACCAGATGGATGGATTGAGTTACTGAAGATCTTCGGGAAATGGGCTATAGGAATTGGAAAGTCTTAGCGCTGGATCGAGATAAATGGCGGAAGATTGTTGAAGAGGCCAAGGTTCACAATGAACTGTAGAGCCATAGAAGAAGTAGAAGAAGTGTTTTTGCTCCAATTTTGAAAAACAAGGTATGCATGCGTAGCTCAAACATTATTGATTCCAAAACAGGTTTGTGACTTTAAGTAAGGTTATCAGTTAATTTTGTATAAAAATGTGAAAACGCACCAAAATGCTCGGTCCACAGTGTAAAATCTAACTGCACCTGCTCAGTCTTCAATGTGTTAATAAGTGCTTTGTGTAGAATGCAGTCATTATAAGGCTATATCCAAGTGAACTGTACTTTGCAAATATACATTTTATGTCACAATACAAGTATAGGACGGGACACTATCTTAATAATCTTCTTCTTCTTTCGTTTTGATGGACTATGGACCACGTTAATTGTAATTCAGCTTCATCTATTTCCTTGTCCAATTCTCCTTCTTCCTTTCACTATGTAATCTGCTCCAGTCCACAGTACTTAGTTTTCCTTGAAACCACTTGGTGACCTTGATCGTCGACTTGTAAGCATGCCTGTTGATGATTTCTGTTCCTTGTATTGCCATTTCTTTCAGATCCTTTTTCACCTCCTGATCTCAAAAATCTTATTATCTGATTGTTCAGTGTTCCCATGTTGGAAGAACCTGGCTCTCCTCTTCTGAATGGTATCCGAGATCTTTTCCATCTTGAGATATAATTCCTGGTTTCCTTTCTTTTTGTATGATCCGTCCTCTGTTCTTTCGGGTCCCAAGATCTTCCTCTCCACCGGTTCTAACTTCTTGACGAATTCTGTTTTTATCAATTTCAAGGAATTTATGTATTCAAAGAGCATTTGCTTCACGTCGCACCAACACAGATAGGTCTTATGGCGATGATAAGAATGGGAAGTAAGCGGCTGTAACTGGATGCTCCTCGCACTGTCCGGCCATTTGCTGAGCAACTTAGTGTGGAACCAGATGCATGCTTCACTTGCTTTGTACTGATGGTGATAACATTTACTGGAAACCTTCATGAAGGAGTCCTAATAATGGCTTTTTTTTTTCCCTATTTGTTTTACGTCGCACCGACACAGATAGGTCTTGCGGCGACGATGGGATAGGAAAGGCCTAGCAATGGGAGGAAAGCGGCCGTGGCCTTAATTAAGGTACAGTCCCAGCATTTGCCTGGTGTGAAAATGGGAAACCACGGAAAACCATCTTCAGGGCTGCCGACAGTGGGGTTCGAAACCACTATCTCCCGGCACTTAAGCGACTGCAGCTATCGAGCTTGGTAATAATGTTTTCTTGTGTGATAAGTTGTGCAGCAATGACATATGGCAACATATACAGATTTCATGTTGTTTTGAAGGGTGTACATCTTCACTTTTTCAATGTTACTTGGGCATTACTTTATTTATTTTATTTTTTATTTCATACCACCAACAGAGATGTTTCTCCAATTACAGGTGGCTTAGTCACTATGCATTAATTATTAAAAATAACAAATGTTAGAAAGAACTTAATATCTAAAAATAAAAATATATAACATTATTAACAAGTAGAGTAGCAAACGGAATTTACAGCACATTAATACTTTTTCAAGTTTGAATATACTTAATATCTAAAAATTAATAAAAAAGTAGACTTTTTCAGGTTTGGAGTGGACTTATGACCTAAAATACTTAATATCTAAAAATGAATTAAAAAGTAGAAATACAGAAATATAAAATAAATTAGGAATTAGTATTTCCAAACAAATAACTCCAATCTTAGACTGACACCCGTTAAAGCAACTGCCATATAAAAAGATTTCAGTTTTCCCTACATTTTCTTTATCTATCTTTAAATCATATAAATTTAAATAAAATAAAACACTAAAATGAAACACAAATTAACCAAGAAATAAGTATAAATATAGTATAGTACATATATACACCTATAGGGTAAACCTTCAGAAATAGTGAACTGAACTCAAAGTGCCCAGCATAGTGCGACCATTACTTTAACTGTGTGCCTTCTTCAATAATTTTACATAATAATTGTATCTAACAGCAAAGTCTAGATCAATATCAGGAAATTTATGGACTGTGACGTTATAAGTAGTGCACATTCTGAACAGTGGTGAGCTTCTATAAAATACTGTTTTAGAAATCGGAAGAAACAAGAGATGTCTGTATCTTAAACTCCCTTTCCGGGTATTGAACGAGAATTGTTGTAGAAAGTAACTGTTATCTACCACATTATTGATAACTCTATGGAGGTATTTTTGATCATTTATTATACGTCTGTTTAATAATGAAGTGAAGTTAAATTCTTTCAAGAGATCGTTATAGTGAATTATGCCGCTAGGAACAAACCTGTTATATTTTTTAAAGTAAAGATAACGTAAGAAACGTTTTTGAACTTTCTCCACATGGTTTTGATAAGATTTATAAATGGGAGACCAAATTACCGACGCGTACTCAAGTTTGGACCTCACAAGTGTGTTGAACAAAAGTGTGAGGGCTTGGATATTATTCAGGTCTCTGGTGTGTCGGATTAAGAAGCCCAGTTTTTTGTAGGCATCATTAATTGTGTCATAAATGTGTGGGTTAAACGACAAATTGTTTGTGATGCGTACTCCTAGATCATTAATTGAATTAACCTGCGTCAGTAATTCGTTGTTGATAGAGTACACGTGTTCTTTAGGGAATTTTCCGTGTGTAATTTTCATGAAGCAACATTTCTTTATATTGAAATATAAATTATTTTCTATACTCCATTTGTATAATTGATTTAAATCGCTTTGTAGTTTGTCGATGTCTCCATCACATTTTATTTCTTTGTAAATTTTTACATCATCCGCATATAAAAGGCAGTTTGAAAACTTAACCTTAGATGGGAGATCGTTGACATAAACGTTAAACAGCAACGGACCCAGGTTTGAACCCTGTGGAACACCAGAATAGACAGAAAAAATGTCTGAGTTACAATTGCGATATGCTACATACTGTTGCCTGTCTCTAAGGTAGGATGAAATCAGTGATAGCATTGGCGAAGTCATTCCAAATTCAGAGAGCTTTTTCAATAAAATATTGTGATCAATTTTGTCAAAGGCTTTCGAAAAATCCAAGTAAATTACATCAACATTTCCCTGCCTATGTAGAACATTAAAAGAATACTGCGCAAAATTAACAAGATTGCTTATTGTTAATCTACCAGGCATAAAGCCATGCTGATATTCATTTATAGCCCTCTTTACATGAGCGAAAATACGACAATATAAAATTTGTTCTAGGATTTTGCACGGAGCGCATAAAATACAGACTGGTCGATAATTCTCAATCATCTTATTGTCCCCAGATTTAAAGATTGGACAAACTCTCGATATTTTCCAGGCTTTGGGAAATGTCTGCTTCTTAAGTATCAAATTATACAGTCTCAGAAGAGGAATGAGTAACACTTCAGAACATGCTTTTAGGATGTAGGGAGGTATCCCATCAGGGCCACATGATTTTTTGGACTTTAATTTCATAATAGCTGCTTTACATTCACTTGTGGTTATAAATTCTACTCCTAGGGAATCGTTTACCAGTAATTGCGGTGTATCAGGAATAGCGTAAGAAGGTGGAGAAGAAGAGTAAACAGATTTAAAGAACGTTGCAAAACCATTGGAAATACATTGACTATTATCTAACGTTATGTTATTAAGTTTCATACTCTGTAAGGGTGGATCTTTTTGAGTTCGCTTATTTTTAATAAAATAAAATAGTTTTGTGCATACAGGTTGTTAAATATTTTGTCCTGATTTAAACGTGGTCATTTTGGGAAGCGCCATCTTTTTTTTTTCCCCCTCTATTTGTTTGGGGCTTCAACCTATAGAGATCTTTTGCCCTTACTTGCACCATGTGATATGAAGCTGCGTGTAACTGGAATGGAGGAAGTGCAGTGTGTTGAAAGTGAGGAAAGGACCGTTAAGGACGACACAAACACCCAGTCCCTAGGCTAGGGATATTAAACATTTACTTAAAAATACCTGACCCAGCCGGGAATCAAATCCAGGGTCGCCGGGTGACAGGCGGACGCGTTGCCCCCTACGCTGCGGGGCTGGACTAAGCGCCATCTTACCCACCACGTGGCTCTTTGAGCGACGTAAACATTAGGTCGGAAAACTAAGAAATTGAAGCCTAAAACACTATGACGATGATGCTTGTTATTTATAGGAGCCTAACATCTAGGTGATCAGCCCCTACTGGTACGAGGTGGACGACACAGGATCCAAAACAAATGATGATGAAAACAATGATTGTGTGTTTTCAGTGGATTTACTTCGCAATGCCTTATTTTTGGAAAAATGATGGATGATAAGATAGATAATGGTAGAATAAGGCATTGCCTTAAAGTGCAATAATATATAATGCAAATTAATATTTTTAAAAACCCTTTAAAATATACAAACAGAAAGTAGAACAGAGTCAATAGAATAAAACGTAGTAAGCAATAATATAGGAAATACCATACTACGTTTATAACACACTGCTGACTGCTCATCATCTCATAGGATGAGGGCGCACATCGGTCAAGTCCACGCACTCCGTAAAGATGCGTACCACAGTATGATGATCGCAGCAAGGGTTCTCCTTTCATTAAATAGGAGCGCGTTACTATACCGCGGATCATCCAAACACGATATAATACCGCTGCTGAAGGGAAATCCTCTATACCTTCGTTGTTCCTTTTATCGCTCTCAGCTTATTTGGCAGTGGGATGGCCTGCCACTCTGTCTCCCAATGGGCCAACCAAATGTCTGAGGCATAAAACAGAACAAAAATTAAATGTAGCATGGAATAAACAAAATCTTCAACAACGAGATTCTATAAACAAGACCGCTAGCTAGTTTCAGAAGTTGCAATACAAGTCTCGTGAGCACGAGTTAACCCAGGAACGTTCGGCCTGCCAAACACGAGTAGACTCGGCTCCCGTCCGCAATGTGTTAATGTACAGCCCCAACATTTGCCCAGTGTGAAAATGGGAAACCACGGAGAAGCATCTTCAGCGCAGCCAACTCGCTCGCCATGGGGATTGTTCTTGTCCTCCTTCTGTGTTTCCATGTTTTTCCTCCCCTGCAGCTCCCTTTTCCCTCACACTGACCTGTCATTGTGTTCGTCTTATTCTCTCTCTCTTTGATCGATCTTACACTTGCTAGACTTACACCTACCTCCCTCGAGAAGTCGAGTCCTTCCTTAGCCCGCAACATGCGTTCTCGGGCTTTCTTGAAGGCCGCCAATACGCTGTTGACGCTCTTCATGAGGGTCGCCGCGTTGAGCCGTTCCATGAGGTAAGTGGACGGTCTCCTTGCTCCATCACTGCTACCACTGGGACTTGAGCTGTCCATGAAGGACTGTGACTGGTGTACGATGTGCAAATTGAGCTTCACCTCGCCAGCGCTCGCCGTTTTCAGGCCAAATTTGCTCAACAAGCTACCCTGAAAAATTCAGAGCATTATCAATGTTAATCAGAGCTAACATTCTGTCTGTATGTTATGAAAATATTACATTTACTGTAGCATCTACGACTTTAGTAACAGTTGATTTTGATGTATTGCTGCTACACTGTGCAGCTGGGCACCATTTCATAATTAAAGTAAGGCATTTTTTGAGGGGAATGACTACTTTTTGCTGCAGGTTTCAATAAATGATCAATCATTTGAAGAATATAGTCAGCTTGTATTGGGGTAATACGAAAACACTCGCGAAATTTCAATGGAGTGAGAATAAATCCTGTCTTTGAACAATCTCTTGTTGGGTTCTTCATCACTGCCCTCACTTGATGGTAACAAAAGTTCTTGTTGTAACATGTTTATATCACTCCACCAAATTCTATGCCGAGAAACTAGTGTACATACTTGTTAATGAAGTGCTGAAAAGATTTGCAAAATTTCTAAAAAGTTTTCACTTAATTTCTTTGCACTTTGCATTTCTGTACCAATGGACAAGCATAACAGAGCTGAAAAGTGAAAAGATTCGTAACTTTTCACTTTGCAAGACAAATCTGAAAAGTGATGGTGGAACAAAATTGGGAGTGGAAAGTGCAAAGTGAAAAGTTGCAAAGTTCGTTCGTGGAACAGGCCCCTGGTCGTAAGTCTTCTCGGTATTCACAAAAACAGCAGTAATTGTCTTACTCTTTTCCCAGTACTTCTCAAAGAGCATTCGGTTAGCAAAATTACCCCTCTAATTAAAGTTCACTGTGTTATCTCTAATACTCGTATTTTAAATGTTATATGACCTGTATTCGTCTTTCACGATTCTGGAGATAGCACTTGCTCTTAAGTGATGTATTCAGTCCTATAAACATTTACAGCAAGATATACTGGAGCAAATAAAAGCAATATGCACAATTTAAAACATATTAATTTACATTATTATTACAATCATTATCGCATACTGATTGGTTTTGTTAGTACTTTCACTGAACAAATTATACGTAAAAACAACTGAAAAACTCTAATTCAGTCTCTGGTTTCATGCCTTGCAGTGGTTTGTAGCCTGAAACCGCTATTAACGGCAATTTCTTGAAATGTGCTCTGTTGGTTTATAATTGCGCCAGCCGTCAGCATAAGCTGCATGTTGGGTTACGGTACACAAGCAGATCATCGCCAGTTCACTTGTAGGCTATTAGATACATTCATTAGGGTACAAGGAAGGCGTAGTTGCAAAAATACTGGGGTTTATTTATTTGGCGTATGATGAATAATGACAACCCATAAACTATTTACACAACCAGTGAAAGATGAGTACAAAGTAAATACAAATTGTCATATCTATACAGTCAAAGAAAGCAATTTACAAAGTTTGAAAATACAAGAAGAAAACACAATATATTTACATCGCTATCCACCTATCAACTCTGACAGTTCATATATACACACTGAGTGCGAGTGATGTACATGTCACTAAATGTGAATGTCCAAACCCGCCACCCACTTCACTGTTTCGGGTGTTGCTGTGTTGAGGTCTTCCACGGTGCCAGTGAAAGCACGGAGTGGACATTCCTACACTACATGTTTCATTGTTTGTCGAACCACCCCACAATCACAGTATGGAGAAACTGACCAGCCCCAGGTGTGTAAAGTAGATGCTGTTCTACCTACTCCACATCTCATGCGGTTTAGTCTACTCCAGGTGCAACGTGGCAGATCAAAGCCTGCCAGCTTTGTGGATGGGTTATTAATATCCACTATTGAATACTGGGGTTGTGTACAATTACTCGACATATACAACATTGAACAGTACATTATGTATGACTAAAAGAGCACACGGCGACCATGTTTGTTTACTATTGCTCGAGCCTTCGCGTGCGTGAGTGGACTTGTCACAGCTGACGTCTACACTGCCATTTAAATAATA
Source organism: Anabrus simplex (assembly GCF_040414725.1). Lineage (NCBI taxonomy): Eukaryota > Metazoa > Arthropoda > Insecta > Orthoptera > Tettigoniidae > Anabrus > Anabrus simplex. Next base: position 218,964,744 of record NC_090279.1, on the reverse strand, counting down.
GAGTTTTGACCGACTGTCAAATAGTACCTGGATTTTACAAAGTTCCACAGTGAACCAAAAGATGGCAGTACAGTATAGCATCGTGTATTTTGTCGGCAGGCAACAGGAAAGGGAATAATGCAATGTCGGGGCTTTCCCGTCAGACGAGGGATAAGGGTTAAGGCCTATTGTTGACCTGGCTGGTCAGAATCCTGCTGCCCTTTTCTAGTTTAGTCTGTACATATTTTATTATTTTGCTGTCACCCACCCAAATCCTAGTCCTAGGAATTAGTACCCCAGCCACCACAATCGTAAGTCTTCAGTTCATCTCCCAATACGTATAAGAGAGAATTGGATCACTGCCTCCGCTGGAATGGCACTTCTGTTTTTCAGTTCGCCAGCGCAGTAGTACAGGCAGTAAGACAGGAACAATACAAGGTACAGCCCCAGAATTTGCCTGGTGTGAAAATGGGATACAGAGGAACAATACAGCTTCCTAACTCTGTAAGGAACAGACACAGTCTGACCTTTTGAGCTAACTGTAGCGCGAACTTTATATTAACATAACAACACAACATTTTCGTATGTTGTCATTCAAAAGACAAGCATATCTGCGAGTCTAAGAATGAATAAAATAATGGCCACGTAAAGGAAGAAGAGAATATCCCTCGAACCGGTGGGATGTATGTCACTCTGATATGCACATATAATACACCAAAACATTCACTGGACTATTTGAAATGTGGTTTGCATTTTGTTAGGTTTATGTCACCTGGGCTAACGTGCATCACTCCAAACAAAACTGCTATCATCTAAATCAGACTCGTCACTTGAATTTACAGATGCATTTAATTCTATTACAATATCTTCATTATTTAAATTTGAAAATGTAGCCATTGTGTGTGCGTAACACACAGTAAACAACGAAAGCAAGTCACAACAAAATCAAGACGTGTTTCAAAGCTGCACGAATTGTGACCTTCATTTGTTTCAAAGATATCAAACAAGAATGTATTTTAACACTGAAACATTCCACATTCCAAGCAGAAAACATGCCTGATGAATGCTGCCGTCTAATGGAAATATCCATAACTTCATGTAGATGTATTTACTGGTAAAGTAGACCTGTTGATCTATCATCAGCTACTGGTTCAAGGGACATGAAAGAGAAATAAAAGGAAAAAGGCCAGTGGCCAGACCCAGAGGAGAATGGACCGATCTGGTGAACAAAAATGTCGAGGAAAGAGGACAAGGTTGGGAGAAGATTACGAGAGAACAGTGGTTCATGGACAGACAAAGATGGAGGCAGCTCGTACACCACACCCCGGCAACTAGCGATGGTCAATGATGATGATGATAAATCATTAAGCTGGATTAATGAGGGCCAGATAAATAAGGCTCTTTTGTACATTTTTACAGTTTTTGGAGAGGTCAAGGTGCCAGTATTTTGTCCCACTGGGTCTTTATGTGCCCATAAATCTACAGACATGAGAACTTTCAAACGCCACTGGACTGAGCGCTGTACTGTCTAAGCTACGCAGCCACATATAATACGAAGAAAAGCGACACTGCATGCTTACATCAAAGTTGGCAGGGACGGAAGGGTAAGTGGGATCCTGCAGCTCGGGTGACCCGCCAAGGAAGAAGCGCCGCATTTCGCCCCTCACACTGTCGGAGAGGGGACGCCAGGTGGACACCGTCAACTGGTGCGAGCCTGGAACGCTAGGCAGGTTGATGTAGCCGTAACCTTCTGTCCTGTGGCGCTCCCAACTGTCCAGAGATATCACCTCAACGAAGAGCTGCGGCCACTTGGGTACAACATCTGGCAAACAGATCAGAAACAAACAGTTATTCCCTTCTAAAATACAATGTGAGATGAAAACAGGTGTAACATTTCAACACTAATCATCAGAATTGTACGACATTTATTCCACTGCGTGGTGAGACGGTCAAAAGCTGGCAGGGTGTCCGTGATATGACATCTGTAGCCATCTCCATGGTGTCTTTCAGTTTCCAAAAGACGTGAAGATCACATGGGGTGGGAACTGGGCTGTAGGCCCGGGAAGTTGTTGAAAAATTCTCCACCCAAACCTCTGAAGCGTATTCTTGTCAGAGTTGGCAATGAGGTGGCAGGCATTGTCAAGGCGTTTTGAATTCATGGGATGCCTCAGTTTCTGCAGCGTGTCATCACAGCACTGTGCACTGACTTTGGCCCCATGCTCAAGCTAAAGACAGACATTCGTGGACATCGGTCTGTATCAGACTACAACGTGTGTGACTGGGTACAGATGTGGTTCCGTTGACAGCCTGCCAGCTTTTTTAAGCCATCGTCGCCTTGGTCTGCCTCTACTTCTCTTACCGTCCATTATTCTCCTACATTACCTATCCTCCTGCATTCGCTTCACATGACTTCACAACTGATGCCCGTTTAAGCGTATAACTCCATCTAGTGACTTCATTCCTAACTTATCCTTTATCTCCTCTTGCCATTGTTCCCACCTCTTTGTACCGCCAATAATCTCGATGCTTTCACGTCCGTTACTTCTAACTTATGAATAAGATATCCTGAGTCCACCCAGCTTTCACTCCTGTAAAGAAAAGTTGGTCTGAAAACAGAGCAATGTAAGATAGTTTTTGAATACTGAATTTTCACAACCGCATTGTAATCAAAATCAACTTTCAACCTATAAGGTCATATTACATAAATGTTGAAGAGATGTTAAGTACAGAACAAAAATGGCCAACCGGACACCAGTGGGATCCAAACCCACAACCTCCCGATTTCGCATCGGTTGCTAATTTTTTGTCTGGTGAGCTTAGTTTAATGCTGAAAACAGGTGCAATGAGGATGGTATGCAAATGAACCTTTCCAAGACTAAATTCATGTTAGTACGTAAGAAACGTAAGAGAACTGAATGTGAGATTGGTGATACAAGGCTGGAACAGGTAGATGATTTCAAGTACAGTAGAACCTCGATAATTCGAAATCGGTTAATTCAAAATCCCGTCTAATTCGAAGAAGCTCTCGTTCCCGGAAACATGAGATACAGTTTTCCATGTTATTTAAATTGTTTAATTCAAAATACGGATAATTCGTAATTCGAAGTACAATGTCGGCCCCATTACCGAAATTCAGACTTTTAATTCGAAACTGCCTTTACATTTTAAAACAATAGTATGTTACAGAGTAATTTCAACTTGAAATGTATCCGCTCCGCGTCATAATAGAACGTGCGTTCCGGAACGTGGAAGGGTAGCTTTCCGCACTTACACGCACTTCGGTGGGTCAAATACAGTAGAGACAATACACGACACTTACGGATTTCGCCTTGCTAAAATGGGAGACAATTAGACGGTGGCGCTCCTAGTGACTTGACCTGAACAAATCGCGCTAAATTCAAATATCAATGGAAATGTATATACGGAAATGGATAAATAAATTACGTCTAGAAAGAAAGTGGCATTGAGATATTAACTTGGAAGTTGCTAAAGCAATTCTGGATAAATGAATGAAGGTTATTATTCAAAGACTGAAATTAGACATATAAACAAGGTGTGAAATGGACTGCTGTAAAATGGCTTGATCTTTCATTTATGCATTACTTTTTTAGCTTTAGCATACCTGCCTGAAATCTTATGGTTGGATTTGTCTTTTTTCCTCATTTAAAAACATTGTATCATCACATTAAGACATTTGTCAATAAAAATATCGGCACATTCCTTACACATATGATGCAATGAATTAACATTTAATAGCTGGACAATTTTCCTCTTAACATGAAGCCTAGTAACAGAAAGAAAATCTATAAAATCCCGGCTTTAATCTGAGAAGAGGGATAAAAGAAAGAAAAGTTTGAAAATGTTGTTGATAGTGATGCTTTGAGGAATATTTATGTACAATTAGAGTAAAAATGTAACATACCCTTGGCTGTATAGTCGAGGATTTTTAAAGTCGCTGGCCTGGAAATGATCTGAACAGATCTTATAATTCTTATATAAGCGTAACGTCCCTTCTTTCTTGTACACTTTATTCAAATCGCTTCTGTGACATTTCAAAACCCACAGATCACACCTACAACAACACATCGGTATTGAAGGTTAACTGCTGCACTATACAATAAAATATGCGTACTATATTTTAAGCCCGTTAAAACATGGGTCGAGCAGGTCGGAAGATTATGAAGTACTATAAAAATCTCTCTCACTGGAAGAATATATATGCAAACACAATATTACTTACATGTTCTTGTCACGAGGGAACCTGAAGAACGACCGCGCATTTTTCTCTACTTCGTAATTACTGCAGCCAAACACAGCACATACCTTTCCCCTCATGTTGAGAGGAGATATCAAGGAATGACACACGCTACTATTTAATTATGTCATCTCACTGAAAACGCATAAATAACACCAAAATTTTCACACAAAAATACACGTGCTCTTATGACAGAATCAGTACTGTTCAGGTCTACTCGCTAGTGACAGCTCCAATAGCTGTCCCTCGATATCTCGCTCAGTGTCGCGTATTGTCTCTACTGTATTTGGGTGGGTCTACAGTGCGCTTCATGATTGCTAAGTTGAATGAAATCGGAATTCTTTTGTATTCAACCTTTTAAGGAACGCCGTAATATCACGCAACAGGCAGTGTGCGGAAAAACAGAATCCGCGTACACTGGTGATGCCGACAGTTGACGAAACAGCGTAGCTCAGATAATAAATTCGTAGGCACCGAACAATATTGTCATTGCCGGTGAAACTGCATTGCTTTATTTTAATGCAAGCCCAAACGGTCTTATGGTTTTAAATGGGTCATAGTAGTACGTTGCAATGCACATGGGATGGAAGCGAGAAACTTTATCCCCTCGTCATAGGAAAGTTCGATAAACCACAATGTTTTAAGGATGTCGCTTACTTTCCATGCTAGTACAAAGCATTTACAAATGGAAACAGTACAGAAATACAAAAAATAATGCATTTGCACAGGGGGACCGGCATAATTTATCCTTGTCTTTGAATTGTGTGATTTTTTCTTTAGTTGCGTGAGGTTATGTTTGTCAGTGGTTTATCCAAGTGCATTATTTGAACGTTGTAAATACACGTTGTTGGATACATTTCGGAAATATTTTTCCATTGCATTAGAAAGGTTTAAACTGTGAATCGAGGTGATTGCATGTTTTAATGGGTCTTAGAATACTTTGTGACGCGGCAAATGTTTACATTTCTGAAGTACGAGAGAAGTGCCATGGCGGGAAATTGTACAAGGATAGAGTCATAGAAAAGTTCGATTTTAAGGGTATCGGGTACTTCCTTTGAAAATACAAGGCATCTAAAATGCGTAAAGTATAGTAATCCAATTAATAAAGCACTTGCACATGAGAGCCAGCATAGATTTCTCCTCGTCTTTGAATCGTGGTTTTTTTTTTTCTTTCTTTCTTTCGTTGCGTGAGGTTATGTTTGCTAGTGAGATATCCGAGTGCATTACTTGAATACTGTAAATGCACCTTCTTGGATACATTTTGGAAATAGTTCTTTTTTCATGGCATTTGAAGGGTATAAACTGTAAATCAATGTTAACTGCATGCAGTAACGGGCCATAGAATATTTTGTAATGCGGCAAGGGTTGGTACTTCTGAATTGCGAATTAGCGGTTAATTCGAAATCACGTAATTCGGAAGTCCGATTTTTTAGTCCCAACGACTTCGAATTAACGCGAGGTTTTACTGTATTTAGTATGTGTGTTCTCCCAGGATGGTAGTAGAGTAAGCGAGACTGAATCACGGTGCAGTAAAGCTAACGCAGTGAGCTCGTAGTTGCGATCAACAGTGTTCTGTAAGAAGGAAGTCAGCTCCTGGACAAAACTATCTCTGAAATTGATTTTCAACCTATTAGGTCATGTTACATACATTTAGTACGTGTTAAAGAGATGGTAGGTACAGAACAAAAATGGCCAACCGGACACCGGTAGGATCCGAACCCACATGACACATGGTGTTAGAATTGTGGTCGAAATAAGATACAGACTGAGAGGGACCGGAGATGCATTTCAAAGCTTGTGAATTGAAATCGCTTCCAAACCCGACAGAAATTGCTGCAGTCGGTGAAGGAAGGTCTATCCCAATCTGTTAGCGAGAGAACATTGGGACGGGTACTGCATGCAATGAACATTTGGAGTCATAAAGCTGCGCGTCTTCAATGGGCTAGAAATCATCGAAGCTGGACAGTAGTTGACTGGTGGAACATAATGACGTCATACAAATCACATTTTTACCTACATTCTAATGACGCACATCAATGAGTACACCGAAGGCCAAATGAAGCATTTCATCCTGGATGCGTGCAAGGTCAGGTTCAAGACGGAGGTGGATCTGTGATGTTTCGGGCCCGTTCATTGAGGTGACCACGAACATCCACCAGCATGATCAGGTGTTGCATTATGAGTACGCTATTGATACTCCATTTTTCAAGATGACAACAGCAAAGTTCATAGAGCTGGACGCATATGTGACTGGTTTTATGAACTCTCCCCCACCCTATGACATCTCAATTGGCCTGCAAAATCACCTGACTTGAACCCCATTGAAAATCTGTGGGACAGGTTGGAACAGCGGATAAAATACCGACATCTGCGTTTCCGCACTTTGGTGGAATTGTGCTATCAAGCCCTGAGCGAGTGGCTTAACCTGGATGCGATGCACCTGCACAACCTTCCTAACCGAATCTAGGTGGTTATCAAATTCAGACGCAGACTTACATGGCATTAAATGAGTTTATACCGATTTCTCCAGCGGTGACTAATTTCTCGTCCGCTGAGCTTATTACACTGAGTAAATTACAAGCAGAAGGGTGTGGGCTTTTTCACAGCCACCCCGCCTTCTCTTATTGTCCATCTTCCAACCCACAGATGAGGAAATATAATTTTTGGAGCAAAAACGGTGACACAAATTTCTTCCCAGAATATAACAGCACATAGTGAGTCACCTCATCACAAACCGGAGTACAAGTACAGCTACGGTCAACTAATTTTGTTTTGGTTGGCTCGATGGTCAGCGTAGCCACCTTCAGTTCAGAGGGTCCTGGGTTTGATTCCCAGCCAGGTTGGAGATTTTAACTGCACCTGATGAATTCCTCTAGCTCGGGAACCGTGTATCTCTGTGTCCATCTTAACACGCACAGCACCACAGAAACAAGCAAGTGACACAGGCATAATACAACATGCCAATCCCAGATAACCGGGAAAAAGCCAATGATGTGAGCGAGGTGTTGGAGAAACGTAATGATCCTCTACAGTTTGTAACTTACCAACATCAGAATGGAGAACCTCGAGATTTAGTGTGAGGCAGGTCTCAAACAAGTAGCAGAAGTTGGCCACTTGACCGCTCCGCCTGCGACATCTCTGCGTCACTCCCGACAGCTCTTCCGATGAGTTGCAGCTCCAACCTGTTTACAAAGTGCTTTACTGAGTTAATTTCTTTCTCGAAGTTATAATTAATGATTTTCATTCCGTGCTGATAGAGAGAATACCTTAATGAAATTGGCAGGGGGTGGGGGGTATATTTTCCACCTAATCAACACTTCGATATATGATAGAAATATTTATTTCATGTTGTTATTTTAGTTTCAATACCTGTGGTACCATCTTCAGTAACAGAAAATAAAAATGTAAAGAATAAATTAGTGCATAACAAGAATACAACCTCAAAATAACAAATACACAAAAAACATCAAACTGTCTCATATCCTAAAAAGTTGATAAGAACTTAATCTGATGAAAACACGATCAATCTCCCGGATGCAAGCTCACAGCCGCACGGCCAACTCGCCCGGTCGTCAATTCTACTTCTCGCAACTTCCAGAATGAATCCACATTCATATGAATATGTGCCACCGGCCTAACCCAACAGGTTGAATGAGAGCCCGTTTCCTGCTGGATGTGCGAGCACGTTATCTTGGACAGACTAAGGTTAGGTTGAATGAAGAATCCCACCTTCCAATACTTGTTTGTTTTTACTGCTAGTCTATGTGTTTACGTAACATAATCCAGCTTAGAATCTAATTACATTATTTAAAAAGTACATGTCTCATTCCTAATGTGAACATCTTCAGCTAAAAAAATACACAAATTGACATAAACAAAATGAAAAACACTTATCATGATGATCATAATGATAAGATAAAATGTTCCTACATGTTGGGTTAAAACCTCAACCTCCCCGAATTTAAAAATCTATTATTACTCACAACACTTTGGTGATTAAATATTATTCGCTCATTATTATTACTTGTACGAAAGGCAATACTGAAATTAAGTCTCTTGAAGGCGTTAATGATCTGATAAATATTTCCGTTATTATAGGTGAAGGTGGCAAACTGTTCCTTTTTATGCTCTCTTTTCAGCTGCGTTTGAGGTTTATTTTTTTGCTGGGATGCTGGAATACATATTGGTAACATCAAATGAATTCAAGGTGAGAGATGGTTTCAATTTTATATTGGGGCGATGATCTTCGATGTTAGGCCCCTTAAAACAACAAGCAAGCACAAGCAACAAGCAATTTTATATTCTTAGTAGTTTTGCAAAATTCAATTGAATTTCTAATTGTAGTTCCACTTTGAAAGAGCTGGTTCTGTGCTCCATTGACTGTAACTATTTTCCAGGTGAGACATAGAGCTCAAATAATGTAATATATCTTCTCACATTACTTTATTCTTTGGTTGCTGATGAAAACCGGGGAGTCATCAACTTTCAGGCCACTAAATTCCATTATGTATCAACGGGCTATGGACTTTTGAACCACTCTAGGGGCCACACTGTCATTCAGTGAATTCGAATTGTTCTAACCTTTAATGTATTATGCAAATCCTCATGTGTTTTGAACTCGTTGCTTCGTGCATCCAACAACAAATTTTTCTGGTCGTGTCTCTCGGTTTCCTTCACTTCCCCCAGCCTATCCCATATCTTATAAAAATTTTGTATAATTTTCAGTATATAGATCCTTAAGATATTTTGTACAAGAAGTTGGCAACCTTAGCTTCTACTTCGTTATTTGTCTAGGAATTTTTGGTGAATTTAGTTGTTGATCATGTTAAATAGGCTTATTTTGCTTACCTAAATTTATATAGTACTTATTTTATATTGTCGAAATATATTCCCTTGGCACATTAGTGTTTGTAAAAATTTCCAGCACAGATGTATGTGTAACTTATCTTAAACTCGCACTGGAAATTATTTCTGTAATTGTTTGTTGTTATTCCCGCTGGTCGGAAATGTACACACTACATTCGTTGAAGTAAAAGTAACTGTTATTATTGAAACTATCACTTTCTTTAACTACATTTATCATTGCCAACCTCTACATTCCCGGAACCCTCTGACCTTATTTTCGACTGCGTAATAATAATAATAATAATAATAATAATAATAATAATAATAATAATAATAATAATAATAATAATAATAATAATAATAATTGTATGGCCTCAGCTACCGTGTGCAGACATTTCGATTTGACGCCATCTGGCTGTCCGCTCGTCAATTTCGATGTTCCGTTTTACTCTAGGCCCACTAGATGGCAGACAGAGTAAACCAGACCTCTCTGGGGCGTCTGTGGCTGCGCATGCTTGCTTGTTCTTGCTCTCTTAACCTGTTCTCAATTATCGAACTGGGACTTGCCCAACGACCTGTATCAGATAAATGCTACTGTAAACAGAGAATTTTAACCCTAGCAAAAGTGAGTTGTTTAAAAAGGGCATGCCGTATGCTGTTAAAATGAGACGGTATTTCAGACCTTCAAATATGGGAACCCTAGTGGGGGCATGTCTTCATCTGAGAATCCAGCAGTGAAAATGTTAATACAATGCATGGGGCATTATTACCAACATTCACAGAAATGGAAGCAGTAAAATACAGTATTATTTTACCTATGGGCAGCTCGAAGAAATAATGCACGAAGAGGTGGTCGTACTCGAAGTGCGCTGCAGACACAACCTCCCCCAGGATATGCACCTGAAGATAGCCGGGGTAAGGCACCACGAACTCCGTGCCGACCTGCGCCTGCCTCATGTTCAGTTCATGTTCCAGCATCTGTAACAGACACAGTCATGGGCAGGGCTCGCTTCTTATCCCACATCGCAACTGAGTACTGACGCCTGCTGAAGCATAACTTTTTTAACTGGACATAGAGTCGATACAATGGAACAAAAACAAAAACATGGCGACCGTAACTACATACACTACATCTGCTCTCCGTCACTAGTATAAAACACAATAATAATACATAAGTATTTAATTACAATAAAAACCTGTTGGGTGGTTTTATAACCCTGCGAGGTCTTGACAATGCATTACGCAGCACTCTTCGTCTTCTTCTCGTCCTTCACTTGTATATTAACTGGTGTGTCTTGATTCAAAGTTGACCCTTTTGGATCCATTTGAGCATTTCCAGCATTCTTTGGATCACTGTGATCATTACCTCCTTTATTTGACAGTTTAACATCAATGTAAAATTCTCCTACTCTAATAATCTGATCAGTGTGCCTCTTCCACATTACATTTTGGTGATTTACAAGCTCACACAAGTGGGTTCTTCTTCCTAAAACTTTAGTGATAGTTGCTCTAATCCATGATCATCCCTAACAAAAGCTACATCTCTGGTACTTTCTCAATATTGCTCTACAGAGGATTACTTCATGACCTAACACGTCTTCAGATGGGGTTTCACTTGTAGCACAATGAGATGTGGTACAGTTGAAGAATAAACACAGTATTTACTTATTAAAGAAGACATACTGTGGCTTTTTTTTTTGCTTGGGGTCACATAATAACTCGTTAAACTGTCTTTGAAATGTTTTATGCCGTTTTCAGCACTTCCATTAGTCGTGGGGTAATAATAATTTCGTGTGGCTATTTCTAGCTGAGTGCAACCATTGTAAGGTAGACCCTCCGATGAGGGTGGGCGGCATCTCCCAGGTGTAGGTAACTGCGTGTTGTTGTGGTGGAGGATAGCACTGTGTGTGGTGTGTGAATTGTAGGGATGTTGGGGACAGCACAAACACGCAGCCCCCGGGGCACTGGAAATAACCAATGAAGGTTAAAATCCCTGACCCGTCCGGGAATTGAACGCAGGACCCTCTGAACCGAAGGCCAGTATGCTGACCATTCAGCCAATGAGTCGGACAGTTGAGGGGTGATAGGGTGCAGATGTTCTGTGGATAATCCCATTTGTTTCACAGAAATGTTTAAATTCTAGTGAAGTGAACTGGTTACCATTGTCTGTGATAACAACATTAGGGGATCCGAAATGTGCAGAGCAATGCCTCATTAGTGGATAAAGAATCCATCTTTGGCATTTGATAAACCTATGGCCACTTAGAAATGCATCAATAAGAAGCAGAAAGCCTAGATGAATGCAATCAGAAGCATGTTTAGCTTCTTCAAATTTTACCAATTTTGTCTTTTCTTGGTTTCTTGAATTTCTCATACAGGGATGACAACTTTTAACAGAGCACTCAATGTCTCCTTCTATTCCTGGCCACCAAAAATAGTGATGATCCAGCATTTTCATGTTTATAATTCCATTGTGAGCACCATGAATCTCTTCTAAGAACTGCTCGTGGAATTTCTCAGGCACTATAGTTCTATATCCCCGGATTAGAAGATCTCGGTTAAAATTAATTTTATCTGACCTCCTTAAAAATGGCTTTAAATCATCATTTTTACCTCTGCAATACAAAGCAATTAATCTCAATATCTTGTCCTTTAATTCTTTGTGTATATCCTGTGAGTTTATAGGTAATTTATCCTCAACTAAAAAATTGAAATTATCCAGTTTATCAGTTTCACTATTTGTAACATTCAAGGGAAGCCGAAATAATCCATCGGCTGCAGCATTCATGCTCAAGCTCATATGCAAAAACAAGTAATCAAAACCATTACATAAAATTAGCTTCATGGTCCGTATCGCACTTCAGTAGATTCACAACTAAGTATTTATTTTCCACCTAGTCGATACAATGATTGCCTAAGGCAATTTAATGGTTAGAATGTTGTCAATCTTACGTTAATTTTAAGGACACTTCCTCTAAAGCATTACTTTGTCAATTTATTTATTTTTCATCTAAACAGTGTTATGTGGCTGAAGATGTTGATAATATACGGAACATGTACCACTTTTAACCATTAAATTGCCTTAGGCAATCACTGTATCGACTAGGTGGAAAATAAATACTTAGTTGTGAATCTAATCCAAACCACTCGAAATAAAGCCCATCTCTGCAGTCTACCTGCTGCCATTTGAAGGATTCCCTTGTTTTCCCCAAATAAAGCAACTAGTGGTTTATCTTCGGAACAGAGAATAAATTCCTTACCCATTAAATATTGATAACAGCCCAGTAAATAGCCAAAGCTTCCTGATGGATGACCGTATAACTTCGCTCTGTAGAGTTTAATGTACGAGCAAATGCACTGCCCCTAACCCAGCGATCTGAGAGGAAAACTGGGCTCAGTTCAGATGCTAACAAGGACTTGACCTTTAAATTCTGCTTTTGCTTTTAACAGCTCGCACAATCCCAATACTGATCTACCAATAAAGGCTTTCACTTCAGATACATTTCTGGGGCTTGCCAATTCCACCAAGGTATGGACTTTTTCAGGATCTTTATGTAGCCCTGATTTATCTATAATATGACCTAAATACTTAATATTATTTTGAAAGAAATTGCATTTTTAAAAATTCAATGTAAATCCTACTTTATCAAGCCTGTAGAAAACCTCAATTAAATTTCTCAAATACTCCTCTCTGTTTCTACCTGTTACAACTGAATCATCTAAAAACTGATTACCCCTTTAACTCCTAGCAAAATCTTCTCGAGGACCTTTTGGAACAATGCACATGCAGGCTTAGTACTGAAAGGAATGAAAATACCCTTAAGAGTACTGCAAGCCAGCATCATTTTACTTTCATCCGTTAATTCTAGTTGGTTATAAGCCTGATAAAAATCAAGTTTTGAGAAAAATTCATATAGGGTGTATTTTACACTTACCAAACTGTTCCTTAGAAATACTCTTAGGAATGACAGAAATTCCTGTTCCAGAATCCATTCCATACATAAACGTTTGTTATTAGCAGTTACTGTGATAGTCCAAGGTCTGATTACATTATTATTGCAAAAGTTCATTTGAACAAAATTTAATATTGACTAACTGCACACTTAGGCAATTATTTCCTAGCAATTCACATACCCGATATAAGTGCCCAATCTGATTACATTTACAGCATCTCCACAACACTTACACTTGCTCACCCTTCCTTTCGTGTTGATCTGCCTGTTACTCATCAACATGGTAGGCTTCTCCATACTAACAACACGGTCGACCTCTTGATATGCCGACAAAGCTGTCAAAAGTGCGGCCTCCTTCTTCAGCGCAACTTCGACTAGGTCCTGTAATGTCGTGTGGTTTTCTTCCCAGATTTTATCTAGCACAGGTCCTTCCATTAAACCACAAACAAACTAGTCCCATAGCTTCTCTCCTAACATATTTCCAAACTTGCAGTTGCTAGGCTTCCTCTTAATTCTTACATACTACTGCCAAACTGTTTTTTTTTTTAGATTTATTTATTTATTTATTTGTATCAGAAGCAATACATCATATAAATTATTAGTTAAGAATGAGAAGAATGGTAAGAATATACTAAAGGTACATTCAAAGTAACAATTATATCATATCAGACCAGAATTTGGCGAGATCTCGACCATTTGGTGTAGCCTTCACTAAATCTTGCATGCTGCAAACGAGAGGGCAGGAGTTGCAATTAAGGAGGTGCGCCATGGTTTGTTCTTCTCCACAGGCACAGAGGGTTTACTCTTCAGATAGACCCCACTTCTTCATATTGTTCTTAGATCGACTAGCCCCAGACCGCAGCCTCTTCAGACTCTTCCATGTAGACCACGACTCTTCATAACCGGCTGGAAGAGTTTCAGATGGATCCAGCCATCCATCCATTGAGATGAAGGTTTCTGGATCTCCAGGAAGTTAGTCTTGATGACTGAGGTGAGTCCGAAAGGTACTCAGTAGAATGAAGGAAACTTCTCCTCGATTTCAATCGTTGTTGAGCAGGTTGATAATCATGTAATGGATGTGTTTGGGAAATGTCTACTTTAGATCTTTCATGTTTTGCAGTTACTTCACGTCTAATATCTGGGGGAGCAATGCCAGCCAAGCAATCAAGTTTCTTGAGATGACTGACTTAGATTATGAAATTCAATTCCCTCTTTGAAAATAGCTGTCCTTTTGGAATTCTGTTGTTTTCAAAGAGCACATAATTCATCATAAGTTTTATATTTAGGAAGTGTTGGATCACACAAATCCTTCAGTACTTTATACGCCTCCTCCCTGACTAGCGTTAGCAACACTACTACTCCCGATCGTTATTAATGTAATTCGCTATGAAATACTGCTCCATTCTTTCTCGATAGGTATTCTAATCATCTCCACAGTGATATTCAGATAAGGAGCCAATCCAGTTACCTGAAACAAGCATGACACTTGATGTGTGTTCACTC